>NW_017729027.1:22206018-22261786 GCF_001723915.1 Gavialis gangeticus | reverse complement strand
CCTGCTGGTCCACCCTGACTAGATCCCCCCTCAGCCTTCTTTTGTGGAGGTTGAACAGGTTCAGGTCCCTTAGCCTTTCCTCATAGGGCCTGCCCTGCTGCCCCCGATCATGTGAGTGGCCCTCCTCTGGACCCTTTCCATGCTGTCCACATCCCTCCTGAAGGCACCCAGAACTGCACCCAGCACTGGAAGCAGTACTCCAACTGCGGCCTGACCAGTGTCTCATAGCGGGGGAGGATCTCCTCCTTGGACCTGCTTGAGATGCATCTGTGGATGCATGACAAGGTGCGGTTGGCTTTCCTGGCTGCATCCCCACACTGCCGGCCCGTGTTCATTTTGGCATCAGTGATGACTCCAAGATCCTTTTCTGCCTCTGCACTGACGAGAAGGGAGTTGCCCAGCCTGTAGGTATGGTGCTGGTTCTTCTTCCCCAGGTGCAGCACCTTGCACTTGTCAGTGTTGAATCCCATCCTATTCTTCTCTGCCCACCCCTGTAACCTGTCTAGGTCTGATTGCAAGGTATTCCTCTCTTCTAGCGTGCCCACTTCCCCCCGCATCTTAATATCATCTGCGAATTTGAACAGGTATCATTTTAGATGGTTTCCTTTCACTTTGTAGTTGTTTTTGAAATATTAATTTAAGTGGGCGGTGTAATGAAACTAAAGGATACCTAAAAAGGAAAGAGGAGTCTGAGCTTTGTTATTTCTCAGCTAATAGATACCATCACTTACAAATTCCTGTAATGGCATTTGGAAGAAATTAAAGTAATGTTTATTGATCATCTAAAATGCAATTAATCATGTGTCTTGTTTTCCTTTGAAATTCTGTCTCATTCCAAATAAGATTTGGTCTTTTACCCATGCTGACAGTAGTAGGTAATGTGTTTAATGTAAAAGCATGTTGAACACAGTACTGTGCACAGTACTGCATGTTGATACAGTACTGGTCTTCTGTATCATGTGATTCCTTGCATCACTTGTCTTACACTCGTGGCATTTTAGTCTTTGTTAGAAGTGAATATATGTAGTTTTCATGGTAAAAAGAAGCATGAATACGTTACGTTTTATGAGCAAACTGCTTAAATTGAGTCTTATTTGTACAATGAAACAGTTGTATTGGATAAGCACAGTCAAGTGATGTTTTACATTAAGTAGTTATGACATTATATCCAGTTGAATTTTTTACTCTTCTATTAAGCTTTTCTCTGAGCAATCACAATACTGACAAGGTTGCCATGTTAACATTTTAAAGGATCCGGGGGTGGGAAGGGGAGTTGATTTGTCTTCAGGCTCCCACGGGACAGTTGATTTTCCAATGGTTCTACAAAAAGAAGTGACAGGTTTTGCTCTCTAGACTGATTGTTGCCTTTATTCCATAGGCTACAGATTCCTAGATTTCAGCAAGAAATATGATATTCAGACGCAGTTGAGTTGATATTTTATGAAAAATTAAACTTCTTTAATGTGGTGGTTCTTATCATGTACTGGAGCAGTTCATGTTCCATACAGAAACCATTAATGTAATTGCATTTTCCATATCTACTGTACCTTTAAGGAAGAAACCATTGATTTTTTTCTCAAGTGTAACTAGGGGTCTCATTATGAATTTTTATTATTTCACTGGAGAATTTAATTATGAAGCAGCATGCTAATAATTTTTTCTTAACTTGAAAATCATAACATACAAGTCCAATTGTCATCCACTTCAGTATTTCCAGCTGTTTCATTTGAAGCAGATGAAGATACTTTTAATCTATATGATTTTTCAACTAAAAACACTTCCAGATGGTCATGAATTAATGCTCAGAATACTCCTAAGCTTAAAAGTAAATGTCATTTCTATTTTACAAGTAAGGTGACAAGACAGAAAGGGAAAATCCTGATTTGTTTAAAATCAATGGGAGTTCTAGCATACAATTTCTGGGCTAGAACCAATGAAAGAGATATACAACAGGGGTCTGAGACAGCTAAATCAAAAACTATAATCTTGAAACAGGTGTTCAGCTGCTGCTACATTCTTAAGTTGTTTTTTTTAACTACCCTGATCATTACCAGGCTGAGTAGTTGGGCACCTCATTCACAACTAAGCCTAAATCAAAATGTACCCCCAAGTCACTGCCCATGTTCATGTCCCTAAATGCCTGTTTTCATGTGTGGTACAGAAGAAATGCATGTGCAGGTGAGACAGGAACTTTGAAAACCTGGTCTCTACTTTGTAAATCTTCTAAGATATTTCAAAAAAAATAAATGCCCTGGTATGACATGTTACAAAATATTTGTTTGCACTTTTGCTACAAAGTCAAATAGCATTTTAGTTGAATATGAGGACATAGTCATAGGAATCAAGTCTTCAGTGGTCACTTTCCTCCTCAAGTATGTTATCATTCCACTGAGCCCCCTCTTTTCCTGCTGGCACTGTGCACATATGGCATACTGCATGTGGGTGAAAAAATATATTTAGAAAATGTGTGGCATTTTGTAGGTTGACTGTTAAGTCTAAGACTTTATAGATTCCTAGCCATATAAATACCTGAAATATCATTTAAGTCACAAAGACATGAAACTTGGTTATAAACCATACAATTGAGCAGAAAAAGGAGTTACCCTTAAGTGGCATTTTCATATAACATGTGTTATAAAAAGCACCATTTTTTTTCATTTTCTTATTGGCCCCTGCTACAAGTTGCATTTATTACTCAATGAACTGGTTAATCATGTGATAAATTTAGACCAGCCACATGTGCAAAGTAATTATCACAATTAACTGGTTAAATACACAATTGATTCAGATCAGCCACACATGCAAATTATTTACCACGCAATAAAAACAACTGTCTAGCTATAAAAAGAACCAACCAGCTAGAAAGTTAGTGCTTTAAATGTGTAACAACTCTAAAGCTGGTTTCTCCAGCTTTAATTTGAACATGTGACAGGACTCAGTATGACATTCATTTCAGGGTTACAGGCAAGTTTACAGAACATTTTTAGACGTTTGTGATGAGTTTATTACTTTTAATAAGCATGCAATATATGGCTCCTCAGCTTTGGCTGACATTTTGAAATTAGACTTCCAGCAGTGAAATCTTGTCAGGGATGGGTTTTAGATTACTCAGGCTTTCATGATTAGAGCTTTTGGTATATAATGTCAAGTACAATCGTAAGTGAAATGCTAAATGAACATACTATTGTTAAGGTCGTAATAGCACAAAGAGAAAAAGGGATATAGAATATAGAGCACTGGGTTTTTTTGCTGACTTGAATTTAAATTTTATTATTAACTTTCCTTGAACCAGGCATATTTCTAGTAGCAGACAAATGCATGTATGGACACAGACAAGAAGGATTTATATATTGTTTTAAAAAAACAGTTCTCTAAAAGTCTTTAATATATAGTAGAACATACAGTTACATTAAGCTATTGAAATAATTTAATATATTATTTATTTGGGGGATTCATGCTGTACCATTCATGAAATAATGTCTTTCCATATGGTAAGTACCTGGGTTATGCATACATAGTGCCTATAATTCTTCTTTATTCTGTTTCTTTTTTCATATATATATTTATGAATAGAAGATAGCACAGTGTAACTATCTTGCATGGCAGTCCTTCATTTCTATGTTGATGATTATGGTCAGGTTGAGAAAACAGCTTAAATAAATATACAGAATAACTAGCATCTGTATATAGTATATGCCAGATCACAGATGTCATGGCTGCAATGCCCTGTGTGCAAAATTTAAATTAGTCTTTTCTGTTATTCATGTTAGAGACCATGTACTGAATGAACTTGCTGACTAACCAAAAGCTTTTTTGGACTGTTGGCTTGAATAAAGTAAGCAGTATTTGACTCACCTGAAGTATCTCAGAGCAAAATCCACAAAGAAATTTAGACTCAACATTGTAATACCTCATTCTTAAATGCCTTGCTGACAAGTGGAATCCACAGCTCCATGTACAATGTATGGGAAGAGTTAGGAACCTCAGAACAGGAACAATAAAAGCCAGTAAACTCTATCAGGAACTGTCTAAGTTACCCAGGGGGAAATGTTGCAGACAAGCCTGAGCCCCACATCTCTCAGGAACACAGCACCACCCTATATTTGAGAATCAGTGTCAGGAATTAGGTGTCTAAGTCAAGCTCATCCTTCTTCACAGAAACATAATGACATGGTGCCATCACCCAGTTACCCTGTAGTTAAAGCAGTCAAACCTCTCCCCTTTTTGATTGGAGCTATGTAGGTACAGACATTCAAAAATCCCAAGGCAGAATCAATCTAAGCTACATGGTTTTCTGTAAGTGCCGGAGTTTAGATCAGTAGTAAACAGAACATTCACCCTTTGGTGGCCGTGGGGGAGGTGGGGAGGAAGGGGAAGAGGTGTGTCTTAGACTGCTTCTGCCATTTTTAAACTAGTCTGTATGCTGAACTTCTGTTCTGTTACTGGTATAAACAGTTTTTTTTGCTGAACTTCTGTTTTGCAATGGCTAAGGACCGGTTTCCAATAACTTATACTGGTACTGTTTGTACCTGGCCTTGGAGCATGAGCTCAGAAACAGTACTCCCTCCAGGGACTGTCCTAACCACTGGACTATGGGGTAGTGTGAACTGGTTTTTCTGTATTGTTGAAGAGACTTCACATTTTACAAAATATTTAAAAATTCATTGGAACAGAGACTGGAATCCAGCATGCAGGCCAGAGTCATTTTCCCTTTTTTTTTTTTTTTTTTAATCAATAAGTATTTAAACATACTGGAAGACAAAATGAGACAGCTTCAGTTAGGGCAGCTGAAAGCACCTGCTTCAAACTGTTCTATATACCAGTAATCAACATCCTCTGAGAATTTAGGAGCTATAGGTCGAGTCACTGCTTCAGTTGGACACAGGGATTGAAACCTAGGTTTCTCAAATCCCAAGTGAATTTTCTAATCATGGGGTGCTTGGGTAAAAGAGATTAACCCCTCTCATGGCTGTGTATTGTGTAAGGTTCATCTAGCAGGCGTGTTATGGAGATGCCTACCAAGCCAGGCCCCACTTCTAAAACAGGTAGAGGAACATATACTTTCTGAAGCCTACTCAGGTTGAGGCATTGAGCAGCATCAGGACTTGATGGTTGTTCACATGACCAGTGGCAAATATTTCAGTATCTAGAGGACTAGGATTTTGAGGATTTGAACTTTGAACTCAGAAATTAGGCAACTAAGTTCTTTTTTGAATTTAGCCATCATCCTGTGTTTTAGCATTCGCACAAACTTAATTCATGAAATCACTATTGATTTGATCCCATAAACATTATAATTGGATTGTACTCTGGTAATTTAATGAACAAGTTTCTCGACCATATATGCAAATGAAGAGTGAAATTCAGATAATTTAGATATCTTCAGAGAGTGAGTAAAAAGATCAAAATTGGCCCCACAGGCAAATCAGTGATTTTGTGTTCAATAGTAACACCTTTAAAATATAATATTTTGCCAGTTAAAAAATTGAACATTCAAATGAAAATGCAGTTAACTTGTAGCAGTTTTGATTATGACCAACTTCATTTCTGATCAATTTTAAGGATCTGAGCAATGGCCTAGTCCTGTTCAAATTCAAATTGAGAGACGTAGTCCTCTTCCTCAGTGATCGTGGCTATGAACTCTAGGCCAGAGAAAATGCAGTTTGGCAGTTGAGAACCCTGGCCTTTGCTTCAGCATCCATCAGTCATTTTTATTTGTTGATTCATGATTCGGTATAGTAGAAACTAATTAATGAATTGAGTATTTTGTTACAGGTTAAATGTCTCCTGCTTTGAAAGCAAATATCCTCAGGATTTATCTAGCAGTGGGAGACCATTATCTTGTGACAACATTATAATCCACTGAAATTATCTCTTAATTACCTTGTGTCTTAATGTGTGTTTGATATTACCAATTATTACCAACCAATATAAAAAATTTTTTCTCTATTCTGTTTGCTGTACTGTTCGGTAACAACACGTTTCCAGCAATGCATATTTTCTGCTTTTGAATAATGAGCTTCTGTCTTGTAAAATAGAATGCCATTTCAACCATAATATTACCCCATATGGTACTGAGACTGTGGGCAGCAGGTAGGGAAGCGGAGGGGCTGATGGAGTTGTAGCTGGGCAGAAGCTGGAGCACAGAGTGAAGCCTGTGCCCAGAGGGGCAGCAGGAGGGCAGAGCTCAGCTGGGCAGGGTGAGGGCGTGAGGGTGGGGGTGTAGGGACCCACCCCACACTCCTCCCATGGCATGCAGCCCTGGTGAAAGCAAGTGCACTTTCATTGGCTTTTACCACTGTTGGACTGATTGACACTAGAGGTAAATTTGGTTTCTTTCTTTCATTTGACAAAGAGCATCCATTAAGTCAGTAGACTTTCTCTTGACCTTGTAACTTTAACTTAAGCTAGTTATTATTTATGGTCATCCATATAGTTTTTAAATGTAATATAGGACTGTTTTAAATGTAAGTTGCCTGCTCCTTTAAGGACAGAAACTGTCTAGGGAGAGGGCCCTAGGAGCCTGGCACCTTAGTGCCCTGCAACAGTCCTGTTGATTTGGTTTGAAACCCCACAGGTGCAGGTTACTGTGGCAGCAGGCTAATGAGGGAATTAGCCTGCACTTGCACCCATCAACTGACCGGAAGGAGCCAGGGCCCTGGGCCCATATAAGCTCCAGCACTGGGACTGAAGGCAGTTAAGGCAGCCCAGGGGCTCATATTTATGTTATTGCTTTTAATCCGGTGGACCAGACTGAGGCTACTGGGGAGGAGGAGGCCTCATTGGGGCACACTACCAACTGAGGCCAACTTAAACTGAGGCCTCATCATGAAAGACAAAGTCTATATACCATCTGTGAGGCATGGGGTGTGATAAAGGGGCAGTTTTGGAGTCACGCATCTAGCCCACAAGGCTTGGGGTGCTTACTTAGAGTGGGACCCAGCAAAGGGTCTGAAAACGCACACGGTTTAGTGGGATCCACCAGGACTATGACTGCATTGCACCTTGAGGGCAGGCTCCCTATCTACCGTCTGTTATCTTAACCATCAAGACGTGTCAGAAAAGAATATAGGGCACCCATAGGGCAAAGATGGCAAGATCACAGGGCCCTAGGGGCATCATGGCCATCCCTAGGGACCCCATGCCATGACAAAGACTATATGGTAAATCTAATCTAATAAATCTCAAGTGTTGAGAGCCAGATCTTCAGGTTGAGCAAAACAATAGAGAGGAAAGCTCAGAAAGAAAATGGCTTTAAAAAAATGTCTTAAAACATTCCTTTTTACTTCATTGGTTTTGGTGTTGGTTTGTTGGTGCTGTTAGAATAGCCTGAAGTTTTCTCTAAGGCACATCAGGTAGCAAAACAGAGCCAAAACTGGTACTGTTTATCAGAACAATGTAGTATAGCGTGCTTCTACAGAAGTTGTGTGGAGTAAGGATTCCTAAGCTGAGTCTGTACCCCTGAGACATAATTTCTTGGACTCAGAGGGTCCTGTGGAGTTGATCCTCACTGCTTAAAACACGTTTAGGGAAGATTATGCTAGCAGTGTGGCTCTGTGTGGCTGAACCATGCCAGAAAACCTAGACACAACATCCTCATTCTTATAACATACAACATGATATGGGCCTCAAGAAAGAGATCATATAGATGATATGTTATGTTAAAAGCAGAGAGGAAAAATGCCAACTAGGTAAAGAGAAATCAGGCAGAATCCAAACATAGAGGATGGAAATAAGAATAGGTTAAGATTATGGCTGCCAAATATTTGCAGAAATCTAGTGGAAAGGATTAGGAGGAAATTCCTGAAGGACAGATTCTCAGCAGGTGTTAAGTAGGGGCTCCACTGACTTTAGTACAGTTATGTTGATTTGAAGCCAGCTGAGAATCTTGCCAAAGTCTTTTAAAAATGCAAGGTAATAGAAAAAGAAAAATTACACACCCATTTCTGCTAGTCTCAAAGAGCGTGGACAAATGCTTGCGATGAAAACATTAGGAACTAGATATATGCACAAACTATTATTTGCTAGAAAACATCTTAGGTTAGAAGTTCTAACCACATCCATATCCAGAAAGCTGATACCTGTGTGAGGTGATTGGCAGCTCAAGAAAGCCAAATATATGGTCCGCTGAAGCTGATTATGGCAAAGCTTGAACAAGGCCCACCCAGCTCTTGCCTGTCTTGAGCTGTTACAGCAATTTCCTACCTTTGTAGGTAATAATCTTCACTCAAATGTCAAAAAGCCATCAGTAAAATGGAAATGTGCAGTTACAGCCAACATGCGCAAGGTCTTTTGCCATTTTTTCTGACAATGAAACAGCTCTTTCTGTTTTGTGCAAACACAGTACATTTGCAGGGTGATCAATGGCTTTGTAAACCCATTAAATGTGAGTGAAAATGACAGAGTAATATCCCTTGGCACCACAATGAAAATTACACACGTGCTTAATTTTAAAATAGTATTTGAAAAAAAAATTAAAAGACAAAAACATATTTTACATAAAAGTAAAGAGAGAAAGGACAAACTGGTTATTAGATCCTGATTGCAGTTTATAAGAAGTGATAATTTAAGATTCTGAGCCGGAGACAGAATTTATTAGACAGCATATGTTTTTTGAATAAAAGCTCACTCATTTTCTGGAGCTCACCTTTATTAATAAATTACATGCAAAATAAAAAACCATAGATCTCCAGCCTTCTCCCTTATTTTGGCTGTTGCTAGAGTGTCAACAGCAAATACTGGATTTCTCTGACAGTCGATACCATTCTTCCCTACCTTACTGTGAGTTTAACAAGTTGATTGTGCCATTGTGACCCAACAGGGCTCAGTACCTCTATGCAGGAGTCAAAGGGAGAGTCAGCAGAAGAATCAAGTCACACAGTTGCCAGGGATGTTCAGTATTAAAGACTGAACTAACATTTTGTTTAAAAGAAATTACTGAAAGGGTCCACAGCAGCAGGTGAGGTTGAGAAGCTTGAAGAGGAGCAATTTTTAAAAAGCTCAGCCAAGCTATTTCCAGTTTTCCTGCACTCAAAGCTGATCAGTAAAAATATCAATCTAGATGTTTTACCTAGGTTTGCATGTTCCTTTCCAGGTGTAATAGGAATGGAGAATAAAATGTTCAGACATTTTTAAGAGAAAATATTCTTATAGTATCCTTTCCACAAAACCATCATATTTTAGGTGCTGCTTGGATATTTTCCATAAATGTCAAGTTTATGTCTAACTAATCCATGAGAAAAGTCTTGAATTACAGAGGACACTGCTGGAAGGCCAACGTGAAACAAATCTATGGCATTATATACCCTTCCAGAAAATCTGTTTTAAAGCCAGGCTGTCTGTGCTTTAATAAATATTTATTACCCACACATTAAAGTACTTCCAAGAGCATTTACCACAGAGTATTGTATTTCTCATCTTGATAAAAATGAGACTCCTCCCCTGTTTTGAGAAAATTCAGTGTGCACACTGTGGAAAGTAGTATCACCATTCACAGCTTCTAAGAGCTCTAAACGACTCAAGTATACATATGCTGGAAAATATTGTTTTGCACATCTCAACTCTCTTCTCTTGCAGCAGACCCCATTGTGTCTGAAGAGAATGTCCACCCCTAAAGGTCCCAGCCACAATTGCAATCCCAGAATTTGCTCAAGTAGCTATTTTTTCTGACTGTTCCTGGTAATGTAGTAGGAAATGATTGATTTTTAAAGAAACGAATGAAAACCATTTACTGGAGTTGTAAGACCAAAATGCTCGTTGTGATTCCCATTTTATATACAAATAAAAGGTGCCACATACAGATCTTTCAAAGTTCTCTTCCTGTACAAGTATCAGTGTGCCAATTAATTAGCATGACAGCTTAATCAAAAGGAAAATGTCATTTGGAGACGAAAGCAACCTAGACTCACAGCAGTCTGATTGAATGAGTGGAACAAGTGTCAATAGTTTTCTTAAAAGCTGAAGTGGTTTTTTGACACAGAGTGATTATATAAGTTACATTTTTCATGTGATCAGGCCCCTGAAAGTGCTCTACAGCCCTGACTTCACAAACGTGCATGGCTGCAGAGTGCTTTTAAAATGGCCAATTGCCATTACCCTGGCCAAACAAGGTCTTGGATTAAGATGTTGTAAAGCAGAACACCTTAGGGAAATTGTGTTCCCTCCAGGGTTAATTTCTCACATGGCAGTGGGGTTGTCAATGACGGGTACAATGGGTGGGGAGAGCGGCAGCACACAGCTGTCAGCTGCTCTGAATGGCCAGGGCTGGGGGGAAGGTGGGGTGGACTGGAGCTCCCTCAACTCCCTCAACTCACAGGCCCCTCCCCCCCAGCTACCCTGGGTATCGTGGGGGACCCATGAGGTAGGGGGCAGACCCTGCCCTATCACCGGAGCTCCACACTGCATGCCTGCTGCTCCAGCATTGCAGGGGGGATGCCCCCGCACCCCCTCCAAGTCCAGCACAGGGCTTCCCTGCTGCAACTGTGGAGCTGCAGGCACACAGCATGGAGCTGCCCTCCCTGCTGCCCACAGGACGCATGTTGCCCAGCCCTGCTCTGCAGGATACAACTGATTGTGAAGGGTTTCTGTGCAAGTCTCTTAAAGGTGCAGTTGCTACTTCCTTCCTTCCCAGCCAACTAGTACTAACCATTATCAGTCAGCATTAACATAACGTCAATTTTTTAAAAATATATAAAAAATTACTAATAAGGTTCAGTTAGCTGAGACGCTCTAGCTGTATCTACATGAGACAATGACTGCTTGTTTATACATGTATTAAATGACTGCACAATAAGCCAAGTTACTGCATAGTGGCATCAACAAACATCTTTTTTGTGCTGCTGACTCTGCAGTAGCCTAATAGTACTGCACAGTAGTATCAGGCTACTGTGCAGTCAGCCTCTCGTGTAGACACAGCTTCCTTGATGTTGCACAGCACTGGAGGTTTCAGGCATTAGTGAGTCTGTTAGTTCTAGTTCAGCTATTTTGTGCATCATCCTCGGGCTCAGGCATCTCAGCTATATGTTGGTAATAGATTTAGCCTGTATACCTTGCTGTGTTAACATATCTCCCATTTTTTCCTCCATCTTTTTCCCCAGGTTATTTCTATTATGCAAAATTGTATAGTTTTAGTCCAGCAGCTCCAGCTCAACCTTCAAAGCTGCTCAGAACTGTCTCTACTATTTTTTCCCAGATCAAAATCCCATCTCTGTAGATCCTAGTACCATCTGCACCACCAAAAACGTGTTGTATCTGCTTGTGGTGAAACCAACCCAAGTGGCAGGCTGAGGCTCTCCCAAAGCAGTGATGAACATGCACAAACATGTGTTCTGCTTCTCTAGGAGCACCTACTACAATCCTGCTGATGTAAGGAACTTTCCTAGAGGCTCATTTATCTCTATTTATTCCGTTGAGAGCTTCCTTGGAGCTCCCTCAACTCTCCAGGGCCCTGCATCTCTTACGAGTGCACCCTTTTAATGAAACTAAGGACTTGACAGCCTGGGTGCCTGTTTCTATAGCAATTTACAAATATTATCTTTTCCAATTTGTCAGTGGAAATATGGAAGTAGAAAACTATCAGCCCCAAGATTCATCTAATTATATTCTGCTTTCAGTGCTAATGCCATTTCTGGCACCAGATTAGCTGCATCCAACTTCATACAGGTTCCAGTTTCCTTCAGGCTGACAAACTATCCATCTTCTGCTGTAATGTAGTCAGTTGAATCAATGAACAGTTCTACTAAAGTAATAGCCCTCTTTGCTCATGCACGCTGTTAGTACTTGCGAATTCCTGGGAAGTGATACAATCCCTTGTAATCCTTGCATCTTTTTCCAAATGCCAGAGGTTGTCTTGGCTTATGATGATTGCCACACTTTATGCAAATCTGTATGATTTTTTTTCGCGAACTTTGACTTCAAGCTCCTCATGCCTCTATGTTTGAAACATATTCTATTATAGTAATTTATGTCCTTTGTTATATCTATAGGGTCAGAGAACTTTTGCTCTCCAACAGCTTTGTTCTGGACTAAGTAAATTCCTTCACTTACCAATTCCAATTGCTTTGTGATGGATTAATTATATGTTTGCCATCCCATAGCCCAGTGAAGAGCTGATCTATCTCCCCAAAACTGCAAGACTGGCTCTTCATAAATCACATATTCTATGTTTTCACCAGTAGCATAACTAAGGGGGTGACAGGGGAAACAGCCCCTGGCACTGCCTTTTTAGGAAGGTCACAAAAGCAGCCAATGTCGCAGCAGTGGCTGGACACACTGCCACAATCAGCATAGT
Organism: Gavialis gangeticus; assembly: GCF_001723915.1. Lineage (NCBI taxonomy): Eukaryota > Metazoa > Chordata > Crocodylia > Gavialidae > Gavialis > Gavialis gangeticus. Next base: position 22,249,497 of record NW_017729027.1, on the reverse strand, counting down.
AGGAGCTGGTGCTACACTGTGTCATGGCACTCCCAAGTTCAGAGCTGTCCAATTTTGTACTCTTCTCAACAGAATAGGGAATAGAGATGAAAGAGCCCAACTGCCCCATGATTCATCCCTCTAGAAAAGTTCCTGTTTAGAAAGGTATCACTCATATATTTGATTTTTCTGGAGAGTACAGTATTCCTCATATGTATATATTACTTTTTGCTAGTTAGGCCGATCTAGCTACATTAACTAAGAATCATTCAAAACACCAGGGACTTCAGAAATAGAGCCATCTTCTGATGACTTTTCTTTTGGCAGTCACCCAACGCTCGCAGATACAAACTGAAATATCATTTAAAATTTCTCCAGCTGCCCAACACATTCCAGAAGAATTTCAACTCTGATGGGCTTTTAACTGAGGGTATTTTCTTTATTTTGTTTTTCTCCTAATATCATGTATTTGGAAATCACTCGGAACCAGTGCATCTGACAGAGGTCTGCTTCATGCAGTATCTGAGTTATAAATGATTATCAGTGGGTGGGTGTATGCGAACGACAGGACATTAAGTTTAGTACCTATTATGACAGGTACTAACTTAATGCTGTGTAATCAGCGCTACTGCCCATTAGCACAAACAAATGGTCTTTTGTGACATAAATTAACATTAGACTAAATCTACTGCGCATTAGCACATTAACAAGGGTTTTGCCCATCATACTAATGTGCAGTAAAATTAGTCTCCTGCACTTGAAGGATGTAGACATGCCCACTGTGCAATATGAGATCTTGTACAACATAACAGTTTGGTGCAATGGAGAGTCATAGTAGGATTTAACAGCTACTTAGTAGCCTGAAATATATTTAAGGTGGAAAGACACATTCCCCAAAGAGCAACTACAAGGCCTAAATATTGCATGTATGTTTGTTTGTTTGTTTGTTTTACCAACTCCATATCTAGATTGTAGTCCTAAATGGACCAAAGATTAATTGAACCTTTTTCTGTAAAGTAGAACTATATGTTTTGAGAAGAACAAAAAAATCTCTTAAGTCCTAATATAAGGCCACAATTAAGAATGGAAGTAGAGGTAGGTTTTCACATAAATAACGTGCTGCACTCAGTTTGTAGGATTATTATAAATGCCTTGTATGTGGATCTCATTTTTATTCTGGATTCACTTTTCAGTACAAATACAAAATAATTAGAATTATTGTGCTCTTCAACTCTTAGCTTTTAGGAAAAATTTCAGTATTATATAGAGTATTCAGATCCCTTTTTAAAATATTAGCATTGGCTGAATGAAATCCAAAGTTCTTCCTTTGAAATAAATTTAGAAAGTACTAAGAGTTTCATGCAGAAGTTCAGTGTTTTACTAGTGACAGACAGTTTGCAAACAGATGTCACATTTATACCTAGATAAAACATTTTATCCTGAGACAAAGTGCAAGAGTGTCTGTGTCCACTTATGACAACTTAAGTTTCTACCCAAAGTAAGCAAACAAGGAAGTGAAAGAAGTCCAAGATGAGGTGATGACAACCATATGGGGAACAGAGATTCAAATGAGAAGAGACAAGAATGTCTGTGTCCATTGTCTTGGCATCAATCCTAAAAAAAGTTTCCCAAATAAGAGGTAGTAACAGTTTATCCCATGATACTGCAAACTATATCTATAGTTATCTTAGGGCTACATCATTGAAACGGTGGCAGAAAAGCAGCACTGCATTCAGCCTCTCACTAAACCCTGATTAGAAGGGATGATATGTGTACATGCCAATCATGGCACATTTTTGTTCTGGGACAGACATGGGCACAACTTATCCAGGGACAAATGCAAGAATAAGAACAAAAAGAAAACAGGTTCTCATTAAAACAAACAGAGGCACAACATAGCCACTTGGCTTTCAACATAATTATATGTTATCCATCACTCATGAAGCCTAGATTCCAATGCATACTCAATACTCGGACAAGGAATAGTTGGGGAGCTAGCAGCACCAGTAAGATGCAAGCCTCAAACTCTGTTGACAGAAGATTAGGGTTATAGCACACGTTGTCTTTCCGTTGCAATTCCAGGAATGTGTTGCTTATGGTCACAGTTATTGTATGAGACACACTGGGTGCATCTACATGACTAATTTACACATCATGGCAAAAGCCATGCTATTGCACTAATGTGCAGTAATATTAGTCTACTGTGCATTAGCATCACTTAAAAGCCATATGCTGGCACTGGTTACTGTGCATTCAGTTAGTGTCTGTTATTACAGGTACTAAACTTAATGTGCAGTACCTACATGCATTAATGCATGTGTAGACATGCCCATTGGGTGCCAGAAGTATTGCATAGGGGTGAATACGACTGCCAGGACTGGAGCAGTAGATGGATATCTAAATGCCCTCATTCCGCACTTCTTTAATCCCTGCATTAGGGAACAGAGAGTTCTTTGGCACATCCTCAAGGTTGTTTTTGGGTGATAAAGGCAGATGTCTGAAGATTGCAAAGCTAAAAGGATGACAGGAGGAAAAGTGGCAATAAAAGAGAATCTGTTCAGAAACAAATTATAGCCATAAAAAGGAAAGAATACAATAATAGAATTTAGATAAAAACTGGGAAATTAAATCAAATTTAATTATGAAAGATCACACAAGAATCTAAAATTTAATTTAAAATAATGTTATGCAAAAGGATAACAGAATTCAATAGATATATTTAAGCATTATTAAACATCAAAAAAACATATAGCTATAAAAATACCCAAAGCCAGACTTCAATTTTTGTTGTCTGAAAGAGCTTACACATAGTCTACATTTTCTGAACCAGACAGAATGAGGAAAAGAGAACATAAAAATCTGAAAAAAAAAGAAAAAGAAATCCCACCATAAGTAACACTGGAATAATAATAACATAAAATGTCCAAAAATACAAATAACCATGTGACTTTGATCAGTTTAGATTTTCATGTTGAGTGAGCTATCCTGCACTTTGTTTTTAAAAAGAGGATGCATTTGCAATTACTCTGCATGAAAAGTTATTTCATTACCACAGAATAATGTGTTTTAAAGTGTGAAGTTCCTAGACCAGTAACTGAGTTCAAGTAATATTGCTACATGTTAAAAATAAAAAATTGTGCCATGAATTACATACTTGCAGTGCCCTAGCTTGAAACAATTACTGGCTATCCTTAAACTGGGAGAAAAGAAAACATATCCTGCGTAAAATTTTGAAAATTGGCTAAAAATTTATAAAGTTAAGTCACATTTTTAAAAGTGGCTTAGTGCCAGATTTTCAAGGGTATGTAGACACTGAAGATGCAAACAGGAGTTAAGGGCTAAATCCACAAAGGGATTGATTAGCCACTTGAGATAAAATGTATATCCTTAACTAAGGATGTGCGAAGCTTCAGGTGTTGATTCAATTCAGAGGAGATTTGGCCTGATTCGGTAGCTTAATCTCTGAATTTGAATCAAATCAGATGAATAAAAGGATCTGAATCAACTGGAAGCTCTCTGAATCAATTCGGAAAAGATTCAGAGAGCTTCGGAGATTTGGGCAGTCCCCATTCGCTGCTGCAAGGACCTGAACCCGGACTCTGTGCTGGTGAATGGGGGGGGCTGGAAGAGGGGGAAAGAGACCATGGGGATACCCACCCCCCTGCCCAAAAAAAAGCCCCGCACTCACCAGCTCCTGCAGCAGCTGTCAGGCCTTCTGGGGGCTTGTGGCAGAGCCCCCCCATGCAGTGTGGGGCAGTGGGGTGCAGCGGGGATGCCCACCCCCTGCCCAGAAGGAGCTGGTGAGTGGGGGCCTTTTATTTTTTTAAAGAGCTGGGATGCTGGGGCCGGGCAGGGCAGTCATGGGGGGAGAGGTGAAGTGGCCGGGGGATAGGGCTCGTGGCAGAGCCCCCCACACAGTGGGGGGCAGCAGTAATTACTCTGTGCCCCCCCAACCCCGGCCAGGCAGGAGCCAGTGAGTGCAGGGCTTTTTTTTCTTTTTTCTTTTAAAGAGCCAGGAGCTGGGGCTGGACAGGACAGCCATTGATGGGGCTGAGAGAGCAGGCTGGGGCTGGGGCCTGTTTGATTTGGAGATCTGGCCAATTCAGCAGCAGCCAGATCTCCAAATCAGATTTGGTTGTATCAGTTTGAGACAGTGCTTCAAATCACTGACTCAAATCACTGTCCCCAGAATCAGTCAAATCTGAATCCAAAGCAAATGCTAGCTGCTTCACACAGGTCTATCCTCAACCACTATTTAGCTACTACATATCACTGGAGACATCTGAAGTATGTAGGCACATCAGTTTCTGGCATTAAAGTTCCCAAAGTGTCTACAGAGCTGCCCTGGGCATGCCTAGAAACATCTCTCTTGACAGTGCTGAGCAGCAAAATGACTCACCTCACCCAGTTCGAATTCATAAGATGGGCATTCCTTCTCCTCTCTCACCTCTTGGACTCTATCCAGCAGGCCTTTCTCAGAGCAAATCAAATTGACTGGGAACTAGACACAACACATCCAGAGGATAAGACACCTCTCCCCTTAGCTAATAACTAGACCACTCACCAAACATGTGGCAGACCATGTTCAAAACTGTACTCTGGCAGAGGGCATTCAAACTCAGGCCTCTTACTCCTAAAGAACAGGAGACTTGTAAATAGTGCTATCCTCTTGAAATTGTTGCACTCTTCAGGGGAATATTTAATATACATAAGTCTGTGTCCATGTACAGAGATTCAGTTTCTCCTCTGCTCTCCCAGTAGAAACCACAACTATACAGATTTTCGGGATTTTTCTTCCAGAGTAAAAATGGCTGTTCCAGGAGAAAAATAACCCAAGAACAAGCAAAGTTAAGTTAAACTCTCTCACTCCTAGGAGAGTTTCTCCTATGACAGGGAATGCCTGTATATATTATTTTTTGAGAGAAGCCACAGCACAGCACTCCAGCATTCAGGGTGCTTTTCTACTGCCCCACCTGGCCCCTCCTTTCTCCCCTCACCACATCAGGGAGACAGCATGTTACTCACTGGACTCTGCTTCAACCAGGCAGTAAGCAGAACATGCCCACTTCACAATCCCATATTGTGCTGCAGGGAAGCACAAGCTGACTCTGAGCATTTGGGTTAGCCAATCAGGACTGCCCTTTGTACTGCTGCTAGCTGTCCATGGGCAGACTGAGGGAGTGTGAAGAGCATGCTGAGATCTATGAAACTATGTGTGCACAGGGGCACCCCAGCTGCACAGCATCAGCAAGGTATGCTCTCTGCTCTTCAGTGGCTCAGCATTCAACTGTCTGTTCAGGCACTTTCAGGTAAGTTTTTCTACTGGGAAACAAACCTGGGAGAATTCTCTCAGATCATTTGAACATGTATATGCAGCCAGTAAATAAACATGACTTGGTAGCGTAATGGTTCAGACATTCACATGGAAGGGGAAAGATGCTTGCCCTAGTCCCTGTTCACTGAATATTACACTATTTCATTTTAAATTATCATTGGAACAGAGATTGTAACCAAGGCTTCCCCCTCATCTTTGATTACCCTAACCACTAGGCTATAGAATCATGCTATCTCACTCCCTGCAAATGAAACAGCATCGGTATTAGGGGATGGGAGACATAGATTCAACTTACTTCAGACACAGGAGGGAGTTCAGTTCCCTTTAGACACAGGAGGGCATTTAATCCAAGTCCTCTACATCCTGCTCATCCAGCTATGAATCCCAGTTTAAGGCAGGTGCCTCACTGGAGCCCAGAGAAAGGCATTTAAGTTTCAAGGAGAAATTAGATTTAAGACTCATTCCTGTCCATGGATCTGGGATGACTGCACATAGTAGCAGAATAAATGTACAGCAAAAGATAAAAGTATAATTACTGGGTGTGTCTACGTGAGATGATACTGCACAGTGGTTACCACACATTTATTTAGTACTTGTATAATCAAGTACCAAATAAATGCACAGTAACTGGAGTTACTGTGCAATAGCACCAGTGAATGCCTTTTTTCTTGATGCTACTGAGCAGTAGCCTAGCAATATTTACAGTATTATTAGCACTCTCCATGCTGTGATGTGCTCAGAGCCATCCCTAGGGGTGTGCAGGGCCCGAGACATATCTGCCCATGCAGGACCAAGGGAGGCAAGCAAGCAGGGGAGGCGGGTGATGAGTGGCCAGAGCATGGAGTGGGGGGGGAGGAGGAGGGTAGTGAGTGCCCAGAGTGTGAAGCGGGGTGGGGGTGGGCGAGGCAGCCAGAGTGTTGAGCCAGCAGCTCACGGCAGCCACAGCAGAGCTGGCAGCACATGGTGGCCACGGCAGGGCCTGTACAGCACTATCCGCAGGGCTCCCAAAGTGTGGGGCCCAGGGCGGTCACCCTGATTTCCACCCCCGCCCCGGGACAGTCCTGGATGTGCTACTGCTCAGTATTATTTGGCTACTGTGTAGTTAGCACCTTGTGTAGAGGCGCCTAGTGATGACTAGACTGAAGACTCAAACTTAGTGTTTTGTGACAAATGATTTGTAAGATTCTTAATAAAGTAATGAACTATGCATTCTCTTTACTAAATTATATCATTCACCAACTCCCATTGCTCAATGTTAGATGTATCAGTAGTATTTATTTTAGCTGGTTTTAACCACTCTCATTTTTGAGAGAGATTACCAATTCCAGAAGTGATCTCCACTTCATATGCAGGCAATATCTTTGAAACATGTAAAATCTTTCAGTTTGCAATGCCTTTTCAATGCAGTTTAGTCCTAGAGAACTGAAAAAAAATCTGCTTGAAAAATACTTCCTTAATTTTCCTTTTAAATTTGACATCATCTCCATCACTCTACACTAGAACTGGTCTCATTAATTCTAAACCATCATCTGTGGAATCAATGTCCAATCCTGAATAATGCTAATTCAATTATATCCTTTGAAAGCTTGTTCTGTTGTCAAGAAGCTTTTTCCTAATATTTATCCCATTTTCCCTGCTGTAACATAAGCTTTTTGTTCTGCCTTTATTGACTGAAAAGAATAATGAAGGTTTTAATAGGAAAGGTCAACACACCTTTGCATACCATCCAAGTTAATTGCTTCAGTAGTGGTACCTCAAAACCTTTTGTACAGTATCAGTGGTAGCGAAGAGTAGCAAACTGCAGGAATTCACTCCACAGATTTTGCTAAGTACTTAACCTCCGTTTAGTATGACAGAATTCCCACATAATTGTGAAGAAAAACTATTGTTAAATGGCAGGCATCTGCCAAATGCATTGTGGACCTCCAGTTCTTTTTAGTAGGGAGTAATGTGTTATGAATAAATTGACATAAAATTATTTTAAAAGCCTTAAATAGAAAAGTTGGATTCTCTGCTGCCAGGCTTTTTTGTTATCATTTATACCTGTGCAGAAAGCAGCCAAACCAGAATGTTAAAATTTTACACCCACTTCACACACATTTTATATAAGCGTAAGTGCCTATACAAGGATCAGGGCAGTGGTGAATTAGATTGAAAAGCTCTACCAGGGTTACTATGAGAAACAGCAGCCATTATCAAAAACAAACACTTTTCTACTTTTCTGTGAGAGCTACATTAGTGTTACAAAGCCAAGTTAGAGCATGAGCACTGCTGTTTATGCAGAACTGAATACAATGGGTAATCGGGGAAGAGAGGTCTTTTAATAAGTGACTTATATATTAAGATATACTGTCCAAAGTGAGGAACAAAATTTTGTTGCAAATCATTTAGGAAAGAAAACAATATTGAATCTGGTTTTGTGCAATTTCCCATGTAATGATTTCATGTTGTGAATTAAGTATTGCACTTCGTTTAATTATTGGATCCCTTCTATTTTAAAAAAGTCATAATTCATAGCATCTGTCTAAGTAATCTGTGACCCCCAGCACCATGTCTGTGTGTTCCACAGTCTTTTCAGTGTTTATCTTCACTACCCCTGTGAGATAGGCAATTGGAGTTATCTCCTTTTTAAAGTTGGGGGGAGGGGAGGGCAGTAGAGGGGCAACAAAATTCACAAAGGGGCGGATCCAGGGATGCAGCTGTACCCCTCTTTGATCCCTGGTCTACCCAAAGTTTAAAATCAAATTTCTTGCAATGAGAGCAGTATTTCCACTCAGGTAGGGATGAGACAATTGACTTCATGGCTCATCATACATCTACCAGATTCCTTCTGAACTCTTCATTCCATAGGTATTAATGAGCATCTCTTTTTTAAAGGTCTTGATGTTCCACTAATCAAGCTATCCTTTTGTCTGCATTTCTGCTGTGTGCTAGCTGCTACTGGTAATGCAGCTTCTATGTGATTGCCCTGCAAACTGTTTTTAACTCTAGTTAAAAAACCATTAACTCAGGTGAAGAAATAACTTTCAGTGAAGCATTGGATGCATTGTCAAGATGCTCAAGACAGCTAGACTTTATATAATTGATCTAAAAAAGAGATATACATTTGATTTGAATAACATGACTAATGAAACATCTTCTGATTATTTTTGCTAGTTTGTTTTAGTTTGTATACATAATATGTGAATACAGAAAATTAATGCATGTTCCAATAAAGTTATAGTTGTTTTTGCTTTAATCTTAGACTAAAAAATATAGCCCTGGACCCCTAGCTTATTAGTAAAGTTTCTAGTGTCTTTTTAACTGGAGAAAAATATGCTGTTATATGTGATGACATGCCAAACCATCTGCACTTCCCTTTGCAAAATGTTAGATCTGCCCATGGATTAAAAGCCAAATTTTAATGGAATCTATAAATGCAGATTCAACTGACAGATTTCAATAGATATTAAGTACCTCAGCACTTCAAAACATTAAGAACCTATCTGCACTTAAACCCCATTGAATCTGGTCTTAAGAGACTTACCTGAGCTCAGGAAGTGAATGGCAAGCACAGCAGAGAACTGAATTCTATCACCTGTGTTTCAGATTAGTACCCCAACCTTTGGATCATGCTTCCCATCACATTTTGTTTTCATAATGTGAACACAGACAAAAAAAAGCCACGCTTTGCATTACAACGAGAATTCATATTCAAGAAGTTCCCCTTATTATTATCTTTCCTCAGCAAAGTATCTTGAGTCCTTCTGATAAATGTGGAAAACCAGGAATGCTATGTCTCCCTATCTCCTTTTCTTGATAGTAAACTTAAACTATAAGCAAGATTTATATTACACGTAATATAATTCAATTCAAAATGAACTTCAAGTCATTTAAACTATTTACACTATCATTACATTGGTCATCTGATTCTACTTAATTAATCCTTAGCAAGTACTAGAGAGATTGATCAGTTTTTCACTCAGTTCAGTTGAGTTTTCCTTGTAGAGTTCTTGGAGCTGCAGTTTATGTCTTGCAAGCATGCCCAGAAATCCCCTTACTGTGTTGGGTGATTGTGAAGGTCAGCCCAGTTTCTCCAAAGAAGTCGCCTTGAAGTCTCCATTATGTACAGGTAGTGGTTCATCATTGTGCCAAACGCTGATGTTTTGTTGCTGTAAAATTTTTAGTTCAGCTTCCCATTTGCCAAATTCATTCAGCGTACGCCATATATGCTTAAACTGCATCATTACCACAGTCAAAGGCATCCATAATCTTCTTCCCATTAAAAGTTCTGCTAGAAAGAACGTAGATGCAGTGTTGACTGGTGTACCTCAAGTGCTATAGATGGGTTCAGTGACTTTTGGAGAGGTGTCCATGAAGACAGCACTGCTGTCTCTATCTCCTCATTGCTAGGAAGCTAATGTAGAATGTTAAACTTAAAAAAAATCAAAGTTCTGTAAAGTTCCTCTGTCTAAAATAGTGGTCACCAACCAGGACTCTGACCCCACTCACCCCAGGCAGCAGGGGGCTCATCTCAGCCCAGCTACATGCATCCTACCGCTCCCAATCATGAAGCCTCTGACATACTGAAATCAACTGGGGTGCAGCAGGAGTGCCTTTTACTTGGGTGCCTTTTACTTACAAAAAATGATCTTCACCATAAAGAGGTTGGAGATCACTGGTTTAAAAGGAAATTGAGGCCCCTTATCTGATACAAGGACTTCAGGAACTCCATGTCTTGCAAATATTGACTTCAGTTTTTGGATAAGGCGTACAGAAGATTGTTGCATAAGTGTAAGCAAATCAATATATCAGGAGAAGTAATCAACTTCAATAATGCCTGTGTGTCCTTTCCATAAATACAAATCTGTCGCTATCTGTTGCCAAGGTCTGTCAGGCAGCTTTGTACAGAAAAATTATTCTGGCAGTTCTGTTTTGGGCTTGGTTTTGTTGTCTCTTACTTACTCATATCCTGCCTGTTGGGTATTAATTTGACTACTTTTAGTGGAAAACCAAACAGATTGCTGTGCTTGTGCCCTGCACTTGCTTGTATCTTGCTGTCCCTTGTATCTTGCTGTTTGGAGATCAAATTGTTCTAATGTATTTTAAAATGTAATATTTTCCAAATCAGGGTGCCAGTCTTGTAAGATCAGTTATTTAAGTCTTCCCAATATGTTTGTAGGCCTATAGGAACTTGAGTCCCTTGATCCTACCCTTCTTTGGCAGAACTGAATCAGCTTCTGACAAGACTCATCCTTTAGTTACTCATCTCCAATTTGCTGCAGTCAACTGGCAGATGCTGGGATTCTTGCCAAAGCAAAGCCAGCAAAGACTTTAACATCCCTATCTATAACCTTTTCTCCTTCCATTGGTGTCTGCTTAGTCAGGGGTCTAAACAGAGTGTCTGAGTGGTTCTCTTGGTATTTGTCCAATGTCAAAAAATGCTATTAGTTGAAGCTGAAATTGTTGACTGCTAGGTGAAATATCATCTGGTGGTATTGCATTCAGTAATGACATTAAAGGCTTGTGATCTCTCTCTGTGTTAAAAACCAAGCCAAAAAATGCATTGAGGTTTTTACAGAGCCAAATGATTGCTAGACCTTCTTTTTTTCTCTTGACTGTACTACTGCATGGGTTTGTGAAGCTTTTCAATATGAGTACAACTTTATTTTATCTCTCTATGTGTGCATTTGTGTGAACATTGTTCCTAGATAGTATGAAGATGTATCTGCTACTATCGTTGTTTCTTAGTAGTTCTTTTATTTTGCATGTTGTTGTATAATGTCTAAGATCTACCGTATTTCATGGTGTATAGGTTGGCACAGTGTATAAAGCAACCCCATTTTTCTGATGCAAAAAGTTACGAATTTTGTAGATCTGATGTATAAGTTGACCTAACTTTTTGGATCATAAAAATGGAGTCTACTTATACCAACCCCTGTGCATCTTCATTGCAGGCCAGGCACCTGGGGGATAGACACATGCTGCAGCACCACTCACAGGGGATGAGGCTGTACCAGCCAAGCTTAGCCCTGTCTGTTGCAAACAGCGCTGCTTCATGCTTCCTCATTTATTCTATAACTTTTGCTAATGTTTAAGAACTGAGTCTAAATGAAGCTGTGCTTATAATTTGGTATCTCTTATGCCAACAACTATCAAGTCTCTTATTAGTTTTTCTTTCAGTTTTACATATTTGCAATATTCAGCAAGACTGTGAAACTGCTGCAATAAAAGCTTCAGCTGTTTCCTCTTGTTCCTGGAACCTTCTATCAATTTTGGCTCTTGCATATATAATATTCTGTCTCATGAAATAGGCATCAAAAGCATCGTTTACTTTGTTGTATCCTTTTTCTTCCTCCTCAGTGAAAGTTAGGATTTAAAAGATATCATCAGTAACATCACCTATGGTAAATATCATTTGCTGTTATTCTTGTGCTTTCTCTCTTAAATTAGAAGCAAGCTAGTATTGTTCAGCTCTGCAGACCCATCAAAGTCTAACAAAAATAAGACTCCTCTAACAGCCATTTGTACTATGGATAGTATTGCTGTCTCCTTCCTGCTGCAGGACTCTTCCCATTTTTTTCTTTACCAATTAGCTCATTTTTCTGGGGAATGAAAAGGGGTCTTTTCTTTTTTTATTATTTCTTTAGACAGAAGAATTTATCACATTGCTTCATTTCCAGCTGGTGAGACCACAGGAACAAGAAGAGCCATGTTTTGAATTGTAACTAGGAAACTCTTCTTATTGCAAGTTCCATTAACTTATTTTCTTCCTCCTCCGGCACTACATCCTGAACCTCTCTGGGTACTGCATAGGACGGGGAATTCTGTAAATAATCCATGGTTTGCATCAAAGACACTTTCCTATTAGCAAAATATGCTGGGCAAAAAGTGCTCGTTAGGTTGAACCCCACTGTACTTTGACTCTTTACTCCCCCTTCCACCCTGTAACCAGCAGGTTCTAACTTGCACCCAGCTGCAAGGGATCCAAAAACCCCTTCCAAAATTCTCTAGAAAATAAAGGTGCTCCTAAAGCACCCCTTTATCAGGGCTATACCTCCACATTTATGTAGGAAGTAGATGATGCTCTGTTATCTTTATAGGTTTTCCTGTGGTAAAAGAACCTTCTAGCAGTAAAAAAAACAGTTATACTAAGGTCCCGAGTTTAAATTGTTTTGGGGATTTACTTTGTCAAAATCAGCCATGAATTTTTCAACAATTTTAGTCATGTTACTTTTTATGACTTTTCTACTAAATAAAGAGTTTCATCTAGAAAATAAACAAGTACTGATTGTTTATATGTCCAAAACAGATAAGTCATATTAACCTGCTAGTCATTCATGTGGTCAGATTAAACAAAACATAATTAGGCATTGCCTAGCCTCTCCATGTGGAAATAGACCACAGATAAGTTTGGGAAGCAGAGTAGCATTCAGCTTAATTATGCATTGTTTGTTCCAAGTATGTATGTGCCTATCTTTCCCATCATGTCTGTCTTTCTAGCACAGTCCATGGTTCAAAGGACTCAAATCGAGCCTGCTTCTAACATGATTTTATTTCACACACAAAATAAATTGAAATGCCATTCCTTATAGATGTAGCAAGAGCATACCAGAAAGGGGGTGTACAGTGATTCTTGTGTCATTTGGACCTGTCAGAGTTAAATGGAAAATTCAATATATCTGTTAATTCAATTTAGCTTAGATTTATTTCATGTCTGTCACTTCATTAAACTTGGACATAATGTTAACAGGTCATCCAAGGATTTTTGCCATAAAATTGGGAAGTTTATCTGTGCAGAAAGTCTCTGAATAATGTTTTATTTTTCAAATCACTAAAAAATAAAAACACAGCTTTACCCTGAAAAAGACTCCAATCCAATTTTAAGGTGAAGGGACAAAACAAGGGTTCTTTTCCTGTTTTCCTCTTTAGTTGTATATATAACAATCCATAGAACTCCCATGATGCTGGAACATACTGAAGGAACTTTAGAGAGCCAAAAAGTTTAGAGCTGGTTTCTAAGGGTTGTCTTATTGGATGGTAGTTTTGACCTAAACTGACAGATAGCCTGTTATGAACGTCTAATATCCTGCATGGACTTGCTACTTTTTTTTTTGAAGATTCCAAAACTCCTGGTGTGGCTGGTTGCTACAACAACACAGAATACTAGAAATCAAAATAACAATATCCACAATAAGTGATGCTCTTTTCATAGTGTGTGAGTTAGTATCTGTGGCAACACTTCTTCTGCCCATTTGGATTTTTTTAAGTTTTCCACCTTCCTCCTGTAATTTGCTCGACTGTCATATCATAAGAAAAGTACACCTCTGGAAATTTTGCTGTATAAAAATGTAAGAACTTTGCAATAACTTTCTTATCCTTGTTTTGCTTTTTTCCTGGCATTTCACTAAAGTTTCTTTACAATAGATGCATTGTGAGAATTTGATCTTTCCTTGCTTATCTTTAAGGGATACTATTAACTTGAAATCCAGTTATCTAAATAAATATGCATTTTAGACAGACAGATAAATAAAATCACTTGCCATCTATAGACCAGAATTTTTATTCCTTTTTTACATTTGGGGGTTGGCATGAGCTATAGAGAGGCTGAATAACTAATTAATTTCTCAAAGTCCCACAATAAGTCAGAGCTGGCAATAGAAGCCAGGCCTCGTATCCCCCAATCCAGCAGCTTATCTATAGAACTGGTAGAACTTTAATATCTCATTCTAAATGCTGGTTCTGATACTACCCTTTCCCATTTGTCCTCCTTCCATATTTGGTGGGTTTACAATAAAAAGTCCCTGTTCTTTAAACATTTTTCTCTTGTCTATTGCTTGCTTTGCTGAAGGCGCATATAAAAGCTAGGTAAATTTACTATACAGTGCAAATGGTGAAACTGATTGAACTAAAAGTAGTGTTAAATTTTCAGAGCAAAAAAAACCCTACAAAAACAAAATAGCTTTTTTTTTACCCAGTCTCTTCCTATTATAGTAATTTGAGGTGTTTTGTGTAAGAATAGGAGGTATGAAACTTATGCATTCAGTAGACGAGGGAAAGCAATAATTCTGAAACCGACCAAGGGAATAGTTAAAGTGAATTAGACATCTGCTTTTAGTGCTATTTTGTGCAGCAGGGATGTATTTGGTAGCCGTTTTGGTATCATCTCTGAACCAAGAGTTTTAGAATTTTGCAATGCATGCACTCACATTTTACCCTATGCAGAGCATAGTTTTCCCGTGATCATGCCAAGGCCAGATCATGTCACATCACAGCAGATATGGAAGGGACCTTTATCACTTCAATACAGACCCCATTCCTCTTGGTTTGCAGCCTTTGTTGCAGCAACCTTCCTAATGCAAGACTCATGTAGGGCTCTCTGCATCTGTGAGGATCTGCACAGGGAAGTAGGGCAATGATTAATCAGATGACATACTCATAAATAAAGATTCTCAAGAAAAGCCTTCTCAAGAAAAGGCATTAGGAGCTGCCTTACTTTTTTTGTGAATCAGCAGTGGTAGTTCCTTAGAGCAGCTGTGGGAAAAAAGTGATGGTTTGGGAGGGACACTGCAAAGGGACCCTTGCATAGTTTTCTACACCCTGCTCTTCATCCAAGGTTTTACTGGGGTAAAGGGGTGACAAGAACATGTTCTCTTCTTCCTCTTCCCCCCTATCTCTCTCTCATATATGCATATGTGCTACTTCAGATTATGTGAAACAAATATCACATTAAACTGCTAGGGTAAGACTCTTAGTTTTTACTCTTAAACTGTAATTGCTTTTTTTAGGAAACCTACTTCTGCTTCTTCTCTTTATATTCAACTTCTTGGTAGCTATAAGAACATTAAAAAAATTAGAACTGAAAGCAGGTTCTTTTGCCTTTAGTTTTTTCCCTCATCTCTGTCCAGCACTAAAGATTCACAGTGTAGTCTATGGTGTCTTGTTTTCCAATCTGTCACATGTGAGTGACATAATACAGTAATACATGTCAAAATGTAGAGCAGCATTTTATCTTCCTCAGAATGCGTTCATTGCTTTTAGAAACAAGCAGATCTGCTACAAATCTGCTAAGACATTGGATTTTCTTAATTAAAGGTTTAGTATTAGGTGATTTGTGATTCAGGACAAGAAGACATGTAAGGCAATTCTGAAATGTATCTGTCGATGTGGGTTAGTGAGATAAATTGATTAATCAATTGGGTTGCATGTCATCAGCATAAATGTAAAAAAAAATCAATTCATCCTCACTAATAATATTACCCAATAATAATACACCATGTCTAGAGAGGAGACCATCCTATAACTAGCCATCCAAATGAAAAATAAAATAGTCAAGGGTCTTGAAACAAGATTTGTGGTTAGCAGCTAAGAATAGCAAAGTTAATTACAGAAGAGAGAGAAGAAAGCAAACCATCAGCCTCACCAAGCAGAAGTTGCTGCAGTTCTAAAATAATTAGTAACAAGGACTTACCATAAAGCTGTCGCAGTGCTACCACCTTGAAGGCTTGAAAACAATTTATCTCCTGGAAACAGTGTTCCTAACATAGATTGAGAAGGCAATATTAATGAGGGAAAGAGTCAGGAAATAACAACATACTTAAAGCTAAGCAGAGCAAAATCAATGACAAGAGGCAATCAAAAACAGATAAGTAATTTATTAAGCAATGATAGATTTAGGTAAGCAAGCACAAGCAGTCAGTCCTCATTTTGATATATGGTATAAAGAAAAATTAGCAGTTTTATAAACTTAGCTGCTTTCTGTGCCCTTTAAGTAATTTAAAAAAAATTCAAATGTTCAATAAATGTGCTTGCTCTTCCCGTTCCTGGACTTCATTGGAAATATATGTTTTTACAAAGCTCTATTAAATCCCTCCTGGGGAAGACAATATTGAAATTAAATTGCTATTAAGGAATCTCTCTGAATTACACTACCATTGATATTATTTACTTATTCAGTGCCCCATGGATGCTGAGCTCTATAAACTCCTTCCCGAATAGTTTATTCTTCAAGGAGACTGCAGCCTAAATCAGACACAGATCAGACACTATCCAAACTCAAAATGATAGAAATATAGTTTCATTTAAGTACATTCCCTCTTTTGTAGGTTATCACTGAAAGGCCAACTTTAGGATTCATATATTCTATTCATACAGTGATCTCATATCCTTCTTAGGTAATACAGATTATACCTTCCTGATACACATTAATCTCTTTCCAATGCATATGCAAGTGGTCACTGTTCTACCAGGAGTCCAAAAGTAGATAGATAGTCCCAACGTAAAAGAGAAACATCTTAAAAATTGTCCTCTTTCTTGACATAAAGTATTCATGGATCACAAAAATTAAATAATTTCAAGAAAATTGTTCAGAAAGAAGGCTTCATAATGTTTCCCTTTCTCCTCATTTTATTGCTATTCATGTTTATTTCTGATAACCAAACATGGACTTCTCCAATATGATTGTATAGCCTTCTTCCCTCTACCAGGAATTTTGGGCGTCTGGAAGGACTAGGTGGTTTTTTTCATATTCCATTAAGCCCTTTCATAAAAAGTTCTACAACCTTCCCCATATCCATGGCAGACATCTTTAGGGACATGTCCAGTAGTCTACCTGGGCTAGGGACAGACATATAAAAAGCCTGAGCCTGAATTGATTCAATCTTTGCAGGTTACTCTAACCTACAATGCTTGAACCAATTTGGAGGTGGATAGACATTCCCTTTTCATTCCAGAAGTGCAGGCACATGCCCAGCAGGGAGTTAATAACACAATACTTATTACTCCTACCTCAGTGCTTATCAACCCATTACAAAAACCAAAGCTTCTCTCATTAGTTCAAGCTCTTCTTAAACAACTTTTTCCAAGGAAGGAACGGAGGGACATTACCAGTTACCTGCTAATTAACTCCAAAAAGACCTAAGCTGACACTGTGCACTCTGCCTTTGTCCCATCTCCCACAGCACAGACCATAGCCAGCATGTAGTATGCTAGCTAATGCTGACAGGTATCTGTGTAAAGCAGAGAGGAGTGGGGAATCCCTGCTTCAGCAGGGAGTGGTGAGGGAGAGTGGGGGAGCAGGAGGAAGACCCTGCTGTGCGTGCAGTCTCTGCCAGAGCTGAAGCCAGGGAGCAGAGGGGAGGGGCCAGCCCAGATCTCTGGTGTAGAGAGCCCCGCCCAGCCCAGAGAACATGCCAGGGTGCTGGGGAACTCTGGTTTGACTTAAACCAGGAAGGGGTCTGGGACAGACATTGCATAAACCAGTTTGACCCGAATCAGTTAAGTCTGATACTACATTCAACCAGGTTTATCTCAAACTGGTTTCAGCCATTTTCAAGCTGGTTTATGTGCAGTGAACATCTGCTAAATCTGTTAGATTTCTAAGCCAGTTTCTGATCACTTAAACCAGATTCTGTATAATGCCTGTCCCTAGCCCTAGATAAAAATTGTTCTGTTTTGAATCCTAGCAGTGTTTGTGACTGATCCTGTTGTTCCATTTTAAGAAACATGCAATTCTATGTCTTTCCCCCAAGCAGGTCCAAATTACATCCTTCCTTCCCACTGTTCCATCTTGAAGGGATCTGGTATACTCATGGATATTTCAGCATGAAGACTGTACTCAAAAAGAGCAGAATCAGGGCTTAGCAGAAAAATGATAAAATATTAATGCTTAGGGGATGCCTGTTCAAAGTCAGAATATATTTAAGATCAGGGCATGAAACTTGTGTTCATAGCCATCTGTAATGTAACTAACATAGACTCAATGCTGTCCAAATAATAATGGCCCTGTTCTTACCCAAGTGATTGTGTAGAGAAGGAAAAAATATGACCTCAGTCTACATGCATCAGGCCAACAACAGATTGCCCTAGCCTCTTTGCCATGGCTCTTTAAGAAGGCATATGGGTAACTGAGCAGAGCAGAGCAAGGAAGACCCAGGAAGTGCTGTTTTCCTCTGAAATTTCCTTGCAGAAATCATCAGCCCATGAGCTAATTTTGTTTAATAATTACTTTTAGTTCTTTTCTGTCTCATACCGTTCTAACCCTTCCTCACATTCTTTGGCCCTTACTTCATTTACAAACTAATAAGCAGTTATTTTGTGTGTGTGTGTGTGTGTGTGTGTGTGTGTGTGTGTGTGTGTGACTAATTTTCTAGTCATGCTAAAAGAATTATTGTGATACAGGCCAGGCTGGCTCATCATAATCTTTCATGCTATCATTACTACAGGACATTCATCTTCCTGGTTCAACCTATCAGAAAGAAAGAACACAAGAGAGTAGATTGACTCTTTTTGGGCGCATCTACCTGTGCAGTTAATGTACATGTTGAATGTGTACCTGGGAGCAAATAACTCTAGGATATATTGCTCCAGAGTTTATTCATGTGACCCTGGTTGGAGCAGCCCCAGCTGGCAGCAGCCCAGGACTTCTCCAACTGGGCTCAGTGTGCTGCAGAGGGGCTGGCTAGGGAATAATAGTGCTTCAGTGCATGACTAGCCAGCAGGCATCCCCCACACTGAAATACCCTGTGCCCCAGCCAACTGGGCAGCACCTACACATGTGCTGCTATGCACAAAAAAAACTCCAGAGCAAGCTAGTACTTGTGTTTACAAGTATTAGGCTGCTCTGGAGTTTAATGGTTTTGTGTTCCCTAACAGGGACACACTTATAGATGCAGAGACATTTACTGTGGAACTAAGTAGGCAGCTGTGCAGTAAATATCTCGTGTAGATGCGCCTTTTGTGTATACATGCCCGCCTTATTGTAGAATATTCCTCCTGTGTGAAAACTACTGAGCTTTCATCACTATCATCATGGTAGGAAGACTAATGAAAAAGGGGGTTTTGCGGTTTTCCCCTAGAACACTAACACAGGCTCAGTCTGATTTCTTTTATTAGATTTCCACAGTCTCAGACCTGCTGTTAAGCATTTCCTGCCTCCAGCTTTTGCAAGTACACCCTGGAGGTGAAGTCATCATGTTGCTGCTACATAACCTACTAGAAAGAACAGAGAAATCAGGGACTGTCTTGGTGATAACCCATCTCCAATTTGTTGAGATTTTGAAGCGTCATGCCAGAATCTTGAACTGTACTATAAATCCTATAAGGAATCTGTAATTCATAGGGCTGTAGTCTGATCTGACTCTGCCCAGCACCTGGACTGCTGTTGTTATAGGAGTTGTAATTTCCATATGGCTGCACCACAAACCTCACCTAGAGCAAGACGAAGTAATTTCACATAATGATATAAATGCCACACTGTTTCCTATCTCATTTTTTTTCCTTTGCATTATAAAGAAAAGAAAAAAGAATCTGTCCAAGGTTGTTCCTTTTCTGCATTCATTTTTCTCTGAAGTCTGGCAATATTGTTTGCTCTGATTCTAGTGCTACAATCAAAGGATTAGTTTTGGAAGAAAGCATGCTTGAACTAAAAGAAAAAAAGGGACTACCTTGTTCAAAGAAATGATGATGAATTAAACATCTGTGCACCTCCAGGTCACTTGTTCAGGTTCAGACCAGATGAATGGTGACTAACATTGCCAAATGTCTCTTGAATAACCTATGTGAAATTAATTTATGAACTTAGATCAGTTGCTAGCTGGCACCGTATCTGGTTAATGTAATGGAGGATAGAGTACAGTTGTGCCCCTTTTCCTAAAAGCAGAGGTAAACCTTCCTCACTTCTCCTCTGATTAACTAAACGTTTCCTGACTCCTAGGGATAGTATAATGTTAACTCTATTCCTGAGCTAGTCTTTTACTGACCAATTAGAGAGGATAAGCTTTCTCTCCAACTATGTAAAAGACACTGTTTCTGTGACTAGAGGGAAGATTTCATTATTGAAAGTTATAATAATAACTTGCAATAGCAATTATTTATAATTTTTTTAAAAGTGGATTCATATGAGAGAGAGTTACTGTTGAAAAATGCGTAAAAGTTATTTAAACATAAGCAGTAAGTAAACCTAGTGGAAAGGCTAGTGGTGATCACAGTAATTTGTGTACTTGACTTTTGCAGATTAAAGTCAGTCATGCACTTTTTAAAATCTGCTTTCTGGAAAATGATCTGCCTCATACTGTCTGTAGCCCAGATTGTATAAGACAAAAAGCAACTCCTATAAGATGACATCTCAAATCCCACTAAAAGAAGGTGATGGTACTCAGCCAGCATAGTTTCAGCCCATTTGAGAAAACATTGGCCTTGTGTTTATTACATTGCTTACTCATGTTATTATTTTAAGGCCTCTTTATGGAGCTCTTTAGGTCTTTGTTTAGAGTGGCGCTTCTCTATGAGAAATCATGAAATAAATGTAGTTTGCATCAAGTTTTGAGGTAAGTGGGCATTATTTTTTCCACACTGACAAAAGATTATTTGGAGCTTAATCATACTGTACTGAACAATTTGATCAATACAATATTTTAATTTTATGTCATGGCACATAGCCATGCAATGAAATTTCATTGCTACTGCTTTACTGTATTGTAATCAATAATAGAGACGAAATTGTTACAGTGGAGGGGGAACAAGGTGGGGAGGAATAGTGTCTGAGACCAATAGCCTGGACAGGAAGACAGAGTGTTTTCATATGGTAGGCTTATAATCATCACAGTCAGATTAAGTGGAAGGCAACTGTAGGCTTTGTTGTTGAACTTCTTTCTAGGCATCTTTCTGATTGCTGTGAAAAATGCCTAAAATTGTAGCAATTTCTCTGTTAGTAAATAAAATCAGATTTGACAATAGAGCAAATAGATGACCCCATTTAAAATATAAGAGGGGAGCTTCTGATGTGATGATAACACTTTTTCAAAGAGGGAAATCGTTTTATTTGAAACACAAAAAATACATCCAGATTAGTTTTCACTCACATTGTGGAGAATGATGCTCAGCAATATTCTCTTCCCACCCAATGTTGTTTTTTCCTAGTAATTTCCAGTCCTGTACTATTTCTTCCAGAACAAAAATCATCTTGTTCTGGATGCAAATATAGGCTTTTGATCCTCCTTCACAAAATGAATTTTTCTCACATCTTATTATCTCAGTCACATTAATATCCATTCTGTGACCTGCTCTCATTATGTCATTTCTTCAAGAGAGTTCCTTCAATTATTTGGATTTGTCAGTGCCCAGATATTTCAGTCCTTTTCTCTCAGAGCTTCCTAAGGAAACTCCCTCTGAACTCTCCTTTAAACTACTCTGCTTTTTTTCACATAGTGGCAATGATTGCTGATTCATTGCCCTAATGCTTAATTCAGCTACCCCTTCATTATCAATGCTGGCTTACTGCCCCCAGCCACTCAACCCCCACAATGAACTTTTAAACAAAAAAGGTTCAGAACCCTAGGAACACTCATTAGAACTGGTTACTCATAACTCAAATTTGTTGTTGCCTATTGGATCCCACACTATACTCCAGTCATACATAGCTTTGAAAATGTGAATACAACAAAATCTTTCTACCCATGAATATTTAGAATGAATATTACAGCCTGATGTCTCTATGAAACTAATTTAAACTAACATATAGAGCACATTCAATATGCAGTTGTCAAACAGCTATTGTTTTGTTATTAATTATGTGCCTTCATCATTAAATGTCTTCAAGCCTGCTAAGGGCAGCAGGTATCATGTATGTTCCAAGTTCAACAAAACAAAACCTTTTTAAATTCCTTAATATCTAATCCTACCCTGCAAAGCAACATGTAAATAGCATTAATGAATTTCATGTTTCTTATATATTAATAGTTTTGTAGCTTAACTTGTTCAGCTTAAGTAAAATTTATTTCTAACTACCAGCCTTATAAGCTTGTCCTGAGAGTCAGTTCTTTTCTTTCTCATGAATCATAAATAGCAATAAAGAGTCTACAGGTCAAATTGTGTCTTCATTTAATGAATAAAAAACCCCATCCCACCGGGCTGTAAAGTAGCAGCGCAGGGAATGCCTGCATGTGCTGTGTATCGTGCTACAGATGGGTCTGTGGTGCCACATACCACACACCCAGATTCACTGGATACAGCCTCTATGGACAAATCTGGATTGTTGTATGTGTCTCTATAGCAAGGATGACCAACTTGTGCCACAAGTGGCGGGAGCAGCCTCTGTGTGTGGTATGCAGCAGATCAGGGATGAGACAGGCAGGACAGCAGCAGGTAGGAGAGGAAGCAGAAGACAGAGCAAAGAGCACAGGGCAAAAAGTAGAAAAGAGAACAGGAGTTGGGTCAAGGAGCGCAAAGTAGGGAATGGAAAGTAGAGCAGCAGATAAGTCAGGAATGGGATTGGAGAGGCACTCAGGGAGGGTGCTAAGCTAATTTGTGGCATGCCCGCAAAAAGGTATTTGAGGCATGCCTCCCACAGCATCAATGTCTGTGATGCCAAATGATATACGTACTCAGATTTGTCATATACAGATATCATAGCACATATTACTAAAATCAAATCAATTTAGATTGCAGCCTCAAAAATCAGTTGCAGTACTTCTAAAAATCTAATCTAATTTCTAAAAATATAAAAACTAATCTGTAAAACATTGGAAAAGGAGATTTTTTGTACCTGTTTTAAAATGAAAATAGCATTGTATTTCAGGAAAATTAACTCCATGCCATACTCCTTAGAAGTATGACCTACAGGATGCATCTACATGTGCAATTAATGCAACACAGTAAACTCCAGAGTGGTTTGTGCTGGAGCCATCTGCTCCTGGGCACAGCATCTAAACATGCACCCAGAATAGCAACAGTTTGAGCTGGAGTGGAGGAGGCCTCTGGCTGGATTGGCTGACCAAGTGCAATTTATGGCCCCGGTCACCGTATACACATGCATTTCAGCATGGTAAAGTACTCCACTATAAGATAGTACTGTCCCTGACTACTATCCTATGGTGGAGTTAATTAGTTTACTGCACCCCAATACTGGCACACATGTAAAACTGCAATGTTTTACTGCGGAAGTAATTAGTCTACTCCTCAGTAAAGTGCATATGTAGATATACCCACAGCCTTCCTTTGCTGGAATATACTAATACCATAAGCATTCCAATCCAATAGAAGAAAAGGACATGGTGGGGGAATGAAATGTTTCTTTTAAGCCTTTTGAGGTTACCTTTTAGGTAATATAGTCATCCTCAGTGAGAATCCAAAAATTCTGCAGTTCATTGTTCTCAAGAGCTTAAGATAGTGGAAGTGTCAAAAAAAAAATACATCCTTCTTTATGTTTTCTTGCATTAACTTCTTACAGAGGTACTTTTGCATGTTCTACCACCCCCAAAAAAATCCTGAGACAAACTTTTACATAAATGCCACTCAGACTCTGAAAGATTATTAATAGTTCAGTGAAATATTACTCCAGAATTTATAATGGTATCTGTCCAACACTTATTTGTTTTTTGAATAACAATAGTATCCAAGTGAGACTGTAGCATAGTTGAGTTTAGTTTGGATAAAACAATAGGGCAAAGAAAGTATTATAATTTTGATGTTAGATGACAGACTGAAAGATTTGCCCAAGTCTCTCAGTTGCCTAAAAAGTATATAGAAGAGCTGGGAATTGGACCCAGGGCTCTGGAATCCCACTCCAGTCCCTTAAACACAAAACAATACTTCACTTTTTGGTAATTTGTCTTTGCCATGATCAGGCTCACTGGGAATAAAATTTCTACCCATTTTATTTTTTGCATGAGGCCTTATCCTGACAGACAAATCTAAATGAGGATTGAAAGTAAATTTTCTAATTTCAAAGGATGTGTGATCATTTTTATGGGTTTCTGTGGAACTTTTCATTTCTGCTGCATCACATTTCCAATCAATTAAATGGATCCTGATTCCTATTAAGATTGCAAGTTCTGTTGGCGCTGGATTTAGGACCCAGATGCTTTGTTCTGAAGGGACCCAAAACCTTCAGACTAAACGTAGCCTTTCCATTCGATAGTAGGCAAATGTATTCATACACAGTGATAACAGAAAAAAAAAATACAAGCAATTCTGTAGCTACCGATCCTAGGGATGTCATCATATTCAAGATACATCTGGCCAGGATGCGAGCTTCACTCTGAGGTTCTCTCTTGAATGTCAGAAGTCAGTAGCCTGGAAGTCGGAGGCTAAAGCCAACCCCCCGCCCAGTGGGGTGGATGAGACAGGCTGCTGGTATGCCGTCTGTCTATGCTGCCTTGGGTTTCCTCTCGAGGGGGACCCTTTTGGGGACAGTGGCCTTTTGTTGCTGTAAAGTCTCTGTTTTTGTATACTTTTTTCCTCCTGATGACTCTTCATCCATGGGCATCACTGGTCTTTCTGTGGTTGTCATACTATCCATATTCTGCCCTATTAGCTTATTCCTTTGTTTCACAGGCCCATCACATGCACAAATCCTAATCTGGGCTTTCCCAGTCTTCTCCTAATTTGCTCTGTTCCCCCAAAACTGGAACTCTCAGGCCCCCCACTCTTGGGCCTTGTAAGCTGTTGCTACCCTATCTCATGTTATGGAACAGTGTGGTACAGGCCTTCAATTTCCCAGGCTATGTGTCTATCCATTGGCCTTGTTGCTTGCCTGGGTTAGACACCCTGTCTGCCTTGAAGGCTGTATAAAACTGTGAGAGAATCAGGCCTTTAGAAACCAGTTAACCCTTGCCATCACCCTAGACCATTATTCTAATACATATATATCTTATTTACAAGCAAATTCCCCAAAACAAACCTCTAAATGTAATTTTCTAGCCATTAGTTCTGTTCATTCTGCAGCCACTTTGGCTCTTAGGCTGTTTTAGACCCTTCTTGTTTGTTACATTCTAAACCACTGTTACTTTATTAGTAGTAGCAGTAATAGTAGTAGTAGTAGTAATGGTGTATATAATAACTCTGAAATCAGGAAGGGTGTAATGCTACCATGGATCTAACTTTTTTGGATATTAATAATAGTGGGTAAGTCTTTCAGATGGTATTAAAAATCATTGCAATCAAAAAAACAAATGTATAGGACAGTGGTTTTCAATCTTTTTTTTCTTCGTGTACCCCTAAAAAAGTTTGAATGGATATGCAGACCCCTTTGGAGATTTCAAATGGAGGTACAAACTACCCCTTTGAATTGTAAATGTGAGTATTTACATACCTTTGATTGATCGTAGTTATTTTTCATGGACCGCTTATACATAGTCTGCAGAGTCCCAGGGGTCTATGGACCACAGGTTAAAAACCACTGCCCTAGAATCTGTTGCTTTGGATTTTCATTACTGATTATTTACATTTACAAGCTGGACAGCAGTAATCTCTCTGTGACTCTCTCACAAATAGGAAAAGGCAGAATAATTTGATAGCTGAGAAGGGCTCCTGCTTTAAAGGTAAATTATCCATTAAAAAATAAGTTACTTGGGGTTTCAAGCTAACTATGTATCAAAAGATCGCTTGAGGCTCCTAAAGGTATAGACTCTGCCTTAGGAAAAGGATTCTTTTCTCCTTGCCTGGGCCCATCTACATGAGATGTTTACAGTTAGCTCCACCATAAAGTCTCCCCATCTATATGTGCAGACCTATTAGGTCATAGTAAACGAGTAAATGGTGTTATTTACTGCACAGCAATGAATGTGTAAATAGGGCTGGCTGGGGCACAAGGGTGTTTCAGTGCAGGGGCTGTTTGCTGGCTAGACTGCACTGAAGCACCCTTGTGCCTCAGTCAGCCCCTCCACAACACATTATGTTGCATGTGACCAGCCCCAGGCTGGCAGGCTGACCCCCTGGGGCCTCTGCCTGCCACGGCTGCTCCAAACCAACTAAACATGCTGTGGTGTAAACACTACACCCAGAAGCAATAAACTCCAGCATGATATACACCAGACTTTATTGCTTTGCATTAATTGCACATGAAAATTCACTCCTTAGAATTAAAGTAGGAACTGATAACTATCCTTGAGGTTAGAAAGGCATTTGCTCCCCTTACTTCCAGATGGCCTGGGAGGGTTGTGTATATGGCAAGAGGAGCTGCTGCCTTCATCTCAGCAGTACAGGAAGTTGGTAGTTGGATTAGACTGGAAAATTCATCCTGTCACAACTTGCCAGGCATACAGGGATTCACTGCTGGAGGTCTTGTTTCCTGATGAGTCAGACTAGCATCTCCTAAAAGAGGTGCAATTGGAAATTGCTGTTTGTAATGTCTGACACAGCATGGACACAATACTGTTTTTTCCACCATCTTAAACTTCATCCAACAGGAAGGCTGTGGAATCCCAGCAGTGGTGCTGGAACCAAGTTAATGCCTGTTCCTCAGAGAGTCTGAAGGCACCATTTACCAGGCAGAATAGGATATGTCTTTACCTATCAAAATAATAAAATATCCCATACACTGTCCAGAAACATGAAAAATGTTAACTGCAGAGTTCTGACCTAAAAGTTCAGCCTGAGACATTGCTAGTCATGCACATCTCTTCAAAGATAACTATTTTTCCCCTAGTTTCAAGTTTTGTTGCCAACTTAATAGAAATCATGATGAAAATATTAGCTTTTCTTGAAAACACTTGGGTCCATATTTATGTCATAATATTTGCATCAAGGCTAGGTACAGACAGTCAAAAAGCCTAAGGCTGAAACGATTCAGTCTGTGCAAGTTAGTCTAACCTGCACAGATTAAATTGAAACAGAAGTGAACAGACATTTACCTTTGGTTCAGGAAATGCAGCCACATGCCTGCAGTGCATCAGACCAGAAGCCAGGGGGCACTAGAGCACAGCTCTCTGGCTGTGTGTTCATTTCTCTTCCTGATGCCCCTAAGGTCTCTGGGATTTGCAATCCAGAATCATAGCAGCAGGACTCTGCAGGATTGCTCATCACTTCCTCTTCCTGCTTCCAGGTGCCTCTGGGATTTGTAGTCCACAGTTGCAGCCAGCAGTAGGTTTGGGTGGAGGGAAGGGTGTTTAACCCACCTCCCTGGCCCCAGACGGGTTTTGCCTTGGAGGGCAGTTCCTCCCCTGCAGACTGGGCTTGCCCCTCTTCCCCCCACACCTGTCAGCCAGCCCTCACTGCTCCAGCTAGAGAGCAGAGGGAAGGAGCCAGTCCTGCTCTCTGGAGCAGACACCACAGCTCAGCGGAGCCCCAGGGCTGGAAACCATGCTGAGATGCTGGGGGACTGTGATTTAACTTGAACCATGAAGGGGTCTGGGTCAGAAGTTTCATAAACCGTTTTGGCCCAAATCAATTGAGTCTAATACTACGTTCAACCAGGTTTCTCTTAAACTAGTTTCAGCCATTTTGAAACTGGTTCTGTTACTGGTTTAAACCAGTTTCTGATCACTTAAATCCATTTATGTGTAACTTCTGTCCCTAGCCCTATTATTCTTTCAATACATGAATAAATTACAGAGCAAATCCTGCAGCCAGTACTCAGGGTTCAGGAGCAGGATTCAGTCTCTATAAGCATTTTATATTAGCTGTCTAGCATTTTCACATAAACAGTCCTAAGCTTTGATTTCTTTCAAAATAAGTAATACTTCATGGGTAAATCTACACAATACGCTATCTGCAGTAGCTCATTGCTATGTGTACTAGCTGCTAAAACTATCCATGCAGCATCAGGACTGCGCAGTAACATTGGTTACTGTGCAGTCATTTAGTACTTGCTTAATCAAGTGCTAAATGACTGTGCAATGACAATGCACCCACTGCAACCTAATTGATTTTTTTGTGAAGGATTCTACATTGATTCTGCTTGGGAAATGCACCTGGAGGAGGAGAGGAAAATTCCTTCTTCCATAGAGCATGCCTCAATTTTTACAAAAAGATTGATAAGATCGTGTGGAATATATTCATAATATGTGAGCCAGCTGCTAATAGAGCCTAATCATTTCTGTATTATCTGCCATTTTATTTGCTTCACATTTCTCTATGTATTCTTGATTTTAAAATACAATTTATATGTGGCAGCTTTTCCCTGCCAACCAATTTATCAGTAACAGGAGGGGAAATCCTAAACAACAAGTTCTAGGAGGTCTGAAGCCCTTTTACTGACATTTTTAGAAGGAATAGGAAAGTGTGTGAACTAGCTAAGATTTTTATCAAAGAGAAAGAGGAAAAGCTTATTTTGCAACTATTTAAAAATGACATTGGAGTTGATGTTCCATTAACAACAGCTGCTGGAAGGACAGCGATAACCCAGATACTGTATGTAGTTCTTGGCTTATAACTGTGGAATAAGAGAGAGGTTGGATGTAAGTGACCTGAAAAAAAATGAAGTTCTTGTTAAGTGAGTGACATAAGGGCTTCAGTTTAATGTTACAGAATCGCGCAGCTTGAAGTTTCGTTGCGTAGTAATTCCATCAGCTGAATAGCAAGTCCAGACAGTTTAGAATTTTTTTATTGCAGTATTGTGTCCACTTAATTTCCTACAGGAGTGTTTTTTATATGTACCAGTAGCGGATACAGATAAATCTAAAATCTGCAGAAACATATTTAGAAATAAGAGTTAAAATGTCATACTTGGATATGTATATATGTGTGTGTGTGTATAATGTATGTATGTATAGTAACACTAAAAGAAAACTAATTCTGAAGCATAGACATCCAGGATTTAACATAAGCTTTACTTTAGTTCCTCATAATCTTAGTATTTCAAGTGTGCTTACATAATTGTGAAACTATTGTTGATTTGCTTTCAAGTTCATCTGTTTATCTGACCAAACCTTCTATTGTCATATTGTAACCTTTTATTGTAATATATATTGCACAATATTGCTGTCATTGTGGCTTTATTGGGTTGGAGTTCATAAACTCACATACTTTTGGAACAGCTAGATAGATGGATTAATGATCATAAACTTGTTCACTGGCCACCACTGTAATTGGTTCCCAAGAAATATGGAATGGGCATGTGTTTAGTAAGTTATCCTTACCTGCTAGAGCAGAACAAAATAGAGTTGTTTTCAAATAATAATAATTCTATGTAAAAGAATTTTACTATGCCTTTACTGCCTGATAATAAATGGAGGTGTATAGTTTGGGCCCGATTCTGAATTTGCTGAAAACAATTGGAGTTTTTCCTTTAACTTCCATGTGAATTTCAAAGGCCTCTTACAGTCATTGCAATACTATTTTTTTTAAACTAACATTGAAAGCACTATGTACTGGTCAACACTGTGATTTGACCTGTTTTTAGGTCTTTTTTTGACACTGTGATTTTCTATAGGCTACCTCAAACCAACTTTTATCTCCACTTACATGTCTTACACTAGATACATCACTGTGAAAGCTAAGAGCTTCCATGTTTCTCATGTGGATGGTGTGATAGGTTAGAGAAACACTCAGTGAAGCGGGCAAACTTTTTCAACCCAACAAATGTCCCTGTACTTAGACTCACACAGTCTTAATTGTGATCTAATATAATTTGTACCCATATAAAGGTATTTTTTTTAATGTGACTGGAGTTACGCTGGTATGAAATCAGTATAAGTATGGTCAGTTTTGATCCCAGCGATTTATTGTTGGGAAAAGAATGCATGACCAGATCCATCCCTCTTCTATACCTTTCAGTGTATAGACTGAAATAACTTTTGAAATGTTTCCAAGTGAAATAGGAATTGTTTCAGCAAGAGGTCATACATAGTCTCTGTAGAACCCCCCTCTCCCCTCCTCTGGCTAGTACTTTTCAAGATTTCCACATCTGCATTCAGATCCAAATCTTCTACCAGGGTGCATCACAGGGGGCAGGGAATGTCTCTGGAAGGTGCATGGGGGTCCCTTGACTGGGATTCCAACTCTCCAACCTCTTCCACCTCTCTGCACCTGCTGTCATCAGAGCAGAGGTATAGAGCTGACTGGTGCTGAAAAGCCAGGCACAGGCATCAACAGTAGGCCTCCAAGTGTTGGAGCAGCCAGGACCAGGGATTGTGACCCAGCAGCTGCACAGTCTGGTAACCGTCAGTCAGCCTACATGACTGCCAACCCTTCCCCCTCCTCTCTCCCCGCCCTTCCCCTCCCCTCCCATGTCTTCTGTGGAAAATATTGCAAATGTTTCAACTGTTACTTTTGCCCCACCCTCAGATACTTAAATGATACTTCTGTAGCTTCTCAATACTTAATCTTTAGTTCTTAACAATAAATTGTGAATGCAGTCTTGCAAGTAAAACATGTTGGCAATGTTCAAGTTAAGAAATCTGACTGAACCAAGTATTTGAAAAAAATATAGAAGACTGAGCCATGAACAAGAAGGAGAACCAGAGAACTAATATGTGCAGTACATTAAAGGAAAGTAATTGGTTTCAGATGAGGGATTACAAAATCAATATGATCAAAACCCAAATCATATCACAAAACCTATAATAGGATGCTTTACAACTAATTGAAAAATGTAAACTAAAACGTCATCTAGTGTTGCACCCATTTCTTTCTTATCTGTATCTTATATATTAGGCTTTTATTCAGCACAATACTTTAGCACAAGTGGCATGTCAGGCATCTGAGTAGTCCCCCTCAGTAGTTTGTTAAACTAGCACTTTAACCTGTTAATTCTTTGGATGAAGAGCTTATCTTTTATTGTATGCATTTAAAATAACTAAAAGATATTTTGAGCCATCTAAATAATAATAAAATAGTGCCAGTAATTCTAAACTAAGTTCTTGTACAGCTGACATCTGGTCTTTGGGGCTTTATTTTTTATCATTGATCAGATTAATGCATTACTAAAATTGTAATAAGGACCATAGCTGTTTATGCTCTCTATTGGTATAATATTGGTTCTTGAGCATTCAACCAACTGCATTTTATTGTCCGAGTGCTCCCATACCTAGAGTTCCATACCAAAAGCGAAGCAGTAAAATGATGGAACACAATTTTCTTCCAAGGGAGAGTCAAGCTCACTTAGATGAGCGACAATGTCAAGTTTAATTAAAGTCTACACTGACAGTGGAGAGGCTGTACTGGATGAGTAGCTTTCAGATAACAAATGACTGACACACACAAAAACAATAACTAGAATAATTGCTAAGGTTCTGTTTCTTAAACCTGACTAAAAGAATGTTAGGTATTTATTCAAAGACTTCCCATGGGGTTATATTCTGTAAGATTGAAATGAAAAATCAAATACGGCAAGAAGCTTAATCTACCCCCTGGAGTTTAGATTTACAGCCAAGTTTTGTCTGCATGAAGGAAAGACCATAAAAATGGCATTTAGGATTGTTTGTATTTCCATGTTTTCTTTGCTTAATACTGTGTGATTGCAGGATTCAATAACAATGTAACTTGTTCACTGCAGTAGTTTTGCAATGTTCAATGGCCAAAGTAAAGATGTAAAAATACTTGCTGTGTTCTATATTTAAGTATCTCTCAATCAGAGTCTCCATGTACATGCAGTTCATGTATTTCAGAGCTCTTCTACCTAATTTAAATCAGCATCTCTCTGTAGCAATTGCACTAGAAAGACAGAGGTGATATACAGGGTAAAAGGTCAAGCTTATAGAATATGACAACCCTTTCAAGGAGAAATGATTGTCCCTTAGTATTCAACGTGAGCTTTTCTTTGCTTCCTGCAGGGCATCTGCACCACAACCACTGCATTTTTACACTTCTTCTTCTTAGCTTCGTTCTGTTGGGTTTTGACAGAAGCGTGGCAGTCATATATGGCTGTTACTGGAAAAATTAGGACACGGCTTATAAGGAAGCGCTTCTTGTGCCTTGGATGGGGTAAGTCCATAAAAATCATTTAGCTTAAATCATTAGTATTGACTGTTTAATAAAAAGAAAAAATTTGGAACATTGATATTTACTGAAGTAATCGTGACTGGTCATTGATAGCACAGTTACTATACAGAAAGCTAGTACAGAAGACTTGTCATTTTATTGCAATATATAATATTAATGTTGTATTATTGATTTGGCTCAAGTTACAAGCAATGAATTTTCCATTGCTCTTTATGCTGTAACATGTATTTTTAACTTCATTTTTTTAGGCTGTCTGCAAAACAACGTAATTAAAAAAAAAACAACCCTCACTGAATAGCCACAGAATGTCTGTGTTATTAGTTCACTTTAAGCTATGTCAAATAAACTGGTAACTTAGCAACATCAAAGTGATGCATTTGAGGCTGAAGAGCTCACTCTCCTTTCAGTGCTTCAGAAAACAAATCCAG
Source organism: Gavialis gangeticus (assembly GCF_001723915.1). Classification (NCBI taxonomy): domain Eukaryota; kingdom Metazoa; phylum Chordata; order Crocodylia; family Gavialidae; genus Gavialis; species Gavialis gangeticus. Next base: position 22,217,118 of record NW_017729027.1, on the reverse strand, counting down.
CAAAAAGATATGAAATTATTAATTACACCAAAAATGTGATTTTAGATTAAGTAGTTGGCTCTGTCATTTCCTACCCAGCGGGAACAGTGGTTATTTAGCCAAGCCTTAATGGAAATTACTGTTTGTTTTCCAGGTTTACCAGCATTAGTGGTGGCTATTTCGATAGGCTTTACCAAGACAAAAGGATATGGAACGCCTCACTAGTAAGTCAGTCTGCAATGACAAAATATGTTTTTAATTAACAAGGCTACCATGCCCATCAGGAGTCATACAGCACAGTCCAAGGGCCTATTGTACATCTATTCATATGCAAAACACCCCTAAAAAGTCAATGAGTGTTGCATTAAATAGATCAGAAAATCAAAACCCAGTATTGGGCTAGTTCTACAAAGTATACTCCAAAGTATATACTGTGTACATTCCTAATAATCCTCCATGTCACCCAGCATCTCTCAGGGAACACCGGGGCTAGATCCACAAAGGAACTTAGACACCTAACTGCTGTTATAGGCACCTAAGTCCAACAACGAGGTCAGTTAGATCCTGTAAACTTCTTCTGAGTTACCATCTAACCCTGAAGGTACCTAAGTTTCTGCCAGTGAGCCTGCAGACAGTCACTTAAGTCTGGATGCTGCTGGGATGCTCAGGCTCCTAATCCATACCTAAGCCCAGTGGAATTCTCAGGCTATAAATTCCCTTACCTATCACACCCATGCTTGCCAACCCAATTGACACTTTGAAAGCACGCCCACTAGATCAGGCTTCTCATAAAAGATATCCAAAAGACTCTTCATGGCAGGCTGGCATGCATGCTTCTTTAGCCAACAGCCTTGAGATTAGGGCTCTTATCTGTGAAATGAGAGACCATTTGCAAATCCCCCTCTGCCTGATTTTGAGCAGTAAATTAAATTCAGTCTCCCACCTGCCATTCACTGGCCAGAAAGTAAGAGAAAACAAGGAGGGTAATTCCATATCCTGGAGTGCCATGGTCCACTCACTTGGGATGTAGATGAACCAGGGTCAGATCTGTTCTCCGGTAAATGTTTAATTATATACATAAAGAGCAATTTCAATTAGAGAGATTGAAATATCTCCCTACACACATAGCCCAGTAGTGGAAGTGGCTGGGGTGTTCTGCTGCATGAGAAAGACCTGAGCTCAAGTTCTTGCTCCAAATTAGAAAACTGGAGATTTGAATACAGCTCTGTCTCTCTCCTAAGTGGGTTGTTGGGCTATTGGGTTTAATAGTAAGGGCATGTATCTCTCTATATCTGTTGTTTCATGGAAAGGGCTGAAGTGCTTTGAATGCCAGTGTTTTAAGGGCAGTGCATAGACCCCCATCCTTCTCCTTGCCATTTCCTACTTGCTAAGTTACATGACTCCTGCTCAGTTTCCTGGCTTCTGTGAATCCCATACATAGGTTCCTATGTCTCCTTATCATATATGTACCTAGGCACTCTGGATAGATTCCATTGTTCTGCAAGGTACTTGAAAGCTAGGCATTACAACACTCCGCATTTCAAAGTCTAAGTTGTTTTATGGATCTATGACTCTCTTACTTGCAGAATCAAGCCCATTTTTAGTATCACTTGACTTATTCTGCTAAAATTATTCATGCGTTACAGGCTACTTCAGTCACACATATTCCTTCCTGCTTCCTGCTGGTATGGATGAAAATTTTAAAACAGAGTGCTGAAATATTAATAGTGAATGGTACATCAGTAATAAGGAGTAAGCCCCGAATGTAAGGGAATGTGAGAATTTTTATGCATGGTAGGTCTTATCCAGAGCAGCAGTCTGAACAAAAATCAGCTGTTCAAATACTTGCAGAACGAAAATACAAAAGGACTTTTCAAATGGGTTTGTGAATAATTTTTTCCAGTACTTCACCAATTCTACTTCTGACCTGACATGGGGAACATTCCTCCACATTATTGGTTTTGGAAGGGCCCAAGTAAGACCACTGTGGGCACATCTAAATGTGCTATTAATTAACCTGAATAAACTCCAACACAGTTTGCACTGGAGTTTATTGCTTCCAGGTGCAGCGTTTACATGTGCATCTGGGACTGCAGCACATTGAGCTGGGACAGCACAACAGTGGCTAGCAGGTGGTCTGGAGGGTGAGCCTGGCAGCCCAGAGCTGCTCTGACTTGGCTCAACATGCTGAGGAGGGGCTGGCTGGGACACGAGAGTACTATAACATGGGGCTAGCCAGCAGGCAGTCCCTGCACTGTACCACCTTCATGCCCCAGCTAGCCCCAGACACCATCTTCACAGCTGTTGGAGTGCAGGTGAGTACTCCACCGTAAGATAGTACTTGTGTCAGGCAGTAATATCCCACGATGGAATTAATTAGTTTACTACAGCCAAATAGCACTTCACGTGTAGACAGTGTTGCTTTACTGCAGAGCTAATTAGTCAACTCTCCAGTAAAGCGCACGTGCAGATGCACCCAACCTCTCCTAGTCTAGCAAGGAGAGTTGCTGCTCTGAGGCATTGTAATTACAGTGCATTGGAGCAGACTCAGTTAATAGTCTGCTGGACCATAGTAATGAGCACATTCCAGCAGCCTCTGCATCTCATGTATCAGTGTCCTTGTGCTTTAAGATGGCAGTGGGAGCACTTTAACTAAAGCTCATCTGATGAGCTTTAGTTAAAACACCCCTGGTACCATTTTGAAGGGTGGAGATGCTAATACACTAGATGCTGTAAGCACTTTAATTAGAGAGGTTTTTGGAGCCACTCTAATTAAACAACCCTCTCACCCCTAGAGCATGTGTAAAAATACTCATTGAGTCAATATCATCCTTATTTAACATAGTGGGAACTGAGGAATTGTTCCATTCAGAACCCAGGAAAGATAACTAATTCCTGTTTGGCTACAAAAATCGAGCAGGATTGCTCTGTCATCTTTCCTAGATCACAGGAGATATGGCACCATTGTGCATTCTCTAACTACCCTCTGCTAAGGAATCTATGGGCATTGTTTGCCTTGTATTCTGTGGCAAAGGTAAAGGCAGTAGAAACAGAACTTATTACCAGTCTTCCTAGTTTCTATCATTTACTTTCCAAGACAAAGAGTAATGAAACAGAAAATTGATTCTGCACTCTCACCCCCTATGACCTACTGGTAAGAAAATACCAAGCAGGGGTGGCCAAGAGACACCTCTGATTAGGGAGGATGAAATTGCCATTCTAAAGCCACACCAAACCAGTTTCATTGAGCAGTATACCAGTAGTACACCCAAATTAATGTGCTTGATACAAGGCGGTTGTGTCTACACAAGACTCTGTATTGCCATAGCAATGAGCTACGGTGACGTAGTGTCAGTGGACATGAACTGTGATGCTGCTGCTACTGCACAGTAGCTCATTGCTAATGCATAGTAGGGTCAGAAATGACCCATGTAGTGCCAGGACTGCACTGTACATGCAGGACCAGGACTACAGCTTCTGCAGCTCTAGCAGGTAGTAAATGACCACACAGTAACAACTGCAGAGTCAGACAGGAATGTAGACACGCCCAGCTTCACCTCACTTTGTTCCAAGGGAGCTCAGGTTTCTACCAGAACTTTTCAAGTAGCCCTAATTACGAGTAACTTGTATTACATTTATTTTGTATGTATTATTTATGAAAACACCATTATTCCACTTACGCCATTGCTGATGTTTCAGATGCACAGAAGGGATTTCCAAATGATGGGCAGCCCAGCCCTACAGCCCATTGGCATTTCTGGATAACATTTTGCATTACTGGGCATTACAGATAAATTTAGGTGTTAAGTTTAATTTTAGGTATGAATAACCACAGTGAAGATGATGCAAGGGTTTCCATTATAGCAGTGATGAGGATGAGGCACAATATTCAAAAGATGAATAGGTCAAAGGAGGCATGTCCAGCTTACAACCTGTGAGCCACATTCTGCCTGTGAATGGTTAATTTATGGCCCCTGATCTCCCACCCAGCCACTCCTCTCCCCATTTCTCTGGCTACTGCTGCAGGTCAGGTCTTCAGGCTCTTCCTTCTGCTTCCTATCACTGCTCCAGAGAGTAGCTCAGTATAGTGCAGGAGAGCTCACAGCCAGGGGGCTGAGGGTGAGGGCTGGGGCACTCTGAAGCTCTGTGCAGTATGGGAGATGCCTGCATAGTGTGCAGTCCATGGGGCCTGTGGCTCACACTAGCCTGGCCTGTATGATATGCAGCCCCCCTGGTGCCACCTGTGCAGCATGCAGCTCCCACTAATATAGCCCTTGTGGCATGTAGTCCTTGGATGTTTAGCTGTTAGACCGTCTTCTGTCAGAGGATTATTTCTTCAGGCCAAGGTAGCAGCTTCTTACCAGCTAAAGTTTATGAACATATGAGCTGGCCTCATGCACTGACCATAGGTACTCTCTACTCCCACTGTGGGATAAACAAAACAAGGGCACTACAGAACTAGAGAAGACAAATAAAAATAATTATGAAGCAGAAAAAAAAGAAAGGAAGCAAAAAATAGCACCAGAGAAAAAAGTGGGAAACAGATAAAATGGTCAAAAAGATGGCAACAATTATGTGGAAGGACAAGGCCATTTCCTCTGTAGGAAATATTAGAAATGACTGCCATTGAACTGATGTTGAACCCACTGTAATATATATCTCCTAGTATAATCTTTGTTTAATGACACAATTATAACTGCTAATTTAAAATTTAGCAACTTTTTTAAAAGTTATAAAACTTTTCAGACTAAGTGTGGCCAGATTTTTTTCTCTTTACTTTTTCTGTTGGCAATATGGTGTGGTGGAAACCTGAAGAGACTTTTCAGACTGCCTTTTTTAGAGCTTCCTGAACTTCCCGCATTCACTTTCATGGCTTTAAGGTCTCAGAGTCACTAAACATGATCCTACTGCACACCATGCAACAGCCAGAGTTGTATTAGTTCTGATATACCTTTTTTTTAGCCTGAAAAGATTCATAGGTGACTAGGCTTGACACACTGTACATGCTCACAAGTGATCTAATATGTTTCCAGTTGTATTTTGCTGCATTGTTGTGATCTGTGGGAATCAACATAAATTCCACATAGGACCAACACTCCTTAGAAGAAAAATTAGGGACAGTGAATGTTTGACACAGAGATAAGCTATGGAGTTAGACTTCCTCTCATGCTCTCCTTCTGAACCCATGACTCTTGCATTCCTTTCTCTTTGTCACTCAGCTTTAACAGACTGAAAAGAGGGTACTCTCAGTGCTGCATAGCCCACAGCCTGGGTGATTAGGGCACTTTCTAAGAAATGGAAGATGTGGGTTCAATTATTCTCAGCCTGAATGGAGCCTAGAACTGAGGTCTCTTCCTTCCTTCCTAGGCAAGCATTTTAACTAGTAAGCAGCATGCAGCTCCCACAGATACAGCTGGGATGGGGTGGGGCCCTTGGATCCTTGGATGTTGGGCAGGATACAAAAGATGGGTTGGTCTCTTTGCTGCATGCATCATCTCAGTTTCAAACAGTTATTCAGTCGGGTTTTTTCTACATCTGAAAATTAAGAGCCCTTATGAATTTCCCAGGTGTACCTTTCTGGATTGTTTCTGAACATACATATTTGTCTAAGTCTAGTCACTTCAGGATCTTCCCAAGCTAAAGTGGGAATATATACAGAATCTAGAGATTATAGAGGTCTTGGGCTGGCTGAACAAGGAATGTATTTAGTAACTTAGTACCTGCAATCCATGTAAATGCCACTTAGATATCTTAGCAGTAAAATCACATCTGGGTTAAAATTCCTGACAAAAAAATTCAAGTAACATCCTGTAAGGACTGACTTTATGAGCAAGGAAGGAAAATAATTTATTTGTAAGAGAGTTCTATTGGGATTTCTATGTGCAATGCTCACAGTTAAGAAGTAGAGCTGGTGAAAAAATTGCAGAAATATTTTCAGCACTTTTAGTGAAAACTTTGTGCCAACTTTTCAACTGTTAAGTCATGTCAACATTTTAATTCATAGAGAAACAGAAAAAAAATTGGATTTTTTCCAAACATTTTTAACTGAATTTTTTTTAATGAGAAACTTTCCTATGGAGAACCCATACAATGGCATTCAAAATACTAGGATTTTTGTCTTTTTATATACGGTAGTTATTTGCAATTGCTTACTGTTTAAGACTGATTAAATATACCCATATTGTCACCATTTTAGCATTTCACACTCTAATAAGGTTGGGTTCATGTGGCAAGGCCCAGATATGTTTTATTTACTTTGGGAAATGACTGAATCTCAAAACTCTTTTTTTCTGTCTTTTTTGCATTCATAATTTCAGCCATAGCAGAATACTAATACTAAGATGGGTCTATATTTAACTTATTGTTTTTTAAAAGAAATGCAGACAATGAGGGATAGGGAATAGAGAGATCTGTACTGATCATATATTCTGATGCAAGTTTATTTAAGTGCGATATTCAAATACATTATCTGAGTGCATTTCCTTGAATGCTCTTATATGTATGTGCGTTCACACATTCAAATAAACATGCATTTTAATGTATAAGCACTGATTAAAAAAAAAACTGCAGCTGCACTTACTTTAGTAAGTAGACATTTCTAAAGCTTAGCATGGCGATACGTTAAATATTTATGACTCAGTTCTGCAAGATGTCTATATTTTTAAAATCCCTTTCTTTTCAGGAGATGCAATAGGCTTGCAACATTAGGTCTTTAATAACACACCAGAAATGTATAATATTCATATATCTTTAAATGCTGTAATAGTTGTGCAACCTTCCAGAGAAGCCAAGTGTAGAAGGTATAGACATGCTTGTTTTCTAAGTGTATATACAGGCATACCTCGTTTTATTGCGCTTCGCTTTATTGCGCTTCGCAGATATTGCGTTTTTTACAAATTGAGGCAAGACCCTCCACCAACAAAAAGACTACAACTCGCTGAAGGCTCAGATGATGATTAGCATTTTTTAGCAATAAAGTATTTTTTAATTAAGGTATGTACATTGTTTTTTTAGACATAATGCTATTGCACACTTAATAGACTACAGTATAGTGTAAACATAACTTTTATATGCACTGGGAAACTAAAAAATTCGTGTGACTCACTTTATTGCGATATTCGCTTTATTGCGGTGGTCTGGAACCGAACCTGCAATATCGCCGAGGTATGCTTGTAATATGTAAGACATTATCCCATCATTAATTACCAAATTACATCAGTGAAAATGTATAGAGAACTTGTTTTTCTAAATCAGGTTCCATCAACAATTTCACAGCTATTTGACCTTAGTGAAAGTACTCTGGACCACTCTGACATTTAAAAAATGAACTATGTAAGTTTCCAAAGAACATCTTAACAAAGAGATATTGAAACCTCTCTTTTATCATACTCCATTAACTCAAAAACCTACAGGAAAATTCACAAAAGTTTCCAAATATATTTCACTCCAGGCTCAGAATAAGCACAAGGCATTTAAGTATAATTACAATGTGTTTTAAAAGCTGTGGAAGCATTACTGTAGGGTTGAATAATAAAAGCTACTTATCAACTGCCCAGAGCATCATTGTATCACCAAAGTAATTTCATTTCTTTTTCTATGCTTATAAATCTCTCCATGAATATATATGCATTACACCAGAAGAACTGGTACCATATATCCAGCGTGTATGTTCTCTTCATATTACTTTCATGGTATAATACTTATTATTAATTTGTATTAGTTCTTTTCTGATGTTCTTTCCAGCTGCTGGCTGTCTCTCGAAGGAGGGTTACTCTATGCTTTTGTTGGACCTGCGGCTGCTGTTGTCTTGGTAAACATAACAATCATTTTCGGTATTTTCATTAGAAATTGTTGAATACACTATCTGAAGTAGAGAGTGGTTAGCTATGCAGCAGATGAAATTTCTTTGTAAGCATCTTCAGAACAGTAGTTAAAGATTCCTTCAATGTTTTGAATGCAGTTTTTTTCTCAATTTTATTATGTGCTTTACATCAATAGTGTATCTCTCCGTGTTCCATATAAACATTAAGCATAATGAGAGATGTTTTTGCATACACTGCACAAATGTCTCTGTGTATACATTTGTATTAGTACATATATATTCATACAAGTTTATGCAGTGTGTGTGCTGTACACATTTTAAAGTAATTCTCGGTAGGAGAATTGGCAAAAGTTCATTACTAAAATAAGGACAAACTATGAAATCCTGTTGGGAAAACTCTTATTGATTACTTTCAGGCTGAGATTTTACCCAGTGTTGTCATCCATCATAATAACATACTGTTACTCTAGAGGAGATAGTTACAAGACAGGGGAACTATACTTAAGAATTAAAAAACTACATTTCATTATATTTAAAGTAGGATATAAGCCAGTATGCTAGAAAATGGTTATGAGTATATCTGAACAAGTATTATTCCACAAAAATATGCCTTCTGCATTTTGTTCCTGATACAGTCAGAAATAAAGCTGCAAAGGCGCTATGCTGATTGCTGACACAAGAAATGTATTACTAGCATTACAGAATTCTCATCACTATCAGTCACATCCTTTTAACTATTGTCACCACGTAAAAAAGTGTGGTTACAGTCTTAATGGCCCTGTGCTGGACACTGTAACACTGTTTTTCAGGGGTGGCAGGAAGAACGGAATTAGAGGTCAGGTCTTCTGGGAGTATTATCCTCAAAGAATAAAGTTCACAATAGTTAAAAAATGTTACCTATCACATTTTACAGCTCTGCAAATGTATCTGAGCATCTGAGAAATGTTTTTTTCCTAAGTATGTTGCTAATAAAGCAAACATTAACATTTCTTTGAAATTTTCCTAAATTCTAAATCTTGAACTGTTGGAAGAATGTAGTAAATGGATCATCTCTGGACTCCTACAAAGGTCTTAGAACAGAAGGTTTTGCTGTACATATTGTATAACAAGGTTTTCTAACAAATCATCTAAATCAGAGATGCCAGAGACTGTCCACAGGCTGGATCTAGCCCATGGAGCCCTATGGTCTGGCCTGTGGGTCCCAAATTAACCATGCATTCAGCATAAAAGTTGGTTGAGGGCACAGGCTGTGTGCAGCACCTGCATCAAACCAGCCCTGAGCGCTGGCTCTGGAGTTGGCATGGATTGGGCCACACCAGAACTAGTACTCAGGGCTGGTCCAGCAGGGTGGGTTGTGAGCTGGTCCATTCAGGCACAGGGCTGGTCCAGCAGGCACAAGGTGTGAGCTGGTCCATTCAGCTCACATCCTGTGCCAACCCCCTGTACTGTATGCAGTGCCCAGACCCAGCCTAGTCCCGTGCACCATGTGCAGCATGCACTGGTTATGCTCTGGGGCTCACACGGTACGTAGGGAACGGGGCATGGGGCCACCACAAGCCATGGGATGCATGCAATGCCCTGCCAGATCAGCCATATACACTGGCTCTGGCATGAACAGATGGCCTGGGGCGCTATCCAGACTGGCCCTGAAGCCAGCACACAGGGCTGATCTGGTGGGATGCTGTACCACGTGTGGCACCCTCAGAGCCAGATCCAATGCATGCTACACACAGTCCTTGGTCCAGCTGCACGTGCTGCACTTGATAGAGCAGGTGGGCATGAGGTGTCTGCTGCTTGTGGCACCCCACTGGACTAGCCCTACACACTGGCTTTGGTATGTGGTCCTAATCTGGCCCACAGACCAGCTCAGAGACCTTCATCCAACCCACAGAGCTGGATGAGTTTGGCAGCCCTGATCTAAATCATGAAAGTAAACTGGGGATTTGCATGCACTCTTACCTAGAGCCATACACTGAGACTAATGCATACACTTTTGAAACATTTAGAAAGTTGATCTTCAGATCCTGTATATTAATCTGGTCCTTTCTTAGATCTGGCTGTATACATGTAAAGTTATCCAGGGACCTTATCAGTTACCATGTATATTTTACCAAGAAGAGGCAGATATTAATAGATATTAATAATTCTCCTTACCACTAGGAAAGTACTGACTTTGATTCCTCTCCATCCTCTTTTATTAACCTTCAGAGTGAGGCAAAGCAAACTTCACTTATAAAGCCCTCATGTGACCTATTCCCAAACAGCCTTGCTCCTCCTCCATCCTTTCCCCTGGCTCTCACATACAGTGATGACTGTAGGTTATCCATATGTTCTGAATATAAATTGGCCTCCTAGTTTTGCTAAACCCTTGCAGCTCATTGACTCTAGCTAAAAAAACCCTTCATTTACTGGCTACAAAACTATTCCAAACCCCAAAATGCATCTCTTTGCATGGTTGGCTTGTATCTAATAAATAAAAATAAATAAATAAATTTTAAAACCTCATTATTTCTCAAACTATCTTCTCAATAAAGCAAAATGCATTAATGTTCTTTTAGGTCTTGTATCAATAGAATTAAGCTTTTCTAGGTTTCCTCACTGACAGTTTTCCCTTTTGTTTTAACATAACAGTACCCTTTCACAGGGCCAAATGTAATCCACAAGTTCCAGGAGATGAAGTACAGAGTTAGACCAGGCTGCCTGACTGTCCCCAGCAATTGTTCATGTTTTCAACCTATCATGCTAAATTCCAGTCTCACAAATAAACTCATCCTCCTGAGCTGTTCTTGTAGTATGTCTCATTTCATGCATAAAAGAAGACATATGTAATAATCCTCCTGGTTCAATAAAGCTTCTTTTTTTTTCACATGCATACGCACTAACCAAGACACTGGTTAATCTGACTCATGAAGAAAACAGGCTTCTCTGAAGCTAAAATATTCACAAAAATGACCAGATAAAACTGCTGACATTGACAATAGTATTCATAGTTTCATAGTTAGTAGGGTCGGAAGGGACCTGAGCAGATCATCTCGTCTGACCCCCTGCCATGGCAGGAAAGAGTACTGGGGTCAAACGACCCCAGCAAGGTGATTGTCAAGCGTTGTCTTAAAGACCCCCAGGGTAGGAGCCAGCACCACTTTGCTTGGAAGTTGGTTCCAGATCCTAGCCGCCCTGACAGTGAAGTAGCACCTCCTGATGTCTAATCTGAATTTACCCTCTGCCAGCTTGTGACCATTATTTCTAGTCACTCCTGGTAGTGCTCGGAGGAACAGGGACTCCCCCAATGCCTGCTGGTC
>NW_017729027.1:22188861-22201018 GCF_001723915.1 Gavialis gangeticus | reverse complement strand
CGTTCATAAAGTCCAGAAAGACTACGTCCACTGCTACCCCTGCATCTAAGGATCTGGTGATCTGGTTGTAGAAGGCCACCAGGTTGGTCTGACAGGACCTGCCTCTAATGAACCTGTGTTGGTTGCCCCTAAGCTTAATCTCCCCTGCTGGCCCCTCGTGGACATGTGCCAGAATAACTCTTTCAAAAAGCTTACCCAGGATCAAGGTAAGACTAACTGGCCTATAGTTCCCCCGGTCCTCCTTCCTCCCTTTTTTGAAGATGTGGACCACGTTGGCCCTTTTCCAGTCCTCTGGCACCACACCAGAGCACCACGTGTCCTCATAAAGCTGTGCCAGGGGTCCCACAATGACCTCAGCTAATTCCCTCAGCACTCTGGGGTGGAGATCGTCCGGACCAGCTGATTTAAATACATCCAGTCTCTCCTGAAGTTCCCTGACTAGATCCTCCCTGACCCTTGGCTTAGGTGCGCCTCCCCTGGGGCCTGAGGAGGGCCCAGTGGTGGGGCTGATATGGTCCCTGCTCAGGAAAATGGAGGCAAAGACGTCATTAAATCTTTGTGATACATCTTCTGTATCACAAAGAGCTGTACTGTCTTATTGCTAGGGACCTACCTAAATTGCAGTGAGACAAAGGGATTTTCTCAGGCAACTCAAGGTGCACAGAATCCATTTCATGGTCTTTTCACAGTGAGACCCCCCTCACTGCTGATTGACTGAGGGGTCCCAGCAGCCCCGTCCCTTACCACTGATTGGCCAAGAGACCAATCGCTCATCTTCAGAGTGTAGCATTGCTGCAGTATTGCATCTGGCTTCTTAAAAGTTGGTGCTGAAACCCTTTCACTTTCCTGACTGGCACCTTCGCTAAGTGCATCACTTGCTCAGCCTCTCAGTAACTCTCTCTCAAACCAGTTGTGCTATAGCTTCAGAGACTGCTGCACTTTATTTGTATTCCAGTAAGCTTTTATTTTCTGGAGGGTGATTCTGCATAAATTTGAGGGAAACGCCATTTTTCACAGTGATCACAGAAATCACTTTTTTGCGTTTTCTGCAAAAATCACAAAACAGCTTTTTAAATAAGTCCCTATCAGCTAATAATTACCTGCTTATGCATCTTATCTGGTTGTTATACAATTCATAATCTAGGACCTTTCCTCAGGAGGGAATTTAAAGCGTTGGGCCTGATTCTTCTTTTTTTCATTTAATTTTTACACAAGTATAACTTCATCAACTTCAATGGAGTTATACTAAACCTATACTAGAACTCATGGGAGGTGAATCAGGCCTACAGTTTATGAAAGACATAGGCCTGTAGCTGTGAAGATTATCCTGATGCTGTTGTTTGCATATCATCTCACTTTCTAGAAGTCAAACCAGGATCCTTTTGTACAACTCATAATCCACAATAGGGTATTGAAGGAGATGTTTAAAAGGTAGTCATAATTTCCACATGGAATTGTATGTGCTCTGTGTAATAGGCAATATTTATTCAAAGATGCCTGAAGTTCAGAGACATGATTTGTTGTACCACTATTTAGTAACTGTGGGGGTAGCTGTTTCATCAAGGTCTGTTTTCAGATCTGTTTTCAGGTCTGAGCATATAAAGGAAAAAAAGAAAAAGTAGCTTCAGTTAAAAAAAAAAGTAAAAGTATTAATAAAATGCAAATAAAAAAAGGCAGAAAGTGTTGGAATATTGGTAAGGTATATAAACCATTTATAGGCAAGGTCCTTAAAAGTCCTAACCAAAGATATTTGCCAGATTCATTTAAAGGCTACATTAAAAATATGGTTTATTTTAATAAAGTGCCACAGACAATGGACCAGGGCTTCATGACTGGAAGCCATAAGCAGTACAGTTACACAAAAAAGGAAGTAATCAGGTATATAATAAGGATATTCAGCCTTCAGAACTACATGATTTTTGGTTCAGATCCACAGGACAAGACCCAAGGGTATGTCCCAATGACTGCACACATGCCATTTGCAGTACCAAAAACTCAGTTGAGGTCTTGCAAACTGCATACATACACACATTTGCCACACTGCTAATTTGCAACATGGCAGGTTTTTTGACACTGGGAGATCCTGGTGTTAAAAAAAAAAAAAAAACACCACTGAAAAAAGCAGCACAGTGCACACAGCAGCAGCTTGCACTGTCAGAACCCAGAGCCTGGCTGGCCAGAATCCAATGATACATTTTGGCTCCTACCCACCAGCTCAGCACCACTGCTGCCCTGGGTGACCCCCAGGATCCCAGGTAAGGCTGCTGGCCAGCACAGGTAGCAGCCCCAACTTCTCCTACCCCACTAGGGTTACTTTATCATGCACCAGAGCACATGTGCAGGGGTGTGTCCAGAGACAAATAGCAGTGGCCCATATTTCCCATGGAAACATGTCCGCAGGAAACGTGCACACTCCAGTTTGGCCCAAGAGTCTAACTGATTCAGAGAGGCATTGTGCTTCTCTCAGCAACAAATTATTTCATCAGATGCTAAATATCTGAAGAAGCAGGTTGTTGTCTACAGAAGGTCATGCATCTGTAAAATGCGCATTAGTCTCTAAATTGCCATTCTGGCCTACCTTCTGCCTGACTTCAGACTAACACAGCTAACCACCTCAGTTGGCATAAATGATCATAGCTCCATACACTTCAGTAGAGTGACACAATGTTATACCATCTAAGCATCTGGCCCATAAAAAAGAAAAATAAAAGCAAATGTTCCATGAGTGGACCTAGTATATTGACATAGGGGTACAGATGGTGTGGTGCATCATCACATATAACACAACAGATTCCTTTTCAGTTAAAAAGAAATTAGAAGCTTTAATAATAGGTTAGGGCTAGTGCTAGGGTTATATGATTCAGTTTAAGATCAAAGCAAAAAAAAAGCTTTATTGGAATGTGCCTTATTTTTTCTATAGCATATAGTATGTGTAAAATCACAATAAAATAAACAAACATAATTCAAAGTTCTTTCATGAGTCTTTTAGTCATTATAATTAAATATATATCTTTTTCAGAATTATAAGCATCTTGACAATGCATCCAGTGCTTCACTGGAAGTTATTTCCACTCCCAAGTTAATGTTCACTTGAGTTAACATTTCCATACTAGAGTGAATACTTCTAGGTAGTCTGCAGGGCTGTGAAATAGGAGCTACATTACCAGGAGAAGCTAACAGACAGCACAACTGCAGAAGAAAGGAAAGCTTGTTTAATGGAACCATCAAAAACCATTAAAAAGGAGAGAGAGTCATTAACAGCTGTGGAATGAACAGTTTAGAAGGAATCAGGTAGATTATAGAGCCACAAAGTCAGTTAATTCCCTCAGCACTGACTGACTAGAAATGTTGATGCCACTGCCCGCCAGTGGGTTTTAAACTTTGGGTGGCCCAGGATTCAAACGGGGATGCAACTGCCCAGCTCCATCCCTGAAACCTTCCTACATAATGGCATTCTGGTGAATGAGAAAAGCAGTGATCAATTCTGAGATTAGGGGAGAAATGGGGAAAAACAATCTGTTTTAGCAAAAGAAAGACATTCCATGGACTACCATGAGCATGACGTCTCTTTAAAAAACAGGATTAAAGTCATTCTGGTCCACTGTGCTGCACACAGAATTCAAATTTTTCAAATATTCTACACTTGACCTATATTGCGCTCTTAAAATTTAAGCAATATTTGCAGTCATATCACACTACCTTCTTGCTAGCAGGCACGCATATTTGTGGCTGTATACCAGACATAATTTAGGCTTGAATTAATACAGTTGTTGGTTTATATGTTTGTGTCCCCTATATGAGGATATGCATGGGAAGCCATGGGTAGGTAGCCCTACCACTTTTAGGACAGAATTCTGTTTTACTTAGTGGATAACCTAAGTGTGGCTTGAGACTAATTTTGAGTTGCCTGTTACGTAGGACCAAGTCTATTTCCCCTCTTGGACATGTAAGTGCCTTCATTATAGGACTAGAACAGGGGTGGGCAAAATGTGGCCCAGGGGCTGGATGCGGCCCACCAGGCCATTCCATCCGGCCCATGGGGCCCCTAAAAAATTTAGAAAATTAATATTTATCTGCCCTGGGCTGCCTGTCATGTGGCCCTTGATGGCTTGCCAAAACTCAGTAAGTGGCCATCTGCCCAAAATAATTGCCCACCCCTGGAATAGAATCACCCTCCAGAGATGAGCAGGTATATCCCTATTCTTGTAATGGCAACATTTATACACATAGAGGGGAGGAAATATAATCACTGTTACATTGTGGTTGGGTAACTCTGAGTTAGTCTCAAGCTGCACTTTTGTGGTCCACTTGGCAAAGTAGAATTTTGTCTTTAGTGTATTCTGCGCTTAATGTGATACATAATCTCTGACTAAATTCTTCAGAAGTGTAGCATCCAGCCATGTTCCAATTCCATTACCTTGGCCAATATGAGAGAGGCCATTTTCTGGAATAATGGGTTAGAATATTTTCCCTCGCTGTCACTGAAAGGTCAACTGTTTGTTTCTGTTTGACAGGTCAACATGGTGATTGGCATTTTGGTATTTAATAAACTTGTTTCCAGAGATGGGATCCTAGATAAAAAGCTCAAACACAGAGCGGGGTAAGCAGCAATTGGGATATTTTAAGCATATTACAAATGTATCACATATTTTCAATTACAGATATTCACCAAAAATGCATTTGATTGTGCTTTGAACTTTTTTCTCAGCATAATGGTTGTGTCTAACAGATTTCATTCATCTCAAGAGTTGCAGTTGCATTATCCTGAGGGAGTGTGACTGAGCAAACTGAAAATAATAAAACACAAGTACAACAGTATTAAGTTAATAAGGATGAGGATTAACCACAAATCTAATAGAGATTTCATGGAAATTTCACACTTTTTTATTCTTGGAATCAGGAAAATTGTTTTATAAATGAGTCCTTACAAAGGAGACCAAAATCTTTTTCTTTCCATCTTAATTAATGTGATAGTCAACCTTTTACCTAAGCATAGTTCCACTGAGGTCAATGCAATGGCATTGTTGTAATTTTGAGAATTGTCTCTCTGTGGGTATGTATATGAATATGTGTGTGTGTCTAACATTGTCACAATAGAATTTTAATGTAAATGAAAATAATATAAATACAAAAACATGATTAATAGAAAGTTCTCTACATTTCTATATTCATGATTTGCTTTCATTTATACATACATATTCCATACTTCTACATACATATTCAGGATTTTCAAGAATAAAATAGGGAAGGACTGCTGTATGGATCCTATTAAAAGGTAACAATAATATTGCCCTTGACTTCAGTGTGTGATGCTCTCGTTTCAAGTTCTGCTTCAGATCAGAGGTCCACCTTAAACAAAAACCTTTCCAAATATTGCCTTGTTTTCTGAATGTATGCAAAAATGTATCTCAGTGTTTCCTCTAGTGATATCCTATAAAGATTTTTTTTTTTATTTCTTCACATACTCCAGTGTTCTGTCTACTAGATAATTTGTAGGTGAATTTATCAATGCTATCAATGATTTGCCTCTTTTTTATATGAATATATCACTACTTTTTCTATAACTGAACTTGAATAATTTGCTGTAATAGTATCATTCTTGCTGGGTCAAAGAACCGATTAGACAACAATACATATGTGATACTTTGTTGGGATTACATTGCCATTTGATGTTTATTTAAGCTTTAAAACCTTCTATGACTCCTTCCTTTTTCTTTGGTGGTAGGTGAGGGAAGAGAGACCATTCATTCTTTTCTTTTTTCTTGTTGGAAAGTATTACTTTCACAATTCTCCTCTTGTCCACAGACTTCTATCTACCTTTCTAGCTTTTACAATATAGTCTTTGTGTTCTGATTAAATATGCAATCTTATAAAACCAGCCAAAATGTTTCAGTAATGGTGAGAACTTGATAATCAAGAGCTCGAATTCACATCTGCTTTAACACCTCAAATTCTGATAGCTAGATGGATTTGGCCTTACAAATCTGGGGGCTGGGTTTTGTGTAATACATCAAGGTGTAGGGGAGGTCATGTTTAACAATCAAATATTTTTTTTTTTATTGACTTCACTGCATGTCTTATAAATCTGTTTGCTTGATGGATACATTTCTGATGAACCAAACAGCTTACTTTCTGAAAGTTTGCAGCTCAACAGAAAAAAAACAGTCTATTGAAAGCTAGATTGGAAAAAGCACTAGAAAATATGCTGTCAGAAACAATCCTGACAAAGGACAAGACTAAATGCCCTAACAAAGAAAGAAGCAGTCTGACTTCTATGATATGCTGAGATGGTGGCTTGACAGCAGCATAGTTTGCTACAATTTGGCAGACCCAGTTTCTTAAGCCATTGTCTGGAGCACTAAAATGTATGTATCATTTGGCCTGTAGTGGACAAGGAATTCTTACTCACTACTCAAAAATTTCCTGCTATCTGCACTCAGAAAGACAATTGCATTCATCCCAGCAAAGGTCACTCACCCACCCCTGAAGCTCACTGAAGATTTCAGTAGTTGAAGCCATTTAAATAGGGTTGACACACTAACAGAATCACTGATTCTCATCTTGCTGAAGTGTATATGAACTCTGAAGGTAAAAGGAACAGGCCAGATATTGGTATTACCTTGCATATGTGATGAGAAGGGGAGTCGCTGCAGTTATGGTGATTTACACCAGATGAGCATCTGTTACCAAAACATCTCTTTATGTGGAAATGTGTTTCCTGAGGAGGCTTTTTTCTAAGTTTAGGAAAACATAATCCATTCGTTTGTAATACAAACACACATTGGTAGTATACGAAGGACGGCGCTGTCTATAAATCCATTGATACATTTTCTAATGGAGTTTCTAACGTCATATGACTACACTAAGACAAAAACTTAGTTTTTTCTGGTTGACCTGATTAGAGGCTATGCCTTCAGCTCAGAAAGATCACATGGCTCCACTTTGCCAATTTATCTCAATCCCTTTATTTCTTTTAATTACATATACATAATCAAGATAAAAAGCTCCAAGTGAGATGAAATGCTGGGGTATTTTTCCATTGTTAGTTTTCGTCATTATGCACAGAATCCCTTTTTCCAGCTGTGTGTAGGTAAAAACCCTTTTCCCTATATTTTCAAAATCCAGTTCTGGTGGCAGGAGAGAAATTGGCTAGCAGTAAAGTATTTTCTTTAATCAGAACTTTAAAAATGTTGCAAAGAAATATTGCAAACGTTGAAAATGAAGAAAATGTAAATACAGGTTTTGCACTTTAGCTCTTTGACAGGGCTTGAAGCACTATTGTCTGTATGAAATGCTTGAAGCTTAATGCTTGTGTACTGTGTTTTATTAAAATGCAATAACAGGTCACCTTTTTTTTAGTCCCAAATGATATTTATTTTCATCAGATTCCATACATTTCAAACCCTGTATTCAGACCTTACTAAAGCATGACAAAGTCCTATCCTGGGGACTCCAGATTTTAGCCCGCACATTCAAGTCACTAGTACAAGTTCATTTACTTACTAAACAATACCTTAAGTCCATTAAACTAATGACATGAAGGAATTTTGCAAGTTTCTTCCTTTATTAATCCTCAGATAATGTGTATGCCCTGTATTCATTCTCAAGTAAGTCAGCATTGAAACCTCAGATTTGTTAATGGTCTGAATAGAGGGATTTCACTGTGTGTGTCTACACTAGCACGTGCTTATGTTTACCTCAATGTATCGAGCAACTTTGATATCTGGGCATTGGGGCCTTTTTAAACTTAAATGGAAGACATAGAAAGAACCTGCATGAAATTCAGCCCCATAGCATTAACAGTTAACAATAATGTATAATACAGTAGAGTTTTGCAACAACCTAGAGCATTCATCCTGAATAAGTCTAATTACTTTTTCTGCATGACATCATATTTAAAAGCTAAATTTCAGTAGCAACTTTTTTTGGTGAAAATTCAATATTTTGTTCTTTTTGTGGGTGTTCTGTTTGTTTGCAGTCAGATGAGTGAGCCTCATAGCGGTTTGACGCTCAAATGTGCCAAGTGTGGAGTAGTTTCAACAACAGCTTTGTCAGCCACCACCGCCAGTAATGCCATGTTAGTCCTAATCATTTACATCTTCTTGTTACAAATCTTATACAGTGCATGTGAGAAAATACTATGATGATGAAAGTTGTGTTTGCTAATACTGTATTAGAGCACTGAACCTATTTAAATAGACCTTTTTTTTTAAATTGGCTTCTGAGTTTGTTAAATGAAAATAGGAAATTCTTTAGAACATAAAGTACCAACTCTTATATATTTGTCTATGGTTTCCAAATTAACTGATAAACTGCTGTCTTTAAATATGTTTTGTTTTAGTAATGGGTTTTTAATATGTCCCCATGTAGCAATATGTAATGTAGTGTTTTTTTTCTCTGTCTCTGAATAGGGCTTCCCTTTGGAGTTCCTGTGTTGTGTTACCTCTTCTGGCTCTGACCTGGATGTCTGCAGTTCTGGCCATGACAGACAAAAGATCAATTTTATTTCAGATACTCTTTGCAGTATTTGATTCCTTGCAAGGCTTTGTTATTGTCATGGTCCACTGCATTCTCCGAAGAGAGGTGAGAAGTAACTTCTTGATTCTCTCAATGCCTATGCTTTTTATTAATTTCTCACTATTTAATGCAGTCTTCAAAAATATGCATTTGTCTAAAGAAGAGAAAGGCAATATTTTTGCAATGAAATTTAAAGAGGGACAAGTGACTAAAACTCTCACACGCAGATAGTTCCAGATAGGTAGCACAATATATGTAAGAGACTAACCCTCAAGTGTTGAAATTCAGTGAACAGGGACGGATAGTAGGCTGAGATTATATTAGTCTCAATAGGTCTTGTCTATTGCTAACATTTATGCTGCTCTGATATTGTGGTTATAGACAAGCCTAAAGACAGAATTCCTTTCCTGAAGGAATAGTGTCTAGAGTTTTGGCACGTGATGAAAGATGGATTCAAATGTAAAATTGCTTTTTGTTACCCTACCTCAACTTAAATGGGAAAAAAACACTTTTGAAAAAATGCAGGAAAAAAGGAGTTAGATAGAATGTAGGTGGAAGGATTTGTCTTTCAGCTCAACGTACGTAGGTTCAAATCTTGTTAAGTCACGAGTGACAGGAAGAGGTGTGGTTTCAATTTATCTACTTTAGAATATTTCATCCACATCACTAAACTATACCACATTGTCTGGCACAGTTCCCAGTGATTGGCAGCAGTTATTCAAGGGAGCTCCAGGACTGCAATAACAGGACACTTCAGGCCATGTTTAAGGTTTATTGGCAGTGCTGAGTGAGGAATCTTGCACAGTGATTCTTTTATCCATCATTCACAGTCCTAAGGACCTAGGCACACCCAATTCATCTAAAACAGCATGAATCACACAACCTGTTTCAGTTTTTCTATGCTGTTCCAATCTGTATGAGTGTTACACAGGTAGCCTACACTGTGCATACATGTGTGTGCATATGTGTGTGTGGGTGGTCGTAGGAGATTACTTTATGAGCCACTGAGTTCTGTTAGCAGTTCTCTGGAGACAGACAAACATTTTAAAAAAGGAATCAAGTTTACTGATTAAAGCAAGAGTTTCCTGAGTTACCTTTTCTGCTCAGACTTTCCTTACTCTCTTCCTGGTATAACATTGTGCAGGTGTGGGCTCCATTTACCCATCTGTAAACAAGAAGCCAAAAATACCTCCTCCAAACTCACAAAGTCACATAAGGGCTTGCTGCATGAATCTCTTACAGCCTTAATGCATAAAAAACAGACTGAAAACTTTTTATTCCACTACATAGAGAGTGGAACTTAAAATATATTTCTACAAAAGTTATTTTTTAGTATTCATACATCCTACTGTAATGCAGTTTGTTAGGGAAGGGTAAGTCAACTTGCCAAATATGCTAATTAAATAGGAAATACAAAGAGAGCTCAGTTAACATCTGAGAATGTAGATTTGTAAGATGGAGGTAGGGACTAAAGTTTCCACATGTTTTAAAGGAACAGTTATAAGAATACATATGCTTTAAAGATCAATACTTTGAATTTTACTTCAGCTATATATCCAGCCTCATTTTGCTAATTTGCTACTGATCTTTATAGTATATATTGCTTACCTGTTTAACTTCAACTGTTGGTTGACTATCCATAAGAATAGCTTAGGTAGGTACAGACTTTACACATAAACTAGTATAAATGATCGGAAACTGATCTACACCCATAACTGAACAGAAGGTCAGCACATGTAGACTGGTTTAAAACTGGCAGAACTCAGTCTAAGATAGACTTGGATCGATATGGTATCAGACTTAATTGATTTAGGTTAGGCTGCTCTATCAAACTTTTGTCCTGGATCCCCTACTGACTCAAGTAAGGTTGCTATCCTCTGGCATCCCAGGCTGCTTTGCAACTCACTGCTAAGCCCCCCTTGCAGGGAGGCATGCTGGACTTTCTCATGCTCATGACAGTCGGTAGGCAGGTGAGGCGGGGTGGAGATGGAGGCTTCTCTTGCAAGGACCCAGCTCAGAATCCAAGCAATCACAGAATCTCTATCCTAGCCCCAAATCCGGCCCCTGCTAACTATGATCCACAAGCAGGCAGAGAGGCAAGGAGCAGGGGAGAATGGAGGCTTTTGCTGCATGGATCCAGAAGCCAATCAAGGGTGGCCTGGCTGCTGGGCTATGCTCAGTAACAGGGAGCCTGCTGGGAGGTGTAAGCACCCCCAACCTGCTGGCCTTGGCCAGTGCAGGCAGCCTGTGACCACCCCCTAACCAAAGGACAAACATGGATTCTGTTTGCTCCCAAACTAACCTAGGGCATTTAGAGTAAAGCACAAAACTTAGATCACTTTTGCTTCAGGCTTTTTCAACATCCATATCTGGCCTAAAAATATAGATGCCAGTTCTATTTTGTACATTTCAGGCACAAAGCTAATCTTCATGCATGCATACTCACATACCCATTGTACAGTGCACTTTCCTTCCCAATATGACATACATTTCTAAAATTACATGTACCCTACATACAGAATTGGAAGCCTCTAGGTCATGTATTCTTACAGTGAAGTGGTACAAGGCTGCAATGTCTCATTTCTCCAGCCATTTGACCATCCCTGACATTTTCAAATAGATTAGGTGTTCTTTGGATCTCAAACTTGTACCCCACAGTAGGGAACAAAGATTAGACAGGGGAACTGTTCGTTTGAGACTAAACTTTAAAAAAATATAAACACCCTGGCTATTACAGTATCAATTAAAACCTTCAAACAATGAATTAATATAACCAAGACAGAGACATTTGCTTGAGTTCGCAGAAACTATTAAATCATAGCTCTGTGGTAGAAATTACCTCATTTACTTTTTTTAGGTGTTAAACTTAGGGGAAGACTAGATTTCTAGGTGTACAGTAGTCTATACAATTTAAGGACAATACTGCACCCTGAACATGTCTGTGTGAGAGCTGGTATCTTGGACTGAAAACCAATAAACAGCTTGATTCACATTTGAGCATTTTGTCTTGCAGCAAATCCCAGACCCTGTCTGTAACTAAGGGATGCTACTTAGATATCAATATTATTAACAATTTCACTACCTTTAAAAGCAAATAATATGGGAAAGGGAGCATTTATATTCTGAAAATCTACCCCATGTTTCCCATAATGTATGACACATCTGTTGGGAAACATGAAAAATTATCTGTAGAGGGGGAGAAGGGAAGGTACATACAATAAATTGTATATTGTAATGGTCAGAACACAGAATTCCTAACTATAGGCTATTCCAACAAGTTTTTAGTTCATTCTGCATCAAAACCAAAGCTCCAAAACCTGAGTTAAAAATTTGAATTAAAATGCTTCAGCTTAGTCAAGCTTTAGTCAAACTATAGTCTCAGCTTATAGTTCTGGATGTCCCCAGTTCAGTGCTCACTATCAGTTAAAGGTAAAAACAGACAAATGGTTTAATGCAGCCCTGATTAGGCCAGGATACAACTTACATCAAAACAGATATGACACAGCCATTTACATGCTAGGTTTAAATGGCAATTAAGTCGAATCAGCCATGATTGTTCTGAGGCAAAGTGTTAATTTGAATAATTCACAGGTACTTAAATTGAGGCAATGGGTTTGTCCATCTGTAAAGTATGAGATTT
>NW_017729027.1:22180016-22183861 GCF_001723915.1 Gavialis gangeticus | reverse complement strand
CGAATTAGCCATGATTGTTCTGAGGCAAAGTGTTAATTTGAATAATTCACAGGTACTTAAATTGAGGCAATGGGTTTGTCCATCTGTAAAGTATGAGATTTGCTGTAACACAAAATGCTCAAATGTGAATCAAGCTGTATTTTTGTCTTTAGCCCAATACGCCTGGAAATCTAGTCTGTCATTTTACAAGGTCTAAAGAAGACACTTCTCCCCCTCCATATGTGCCATTAAAAACTTGCCAACATTTTGTCATTTTGTTGATGAGAGACATGCAGATAATGAAGCCATCTCACTGTATGTTACATAGGATTCATCTAATATTTACACTGTAGCAACAAAGGCAAATGATACTTCTAACTGCTAAATAACATGAAAAAATATCACAATGACATTTAAAAAAAAAAGTAAAGGTCAGCCTGCTTTACTATGCCCGTTCATGGTTAAGTTACAAAACAGATATCTGCTCTATCACAGATATATTCAACATCTCAGTAGTGAAAATAGCCTGTTAAAGAGTCAATGGAGCCAGTGAATAAAGCACTAGGGTTTCATGGTTCAATAAATGGGAATTGGAATACCCTCCCTCTGTTATATGATTCTTGGAAAACCACTTGTCTGCTCTGTGTCTCAGTTTCTCCATCTTGAAAGTGAAGGGTAATGATATTTTATCCTCCTTTGTAAATGATTTCTATTGCTGAAAAAATGCTAAATAAGAGTTAAGTAATATTATTTTATCTTGTATTTCAACTTGAAGATACCACTATTCATTTTTTTATTCTTACTATTAATGTAACTAATGAGACACAATGGGAGTGTGGTATGTGTTCATCTGTCATAAAGGAGAAAAGGATAAGAAAGCCGACTGTTAATAATCTTCCTTATCACAATGTCGGTACAGTTTGCATGACTTGCTTGAACACAGACTCCTCTGAAGCTAGCTTGAGTCATGCTAAACAACTCCAAAGACTGTGGTGATGGGAGGAACCCACATGTATTTTCTCCTTTTGCTCTGCTCCTACTCATTGAATACATTTGGATTAAATACATGTTTGGTGTCTAAGTCTACAACCCACATTTCTAAATTGCAAGAGTACATGAGTAGGGAGAAAGGGTAAGTAACAGAAGCTTTAAATTGGTTACTGTTGCTAGGGAAACCACTTCCTTGGTACCAGCACGTTCATCACATCTGTCTCTCTTGCTCTGCCTGACGCTCAGAACATCTTGCAGCTTGATGTTGGAGGGGGAAAAACAAGATTATGCTTCAAAATAAGCTACAAGGCAACTTTGGAAAACAAGCAAGTATTTAAGAGGCCCATTTTTTGTTGTTATGCACTGCCTTGTA
Organism: Gavialis gangeticus; assembly: GCF_001723915.1. Classification (NCBI taxonomy): domain Eukaryota; kingdom Metazoa; phylum Chordata; order Crocodylia; family Gavialidae; genus Gavialis; species Gavialis gangeticus. Next base: position 22,182,519 of record NW_017729027.1, on the reverse strand, counting down.
TGAGGGTTTTGCCTAGTTTTCAGAAGAGGAGAACAAAAGTTCAATCACTTCATCTTTTCACCAAGTATGTCAAATATACCAAACCAGCCAGACAACCCAAATCCAAATAAGAAAACTGGTAGTATTCTTAATTAGCAAACTAAATTAAACAACATTTTTGTCCCCAATACTGTACAACTGTGCCATTATTACCAGGAGAATCACCATTCTTCTAATAGAAATGTACAAGCAATCACTGAATTTCTGTCAGGGAGAAAAATGTCACTTTTTGAAAAACAACTTCCAGATAACAACCTGAAAGGTCTAACTTGTGAGAGAGTTTCTCTTGCAGAAGTCAGCACTTGTCCACTCCCCTCCCTTCCCAGTCTGGGCCAGAAAAGGAGGGGAACAGAATGGGCTGGGGTCTTTACCTCTACTGCTCGCTCTTTCTTCTCCAAACTTAGCAGTCTCTGCTTTGGGGAAGAGGTGGGGGGTTTTGCCAGCTCCCTCTGGTTCCTATTGCTGTCCCTGCCACTCAGTTCAGTGGCAGGCGTGGGATTGCAAGCCTGGGGGCCAGGAATCAGGCTCAGGAAGGCTGTCACCAAGTTCTGAACCTCTGCCAGCTTCGCACTGCCACTCCAGTCACCCAGCTGCTCCCTGACCACTCCCATACCAGAGCCCCTAGTTTCAGGAGAGTTTTGCTCCAGTGGGGGAGTGGGGGGTTTGCAGCACTGCTTTAGTACTCTGTAGAATGGGAGAACTGGGGCAGCTGCATCTCCCCATACTTTTCCAAAACCAGGATCACCCCAGGGTGAGCAAGACATGAGGAACAAGGGAAAGGAGAAAGTGCAGACTGAATAAGTATGTTTCTCCTTCTCCCAGAATCATTCTAGTAGTGGGAATTTTCAATGGCTGAAGAGGAACTCCTATGTGCTGCCTTGAAGAGGTGGCCTGAAAGTGATTAAAGAGTGGCTAAATAGGGTAGCAAAAACAAAAACAATAAAAATCGTAATTAACTTGTTTTCACTGTATATGTTTAAAAGTTGCAGCTTATGTCATTCTACCTCAGACATTCAGTGATAACATCCAAATCACATGTTATTTGTATTTAAGACACAATCTAGAAAGAAAGTCATAACATCAGTTAATCTCTAATAATGCAGATAAAGAGTAAAGGCAATTCTTGACATATAGAGAACTATCAGGTTAGATCAGGGGTGGGCAAAATATGGCCCGTGGCCTGGACATGGCCCACCAGGCACTTTCATCTGGTGCACGGTGTCTCCCAATGAATTGTGCCCCACTCTTGTGGGCAGAAGGGCTTGGCCCAGCCAGCAGCAGCTTTCGGGCAGGGCTCCTGCTGAAGCCACCCCATGGGAACCAGCTTGGCTTCCTATACGTCCAGCTCGCTGGGAGCTGCAGCTAGGGAAGTGGCAGGTCTGGTGCTGGGGCAATGGGAATGGGGCAGCTGGGCTGAAGCACAGGGTGCAGCATGGAGGCCACAACCAGGGGGATGGTGGGAGTGTGGAGCTCGGCTGGGCAAGATGTGGATGTGAGGGAGGGTGGGGGGTGTGGGGACCCCCCATACACTCCCCTGCAGTCCCTGCTGCTGGAATCAGCAGCAGGCAAGGGAGGCTCAGGTCACTCTGCCCGGCCCGGGTGCTGGCACCCAGAGGGGCACAACTTAGGCCAGCACTGTACAAGGGGGTGAGGCATGTAGCCTGTCAAGCGGCTCCATGCAGTGCACCTGAAGGTCCCACATTAACACCAGGGTAAGCCCCACACTGGAGTTGCTGACTTCCCTGCCCTCTGCTGGGCAGGGTCCCCAGACTCTGCTGGGAGTGGAGGGAGCCCTGGCCCCTGCTTCCCTGCAGAGTCCAGTGTGAGGCGTCTACACAGTGCTGGCTGAAGCCGTGCCCTGGCAAGTGCCAGCACCCTCACCAGACCCAAGTGCCCTGAGCCTGCCCCCACCCAGCTGCTGCTGTAGGCAGTGGGAGCAGAATACCATGTGGGGGAGTGTGTGGGGGGTCCCCACACTCCCACCCTCCCTTAGACCCCACAAACCTCACACACCCACACCCTGTCACCACAACCCCCCAACATACCCTATGTTCCCCCACACCCCCTCACAAATCTCCCCACACACCCCAACACTCCACCATACACACACGCACACTACCACATACACACATACCCAACCACATACACATGCACACAAACACACACACCCTCCACCCCCTACCACACCCCACCATACACACACAATATAAAAGGGTGAGACTTTATTTTTTATTTATTATGCAATCCCTTCTATATATAATACACAAACAAAAATCATGACAAATATTTTTGTAATAAAATTCATATGTTATAGTAGGTGTTTGACTTCTAGTGTATGATTTGTTTTTTTCTGGTTCTAAGATGGTAACCCCCCCCCCCCAAAGGAGTATTGGGGGGCAAAGAGAGGGACTTCCAGCGGACAAGGGTCACGTGGTCCGCAGCCACCTCGTAGCGGGTTAGATGG
>NW_017729027.1:22171677-22175016 GCF_001723915.1 Gavialis gangeticus | reverse complement strand
AGGTCAGGGGTGAGGGGTGGGACTTTGGGTCCCAATATGGTGACCAGGGGGTGGAGCAGTTGTCAAGGGGTGGCCATGCGGTCCTCAACAGCTCACCAAAACTTAAGTGGCCCGCCATCTAAAATAATTTCCCACCCCTGGGTTGGGGAAACCTCTTTGAATATGTGTAACTAAAGAGAGGATATGCTCAGAGGTTGTGACCTAACATGTTTTTGAAGTTATAAAAAGTTTGAATTCAATTAGCTTGATATTTATGGAGAGGTTCATAACTTTCCCTAGTTTGTTAGGGAATGCGTAAAGTCAAAATCTGATTTGTAATCCATGTCAAGCACACTTTAAACTACTCTATCACATATGGGGAATCTCAGTGTTTTAAAATCTACCCAAACCTTTAGGATGTGCTGTTTCTTCTGTCTAACCTGTATTAGTCTTACTCCATCTGCAGAATTCACTTAAACATAAAGATTACAAGGCACTTTTACTCATTTAAGGTTAAGCAATTTAAAACAGTGCTTTCTAATTACAAAAATAAGGAAAAGTTTCCCATCTGTTGTTTTTCTCCTACTGTGAAAGCTGTCAAAGCTCTCCAAGACCTTTTACCAGAAAATAATGGAATTTAGAAAACAAGACCTTATGTTCAGCTTCAGTTGATGAATTTAGCTTTTCAAAAATGTCCATGAGTAGAGTATGATCTTCTCTGATTTCACCAAATAATTTCTACAGATAAGAGATGGTCTTTTCAGTTTTCACAAGCAGTTTACTGAGAGCATATGATATTCATCATAGAAATGATATTGATTAGGTTTGATTAAACATAGGTCATGTGTTCCTGGATAACTGCTCCACCAGGACTTCTAAGGGAAACTAAATCTCATGTTGTAATTAGACCTCACATAGCTCTAGATATTCTTCACTGTAAAGTGGTTGGCTAGAAAGTTTGTGGTAAATGAACACAAAAGACATGAAACAAAGTAAAACAATTTACAGTGTTTTTGTCAGAGATATTCTCAGCTATGATCCCAAGCCACAATAACATGTTCTTTCCCACTCCAAAAGCATGTTTTGTCTTTCTCCATTTTGAATTTGAGAGAATGCAACAAAATGTGATTACAGTGGATGGCAGAAGAATAGGTATTGCATTACCCTTTTTCTCATTGTTTACATGCATTTTTTCATAGAAATTACTCTTTGGTAATAATATACTTAAGCAAAGGATTCTTAACAAAATGTGTATACTATATTTTCACAGAAGTAGTAATTCCTGATATAAGCTCAAGTTTTTGGAAAGAATCTTTATATTTCCCCCTAAAAGTGATATTTATTAGGATGCATGAACATTTGTGTGTTCGTTCTAGAAGAGAGGCACATAGTAAAAATGTATACCTTTACTGAGTATCAAACAAGCTGCTCATAGTTAATATTTTCTTCTCATTTGAAAGGTGTCACTGGTGCTACAAATTTAAGGGCAGTTCCCTCTACCTAAAGCTAAAGAATATAATAGGAACTAACAACTTCCTGAAAAATATATTTTTAAAAGGTAATTAATAGTATGCTGTACGTCTGAAGTATAGCTACCCTCTGGGTGCATCTACACTACATGGGATTGCCAGCTATGTAGCAGCACACTCCCTGGGTATAGTGCACCACTATGGCAACGTAGCAGTGAAATCTACCTATGCACCATGAACACGATGCAGTAACCACCCATACTGGTTTAGTACTTCCATAAGGACATACTAAGCACAGCACCATAGCAACAGCACCATACGGCGATATGTAGACGCACCCTCTGACTCTTAAATTTGGTCAGGCATGCAATACAACTTCAGTCATAGTAGTGAAGAAAAAGTCCATTTTATAAGACTGCCTTGTGACCCCATACCAGAATAAGCAAGAGACCATAACAAAATATAACTGCTGGAGACCTTGGCTCCAAGTAACCACTTTGCCCTGACTAGCACTTAGTCCATTTACTGACATTTAATTCTATGGACTAGATCTGATATATTGACAGATTTCGAAAAAAACCACTAACATACAGCAAGAGTGTGAAATGGTAACATTAAGCATTTGTGTTTATTGGCTCAGACATGTTGAGTATCCTAGAGTAAAGCTAAGAGTTATATTTTCTCATTACTTGCATTTATAACATTATTAAAAATGGGAACAGAATTAAACACTAAACTTGATTTTTTTTTTTTTACAGGTTCAAGATGCATTCAGATGTCGATTAAGAAACTGCCAAGATCCAATCAATGCAGATTCTTCTAGTTCTTTTCCTAATGGGCATGCTCAAATTATGGTTAGTTTTTATATTATCCTTGACTTCTAAATATATGTTCCTAGCCACAGTAAAACGTACATACGGTACTGCATAGATCAAGTATGTGTACATGAAATATTAATATAGTTTGTAAGTATAAGTCTGACTTCAGCTTGTTATCTATTTTCTGAAATTTCTTAGAAACATTCAAGTTGTTGGTTCAGTAGTCTGTTGAATAACACTATCCTGTGCTGATTCTCTGCATACCAAGGTACTAAAACATCAAAGATTCTGCCTTTGTGGACAACTGGAACAACAAAATCTGTGTAGATTGTGATTTGTCAGGGTTGAATGGAGAAAAGAGAGCAACCTCCTGAATTTTTATATCCACAAGTGTACCATTGCTCAGTAGTAATCTTTCTAGGAAACTTAACAGGATTCCTGCTTCCCCTGCTTCAAAAGAAAAATAAAAGAATACATCAGACTGTCAGACTGAGAGAAAAGTGGGAGGTGAGGAGGTGGGAGTCTATAGGAGGTTTGTAAAAAACTGGCTAGCAGAAGTCACTGAAAGCATATGCACATTGTTCTGGATTTCCTAATAACCCTAGATGTATAGTAGACCTGTGTGAAGCTTCTAGTATTTGCTTCAGATTCAGATTCAGCTGATTTGGGGGACAGTGATTCAATCCGGTGATTTGAATCACTGCCCTGAATTGATTCAGCCGAATCTGATTTGGAGATTTGGCCGCCGCCGAATCAGCCAAGTCTCCAAACTTGCCGTATCCCCCACCTGCTCTCCCAGCCCTGTCAGTGGCTGCCCTGCCCAGCCCCAGCATCCCAGCTCTTTAAAAAAAAAAAGGTAAACTCCGCACTCACTGGCTGGTGCCAGGTGGGGGTGGGGGGGTGATGCCTGCTGCACCCCACTGCTCCACACCATGTGGGGGAGTTCTGCCACAAGTCCCCAGAAGCCCCTATGGCTGCAGCAGGTGAGTGCGAGGCTTTTTTTTTAAAGCGCCAGGACATGCGCTGGGCAGGGCAGCCACTGACAGTGCTGGGAGAGTGGGGAGGGGTCAGGG
>NW_017729027.1:22152978-22166677 GCF_001723915.1 Gavialis gangeticus | reverse complement strand
ACGGTGAGCAAGGACTGAATCTCTGAATCTTTCTCCAAATCTTTTCCAAATCGATTCAGAGGCTTCAAATAGTTTCAGGCCTTTTTATTGGTCTCCTGATTTGATTCGGATTTGGAGATTCAGGCACCAAATTGGGCCAAATCTCCCCTGAATCAAATCAGCACCTGAAGCTTTACAGAGCCTTAATGTATAGTAGTGCCAAAAACTGACCTCACTGATGATATTGGGAGTTTCTCAACAAACATGGCCAGGTCCTAGAAGATGCAATGCTCTCCTAAGAAATACCTTTGAAAGAACTGTTGGAGCAAAGGAAGTCAGTGTTTGGATACCACAAGAAAGAGTTGGCCTTAATTAAACAACTTTTTGTAAAAATGCCTTTTATGTGGAAACAATTTATCATTATGTTATTTAATATATGCGCATCAATAAAGCTGTACAAACTATGATGGCAAAACTGAAATGTACTTAGACTCTGTTCCAAGTTAAATAGTATTTATATAACTGTGAAGGGTGACCTTGGATTTTTAAGTATTCACGCTTTATTCTTAAATCTGACAGGCTCTTTTTCCCCTCAGATGAATAATAGCTCCTTTAATGGGGGTAATGAGCTTACTTTAGTTGCAGGGATATATAGAATGTAAGATAACAAATACTACATTTAATAAGAATATTTCAGATAGTCAATTAATTTAATGAAGATTACTCATGATAATATGTGGTCCAGGTTCTTTTCTCCTCTTTATGTAATCACTTTGAAAAGCTTCCTTTAAAATAACCCTTCTATGGCATATTAGAAAATTCTCTTTCAAGTAAATATGAAATTATACACTGTATCATCGTACCAAAATTACATACAGTATTTCCATCTATTTTATACTTTTTTTCCAGTCAGGCAGCATACTTTGAAAACAACCTAGTTATACTTTAGGAAATGTTGTATTACTCTACTGTTATAAAACAATAAAATCCATCTTCCTAGCAACAGGAAACCATTTATAAGATACTATGACTCTGTAACTAGGACAATTTGGAAACATAGGTTGGCAGACAATATTGCAGTTTAGTTTTTAGTTAATAATAAAAGTCTTGTTTCATTGTTCTTGTTACAGACAGATTTTGAAAAAGATGTGGACATTGCTTGTCGGTCAGGTAAGAGTATTGGAACAGTATGTATTAGAAAGAGATACATTCTTGTCATTGGGAAATAAAGGAAAGAAACAAAAAATATCTGGGTTTACCTCATTACAAAAAAAAAATTCTTTTATTTTTTTACAGCAGCGATGCCACTACACAGATATAATGTTCTCACTGTAAAATAAGATCATCCAAGTATCTTTTAATAGAATTCAGTTAATTGATAAGCATTCCACAAGTATTTTTGTACCTTAGAAAACAGGTGCTGTCAACTTGACACGAACAAAAAAAATTACTTCTCCATTAACATGCAAAATATGAAACAGCCATGCAAACAAAGCACAGAAAATTGGTTTTCTAAAGGGCACTTTTAAATCAATGCAGACAATATACAGAGGCAACATCAATCAGTGTGTGTCCTAAAGAGGGTAACTTTCTCAAGATCTATCTAAAGTTTACAGCAGATTAAGCAGCACAGTAGCAGAAAATAAAAATGTATTTTTAATTCCACATTATAGGTACAAATTATTATGCTACAGCATCTCAGCACTCTGAATTATAATTGGGTCAGCTTCTTTCTGCTTGTGCATGTTAAAAACACTATTCTTCAGTAATTTATCCAGTCAGCAAAGTTTAAATATAAAAAAAAGAAAAATGAATTATCTTTGCATTCCATCGGAAATGTTCTGATATATTTTTCACAATGAATATTTTTTCCTTATTTACTAATGTTTACTACTACTGATGTACTTTGGATGAGGCAAAACAATGAAATATAGAAATAAATGCATTCCTATCACTTGCATCGTGAAAAGTCTTAATCTGTGTAGATGCATTTGTAAGCTAAGCAGTACAGAAAGTCATGGTGAGGATACCCTTAAGAAAGATGCTCTTAATGCAAACATGAGTGGGCTTCACAGTGCAGAATTAAGATATTAAAATTCAGTTTCTTATAAAGAAAGATTTAACAGTAGGTGACTGGCTGAGGTAGCTTGACATGTGTGATTAGTAACAGTGTAATAACCCCTTTGCAGTACCTAAAATAGACTTTATTTTTATTTTTCATTTTTGCTATGTAATGGTATTGGATCATTAAAAAGCCCCAAGTTCTCACTTACGTATCTTTGCTTTAGGCAAATAATTCATTCTTGTAATTGAAAAATTAGACACAATCATGTATGATTTAATACAATGGGATGTTTTAGTGAGGGGATTATTATTCTTCATATCAGGGAACTGACACATACAGTAGCATCTGGGGCATCATGAGCCTCAGGATACAGAAAATGGACTAAATGTACCACTTTGGGTAATTCTGGACCTCTCATTATCTAACCCACACGATCCTAATTTGGGTGACCATGCCAGAGCTATTATATTTTAATACATACCTTTAAAAAGGAAAGAGGGGAATGGTCATATGCAAATAAAAGACTGCCAGCATTACTTTTTAAATTGCTTTTTTTTTATTTTGTGGACACTTCAGGTCCTAAGACCAAGTCTTTACATTTTTTTAAAAAACAAACCTTCATGACAGTGTTACAGGGCTGGATACATTTTTCCCAACTCTTGATTGGGCATTTTAATGCACCTGAATGGTTTGTAGACAATGAAGAGATTGATAACTTTTGTAATGGAACTGTGCCCCATAAAATATTGAACACTGCTATAACATTGACCGGAGAGACCTTCATTGAAAGTAGAGAATGGCTGTTTTATTATAAATGTTTATATAATATAGAGACTTTTCAGGTACAGTGAAATACATCTCATTGATGTAAGAGGTTTACTTGTCTTATTTCGTTGAGTGTTACATGCATTCACAAAATAATTTAATATAGGAGGGTTGCAGAATTGAGTGGAAAAGAACATTTAGGAGCAAAGTGAGGAAAACACATATGCTCATCTGTGCAGACATTCAAGGAGGTTAAAGGAGGTGAAAAAATGGTGGGCGCAATGTAAGCTAGTTCAGCTGAGTAGAAATGGGTTAACCTTATCTAGCAAATGTCTGCACACATTCAGAGCACAGTCCCTGGACTGGGAAACCCCAATTCCCCGCTTCAGCCCTGGGATTGCATTCTGTCTACACCTCCAACCCTGACTGGTTATTTTTAGCTCCCTGATCCTTCCTATCTCTGGACAAACAATGCACCCCCGCCAACCCGTGCACCCACCAACCACTCCACCCCCCACATAGATCTGCTGCCCCAGTCCCATCACCCCCCACCCCCAGACCAGCTAGACTCTAGTGATCTCTCCTGCCCTTCCTCCCACCCAGGTTACCAGCACCAGCAAACACCTGTACACACTGCTCCCAATCTACAGTCACACCACTTAAAGCAAGCCACATGTAGACCAAGGGGTTATAGAGAGTTGATAAAAACAGCACAGATACCATAAAGACTATTTTTTTGGAAGGCTTTAAACAAGCTCCGCATAACAGACTTCTGCTTAAACTGTATGTTACCTAAGAGCTATGTTAGGAAATAGAAATAAATGAAGTACTGATTTTAATCTATATAAATAATCCAATCTAAGGCAGAGATCCAAGTCAGTTACATACTGTAGATTAGAAGAAACTGATTAAATAAAGCCCCTTTTAAGGTCATATGTATGGAAACAAAACAAAGTTATTAAATGGATAGAAAAAGAGAACCAGAACCATACTCATGGAGGTAATATGGGTAAACAAAAGCATAACACTGTCGAAGGAGCAGCAGCAACCAGAACTAATTTCTTGTTATTAGAATCCTGTTCTCTTATTCACAGTTCTACATAAAGACATTGGACCGTGTAGAGCAGCTACAATAACAGGAACACTCTCTAGAATATCACTAAATGATGATGAAGAGGAGAAAGGAGCCAACCCTGAAGGAATGAGCTACTCAACATTGCCTGGAAACATCATTTCCAAAGTCATCATTCAGCAGCCCACAGGCCTCCATATGCCTATGAGTATGAGCGAGCTTGCCAATCAGTGTTTGAAAAAAGACAACAGTGAATTGCGGAGGACTGTTTATTTATGTACTGATGATAACTTGAGAGGTGCGGATATGGACATAGTCCATCCTCAAGACCGAATGATGGAAAGTGACTATATTGTTATGCCCAGAGGCTCTGTAAGCACCCAGCCATCACTGAAAGATGAAAACAAAATGAATATAGGCATGGATACCTTGCCTCATGAAAGGCTGTTGCACTACAAAGTTAACCCAGAATTCAATATGAATGCCTCTGTAATGGACCAATTTAATATAAATTTAGATCAGCATCTTCCCACGCAGGAACATATGCAAAATTTGCCCTTTGAGCCCCGCACAGCTGTAAAGAACTTCATAGCTTCAGAGTTAGATGACAACGCAGGGTTATCAAGAAGTGAAACTGGATCCACGATATCAATGAGTTCCTTAGAGGTCAGTGATACATAAACAAATTTCATGCTCAGTTGTTCTAATTGTATAGTAAAATAGTGTTGTGGCTTCTTTAGTACAATCGTGTTTATATTTGAAGGGTACTGGTCATATCATAATTAAGACTAAATTACTGTTTAGAATTATGTATTGCTGTTTGCAGTCCTATAAAATGATATTAAAAGCAGTCAGAATTAGAAAAAATATCAAAGTAAAGTTCCTAAATTATTCAGTATGGAATTATACTATCTTGGAATCTAAAAAATTCATCTATGCTGCAAAGTATTTATTGATCTACAAAATAATTTCCATTGGATTACTCTGAGCTCCTATGAGAAAAGAAAAATCTAAATGAAGGCAAAATTATAGAGAGAGTATTTCTTATTTATATTTATCATTTAATGTGTATAAAGCTTTACCAACAAATTAGGATATTGGATATGATTTTGTTCACAGGTCTATGGTATCTCTCCATGCAGTAATCCACGTTGCATGTATAGGTGCTCATGTGCAGACACGTGTACAATTGATATGCACAGCAGGTGCTGATACATGTCTTGCAGAGTATCCTAGGTATCAATCTGGGTGTAAAAGTAAACTGACCCATTTTCTTAAAGAGATGCCAAAACGTTACCAGACCCAGTCTGTAGGTTTTAATCACTGTATATGTGAAAACTACTTTCTCTTTACTTATTACATAAAGATCAGATACTGCCGTCTTTATGCAAACCGTCAGTGATGTCAGTAGGAGTTTTACATTTATATCAACCAAAGAATATGGGCAGCATATGAGTTTCCCTTCTCAAGAGATGCCTGTGCAGGCTTTGAAAACAAAACATTTCTTTCACTTTCTATAGTAATGTGCTTGTAACATCACAAACTGTTGTATGCAACACATACAGTAAGTAAATAAATTAAAAGAAAACAATTATTGAATATAGGGCTTGTTAGATAAGCAAAGGAATGATGACTGTTTTACAAGCTGTATTAAAATGTAGGTATACAATCTTTGACAAATGTCTTAATTTTTTTTCAGGTGCACCCAGTTGAATGCATGCATAAATCAGAGCATAAATTTAACTTAATTTTGTATGCATTTTAAGTAGTCCAGTGCCTAAAATGTAGGCATCTCACTCTGAGACAGGAGTCCAATTTGAATAGGTGTAGAGGCCTTGATATTACAGTCAGTGGAGAAATTTAAGCACCTCCAGGGAGCAATCCAAGTTGACCAAGTTTAGGTGTCTAGGTGTTCTGTTCAGAGAATGAGTAGATATAAACACCACCAGAGTATGATTCAGAAAGCCTAGAGGTGGCTTAAGTGCATCAAATATGACATATTAAAGACAGAGATATCCTGTTCCTCTCCAGAACTTAGGCACCTGATTCAGGCTGAACACTGCACATCTAAATATACTTGCTGTGCAAGAGTCATGGTACCAAGGGAGAAAGCAAAAAAAGAATATGCCTTTGAAAAGAGTGACATTACCACTAGGCTACAAAGATGTGTCAAGTTATCCAGTGTTCAGGCACACTTCCCATTTTTATAGGCCCAGTTCCTGCGGCTACTTTGAAAATACATATTGAAGTCTGTAAGTATATTGTTCTACTCCTTTAGATTCTAAAACATTTATTTCATTTAGAAAAGCTTTTCAATTCATATTATTACCAAGACATTTGGCAAATATATACAATTGCACTTGCAATTCTGAATTCTTTAGACTACTAGAATTCTATAAACAATATTTTATTGAACCCAAAATAATTAACATGTAATTTAGACATAGGAGAACATAGAGGCTGTAGTGGTACACAGTGACTAAAATGAGAAACTGCCTTGTCTTTTGTGCTCTTATCATGGTTTTCAACAGTATGTAGAGCATATGTAAAACGAGGGGCCAAAAATAAGTATATGCTAATGAATATCAGAACTCCTAACAGGTCTATAGCTAACCAAAAAAAAGTGTGTGTAGGAAGAAGTCAAGGTAGATTCCTACAGATGTCATTGATTACATTTGACTAGTTGGATGAAACTTTATTGATGTAAAGGCAAATTTACGTAAGGATGTGGAGGAGTTTCTTCTATCTTTTATCCAATGCCCTCTTCCTCTGTGTTGAATATCTTATGACATTTCAAAACTCAGATTTAAAGTAAAACTCTGTTAGATGTTATCAATCTGCTTTTACTTACAGAGGGGAGAGAAGTGATATTTGTCTCCCACCCTGCTTTTCATAGACAGAGTATGCAAATAGAAATGAGAAAACCTTCCTCCCCAATTAGATACTGCTGCTGTTCTACCAAGATCAGGAAAGGGCTGGCTGACATCCAGAAGCTCCTCTATCAGGGAGCTCCCACTTCAGGTTCTTCAGTCACCAGTTAGAGTGAGGGGGAATGCTTCAAGTCGAGGAGACTTCTTCTTGCAAATTCAACACATGAGTTGAGTTCCTGTACACTCCTCCTTACTTTAATCCCTGATATTGTAATGCGCTTGCTGTAATTCATCTGCCACACTATTATTTTTACCATGTAATTATAAGGTAATCATCAGTTATAAGGTACGGAAAGTACACTTGATAATTTGTGACCTATGTCAAATTCAAAATTTTAACAATTAAGGTCAGTAATTATTGAATGCATAATACAAGAAAGAAAGTTTGTTTATAAAGCAATTAGATTGGTTAACTGGGAAGTTATTTAGCACAGTACAGAAGTAGTTTTAAGAGTCCATTTTCAGGAGGATTCAGGTTTTGATTACATTTCTGATTTGTGGATGCAGTTTTTCACCCACAAATATTCAAAACCACAAAAATAACCATGCCTGGTGGTAACAAATTCATATAAACCTATAGTGTAGTTTCTGTATATCCTGCTGTTATTTATTTTTGTTTTTTTCATGGGTACAAGTATTACAGGCCATGCGATTGAGCTAGCATTGATGCTAAATTTTAAAAACTCAAGCTAGTAGCTAAAATACCTTAACAAAACATAGCATTTACTTTAACATTCCTTTTCACACTTATTACTGAAAATCAGAATCTTGGCTTTTACCAAACAAATGTCTTATACTGTGCAAACATACCTATCATAACAGAAAATAAATAATATACTTGAAAATTGAAGGTATTTTGCTACCAGGGAATAACATTAAGGTTTCTGTGTTTACAAACCTCCAATAATGTTCCATGCAGAACAAGGGGTATCAGCTTTTTCATAACAGCAATTCAGGTCAAATATATGAGACATATATCATAAAAACCTGACTCTTCTTTCTGTCGTAGGCTTCACTCTAATTTACTAGAAACTCTAGTATCTAACTAATGTTTTCTTTTAAGAAAAAAACATTTTATGGAAAACAATTATATGGTTTGTATTACAGAGAAGAATTGTATCCCTCCAAAAAAAAGTTTTTTGATAGTGTTATAATAGTTACACAGAAGGATTTCTCAAAAGCATGTACATTTAGGAGTCTGCAGATTATAAACATGCAAGTACATACCACATAATACTTGTAAACACATGGCAGGCATGTTCATGCACCGCTAAATTTCTTCTGCAGAGTAATTTAACATCTGGCTAATCTCCCACACCTTCCTCATATATATGGATTGAAGATGACTCTACTATCTTGGCATCAAAGTATCTTGGAGCATGTTATTTCAGTTCAAAGTGTTTTTAGTTTAATGAAGAAACCTCTCTGAATGTACTCTCATGGAATGGTTTTTGTTTTGAAAGTGCACGTTTAAAGTGCTGTGCTCATTAAAACCAAATTGCTTTGAAGTGAAGCAGTGTTCTCAACCACTTTGATACAGAGGAAGGTTAGGAAGACTTAAAGAGGAAGGAGAAGCAGATCTATGCAAACAATCTCCAAAATATATAACTTCCATGCTGTGGTAGTATAAGAGTGATGTTGTAGCCATGGTGATCCAGAAATTATATGATAGCCAAGGATTTCTTAGGGTGATACCTTTTATTGGACCAACTATGAAGTTGGGATAAAGTTAGACAAGCGTTCAACATATTCATTTGTCATATTCTTTCTTCAATGTTCTCTTTAAATATGGGATCCCCTTCATCTGGTTTGATATATCCCATCCTGGGATTCAGTTTGCCATCTCTCATTCCCCATATTGATTTTCTAGTCCCTGATCCTGAGAGTTCTATGGATATAGACATACCGCTTGATGTAGCCTCCTGGAAGCCATATCCATCCTATGGATACAGCACCTTGGAAGTTGTTTGCATCATTAAATTAACTAACTCAATACAGTAATACATTGAGACCTTCTAGACCTCATCAACCACAGTTCTGATATGTGGTTGAGAAGGTCTAGATTCAGGAGAATATTATTACAGACAGGAATATGAGATAAATGAGAAGAGTGTAGGCACAGAAAAGATATAGGTAGAAGCAACAAGCAAACACACTTGAAAGGCAAAATCAGAAACACCAAAGGGGAGAGAGGAAGAAACTAAAAATTAAAAGGACAGGAATAGAAATTAGAAATATAAATTTAAGACCCATGATATGAAAATAAGAGATAAGGTGGTAACAAGAGAGAACAGGAAAGGGGAAAAGAAATATACTGTAAAACAGTAGTTGTCAAAAAGGTACTCAGGCACCAGGCAGTGCAGAAGTAGAGCGCAATCCCATCTTCTTTTGACCTATCATACAAGAATTGAAATGAAAATGAGAAATAGAAAGGGAAAAGCATGATATGAATTTTTGCCTGAAAATGCTTCCAGATTTTATTTTTAAATCTTCTTCTGAACTCAGATTTCTCTCTTTCCTTCCTTTTCTGATTTCATTCTCAGTCAGCTGTAGAGGCATGTCTGTTTGTCAACCACGTCACTCTCAACCCTAATGAAAGTCTATACCTATTAGAGCTCCATAAATGTTGGCTGTGGCTATGGTTCAAAAATTGCCATTCCTTCTTTTTCTGTAACTGTTACAAGAGCAAGAGGGCATGCAACCAGAGGGAGTGAGGTGTTGGGGTATTGGTCTAGAGATGAGTTCAAGTGTGACTTCAGTCTTGTGCCAATGGTTTACTCCCAATCAGCTCAGCTGAAAATGGTTACCTGCTCATTCTGACTGGGGGGTCAAAGACAGCCAGACAGAGTACTTTCTATTTGCGGTATCTCTCTTCCATGTGCCGTTAGCTGTGATATCCTAACTACACTGAAATAATGGGCCATCTAGACTGAGTAGAACTCTGTCTTTTTTTCCTCAGGACTGGAAGTTGAATGAGGCATTAAAAAAACATATTTTAGTAATTTATTAATTTTTAAGAAATGCCATACTTTCCCCAAAGATTATAGCAGCTCAAAAATATTTATGGTTTCCTAAGTAAATGCATATATAGGAGCCTTTTTAAAATGGAGCCTTTCACAATAGCTTAGAATTTGAGGTTTATTTGATGTTGCAATTACACTATAGGTTGGTGTTCTAAAATTTTAACACACAACAATTCCAACATATAGGAAGCTATTCACTTGTCCCTCTCCCCCATAAAAATATTCTTTACAGCTAGCTCTCATCAAAGACTAATTGCTTGCCCAAACTTGTATAGAGAAACTAAGCTTTTTTTTCCAGTTACAGGCATATAAAAAGGTAGTTTAAAATCAAAACTTCTATTCAAATTGCAAATCTATATCTTCAGAATACCTAAAGTGATTTTTTTTTTAATTTCATAATGAAAAAAAATCCTCCCTTGGGCTGAGATCTTTTATGTTAAATTTAATCTCGGAGTGAATTGCAAACCACTCTTAAGAACAGTTTGTATTAATGGAAGCACAGATATAGCCTTCACTATAATATGTTATCCCTGGTTTCAATTATGCTTTGCACTGTATAATACAGCTTCAAGAATATCTTATATAATTAATCAGGTAGCAAGATACTGCAGACTGGAGTAGGAAGAAAACCAAGCATTCATCCGTTTACACAGGTGGAGAGGGATTGCATTAGTCATTTAGTGAGAACAGCTCCTTCCTGGTGCCAGCAGATTAGGGCATGTTGGTGTATGGAAATTATCCGTCAGTACCGTTCTATTTTTGTTCCCCAGTGAGCGGAGCTCAAAGTTGCTGTGGAGTTATACAGAGAAGCTATACACGATTAGGACAGAGCAAAATTGATTTAAAATGAATTACTGCTGCAGACCTTCTTTCCACAGACTTTTACTCTGATTTTCCTATAAAAGCTTTTTGCATACAGTGGGTTTTATCAATCAAAATTAGACAGCTGTACAAATTAGGAATGGAAAGTCATCTGCCAGGTCATCTTTTAGATACTCTTATTGATGCAGGATTTTTTTCTGGTGTAGTTCCCTAGTTCCTTATCCAACCTCATTTTCAAAGTCCCTAATGATGGGCCTCTCACTCCTTTCCTGGAGAACATTCAGCAGGTCAATGAACTTCATGGTGGGGAATATTGTCTTCACATCATCTAAATTTTCCTTGATTGCTCCTGAATTACAGCTTCTCCTCAAACATCTCCCTCACCAGTATTCTTTTTCATTATGTGATGTTTATACGCTTCTAATATTTTAAACAGCTGTTTTGTCTTTTTCTGCCACAAATCATTGTTGAATGGAACCACATAGCTTTTTGACCTTTTCCTCTTAATTCAGTTTCATTAGACCCTTACTGGTTTCTTTCATTGCTTTGGTTTTGTGTTTTCTCCAATTTACTGACATTTTCTTTATTATTGCCAGGTCCAGGGCATTAATACAGCACTCTCACCAGAACACAGTAGAGAGGGATATTCATCTCCCTGGCCAGAAACATGCAGCCTGGACTTTTTCTGTTAGCACATTGAATTGTAAATTGATATCCAACTCATTGCCCACACTACCCCTGGGCCTTTTTCAGCCTTACTGCTTCTCAGATATCTCCCTGCCACTGAATATTTGCATGATTTTTACCCTCTCTAGGACCCTTTAGAGCTCACTGTTATTTATAACACCTCTAAATAGGTATCATCAGTGTATTTTGCTTCATGTGATGAATGCTATTTCTTCCAGATCATTAATAAAGATACCACATAGTGCTGGGCCTAACACTGAACACTGAAAAAAACCTATATATCTGTATAAGCCACGGCTGTCTAACCAGCAGCTTGTGGGCTGCATGCAGCCCTTTTCTTGCCAGTGGAAACCCCACGAGTGAATAATGTGCCTGGATTTAAGACACACACACACACACTTAAGAGGTAGATTACCTATGCCACATCATCCCTGCATTACATCATACAGAAACCAGTAGAATTTAAAATGGCAATAATGGGATCCAGAAATGACAGCTTCTGAATTGGCTTGTTAGGAAATTATCTGATTCTCTTATGTCAATGTAGGGATTCTTGATGACTTCTATACAAATTGAATTAGGTACCTAAGCATATTTTCAGTCCATAAAATAACATTAAAATTGTTTTATGTTATCAGTGTAGTGGTCAACAAGACCTGATCCTGTTTTTGTTACCAACAGAGCTGTTTTCAGAAACTCTCACCATAACACGGGGGTCAGGCTAGATGATCTGATCAGGTCCCTCCGGACCCTAGCTACTATGAAACACTACTGCCACTCTGATTTGTGACAGAGAATTTCTTTGATGTTGTTAGAAAGAATCTGTATTTTATATAGCCATCAAAAAATAAAAGCATGGCAATAATATTCTTTAATATACAGGTAAAAAATAAATGTCCTCATGCTGGATCCATTGTGGTCTCCAGAACAATTCAGACAGACAAAATAGCTTGCTGAGTCAGAGTGATAAGGAGCTGGTGTTATCCAAA
The DNA here is from genome assembly GCF_001723915.1 of Gavialis gangeticus. Classification (NCBI taxonomy): domain Eukaryota; kingdom Metazoa; phylum Chordata; order Crocodylia; family Gavialidae; genus Gavialis; species Gavialis gangeticus. Next base: position 22,154,345 of record NW_017729027.1, on the reverse strand, counting down.
ACCAGTGACATCTCTGCAATCATATTGCAGTGAAATGTGGTGCAGAATGCTAGTTACTCACTTTATTGTACAGTTTAAAGCACACAACAATAGAGCTGTGTGGGTGCTGAAGGCTAATCACCCAGGTCTGCTTATACATAATGTCAGTAGTGCCTGTGCTGCCCATGAGCAGGCACACAGGCAAAATACAAAATGTTTTTTTCAATGCTCCAATTTTCCAAGCTGCTGTTTCTGGCGAACTGTGTTTTTCCAAACATTCTATGTTTGACTTTAAATCCTCACTGAAGCAGTTCAGTAAAATTAGGTGTATTATTGAGCTGTGCTTTAAAATAGCTTTTTTCAAGGAAAGCTGTTCTTCTAAACTTTACCTCATTATCTGTTGAAGGATCATTTTTTCCCTTTTGTGACCATAGAACCAAAAATAGTGCTATATATCATAGGTGTCCACTATTCCTTAAAAATAGATCCCTCCTTATTGGGATTATAAAGGTCTCTTAAGATATTAATCCTTTATAGAATTATAGAGTCTCTTTCTGCTTTTTTATTTTGTAAATGTTTGTTCTTTTTAGATATTCTTGTAATTGGGGGTTGTGACAGAACTGGTCCAATTAGTCTTTACATAACCCATGTAATCTATGTATTGTGACAAGTAAAGTCAAGCCTTGCTGGCAGTTTAATAAAGGACTAACCACAAATCTAGAATTTTTCAAAAATTCTATTATAATTCCCTTCTTCCAAATTCTCCAGATACCAGCAATTCCACACTGTTCTCCTTAACATCGTTACAAACGGGAGCTAGTTAGTTTCAGCCAAAATGATATCTTTCCTCCCCCCCAAAAAAACCAAAAGACTTTTTCACTCAATGGAAATATATTTGAAAAATAAAACATTTCTTTTTTTTTAATCAAGAATTTTGACACCAAAATTTGGAGATCCAACTTCTGTGAAAAATGTCTATTATACCAATTTTCTTTCAGTGTTCAGTTGTAAGATTGTCACGGGGCAGGGCACAGGAGTGGCTGCGATCTCTCCTGGTGCCCCTACCATGCCAAGTTGCCCTTCTAGCACCCTCGTCTCCCCCTAGCACCCTCGTCTGCCATGTCTTTGCTGTCTATATAATATTAATGGGAGGCTGCCTTTCCTGGGCTTCTCGGACCTGGTGCTCTTGCCCTATACGGATATCTCTTGGTGCTCCCACCCTAGGGCATCGCGTGGCTCCTTCCACCCCCAATACCATGCCCAAGCCTCACCGGTGTTCCGGACGTTCTCATGTTTCTATGTACGTGCCCTCCCCGGGGCCTCTCCGGGGCCTCTCTGGTATACATGCCCTCTCCGGGGCTTCTCCGGTATACGCGCTCTGCCCTTCC
>NW_017729027.1:22147195-22147978 GCF_001723915.1 Gavialis gangeticus | reverse complement strand
GGGCATCGCGTGGCTCCTTCCACCCCCAATACCATGCCCAAGCCTCACCGGTGTTCCGGACGTTCTCATGTTTCTATGTACGTGCCCTCCCCGGGGCCTCTCCGGGGCCTCTCTGGTATACATGCCCTCTCCGGGGCTTCTCCGGTATACGCGCTCTGCCCTTCCAGGCTCTCTAGACTTGCCCTCACCCCTTTTCAGGGGCTTCCCAATTGATTTGCCCTTGTCTAGGGCTTCTCCCGTATCCTCGTCCTCACCGGACGCTCTAATCTTATATGTGCCCTCCCCGGGCTTCTAACCACGCGCCCGCCCTTCTCCGGGCTTCTAACCATGTGCCCACCCTTTCCCAGGGCTCCTGCTCATGTAATCACCTTCTTTGGGCTCTGAACCGTGCACCCTGCCCTACTCGGGCCTCTACCGGCGCGCTCGCCCTACTCTGGGCTCTTACACTGGCCCTCACCCCTTTATGGGGCTTCCCCCCCAGGTTCGCCCCATCTCGGGCTTCCTAAGAGACTTTCCCCTTTGGGCTTATGCCTCGTGCTCTTCACGCTTTCGCCCCACTAGGCCTTGCTCGCGCTCCCGCGCTCCTCACCCTCTCTGGGCTTGTCTTGCGCTTCTCATGCTTCCCGCCCTCTCTGGGCTTGTCCCGCCCTTTTCACACCCGTCGGCCTCTCTCGGCCTGTCCCACGCCTCTCACGCTCGTCGCCCTCTCTGGGGCTTATGTACGTGCTTCTCGCGCTCGGGCTTAGGTGGCCCATAGCCGTGCCTGGCCCCTTGACCCTTCTC
>NW_017729027.1:22145473-22147184 GCF_001723915.1 Gavialis gangeticus | reverse complement strand
TGATTGGCAGCCAAGCCCTATTACCAATGCCAGTAGCAGGCATCCTAGTGCCCTGCTACACATCTCCCCCTCCCGGGGCGGAGCCTCCTTAGGAGCGGGGCGCAGGAGTGCCCCCGACAAAGGTGATAAAGCATGTTAATGAAACTCAGAAAAATTTTAAATAAAAACAAAATATTATTGGTTTCATGTAACTTTTTCACACGGAAAATCAACATTTCAGTGGCACCTCATAATTTCCATGCTCAGCCAATTGCCAGTCAGCTCAGAACACTGTTCAAATTACCTTTCTTTTTTTAAAGCCCAGAGATTTTGGCCTAGCTAATGTATCTTGTGGACCTTAATGTAAAGGACATCACCTAAATGCATAAGAAAGGAATGGTATTTTTCAGCAAGCATTCGAACTAACTCAGAAGGTTGTGATCTAAACCTAGTGGCAATCAACAAGAGTTTTTATGTTAAGTTTAATGAGTTTGGATCTTGCCCCAAGTGAAGAAAGCAAGCTTCCCCTTTTCCAGTTTAATGCAACTTTACACTTCCTGCACTCTGTGTAGTATCAGGGTTGATGGTAGCCTTAGAATTTAGATTCTGTTTGTATGGGACAGTTTGGATAGGGATAATCCTGCCTAAGACAGTGGGTTGGACTAAATGGCTTCTGGAGGTCTCTTCAAGCCCTACTTCTCTATGGCCAGGTACAGACATTACACTTTTACCAGTATAAATGATCAGAAACTGGTTTATACTTGTAACAGAACAGAATTTCAGCATACATAGACTGGTCTAAAAATGGTGGAACTCAGTTTAAAATTTGCCCCCACCACCAAAGGGCAAACATGTTTTCCGTTTACTACTAATCTAAATTATGCTGCTTACAGAAAAATCACATAACTTAGATCAATTCTACCTCAGGCTTTTTGAATTTTTATACCTAGCCACTGATTATATAACTCCAGGGTGGGCATTTCTACACGTGTTTGTGCTACAGTCCTGGGAGCTTTTAAAAGCACCTGGCACTGTGGTGCATATAGTTGCATAAGCAACGAAATGCATGTCAGCACTGAGAAAATGGTGGCAGCACACTTTTGAACTAAAACACATCAGAGGTGTTTTGGTTCAAACGCACACTGATGCCATTTTCTGTGGGCATTTCACCACTTATACAACTGCAGGCAAAGCAGCGCTGTGCAAAGCAGTGCAGTGTAAAGCAGCACACTGCACGCAAAGCAGTGCATCGCGGGATGTAAAGGTATGTGTATAAATGTCCATAATTACTACCATGAAAGTAGTCCAGAAAGGAGAAAAGCAAGAAAAGCCTTTGGGGATGAGTGAGAAAGTGGACTTGCATTAGATAGGGGTGGATCCAGAGATGGTGAAGTGGCATGGTTGCACGTCCTTTTCAGACTATACCACAGGAGTAGCAGCCATGGATAATTTAACGTCCCTGAATCGGGTAAGAATCCTCCTCCCCCCTTCCTCCTTCATGCTTAACAACACATTTGCTCCCTTCCCATTCTCCCCTCCCCTACCCTCTGCTGCTGTCTCCACCGTCTCTCACTTTTCTGGGGCAGGGGGAGCTCCTGAACCATTCCTGTCCCATTGCAGCAAGGCAGCATGGCAGTGGGCAAGTTCCTCCTCGCTGCCTGAGTCCCCCCTGGGGGTTCCTTGCCAGGCCAGGAGCAGGCTCAGCGAGGGGGACACTGCCTGCCACCACCAC
>NW_017729027.1:22126858-22140473 GCF_001723915.1 Gavialis gangeticus | reverse complement strand
CTGTCCCATTGCAGCAAGGCAGCATGGCAGTGGGCAAGTTCCTCCTCGCTGCCTGAGTCCCCCCTGGGGGTTCCTTGCCAGGCCAGGAGCAGGCTCAGCGAGGGGGACACTGCCTGCCACCATCACTGTCCCAGCTGAGCTCAACTCCCCCCACAGCCCAGCTGGAGTGGGTTGGAGCAGTTCTGGGGTTCTCCCTGCTCCTGGGGCAGCCAGAGACAATGGTAGCAGTGGACAGGGGAGGGAGGGAATGTGAGGGGAGGGGACATGCTGCTGAGCATCAAAGATAAGGGAAGAAGTGCCAAAATCAGGAGATGAGTTTAGATTTTTTACCTGATTCAGGGACTTAAAAAGTCCAAGGCCACTATGGTATGGACTTTCTGGCAAAAGCAAAGCTGGGAAAAGTGGCTACAGCCACCCCTGCAGCACCAGTCTCTATTCCTGCACTTCCCTTTACAAAATCATGGATCTACTCATGATACTAGAGTCTGAGACAAATTCTCAACCTTCCCAGGACTCAAGTAAGTCCCATCAACAGGAATGATATATACTACAACTGCACGTCTTTATGAGATCAGTAAATTATGGCTAGACTCAGGTATGCCATTTATGATTGATGCAAAACTGCAAAGGACACCATATACAGGTGTAGAGTAGATTACTGCAAGTTGATTTCTTCGCAATAGAAATCATTTCTCTTTCCCTTCACTTTTTCTCCCCTCATTTCTCCCCTCATCCCCTATTTTCTTTCCCTACAAAAAATCTCCCCGACCACAGAGCAAAATCCTGCCTTGGCTACTCCTGCCATCTAGAACTTCCTTCCAGAACTCCCTCTGCTTTTATCTCATTTTCAACATCCAACAGAAAATAGATATGTTATCCTTCCCTACACTGCTAATTTCTCTTTCATTCTGTTACTCTTTAGAACTGTGCTTAAAAAAAGAAAAACTTGTAAAGCATTCTGAGTTACATTTTACAGAAAATACACTATCAAAAGTGACACTGTTGTAGCACAGGTATCTGTAGATGCTTCTACATGTGAGATCTGATGATTCTCACAACTGAAGAATCAAGTTTCATCAGATTTTTGGACTACGGTTTGTTATAAATGTGAAACTAATGTGAATTCAAATGGTGTTATTACAAACAAGCAGAAGCCCCAATAGAAGATACAAAGATCTTTAGCTTAATTCCCTTTCATGTACCTCAGTGTATATCAGGTGCAACTACACTGAAATTAGTAAAGCCACACTAGCATAAATCTGATGTAAGAAAAAGATATATTCTAACTAACCATGAAAGCTAACTGATAAATACAATAGAGATCACAAACACCTGCAGCATCTTATAGCATAAAGGGTCTGATCATGTGTAAACTAGGAAAGACTAATGCATTTCTAAAAACATTTTTGTGATGCCATGAGTTATTCTTCAGTTTTCAAACCAAGATATTCAACTTCCTTATGAAACTCTTAATGTAAATTTATAATAAAGGAACTGAGTTGTTATTTAGATTATGATAAATAGACCCCATGCTAATGCACTTACTATTTTCTTTCTTTTTCGAATGTCTAATAGAGAAGAAAATCACGTTACTCGGACCTTGACTTTGAAGTAAGTCTGACTGAATTATTCCTACTTATTAAACCTGTTTTAATAAAATTAAAATGTGAACTGTTAGTGTTAATGTATTTTAAACCATCTGATATAGTACATATTATTAGGATAATTTAATTGGGTGCTACATAGAACAGGACAGATACTTCATTAAGATTACTTTGGTGTGAGTTGCTTGTAAAATGTTTTCAGATCAAATCTTTGCATAGTACTAATGAGTCATTGTGGCTTCTGTTCTTAAATTCCTGCACCATTTAAGATTAGTCTATTTTTCCTTTTTATAAATCTGTTAATTTTTGGTGGTGGTTAATGTTGATTTTCTTTTTGAAAAAGACCATCTCTGTTATGGTAAGAAAGTGGTAGTGTCCTAGACAACCTGCTTCATTTAGCAGTATCTCTTCCTTTGGGGTTTCTCTGGATATTGGGCTTTTAAGATTTTACAGTTGATTACTGATTCTGGTTGTGTCAAATTCTGAATGCCCAAGGGCCATCATTGGGCACCTGCTCTGTGAAATTTGGGTTTTTCTAGGATTTCTCAGTTTGGAACCCCAAATTTGAGAGGCAGGCACTTTGTAGAAGGCAGGACAGATTTGCATCGTAACTAAATCAGAGCTGTATAGTTTGAGCTTAAACTCCAGCTTGAAAGCTCATGCTATAGATCTCTACTTCAAATCATTTATGAACTTGAAATCTATCCTGCCGTCTGCCTGACTTCAGACTAACACAGCTAACTACTTCTTCATAAACATTGTAGTCATTTATGACAAAAAATAGCTTTGGCTGTTAGCTACCCCATTTTATGCAGGCACAAACACTGTGGAGGTCTTTCAGTTTCCTGTTTATTTGGGCTTGGCTCTAAGTAACTATATTCACTAGTCAAAGCAATGCAGCATACAACGTTCAGCAGAATATTAATGATTTATGGTTTTTAAGTTTTGCATAAACTGTGTGGTCATGAATGTTAATAGTTTTATATAATTCATTATGCATTTCTCCAATGAAACTGAACTCTCATATTGTTTGCATAGAGCACCAGTCAGTCAAGGCCAAATTTTGACAACCTGTGAGCGCTATACAGCAACCATAACTTTAAAAAAAGTATATGCTTTCACAGACAAACACAAGAATGGATTTTTCTTTTTATGTTGAGAGGCATATCTTGCATCAGAGTTAAGAATATGGCTTACATTTATTGCTTATGGGTTGCAAGAGCTTTATTAATACCTTTATTATCTCCTTTAGTAGATGGTATGGTTTGCTCTTGAGTTATACGTTGTGTGAAATTTGAAGCATAAAATATGAACATGACAACTAAACCAAAAAGATTTGCAGGATGAATACCTTTAACATTTAAACATCCTAAAGCACAGACTATATTGGGTGCCATAGTGCCTCCATAAAATTTAATTCAATGAAAGAGATAATTATTTTAGGCATTTTTTCAGGACCCAATCATTAATGTAGAGCAGAGTCTTTTTACTTAGAATGAGAGAGAGCCTTTGTGTCACATGAAAAAACCCAGCTCCCACAAGCTAAAGTCATTTCTGTGTAATTACAGAATTTGCTAAGAATTTACAAACAACTCTATTGTCTAGCCTGTAGTAAAATTATTTTCAATTTGGGTCCAATAAAATTGGCATTTCAGATCTTTTTTTAAATTATCTTAGTAACAGGAGAACAGAATTCCTATAAAAGCCTTATTTTAAGCATAAGACATAATTCAGCCACTTTACTAGTGGCTGTGCTTTCAAGTTGGGTGATGATTATATAGAATGTAGACAGGCCCAGGGCAACAGCCCAGATCATTAGTACCTGGAGCCATCATGGTATCTAAGGTAATTCAACTCATTGGTTAATTTTGCCCTGTGGCAGTGCCTTGAGGAGGAAAATACGAATGCCCTGAAGGGACACATATGAACAAGTACAAAAAATGTCTCTCTAAAAAATCAATTTAAATTCCGTTTTGGAAAACAACACTAGAATCATAATTGCCCTGTTATTCCATGGTGTCACTGCAGGCAAGAGTTAGGGTTATTTGACTTTTAAAATGCATTTTCAGATCTTAATTTGTTTGGATTCCTTTGAAGTTTAACATTACCTCTAAATATTTTGAGTTTGTAATGCTTGTTTTGTGGATAATTACTTTTACACACCCCAGATTGACTCTCAAATTTAACACAACTTAATACAATTTTCCTTCAGGAAATATACATACATTCACACAAAAAGGGGAAAAAAATGAAAAGAGTATCAATAAAGTTCCTGAGGAAATATATATATCTACACGTACATACAAAGGAGGAAGAAAAATATATATTAGTAACAAAGTCTAGGTGAAAAGTAATTCTGAAATTAAATAAAAGCAGTATGAACACAAAAGAAATCTGAATTACACGATTCCATTTAGAAGGTCAGGAATTCAGTGCATTTGTCTCTGAGAACATTCTCTATGGCAACAGATATTAAAGCATCCTTCCTACCAGTCAGTTCAGCACAAACAGTGACAATATTGTCCACATTCTGTTCTCTAGTGTCATCTATCCTGTTATACATTTTGAACTGACTCACAAAGTGCATGCTACACCTTTTCCTTGTGTTTGGTTAGCAGCTACTGCAATACTTATAACATTTATACACACACACACACACACATATAGATATCTGACAGTGCTTTGAGCTAGGCTGTGTACTAGGGGTGTGTGAAATGGGCCATATTTGATTCGGATTCAGCCCAAATCAGGGACAGTGATTCAATTCTTTGGTTCAGATCACTGTCCCGATTTGATTCGTCCAAATCTGAATCTGAAGATTCGATGCTGATTCGGAGAATCAGTGATTTGGCCATTCCAGCTTTAAAACAGCTTTCACAGGAGTGCAGGGGGTAGGGGCAGGGGGCCCGTGTGCTTGGCAGTGAACCCAGAAGTGGACCGAAAGTACTTCAAATCCACTTCTGGATCCACTGAGGAGCATGCGGTGGACCCCTCTTCATGCCCCTGGCTCAGCATTTGGCCGCAGGTGGATCCTAGGAGCTCCATCCACCCCAGCATCGCAGCATTCACAAGCCACCTGGTACCTTGAGGTGTGTAGAAAAAACATTTAAAGCTGTGTCTATGTCCGAATTGCCAAATTTTTCCAAATCTCTCTGAATTGCTTTGGAGGGTTCTGATTTGATTCGGATTTGGAGATTCAGCCACCGAATCAGGCTGAATCTCTGCTGGATCTAATCAGGGACCAAAGCTTCACATAGTCCTACTGTATACCCACACAAGGAGACTCATTTAATAGAATAGAATAGAATAGAATAGAATAGAATAGAATAGAATAGAATGATTTTTATTTGAATCATAATTCAATGTAGGACATCTTGAAGGTTATTTTGTTTCACACTGTAATTTGCTAATGTGACATACATGTAAAAAAGCCCATTAGCACAGCTGAGTTTCATACATGATATTTAAATGCCCTGGCAAACCGAGACCCCAGGACTGGGGGGAGGCTCCCTGATCTCAGGCCTCCAAAACCTCATGACTTTAAAAACTACATGCACAGTTTTTAATAGTCCTAGGCACTGGGATCTTAGCATAAGAGAGCCTATCCCCAATATCAAGGTCCAAGTGCCCTAAGAAGCACACATGCAGCCCCACACACATGCACACATGGGAGCTGCCAGGCATGGAGATCTGCAAGTGCTGGGCAGGATGAGTTAATTGGCTCTTTGTTCTTGGCAAATTCAAAGCTGCACCCCACAACTAGAGCTGCTGGACTCTTGACTTTGAACTTGCAGACTCACATGTGGGATAGCCTCATATACAGGTTTGCTAGGTGCGTGGCTTTGAACCTGTTGATCAGAGGGAGTCAGCTGACTCTCCCCAAATAGCACCTGCAAACCCATGCATATGACAGGCCCATGCAGGGCTGCACCATGGCTGACTTCCAGTGTTCAGGTGCATGCAGAGCCTGGGATTGCAATCCTGGGTTTCACACATGCTGGCAAGTTGAAAGGGCACCATAGGAAGGGTGGCTGTGGGGACCAATCCCCCATGCCAGGCTCTCTGAACAGCCATACATCATTGGGGTTTGGTCCCTCATCCCAATAATCACGCATCCTGTCATTAATGTGTAGCATAGCAGGACCTGTGATTGTTGGGATCCAGGATCGGATCCCATTGTACCATTAAATTAATGTGTGCCAGTGTCATTAGAATAACTATTAGGCTGCTCAGAGCTTCATTATGAGATGAATCTGATCTCTGCCCATAACCAGGATCAGAGGTAATATTATATCTTTTTTGCTATCCCTGCTCCTAGACCTTGCCTTGAGTCAGATCTTCACATTGGGCACTCTGTGTCTTGTATTTCCATGGTGAACAGTTTAACATTTGGTAGCACAGCTGGTTCTTGGAACTACCATTATAACACAGACTAGAACATAAGAGTTTTATTTTGCAGGAGGAGAATGTCACTTTCATTGCCACTCTGCTTTGATAGTTTATACAGAGCAATCCAATCTTTTTGACTTTTGAAATCTTCCTAATGACCAATCACAGGATTAACTCTACTGCAAAGGATTGATTTAAGATACCAGATGTACCTCTAACTCAATGCAGATCAATGGTTTCCCATACACAAACTAGAACTAATAGTAATAAGTACAGCTAACTGTCCCCCTAGTATGTAGAAGTACAACTAGCTCTATGTTTTAGACTCCTTAAAGCCTCCCCTCATTCTAACACTTCAGCCCTTTCTATACTGCGTTTTTCCAGTCTTTCATCAGTATTTTTCTACCATAATTTATATATACAGTCTATTTTATCACATAAAAGCAATAAGAAATGGAATATAACAAACATGGCCAGATTTTATTATGTGTAGTCTAGAATTATGTTTCTCCCTCTCTTTCCCTAAAGTTGAAATTATTACCGGCTCAACCAGAATTTATTTTTAGGACACCAGCTGCATCATACTTCTTACCTATAAGATTCAGATACTATTTATTTTTATGACCAACCATATCTAGTCTGCCTTAGGGAATCAAGGGCAGAATACTGCCCATAAAAATGTTGCGGTTTTCCTGTATTTACACTCCATCTTTATAAACAAAAATCACACAGAACAGGTTTGATATTTGTAAATCCCTATTCAACACTCCAGATGGGTTTTTGCATCATACTTCATTACAATCACAAAATATATCTGGTTCCTGAAAATGTTTCTATATCAAGTATATGAAGAATGCTTATGAACCATCAAGAATATGGCCTTTTAAAAACCATTCACTAGGTCTTTTTTACATTTACACATACTACTGGTTAACAAACTAATCTTAAATGTTGCTATCAATAGAGCATAGGGGGACAATTAATAAAACCCTCCCTAAAGAAAAAAATAACAGACATTTATTGGCATCCAGTGTTGTATGAAATGGCCCCTTTGCCACATGTTCAATATTCAGGGATTATCTACTGTAAGGAAAGTTAAAAAGCCCATCCATGGCCTTATTGATCTTAGGGAAATGTGGCTTTCAATTCCTAATACTGGAAAGACCCAAAATGTTATGGAAGCATGATGTCCTTCAATTACAGAAGACTAAAGCATTTCCTTTTCACTTTTTAGGTATTGCCCACTGCACTTTGAAGTTATCTTTCTTTGTGGCAGTGGGCAGACTTCACAGATAAGTTGAACATTAGAAAACATGTGTTATTTGAGGTAGGAATTGGGCAAGAATCTGCAATAAAATATTTGCTCCCAAGGAAAGAGATTGAATCAAATCACTTTTTTTACAAAAAGGAAGATTTAATTAGATGAATAAGAAAGGAGGCTAAGACATCAAGGACAAACTTCTGAGAGAGCACTGTAGATGATCTAGGAGCTGGGGTGTACAAAATAAAGCATTCTGATCTTCTGAATTAATACTCCTGATACATCACTAACTGTGAATCTTTCCTGATAAACGTAGCAGAGGATTTCCATCCAGTGGCAATGTGTAGGGGGGCACATGCACCCCCTCAGATCGCTGGTGCACCCCCAAACCAGCCATGCTCCCTGCTTAGGTGACGGGCAGGGGGGAAGGCGGGAGCACCAGTGCCCCACCTGCAAGTGCCAGTCAGGGAGTGGGAGCGCTGGATGTAGTGCTGTGGCCACTTCCAGGAGCACCATGGCCACTTCCTGGTCAGCAAGGTTGGCCTTGGGTTGACACCCCGGGCCCCCCACCACACCCTCCACTCAGCCAGATTGGCTGCAGGGCCCTCCCCAGTCACTGACTGGTTGCTGGGGGGGGGCACGTCCCCCTGACTAAGGTGGCACCAGTCACCCATGTTTCCATTCTAAGAACAAAGCCAAAAATATGAGTATTGTTCCTTCCCAATTATTTTTATAGTCACCATTTTACAACATTTAGAAAGCACCTACAAAGTTCATTAAATAAAAGGCTGTAACTAATGATACCCAAGAGATGCTGTCTGTGTCAGTTCAGTTCATGCAAAAAGAGCAACATATTTATCTTTAGATTCTGAACACCTGGATTCAAATCCATTTAAAATTTTAAAATGACATGACTTTAGTGGTCTCAATCTAGGAAGACACTTGTTTAAAAAAAATCTACCGTCTCACTTACAATGTTTAAAAGTCTCTATGAAACAAAATTAGCTACCAAAATAGCAGGCAAGATTCAGATAAGAATGCGTTTCTTGCATCCCACGCATCACCTGAAACATGTCTGACTGTACATGGGACTATCTTTTTCTTTACTATCTTTATCTTTTTCATATGCACTTAGATTTGCTCAATGAAAATCTAAATGCTCAACTTTAAATTAGTCTAATATAAAACTAGACATAAGGACAATAGGAATAGAAAACTGAACCATGTTTATAAATAAGCCCTCCCCATAGCTCATTTTATCAACTTTTTTTTTTGTTTTTTCATATCTTTCAATCATGTTTTTCACTAAACAATACCATATTTCACTAATTGTCTACATTTTACATTTACTTTCCCATCTGGGACTATGAGAACATTTAAAAATGGAGATTCCTAATTTAGTAATATAGCTGCAGCTTTTATGCAGTTCTTAGCAGTCTGCTTGACAGAGCAGTACTCAATTGTACTGTTTTCATATGTATTTAATGTATTGAATCATAGAATCTTAGGTTTGAAAGTGAACTCAGGGGTATTTTATGCAATCTCCTGCACAGATATAGCATGTGCTATTACTAAACCATCCCAGACACTTGCTTATTCAGTCTCTTTTTGAAAATGTCCAAGTAAGGATATTCCATAACTTCCCTAAGCAGTTTATTCCTTGGTCCTATGGATCTTACAGTTAGGAAAGGGGTTTTGTTTTTTCTTTCACTGTGATTTAAATTAGCTGTGATTTAATTTAAATTAGCTTGTACTTTGTGTCATGTTCTCTGTCACAAGGGACAACAGTTGTTACCTTTTTCTCCCTCTTCCTCAGTTTCATTTCAGTTAAATTACTTCTGATTTACTAGGGCCCCATATTTTCCAAGTACTTCACAAACATTACACAGTAAAACCTAACAGCGAAACAGCATCCTCTAGTAGGTGGGCAAATAAATATAAGTAGATATGAGTCATACTTCATACAGCAGCACTAGGTTATATGGGTGCAAGGAATAGCCTGTGCATTTTTGGTCACACAGGATTCAGCTCATATTTTGATAGGCTCTAACTGTTTATATCAGTTGCAAGTAACCTCAGAATGCGTTGAAAGATCATCATCTTAATCTTTCATATTTTAACAGACTATGCAGCAATCTGGCAGGGTAACTTGTGTACCAATATAGATGATAAATAACAGAACTACTACATGTAGCAATTATAGGACCCTAGCTGGACAATACTTTTCAACTCTGTCTCATATCATAGTATGTCACTGACCATAATCCCAAAGTATCCATGTTCCATGCCAGTTTGGTGTTGGTTTGTTTTTATTGATAAAAGCTTTAGAAATATATTTATATCAGAATTAAAGAATCATAGTTTAATAGTTTCTAGGGTCAGAAGGGACCTGAACAGATCATCAAGTCTGCCCCCCTGCTCTGGGCAGGAACGAGTGCTGGGATCATATCACCCCAGCCAGATACCTATCCAACCTCCTCTTGAAGACCCCCAAGGTAGGGGAGAGCACCACCTCGCTTGGGAGCCCATTCCAGAGTCTGGCAGCCCTAACGGTAAAGTAATGCCTCCTGATACCAAGCCTGAACCTGCTCTCAGTCAATTTGTGGCTGTTATTCCTTGTTATCCCAGGTGGTGCCCAGGGGAACACAAAGCCTCACCTATTTTCCGCTGGTCCCCCCTGGTGAGTTTATAGATGGCCACCAGATCCGCTCTCAGTCTTTTCTTGTGGAGGCTGAACAGGTTCAGGCCCTTAAGTCTATCCTCAACAGCCTAGCCATAAAACTGAAGTTATAAAAAGGTTCTTTTCTAAAGAATTCCACTGTGTTTCAATTTTCCTGAATAAACAGCGGGGGGGGTTGCCTTATTTTATGTCTTGTTCCACAGTTTCGGCTTTTTTTGGTAGAGAGTGATAAGCTGGAATGAAGAGAGCATAACTCAAATATTTTAAGTAGGCTGTGAGGCAAATAGGAAGGTGAAAGAGCTAGAAATCAAGAGTTGCTGGCTCCCAGTACTGTGCTCAGATCACCTTTCCAGACTGTGGTGGATCAAAAGGATTTTTGGAAATATATTTGGAGGCACCAAACTGGGGAAGCAAAAACAAAGAAAACCCTGGAAGGGGAGAGAAACTCTAAATAAAAGCGAGCAAAAGCAAAGAAATCAAATGAGAATAATAAAGCAACAAACAAACTATGGAGGTAAAATTAGATAGAAACAGTAAAAAAGGTCATGACGAGAAAAAAACCTAATCCTGTCTGAGGGAAAAGGACCACCTGCTTTTTCCATCTTGCAGAGGGAAGTGGGTGGAAGAAGAGAATGCAGCTTCTGTGGCTTTTTTTCTCCATCCTCCCACTCTTAGGGAAGGCTTTGTGCAGAGACACCGCAATGCAGACTTGGATGGGAGTGAAGGGAGGTGCCAGGCCATCTCCTCTGAAGATCCTTCTCCTTCCCATTTTCAGTGCAGGGAGCTGGTACACATTAATATATCAGAAAGTATATTAACTCATCCTGTTTTCTACTTGCCTGTTTTCAGGGAGATGGGGGACTTCAGCCACGGATGTGGTTAGGGGAATGTAGATAAAGCAAGGAAGTAGATAAATAAGAATTACGTAGGGCATTTAAAGGAAGAAAGCAACAATGGAGAAAAATGGACAGTGTTGTTTATTCTCATCATGCTAAAAATATTGATTGTTCTTTACAAACACCGAGATGGATAGGGAACTAGAGAAAAAGGAATAAAGCTGGCCATGAAAATACAAAAAAACAGAAGAGAGCCACTGCTTTATGTGCATTGTATTCATTATTTTACAACAATAACATCTAAAGTATTTTTCTGGCAGACAACCTGCAGAAAGTATTTAAATTCCCATCCCACTTGCTTCTCTTCAGGAATAGTGTAACAAATTGAGTAAGGCATTTACATTACTTACATTTACAATTTAACAAATACTTAGGTAAATGATTCAGCCAAATATCAAAAAGCATTCAGTACGTTCTAATCTGTGGTTAAAAACCTCCCAACTGGAAACATCAGTTTCACACACTTATACTAATTCCTGGTCTAAGGCCATTTTTTTTAACCTGCAAAATCTGTTTTATTCTCGTTATCATAGCTTTTTATTTTAGTCAAATAATCTGAGAGGTAGACCCTTGCCTTTTTGAAATTCTGTGTATATGGAATTTGCTATATATTCCTTGCTGACCATAGAAGTAATATCTTCAAAAATATCCATCAAGTTGCTTAAGTGAGACCTCTTTCATAAATTTAGGTCATCTATTGCCAGCTAAATTATGTTGCACAGGAATTTCTTACAGAATCCTTCAAAATTGTTTCCCTTGTTCTCCATACAACTCATGTTAACTTAATCGGTCTGTAATTACTAGCTATAACTCATGTCCGTACTGTGAATAATGTTGCCATTTCCAGACCTTGGAAGTCTGATCTATCATCCAACAACTCCTCAAGTCCCAGAGTAGCAATGGTGGGAATAACATGATTGTTATATTGCATGGGTAAAACTACATGGCTAGCAGAGTAGGTAGGTGCCCTTCATGCCATTTATAAATGCTAGAAATGGAAGATAAAACAATTAAAATTTAATATGGCTATACTATTATTTCAGGGCCAGCCACTACCAGCTTGTATTAAGTAGTGCTGACCTTAACTCCATGCAGTGACTCTTACTTGCTCTTAGTGAGAGAACAAATGCAGGCATAATAAGAGTATAAAGGCTCCCCCAAGTGTAGGGACTACAGCTATGAATAGTGCTTATATAAGCCACAAAAAAGAAGCAGGGTCCATGTACGCATGTGGTATCTGAGCTGTTCCACATACAAGTGTGGCACATATATTGCCTGGATGTGGATGGAGTTATTTTTTCACATTTAATGATACAAGTCATTATTTGCATGTAAACCTTGATATCACAAAATAAGAAATCAGCTCTTTCACTACTTTATTGAAATAAAATTGAAGGGTTTACTACATTTTAAGACTGCCTACTAAACCAGGGGTAGCATCTTTCCGAAAACAGTTAAGACTCTGTTTATTGTAACAGTTTCATGGGTTACATTGTCTGCTGGTGTTAATTTGGCACTGTTCAACTGAGGTCAGTGGAACTGCACCAGTTTTCAGCAGCAGTGAATGTGGCCCATAGCTCAGACAGATGCAGTGCTAATTACAGGCTCGCACAGCAGATCATTCCAGGCTCCTGGAATACAAACCCAATGTACTGCTGAAAGTCTACCCCTCCAGAGCACAATTGAAATGTTAGTTAAACTTCATTTTGTGAATGTATGAATGACTTGAAGGCATTTGATTGGAAAGATAACATTTGAGACCCTTGGGATTATTCAGAGATGACAATATACATTAGCGAATCAAGCCTTCCATAACATCAAAGTTATGATTTTTGTCCCCATCAACAATGTTTTCAGAAAAATTATGCCTATAAGCTGCATTCACACCCTATTGTCCCTTCATGTTGAAATTAAAATATTAACTTCAACACTGAAAGCATTTCTAGAAACCAATTTTAACTTGTGAATGACTAAGATCTTCCAGAGAGACTGCTATCACATTCATAATACATCTGCACTAGCACAAAAGGGAGCATCTCCTGCTTTCAGCAATTTGATAAGAGCAAGGGTAAAAAAAAACAAAAATGTTGTATACAGGAATTACATTAAACAGAGCAGGTAGGAGGTTGAGAGCAATTCATTTCCATTTATTGAGTCAATAGGGAAAATACAGTACTCCCAAATTTATTATATTGGGGCAAATAATGGTGCTTTAAAATATGCCCAGACTCAACTACAAAGATTAAGCAATTGCATTCTGTTTTACAGAAGGTCATGCATACAAGGAAGAGGCATATGGAATTGTTTCAGGAGTTAAATCAGAAGTTTCAGACTCTGGACAGATTTCGGGATGTACCAAAGTCAGGAAGTATGGTGAGTATTATGTTGCATTTTTATTATTTAAAATAATTTTACCTACGGACAAAATAGCAAGTTTCACACCATTTTTTCTTAAGGTATGATTCTGAGCTACTCTTAGCCCCAAAACAAACAATCAAAGACATTTGAAAAAATCTCATTCATCAGATTTCATAACTAGACGGTAACTGTTTCATTGACATCAATATGGCTGACAAATAACTGAACTGATAGGAGCACATTTAAAATTAGTTTTCATCTACCAGATCCAAAAGATTTATGGCCTTATATTGTGAGCCACTCAAATGTTGATTGGTGTTAGTGCTAGCTCAGCTTGAGGATTCAAAGGTAAGAATGCCCATTCCAGGCTTCCCCCCCTACCCTCTTGCTCCACCTCCCCCCAGGGCTCCCCCAGTTCCCCACCCCC
>NW_017729027.1:22110857-22126810 GCF_001723915.1 Gavialis gangeticus | reverse complement strand
TTTCCCTGCCTCCCAGGGCTCCCTTTTGCCCACTTTTGGCTGCCCATGTTGACTACGCCAGGGAGCAAGCAGAGACGGGTTAACCTGCCTACCCCCACACTAGGCTGCCACTTTTCTCTGAGCTGAGCCCACCCAGAGAGCTGCAGGCTACCTGCAGTAGCCAGGCAGGTGTGTTATCCTTCCCCTAGGGCAGACAGCATGGGCAACCACAAGTAAGCTAGTGCGGGGGCTGTGGGAAGGGGGTAGTGAGCAGGGATCTGGGGCATGGGTAGGGCAGTGGGGGCAGTGGGTTTGATCCAGGTCAGTGGTGGGTATGATCCAGGTCACCTGGGGGTCTTTAAGAGGAGGCTAGATGTACACCTTGCTGGGGTCGTTTGACCCCAGTACTCTTTCCTGCCATGGCAGGGGGTCGGACTCGATGATCTGCTCAGGTCCCTTCCGACCCTACAAACTATGAAACTATGAAACTATGTTTACACTAAGGTGTAGGCTTGAGTGGCTATGCCTTAATATAACAGGAGCTGAGTAACACACATCAGAGGGGCATCAAATCCTGCCCTGAGTTGAGCCATGTGCTCAAAACTAGTTTCAGGTGCAAATGTGCAGACAATGCAGGTATTAAGAGCTCCAGGAGCCACCCCAACTTACCATGTAACACAAAGAAAGTGTCTGAATGGTTTAGTGTGTCCAGTGTCGGGGGAGGGGGGTTACTTGTGTTTTTTCTCTCTCTTTTTTTGTAATAGCCAAGTGAGTATTATATCATTTGTAAAAGTATCTTCAGCTAAATTCACTCAGTCCCTGTAGGACTTAGTCTTGTCTGCAAGAGTTCTATAAATATTTACCATTTGAAAAATCAGGCAGTCAGTCCTGCTTAAATGTTGTCTGTGCACAGCAAAAAAAGAAAGAAAAAGTAAATTATAATCTGATTAGATTTGATTAATAATAGGAAAGGGAATAGTTGATTCTCCTTAATTAAAATAGCTAATTTATAACTTACTGTGCCACATTTATTAATCAGTAATAATACTATACTAGTGTAAAAATGCAAGTTAAAAGAAAATATTTGGCTTCAAAGTCTATTCTCTTTCATCTATTTGCCTAGAGCTGCACTCAGCTCAGAGGGACAGATGTTCAGCCAATGTAAAGTCAGTGAAGCTACACCAATTTACACCAGTCAAAATCTGTTCCAGATTTTTTGCTCCTCGGGGCTTAGTTAAGTTTTAGCTGTGGTCCATGAAGGCACACATCTGATTCTGGCATTCCCTTCCAATTCAGATTATGACTTTTTTCTTTTTTCTTTTTTTTTTTTTTTAAGAATTGAACCAACTTGAAATATCAAAGGAAACCTTAGCTGGAACAATTTTGTAGCACAAATCTGAGATGATTTTGATATGAAACATGTAACTGGCCTAAGGCTTATGAAGGGTTTGTTAATAAGCAGCAGACAAATGGTATGCTCCACTTCTCAGGGGTGGGGTGTCTAGGGCAGGGTAACTGGGGCAGCTGCCCTGGGCACCAACTTGGCACTGGGAGATGAAACATAGCTGTTACTCAGCCACTCAAACACAATTGCATGGTGCAGTGGCAACTGGAAGCTGTTCTGTGTGTCACACCTCTGTTTCTCAGGTGCTAGATAAGATATTAGATTGCATAACTGGCCAATAGTGGAGTCCCAAACAAGCCCTTCTCTAACATGTGGAAGTATAGTAACATGTTGGTAATATAGTGGTCAGCCTTTAGCCTCAAAATTCATTCCTCCCATCAGAAACAGCTTCATCCTGCAACATGTTTAGAGCCCTCAATTCCCCTAGTAGTCTACAGGAAGAGGCCTTTCACATCCCAGCTGGGAGCAGTTCTACTGGTATCTCATAAACCGATCACCAAATTATTCCAGTTTCAAACCAAGATAGCAACCTCTATTTTGCATAATTCTATAATTCAAGATCAGACTATCTTTTCATTTATTTTTCCCTTGTTTCCTTTTCTATCAATGTGTTAATGAATTAAAGCTTTCAGTGCTAGTCCTCACCATGGCCCTTGCCATTTTCTATTCAAACTTGGCACTTGCTAGAAGGAAAGGGTTTAGCTGGCAGCTCAGGTTATGAGGCTGCCAAAGTACTGATTGCTCACAGAGAGGGAAAGACAGAGTGGTGCTGAATACCAGCCAGTTTGGCTCCCTTCAAAGTCACTTCCTCTCTGTGACTTTATCATCTCATGAGGCTACCTCAGTGATGAAAATTATAAACAGAAAGCACTTCATTTCCTCCTTTGATTTATTTCCCTTTTCTCTTTTCTTCTGTTTTCAGGAAAACCCAACACCGAACAAGGCTCCATGGGACAGTTTCAAAAACACAAGTGAATACCAACACTATACTACGATAAACGTATTAGACACAGAGGCAAAAGATGCTTTAGAACTAAGACCAGCAGAATGGGAGAAGTGTCTGAACTTGCCTTTAGATGTGCAAGAAGGTGACTTTCAAACAGAAGTTTAGCAAAATTTAAACAAACTGAACAAACACAATGAATTATTTGCACTGACACTAAAGAGACTTTGGGAAGCCTGACATTCCTGTCTGAACATTGTGACTATTTTATGTCAGGATCTTCATGTGCCAAATGTCAGTGGTTTTTTCGTACAGTATATTCCCACTGGTAAAGCTAGTGGAGAACCAGGTGTACAATTCTTACCATCGTGTGTTGTAAGTACCCGTGGAATGGATTTGTAAGGTAATCTTTATAGATAAACCTCAAGCAACGATTCATGTTGTAACAGCTTCATTTGGTTTAGTTTTCAAAAAACTTCACCATGAAGCACAATGTATATATTTATGCAGTTTTTAAAGTTTATAACAGTCTGTTTGGCCATTACTACACTTTTTACTTTATAATATAAAAGCAAAGTTTTTGTCATTAAATGAATGTCTGTTGAGCTACATTCTTCATTGCTTTAAATGCAATAAAGTAATAATCTCACTTTTATATGAATAATATATTTCACATCTTTATTATTGCAGTTTTCTCTGGAAAGCTCAGACTAGCTTTCTCTGCTGCAGCTGTGTATAAAATATTTAAAATGTTGTATGGTGTAAATAAACTTTTGTCTACATATCAGTTTTTTTAGTGCATTTTATTTTGGATTTGTTGATCTTAAATTTGCATATTTATAAAGTTTTCTTTAAAAACACAGATACTGAAAATGTATTCAGAGTTGTAATAGCATACTGTTATAACTCCTTTGAGGCTAATAATTTCTCAAATGTAATAGTAGGTTTGTATAGCTGTTCTGTATTTTCTACTCAGATATTCTTTGAGACAATGTACCATGTAAATTGGACGTGTCAGAATACTGCTCCAATTGTTCTATTATATAAGTATTATGTTTTTTCTGTCTTGTTGCAGAAAGACAACTAATAGAAAATAAGTAAGCTACTATGCACTACACCCCAAGGAAAATGTTGATTGATAATCATTAAATTTTGTGCATGTACTCAATGAGAAGAAAGCCATTTGTGCTTCTTGTTGCTGTATAACAACAAGAAAAACTTTTGCACTAATTAACAATCAAAAGTCAAACATAGTTCTTAAGGGGAAAAACAGTGTGCTTCATATTATAAATAAAGACGTAATTTATTTTATATCAAGAACTATACATTTAGGACTAAATCCACAAATGGATGTAGGCAGCTAGCTGCTTCATCCCATATTTAGTGCCTACATCTCATATTTAGACAATCAACAACCCTGCTCTGGTACCACTTGACCTACAGGCACCCAATATCTATACGTTTCTGAGATTAAACTTTCATCAGTGTCTAAAGGTCTGATTCTGAGCATGCTTAGAAGTGCCTGAGTCCCTGCTGTACTAACTACTCAAAAGTGGGGAAATATTCAATGTAACTTGGATTAGAAGACTGATTCCTTTAATCTGGTTGTTAGGGTACTCTCCTGCAAGGAAAGAAATGTGCATTCAGAGTCCCTCAGGCAGAAAAGGTCCTAGGTCTCCCACATCTCAGGGCAGTATTCTGAAAAAAGATCTATTGGATAAAAGGCCACCAAGGTATCAAGTGCTCTTTCTCTGTCCATTTTTAGAAAAGGAAGATTGTCCCCAGTTCATTTCACAAATGACTGAAGGCTTAGACATTTAACTTCAAGAGAAGGTTTAGGGCTATGAATCCTGTGAGAGAGAAGAATGTAGGATCATAAGATCACAAGAAAGTAGGGCTAGAAGGGACCTCATGAGGTCATCTGGTCTGGCCCCTGCTTAGGAAAGAATCGCCCATAATTAAATCATCCCAATCAAGTGTCTGTATTTATTTACTATCAAACCTGCTCTTGAAAATTCCAGTAATGGAGATTTATCAGCTTCTCTAGATGGCCCATTTCAATGTTCAATCACCTTCATAGCCAGAATGTTTTTCCTAGCTTCCAACTTAAATTTCCTCTGCCGTAGTTTGAGACCACTGTTCCTATTCCTGTCCTCTATTGCCACAGGAAAAAAAAATCTACCTCTATACTCTTTGTATTCTCCCTCCATCTCAAGGTAGAATTTAAAAATACAGCCCTGGTCTTGGCATCCCTAATGGCTACCTCATATGGCTCCCTAAATGTACCAATATGATGTATAGAGAGCCTAGCCACCTAACTTGACTGTTGTGCATTGTGTTACATAGGTGGATGCCTAAAAACTAGGTGCTGTAATACTCAGCATTGCAATGCCAAAGTCTCCTTTGTGGATCTATCCTGCATCAAAAGAGAAAGACTGAGGGAGCTGACTGTCATAGTTGTCTGGGTGACTTAATAAAATCACTGTGGTCAGACATAAAGATGAGCCAAAGCCTAGTCCTGAATGTAAACTCCTTCACATTTTGAAGGAGTGGATTTGGATTAGAAGTCCTGGATTTGGATATGCCCCTATGTTTTTGGAATCAAACACCAACCAGGAAAGGCCTTATTTTCCACTTTGGGTACAAATGCTGCCAAAAATTCATATTCTCACAATAGTCCAGCCTAAGAGAATGGAAGCTCCTCAAAGGGAATAGATTTTATGAAAACATCAATGTAGGAGGTGTCTGTGCCATCCAATGCCATTTTCAGGCACCAGCCACAGTCCAGTCCCTAACTGATATTTGTATCTAATCCTAAACCCAAAGTGGAAAACAGAGTACATTTATGCTGCAGTCACAGTGACTGCAGTGTAGTGTAGAGACAAATGAGCCCTGAATTAGCTATAAACCACCTAGCACAAATACTGGTAGCTGCAGTAGCAAGGAGTTCGTTGCAGGCTGCAAGACCCACCCAAAAAGAAGGGTGCATTAACTGCACTAAGCTCTATGCTTTTGCAGCTCTACTGCTACCAGTACCTGAACTAGCTAGCGTAAAGCTAGGACAGGTATTTCTACAGTGCACTGTAGACACTTCTGTTCTGCAGTATGTACTGAAACACAGACCCATTTTTATTGATAGCCTGTTGGCTGCATTACCTTTCTTCATGTATGTGTGTACAAGAATTATTATATATTAATATTGTCTTAATATATTTCATAGTTATAGTAATTGAAGGCCTTAAGCACATGTTAGAGCACAACGCTTTCAATGATTTATTTGACTGGTGTAATGTTAAACCAGAGCTCTCCTGTCTTCTGCATGCAGCCAAGTCTTTGAGAAGGTGGTTTCTCACTGTTTCTGAATACTGCAGCACTAAGAGAACAAATGGACTGTATAAATGTATTATTTATTAATAATTTTTAAAGCACTGTCTCTGTGTATGTGTGGCACCTATACTATAGACAAACACAAATTCATGCCTTGCCCTAAAGGGTTTGCAGCCTAAAAACTAGACCCAGAGAAGACCAAGGGCACTGGAAAACCTAAAAGAGGGAACTGATGCTGGTATATTTTGTATAAATATATAGCTTTTTCTTTTATTAAGAACCAAGTTTAGGACCAAAAACACATCAGAAAATTCAACAGTCTAGGCATCACAACCTGTTAGTTTTTAGATGCTAGAAAGTTTTTGTTGGTTTGGCTGTTCTAAACAGTAAACATTATATGAAAATATATCTTAACTCGGTTTAAAAAACCAGAATCCTGGAAATGTGTGCTTCAAAAGCAAATGTATCCCAGCTTTGCAGAAGAGTGAGGGAGTGATTTCTAGCAGTTTACTGCTGTACAACTGTGGCCCAGCTGCTGCTGTATGAGGGAGCCAAGGTTACAGGGCACATTGCCCTCAACAGATCCACATCAGTCAGACAGAAAAACAAGACATCTAAGTCTTTTCTACTTGGTACAGCTAGTGGGGACGTGCTCAAGCTGAAGGAACTAGGGGGGAAAAACTAGGTCTGCATTGCACAATTTCCATGGCATTGTACAAAACGATGTCATTGTATCCAGAATTTTCCAGGAAGGTTAATTGTGAGTCATTCAGTTTAACATTTCCTTTCATGCTCTGTGACATGCACTGAAGAGTATAAGTGAAGCTGGCTGCTACTAAGTTACCATAGGTAGAAAGATAATTTCACCATTCTGACAGTGCCATGGAGGGGAATGGCTCGGTCGAACACAGTCACAGTGCTGTTGAGCTTGTATAGCTGAGATGCATACAAATCCTGAGAGACAGATGAGAGTCCTAGCAGCTATCTGTTTTGCTGTCTGCCCCAGAGAAGCAATGTTGTGTTTCTCCGAGGAGCCTGCCTGCCAAGACTTTCCTGCCAGAAAACTCTTTTCTGATGTGGCAGGGAAGACATAGATGACAGGATTATTTAAAAATGGATTAATTTTATATGGACTACATTTGTAAAAATATCAATTTCTCTTCAAACTTCCCCAGTTTGGAAATAATGTGCTGCTTCTGCACTACCAGGAGATGCAAAGTTTAGCACCAGGAAAACTTACCACTTCTGAGGAGACCTCTCTGAGATCTTTGAGATCTCTATTATGCAGAGGCAAGATGCAGTCACTATTTGTGCCCCCCAAAAAAATCCAGCGATACAAAAGATACATTAAGGACCAAAGGGTTAGGATACTATGTATTGACTTCTACATTTTGGTTCCTCACACCACAACTGGGAAAATTTTACATTCCCAGGATCGTGTTGTATCTCTAGGTATGGATGTAATAAATAAACCCACTTATTGAAACTTCCACAGGGAGCACAGCAGGCATTTTGGCATATCAAGAGCATGAGTCTGTCAAAAGGATCCAGGAGGCTGTTAACCAAGGAGACAGCTTTTCCAGACAGGCCTGATTTGATATGGCCCTTTTGTTCTTCATGTTCCCTGTTCCTCTTCAAGCTTTCAGGAACATTAAAATGCACCCCTTTCCTTCTGCAAGAAAAGCACACACTAGGGATCTCAGACCTACTGATTGCACTCCCACTCAGATGACCTCTTATATAGTTGCAACTTGCCTCCCACTCCTCTTCCAAGTGCTAGTGAGCACTTCGAAGAAAATTTTCTTTTTATTTTCAAGGCATGGATCCCCATGGAAGTGGAACTTAGGAAATCTCTCTCACTTCCGCTAGCCCTTTCCTCAGATGCTAGGAAAAGGTATACACAGGCTAACAACTAGCAAAAGAGTAGGCTTCTCATCTTTGTCAGAAGACAGGAAGTGCTCATAGGTTATTCTGTTTTCCCAAGAAGGCCAAGCCTCAGAAAGACAGCAATTTGCAGCCAAATGCATATAATTCATACTAAATTCAACATAAGCAGCCTTCCCTTAAGAAAACTCTGAACTGCTCCTTAATCCAGAAGAAGAAATGGACCAGAAGTAGTTCAGTTTTGATGGGGCTTTTCCATCTAATGACTGTTTAATGTAAAAGGCATTAGCAGTCCTTGGGGTAAAGTTTGGACTCTCCAGGTCACCCCCTCTTGCAGGTGAGAACCTTAGTCATAATCATGGCCCCACTTGCTTCTTCGTGCTGGCCCAAAGGATCTTAAATTCTTCTTTTTCCAAAGTGACACAACTTCAAGAGACAGGGTAGAGAGTGTCATCCCTCCCAAATAACCTTATAGGCAGGACACTCTGAGAGGGAATGAGGGAGGTGAGCTGGCATCTCCTCCAGTGTGGTGGCTATACAAACAGCTCTACAACCACCTGGGTTCTTTTATTAAATAGGAGGTTTTCTTCTTTAAAAAAAGGAGAATTTTAAAAAAGAAATGCTCTGTGTTTCATTTTTAAAGGAATGACTTGTCTCTAACTCCAGGTAGGGTATGGACAGTGAATCTTAACTGACATAATAGTCAGGTTCAGATATGTTGACAACTAGCCTGCCAGAGGCCCAGAAATGGGTACATATACATGTTCTCAGCATGTGCCTGTTAGATTAGGAAGTGAACTAGTCAGTATACTGGTTTGTGTGACTCCCATTCTAAGGTAGCTAACTGGCCTCTGCTGGGAACTTCGACACTTAACCCAGAGCTATGAGTCCTACTACAGGAGCGAGGCATCCAAATGTGATGTTCAGCATTGCAATGTATAAGACCTTTGCAGATCCAGTCCAGTGATTCTCAACTCTGGGGTGCACTGCAATCCTTTCAGTGGTGCCACAGCATGCCACGCAATGTTTGCACTGCTAGGTGTGCAAGCATGATTCACAAGATAAACCTATAGGGCACCTATATATGTGCCTGACACCTGCTTTGACATGTGCCAATTAGTATGCATTGGAGCAGACTCAATTAACTGAGTCTGCTGGAGATTGCTAATTAACATGCTCCATCAGCCTCAGTGTCTCATGTATTCAGTGTCCCCATGCTTCAAAATGGTGGTAGGGGCACTTTGAAGCTCATCTAACAAGCTTTAATTAAAGCACCCCCACCACCATTTTGAAGTGTGGGATGGTGAATAGACGAGATGCAATGGGATCTTTAATTAGAGCAGGTCCCAAGAGCTGCTCTAATTAAAGTGCCCACCCACCACCCAAGAGTATACCCAGAGATTTCAAATGGGAATTCATAGTGTTAAAAAACATTCTGGGTGTATCTACATGTGCAATTGGCATTGGGAAAGAAACTCTGGAACAGTTTGCCCCGAAGTCAGCTGCTCCCAGGCACAGCAGCTTCATGTGCACCTGGGAACCACAGCTGTTTGATCTGGGGCGGATCAGCCCTGTGCTGAAAGGGAGCCAGAGTGGTCATCCCTGTGCTCCAGGTAGCAGCACTGGGTGGTGGAGAGGATGGCTGGGGCAAAAGGTGTTACAGATAGCCAGCAGGCAGCCCCCACACTGTAGGACCCTCATGCCCCAGCCAGCCCCAGTCACCATCTACAAGTGTGTTGAGGCACACTAAATGACTACGCCATAGGGCAGGGGTGGGAAATTATTTCAGGTGGAGGGCCGCTTACCCAGATTTGGCAGGCTGTTGAGGGCTGCATGGGTAGCCCCGCCCCTTGACAGGTGCTCCACCCCCTGGTCACCATCTTGGGACCAATGTCCCAAGGCCAGCACCAGTAGGGCCCAAAGTGTGTGGCAGGGGTCGGTGGAGCTAGGTTGAGTTGCACCAGCAGGGAGAGTGGGGAGCTGGCCCAGCTCCATAGAGCCCCTGCCGGCTGGGACACCATGCTCCTGCCACCCTGCTGTGGGCCCCACCAGCACTGGCCCCAGTACACCAGTGTGGGCCCCGTGTTCCTGCTGGCTCCTGCACCCATACACACCCAGTGCCCCCCGCCCTGTGGTACAGGAGGAGGCAGCGCACAGGTCCAACCCCCTTCTTACTGGCCCCTTTCCCACCCCGTGGCCGGCCCTCACTGCTGCAGGCGCTCGCAGACCATGTGGGGCTGTCTGGAGCAGAAATAGGCAGCCCCATGCGGGCTGCAAGCAGCTGCAAGTGGCTGCAGTGCGGGGCGCCAGCCATGGGGTGAGTGAGGGGCCACTTTTCCCCGCACTCAGCACCAGCTTGTAACCCAGCCCTGCTGCCAACCTGGGCTCTAAGTTGGCTCCAGGCTCGCCCTTTGGCAGCAGCAGCTGCGGCCCCACCGCTTGCTGCGCTGGGAAGTCTTAGCTGCTGCTGCTGCTGCCTGCCCAGAGCGTGTGCGCTGGGCAGCACAGAGGCAGTGGTGGCAAATACTGCCCAGTGCGGCAAGCAGGGAGCCGCAGCTGCTGTCACCACACGCAGCCCCGACGGGCAAGCCCGGAGCCGGAGAAGGGCCCAGGCTGGCAGTGGGGCTGGGTTACAAGGTTGTGCTGAGCATGGGGGGGGAGGGGAGTGGCCCCTGCTGGGGATTCCAGCTGTGGGGGTGGGGGTGGGGCTGGCTGGGCCCTGCTGTTGTGGGAGCCCATCGAGCTTCCCCTGGGTTCCAGTGCCCTTGGTTCCTGTCATTTTTGACAGGAACCAAGAACAGACAAATACTAATTTTCTAAATTTTTTAGGGGGCCCTGCAGTCTGGATAGAATGGCCTCGTGGGCTGGATCTGGCCCCCAGGCCATTTTTGGCTACCCCTGCCATTGGGTAATACTTGTCCCTGGACAGTACTATCCTACGGTGGAGTTAATTAATTTACTGTGCCTTAATATGAGTCTACACATAAATGGTGATGCTTTATTGCAGAACTAATCAGTTAGCTCCACAACAAAGATCATGTGTAGATGCTCCCTCCCTGTTCTTGGAAACAAAAGAATTGCTGTATTATTTCTTTTGTAGTAAAAAAATTGAGTGACAACTAACAGCTGACATTTTCTGGGAGATGCATTGAGTCTAAAGACAGGTGCCTTGAGTCTTAAAAGGTTGAGAACCACTGACTTAGTCTTTAGACACCTACATTCTCAGAAAAATCTAATCACTAGAAACAATTTTAAGAAAGGTTCTTGAGTGTTTCTCCAGCATTGACTCATGCCATTATTTACTATGTTATATTGTTGGACTGCTGACTCCAAAACTTGCAAATGGTGATGCCTGAAACTCCTAATAATATAAAAAAGAAACAACAATTGATTAGCATAATGTTAGTTTTCTTATCCAATGTATCCCTGGGCATGACTGCTTTATCACCTGCCCTTTCTATTAAAATTGTAATAAAAAGATGCACTTCAGGACTCAGTTTAGGATACTTAGGTTTTCAAACATTGGTTATTGTTTTAAGAACTATTATCTCTTCTGATATGCTCTTTGGGAAAGAACAAACTAAAAGGTGATCTACACATGCTAATTTTGCAGAAACAACACTAAAACTGAATAATCCTCTTCCAAATCTAGATTGGGTTTGAGATCTCAGAAGTCATAGGCATTCTGAGATTTCAGAAGCAGGGCCAAGAAGTTAAAACAAAATATAAAGTATTAACTTATCACACCATAAAACAGTGATCTTTCTCTGCATGGGGAAAGAAGGAAAGGGAAGAGGGCCTTCTCTCTCCCCTTCAGTGAGCCTCAGGGTGCCTATAGACTTACATCAAGGCTGGTCCGATGCACTGTAATTACAGCATGCTGGAAAAGACTCAATTAATCGTAATCAAGTAGTAATTACCATGTTCCAGCAGACTCCAGCATCACGTGATTTAGCATCCCTGCACTGAAAAATGGCAGCAGGGGCTCTTTAACTAAAGCTTATTCAATGAGCTTTAGTTAAAGGACTCCCATCGACATTTTTCAGTGTGGGGATGCTCATACATGTGACTCTCTGGGCACTTTAATTAGAGTGGCTCTTAAAGCCACTCTAATTAAACTGCCCCCTCCCTTCCTCCTGCCTCCCAGAGCATGTGTATAAATGCCCTCAGGGAACACCACAAGAACTAATAGTGTTATAAGTGGTCTCTTTCAGGTACTAGATAGAAATCTTTCTCCCCAAAAACATATTTTAGAATAATATCATTGGAATCAAGGAAATAAAAGGAGCAGAGAGCTTTGTAAGACAAGTTCCTGTGATCACAGTAATTGTTTTCTGAGAGGCCGTCAAAATACAGAGGGCCAAACTTAGTCCTTGGTCTGAAATTGTGCTACAAATTTGCATCATACAATGTTTCCAGAATATAAATGTTCTAGAGTATCATCATTATCACCACAGTAAAATTTGGCAGCTTTGTTCCCCAATACCTGACACAGTACCTCCATCTGACTTTTATTGGTGAAAAATAGCCACCTCAGAAGCTGATCACCACTATGGTACCTATTCTGTTTCAACAGAAATTTCACATCAGTCCTTTTCTTAACTTTACAATAAGCCAGTTGGAGCCCGATAATTCCCTCTCCCCTCCCCCACTGTCGTGACAATAGAGAAATCTACTTCTCCACCAAATAATTTACATCAACCCAGAGAAGAGCACCATCATCCCATCTCACCATGTTAACTCTACTTCAACATAACATAAGAGCTAAGAAGACAACACCTGTAAGACACATCAAAGATATCCATCAACATGATAGATCTTTCATGGTGGGGGAGTGAGTGACCATCTTCCCCATTACATGATTAGTTTCAATAAATCTGGCCTTTCCACTGATATCTGGTTGAAAAGCTACTCCCCCCTCAGTGGAAAAATTGAAAGACACAATATCTTTTGGAGGCTCCACTCCCCAGTCAGCTCAGAAACGAAAAGCTCAGAAATACCTTCAAATCACCTTTGAAAGAATTTTGCTGCTCTTGTAGCAGTGATGCATGTGGTGGTCTCTATAAGGTAGGTGTTCCAAGTTGATCAAATTTGGAACACATCATTTGACAGCAAAACTTTGAAGTGACAGGGAAGTTCAGTGCATTTGCTTTCCTTCAGAATTCAAGCATGCAACTTTTCAATCCTGATCTGTACCCTATGTATCACACGCATCAGCAGAAGTCTTTACAAGCAAGTCTTCAGAATTATGCTATGGACAGAGTCACATCCTCTCTTTCTACAGGAGTTATGCATGTGGCTGTAAACAAGTAGATTAGCTTATTCACCAAATCCTGCTCCTTAGAGAACAGTTTATTAACAAATATGCTCCAATTTATTTAGGTAATAGCAAGGGAAAAACTTCACCGACCAGGAATTTACAGTATAGCTGAATATGATCTATGCCAATATTCAAGAAAACAGTAATCCCTGGAAGCCTGATATTCTTATTTTTTAATCTATTCCTTAGGCCCTTGTGGAAGAGGAGGAACAAGGAAGCAAATATCATACTGTTTACTCTGCACTGATCTGATCTAGCACGGTCTGACCTCTCATATGTCTGCAGCTGTCATCCATGTTATTTATCTCACTTCTCTAGAAGTTTGCTGTATTATAAAATGCTTCTCTGCCACCTTTGTAACCCAGCTTTGTTGCAAGATCTTTATTGTGTACCAGCCCCATCTACTTTAACAACCATGGCTTTAACCAACAATATTGTGCCAACTGGATAGCTGGGACTTGAAAAATAAGTTTTTCCTACCTCTCGGGACAGGATTTGATAAGTGGAAAATCCCTGAGTGGAATGAAGGGATAGGGGTAAGAGAAAAGGTATCTAAGAAAGAGGGTTTGGGGGACAGCTACACAAAGGCATACAGAAAGCCTTGAGCAGAAAGTGTGTGGGGGTGGGAAATTGAGCTTTTGTGTTGAAATGAAGTGATTTAAGCTGTAGAACCAGCCAAGGTCAGGAGAGGGTGAGATAAGCCGAAAAAAATTCCTTGGTAAGAAGCCAAGATACGAGCTGTTAAAAAGGATGCTGGATAACCCCCGAGAATATGACCCTAGCCTAAAGGATGTTCCGGCATGCTAATGCAATTAAGACACAATATGCATCAAAAGCATATTATTTTTTTCTACATCTATATATTTAGGGTAGACTCCTACTTTACCAATTAGGGGTACATTCTGTTATCCAATTTAAGAATATTATTCATGGGCAGAGGTCACTTAACATGGTTAAATCCAATTTTTAGTTTCTATTTCTACTTGTCTTCTCCCATCTAGGGAACTTATGCATATAGTGCCTGGTATGCAGCTAAATACAGCAGCATGGAACAGCTGCACATCTCCACATTCAACTGTTCTTATGTGGCTAGAGATGGTCTATAGGGTGTCCCTAGCAGAGTAGGGCCCTGTGTAGCTAAAAAAACTATATCAGGCTCAGAGCTGTTTGGATCCAAGAAACAGAGGGTCATGGATCCCTACCTAGAGGTGTAAGGTAGGAGGTTAGGGAGAGATGGGTATGCAACCCCAAAGCTATACTGCCCTAAGGGATGTTCTTAATTTTCTCCTAGGTGCACCATCTGCCAGGCCCTGTGTCTGTGAGGGTTAGGCTTGGATGTAGGCAGCTGGACCTGCAGCTAGGCCCTAAGAAACAACTAGGAGGTCAGCAGGATAGGGGCACAAGTGATCAGATTATCAGGTCAGTGGAGCAGAGAGAGTACAACCTAGCTCCCGGGGAGCCAGGAGGGGAGATCCAAGAGACATGGTCTGAGATGTAAGCTGAGGTCAGGAGCTAGGGGCTAGAGAGCCAGTGTCAAGTTCTAGGGAAAATCCGAGATCAGGGTTAAGAAAGTCAAACCAAGGTCAGAAGTGAGGAGAACTCTGAAGAGTTGTGAATGCGAGGCTTGCCAGAACAGACTGAGGTTGTGTCAAGGCATGCCTGCAGCCTGAGGCCTACAGGTGTGCTTATAAGGGGTAAGTTGCACTTTTGGCAGCCAGTCCAGCTGCAGAGAACTGGGGAACTTGCATTTTTTAGGGATCAGGGGCAAATGTGGTAACTCGGGTGTTTGGCATGCTGGGCATGCTTGATCAGAGAGAAGCCTGATAGTGCCAATAAGGGAAAGCAAGGCAGGGGGTCTCTGCTAGGCTCCCATGTACCCACCTCATCTCAGAGCTTTCCTTTCAGAGGCTTCTACCCTGATCTCTGGGATAGAGATTATGGAGTCTGTATGTACAGGTAGCAAACTCCTGGCTGAAGCTCCCCACTGTTGCCTACCTCTGCCTCCCCTCCAGTAAGTGTCACCTTGCCCACTACCTGAGGTCCCTCCATTGTTTTGAAAGCTTTGGGCATGCTAAGGCTGGCACTGGTGTACCCATGTTGATTGTTACCTGGTCAGCAGTGGGTAGCCTGCCATCTAATCCTTTTAAGGGAAGCCTGACAACATGGCCGGACTGAGCAGCCAATAAGAGCCCCTTGGGTGGGCCCTGCTAATAGACAGATATACCTGATTGACTACAGAGACCCGCCAGACCACCTGGATTCTGTGTAGCAAAACCCCTAGTTTTTCTTTTTTTTTTTCTTTTAAAATGCATTCCCTCCCCTTCCCCAACCGTTTCTGACTTTTTCTCTCCCTCTCGATTCCCTATAGATAAGTATAAGTAAGCTAAGATGTAGGACAAGCTTTAACATTTTATTTTAGGTAGTAAATTTTATTTTTCTCTCCCCTCTTTGCTATTTTGATATAGATATCCACTCTTTTATAAGTGATAATTATTATGTTTGTATTGATTTTTTTTACTGCTTTTATATTGTGTGATAACTATTTTAGGCCTACATATGTAAGTTAGCATAAGTCATGTCAAGTTTCCATCTTCTAATGTCAAGCCTCCATCTTGTGTCCCCTGGCCTATGACTCATACCTACCCCTCCTATATAACTTGGTTCCTGAATGAATGGGGATGAATGAAGGTGCTTGAGACACAATGGCAGTAGGTCTAAAAAATAGCTCCCTCTGAATGACTGAACCATGAACACCAATACCTGGACCAACAACCCAGCCCTTGGAACCACCTATCAGCATTCAAGAAACAAAAGATAAGGCAATCCACCATTGTGCCAGGGCTCCGCATGCTCACTAAGAACACTTGAAGCCCTCTGGAACAGGAATGACCTTGCCTGGACAGGGCCTCCCCATAGGAGATCAAAAGTAGCCTGCCCCATAAAAAGGAGTAGTGAAGGCTGACTCCTTGGGACCCCCTCTCCATCTAGACCAGCACCATTCCACACCACCTATCCACCCAAAGGCCCTGCTGGAAATCCCCTTTGGACAACACCTACTAGACAATGACCCCTTTCCAGCCTGGATAGGTAGCTAT
>NW_017729027.1:22109349-22110846 GCF_001723915.1 Gavialis gangeticus | reverse complement strand
CTGGCAACTTTCACTCCCTATGCTTTAACTCTCTCTCTCACCTTAACCTTCCCTCAAGTATGCCAGGTACCCCAAGAACACACATACATACCGTATCATCTAAGTTAGGAACTCACCTGTGTGTATGTATGGGTGGGTTGTATGTGTGTGAACTGGTGACTGTGTGTGTGTATATATATATATGTCATTGTGTGCATAATATACAAATTAGTGATCTGTGTATGTGTAATGAGTGTGCAGGTATGGACAATTGATTTTGGTCTAACTTTTGGGGTGTATGTGCTCGAATTGGTAATAGGTATGCATGCACCTAGGCTGGTTTGGATGTGTATGCACCTAATTGATTTGTGTGTTTGTTTATGTGCAATTGTACACCACACCCTCCTAACAGTGCAATATTGAGATCCTGAGCATTGGCCTGCCCCACAGGGCAACATCTGGGAGCCCAGAGATCAATCAACTAGATTCAATACTGACAAGTGCAAGGTACTGCACCTAGGGAAGAAGAACCAGCAGCATACCTAGGGAACTCCCTTCTAGTCAGCACAGAGGCAGAAAAGGATCTTGGAGTCATTATGGATTCCAAAATGAACATGGGCCACCAATGTGGGGACACGTTCAGGAAAGCTAACCGCACCTTGTCATGTATCCACAGATGCATCACAAGCAGGTCCAAGGAGGTGATCCTCCCCCTCTATGCGACACTGATCAGGCCACAGTTGGAGTACTGCATCCAGTTCTGGGTGCCACACTTCAGGAGGGATGCTGCTAGCATTGAGAGGGTTCAGAGGAACGCCACTCACATGATTGGGGCAGCAAGGCGGGCCCTACGAGCAGAGGCTATGGGACCTGAACCTGTTCAGCCTCTACAAGAGAAGGCTGAAAGGGGATCTGGTGGCCATCTACAAACCGGCCAAACAGGACCAGCAGGCCATGGGGGAGTCCCTTTTCCCCCAAGCACTACCAGGAGTAACAAGGAACAATGGCCATAAGTTGACCGAGAGTAGATTCAGGCTAGATATCAAGAGGCACTACTTCACAGTCAGGGTGGCTAGGATCTGGAACCAACTTCCAAGGGAAGTGGTGCTCACTTCTACCCTGGAGGTCTTCAAAAAGAGGCTAGACAATCACCTAGCCGGGGTCATTTGACCCTAGCATTCTTTCCTGCCCAGGGCAGGGGGTCGGACTAGATGATCTGCTCAGGTCCCTTCTGACCCAATCAATTATGAAACTACTATGAAACTAGAACCTGGGAGAACATCTGTTCACCAGAGTTCTCCAAGGAATAACAAGGTCTAATAGCCATAAACTCCAGGAAGGCCAATTTAGACTGGGTATTAGAAAAATGTTATTTACGGTGCATGTGTCCAGGGTCTGGAAAAATCTTCCCTGAGAGGTGGTGCAAGCACCTACTCTGGATTCCTTCAGAAAACAGCTGGATTTATTTCTTGCTTGGGTCACTTGATCCCAGCTGACTTCCCACCTATGGCGGGAGGG
>NW_017729027.1:22108002-22108320 GCF_001723915.1 Gavialis gangeticus | reverse complement strand
AGGGCTGGACCCAATGATTTCATGAGGTCCTTTCCAGCCAGCCCCTAATGTCTATGAAATCTATGAAAGTCTGGATGCCCAAACTGCAATAGAATGCCACTTTGACTCCATTTTCTACAGAGCCTGTTTAGATGCCTGCATGTCTAAGTGGCTGTGAGGGGCGTGTGTGTATGCCCCTTTGTAGCACCTTTTGCCATGTGTACTGGCAGCTTGCATAGACTCCTGCAATTAAAACCTTCTGGGTGGAGAGGTGTGTGTGTGTGTGTGTGTGTGTGTGTGTGTGTGTGTGTGTGTGTGTGTGTGTGTGTGTGTGTGTGT
>NW_017729027.1:22101323-22107988 GCF_001723915.1 Gavialis gangeticus | reverse complement strand
GTGTGTGTGTGTGTGTGTGTGCGCATGCTTGTGTATACCTCCACTTCCCCTGCCTTGTTGAAGCCCCTGTCTCTGCCTGCCCACCAGAATACACCCATGGACCAGCCAGCCTTCTGGGCTGGGGTTGTCTGCCTGAACCCAGTACTGTGTGCTTGGCTGCCATCATAGCCAAGCCCACATGTTCACCCCAATCTTCATGCCCCCTGTGATGGCTTGATGGGTACTTCAGGGAATGCTGCCCTTAAGGCAGAAGTGAGGTTTGGGGTTTTAGTGGGTCATCTGGTGCCAGGCTGCATCCAATAAACCAGGGCATGGGGAGGTAAGTGCCAGGGTTAGGTGGGGTGCCCCTGATGGAGCTCTGGATCAGGTAGGGGACAGAGCTGTGTCTCTTAGTGCAACAGTAAGCAGAGCTCTCAGCTTCAGCAAGGGCTCACTATGGTTGTGGTGAAGCAGTGTGCCTTGATGGTATCAGGCACTCAAAGAGGGAGCTCTCTGCCTCAGTGTCTGGAAGTGAGGGCTGGGGACCACCAGACTGACACTGGGGCTGCCTCAAATGTCCTTATGCAGCATATCAGAACAGGTATCTCACCTGTCTGAGGAGGGAGATGCCCATTGTCTGGGGAAAGTAGCACATACATTCAGGGTTCAAAATATGGGTGGGTTTGGGGTGGGCTGAACCCCCCATAAGAAACAAGAGCCTCTGGCCTGCCCTGTGCCTTTCTAAGCCCTCTCTAAGTACCTGATGCCATCAGGGCACACTGCTCCACCACAGCCTGCTTTCTGACCTACCTGCCAGCCTTGTGCAGCTGTGTTTCCTTTGGAGGCTTCTGTGCTTGAGGCAAGAACAACGCTGCAATTTTCAGCCTTGCCCCACAATAAGTTTTCAGGAAACTATTGCATCTGCTTCTTGAAGACCTGCTCCTGCTCCACATATGGGGGTACAATCCCTTCCTGCACTGGAAGCCACCCAACTATAACCCTCTTTTTATGACCCCTAGAAAGACCACCTCTGTGGGTCTTGCTCTCCTGGGTGACATGGAGGCATTGCCCCCACCCATTTTCCTTGTGGACACAAAGATACATAGCCAGGTCTGGACACCAAGACTCTCACACCTAGACACCTAAAGGAAAAACAACAGAACAGCACCAAAAATCATAGTTGTCTAGATACGGCACTCCTAGATACCCAGACTAAATAATAGAAAACCACCCTAGATATCTAGACCAAGTACAGATATTACACTTTACCAATATAAGTGATTGAAAACTGGTCTATACCTGTAACAGAACTGGTGCACAAAGCCAGTCTATTCCCATAACAGAACAGAAGTACAGCACACAGACTGGTTTAAAAATGGTGAAACGCAGTCTAAGATTTGCCCCCCACCACCTAAGGGCAAATGTGTGCAGGGTCCAAATTAGACGCTGACTCTTGGAGGGAGGGAAGTGGGATCTGTGGTGGAAGCAGCCAGAAGTTGGAAGGAGCTGCCACTACCTGAGCTACTTAGAAAGGCGTGGGGGGAGCTAGGGACTCTTAGGGGGGGAAGGGCTCTCAACTCTTATGAGGGGGCTCAGCCCCCCATTCCCCGATATTTCAAACCGGAATGTGTGTTCTGTTCACTACTTATCTAAACTACGCCACTTACAGAAAACTGCATAACTTTGATTCTTTGATTATAGTCAACTAAATAAGGACCTTGGTGGCTGCTGCATATTAGGGCTAGGTACAGACATTCAAAAAGCCCAAGGTGGAATCGATCTATTTCACTTCTGTGTATGTGTAGGTTCCCTATATGTTCAATGGTGTTGTAAGGTTGGTGTGTTGTTGTAGCTGTGATGGTCCAGGAATTGTATGAGAGGCAAATGCCAAAAGCTTGTCCATCAGCTCTCACAGCTATACTGTCCAATAAGAGAGATCACTAAAAAATCCTTGCCTGTCATGTATCAATGGGCATATGCATTCAGCTCATGCATCCCCAGAACAAATCCTACTTTACCCAGCAGAGGTACACAGCTTCTGCCAAGGCACATTCTGCTGAGCCAAATATTATCTCCTTCTGACTGTTTAAGGCATATTTGTCTTAGCAGGGCTTTTTTGTCTTGGTAGCTAGATATCTTCATGGGTAACTTAAGAATCCTCCTCCTCAGTAAATGAGCTAGTGACTGCCCACTTGCCCAGGACATAGCAAACCTGGGTTTTATGCACCTCTCAGACTCCGGGGCCTCAACCCATAACTTCTGTGCCATGGGAGAGTGTCCTAACCCCCACAGACATGGCTGTGAGCACTTCATCTTGAACTTGGTCCACTGGACAAACATGTGCAAATGTCATAGGAACTGAAAGAAAAAAAATCTGACTCTGTGACCCAGGGAGGCAGACACTGTCCTGGCAGGGAGAGTAGTAGTTCTTGTTTCCAAAGTTGAAAAAAAAAACAGAATTAAAGCTAATTATTACCAGTGCTTGTAAAAGAAGTTTTAAAGATCATCAGCAAAGCTAACCACAATTTATCATTAATCAGCAGATGCATAACAAATAGAACTGAGGAAGTGATACTTCCCCTCTATGCGGTGTTCATAAGACTGCAGTTGGAGTAATGCATCCAGTTTTGGGCGCCATACTTCTAGAAGGATGTTGATGGGCTTGAGAGGGTCCAGAGGAGGGCCACTCATATGGTTAGGGGCTTACAGGACAAGCCCTATGAGCAGAGACTGAGGGACCTGGACCTCTTCAGCCTCCGCAAGAGAAGGCTGACAGGTGATCTTGTGGCTGCCTACAAATTCATTAGGGGGATGCAGCAAGGGATTGGAGATGCTCTGTTCACTAGGGAACCTCCTGGGGTAACAAGGAACAATGGTCACAAACTGACAGAGAGAAGATTTAGGCTAGACATCAGGAAAAACTTCTTCACAGTGAGGGTGGTCAGAATTTGGAATGGGCTTCCAAGGGAGGTGGTGCTCTCCCCTAATTTGGGGGTCTTTAAGGGATAGGCATCTTGCTCGGGTCACCTAACCCCATCACTCTTTCCTGCCTAGGCAGGGGATCAGACTGAATGATGGGGTGAAGAGCAGCCTGTTTATATTTGCAGATGACACCCAGATTTGGGGTGAGGTGGGCATGCTAGAAGGGAAGGACACATTACAGCAGGATCTGGACAGGTTACAGGGGTGGGGCAAATGAAAATAGAATGGGATTCAATACTGACAAGTGCAGGGTGCTGCACTTGGGCAGTAGGAACCAGAAGCATACATATAGGCTGGGGAACTCCCTTCTTGAAAGCACAGTGGCAGAAAGAGATCTTGGGGTCATTATTGACTCCAAGATGAACATGGGCTGACAATGCGAGAACACGGTCAGTAGGGCTAACAATACCTTGTCATGCATCCACAGATGCATCACAAGCAGGGCCAAGGAGGTGGTCCTCCCTCTCTATGCGACACTGGTCAGGCCACAGCTGGAGTACTGCGTCCAGTTCTGGGCGCCGCACTTCAGGAGGGATGTGGACAGCATTGAGAGGGTCCAAAGGAAGGCCACTTGCATGATCTGGGGACAGCAGAGCAGACCTTATGAGGAGAGGCTATGGCACCTTAACCTGTTCAGCCTTCACAAGAGAAGGCTGAGGAGGGACTTGGTGGCTGTCTGTAAGCTTACTAGGGGGACCCCCAGGGTTTGGAAGAGACCTTGTTCCCCCGAGTGCCTCCCAGAGTAACAAGGGATAACGGCCATAAATTGTAGGTTTAGACTAGACATTAGAAGGCACTACTTCACAGTCAGGGCAGCTAGGATCTGGAACCAAGTTCTGGATCCTAGCCGCCCTGGTTATTCCTAGTTACTCTGGGAGGCACTCTATATTATTAAAAAATCATTCACCACAGTGAAGAGTCTCATATATAGTGGATGGGGGCTCTAGCCTAATTTTTTCATGTTCTTAAAATAGAAAATAACTGGCTTTACTGAATGATAATTGTTATCATGATGCATTATTAAGGACTCATTGACAATTTTTACTATATGTTAGAAGACTTAAGTTATACTGCTCACATTTATATAGGATGTCAATGCATACATTAAAAAGTATAAACATTATTTTTAACTAAAGAATATGATTTGAAATGTATATTTGCACTACTGTATATAATAAAGTGTGGTACAACCTTGATTGACTCTAATTTTTCTTACACTAGTAACTGGAGTAGTACAATAGTCCCGGTAAGTAGGAAGAAGCCTCATTGTACTTACGTGTACAGAGATGCAGCATACAGATGCTCAGTTACAATCTAATAAACAACCCTGGGCAGGTATTATAGTTAGATACTATTTATGTGGCATACAAAGAGTAGCAGATGTCTTGCAGGCAAAAAGGAAATAAGATTTTTCCAGTGAAGAATTCACAGTCTAAGACAGCAAATATAGAGATAATGCCACATTAGTTCTATTTTCTTGGTTTCTTTATTAAATATAAACTGTATTTAAGCTCAAATGATTATATTTATTGATAGCTTAAAATACATTTAGAAGCAACACAAATCCTATGAAATATATATTATTTTCTGAGTAAAAACTCTCTTCAGTAAGATGGGCTTTCTTGGGTCTGAAGCTTTGTTCAGATTCTAAGTTCTTTGGTGATAGC
This sequence comes from Gavialis gangeticus, assembly GCF_001723915.1. Taxonomy (NCBI): domain Eukaryota; kingdom Metazoa; phylum Chordata; order Crocodylia; family Gavialidae; genus Gavialis; species Gavialis gangeticus. The sequence continues at coordinate 22,103,360 of NW_017729027.1, read as the reverse complement.
CTGATAAAGATAAAAAACTGGGCATGTGACGGCAGTTACCTGAGCCCCAAAGAACTCCTTACTGGATGCATCTATACAAGATGCTATGTTACTGCAGCAACAAGCCACGACAATGTATCTCATCGCTGTGGTGACGTAGTCAGTAAGCAATAACCATAACAACACCGTAACGACACCACTACTGCACAGTAGGAACAAGCTACTGCACAGTAGCTCATTGCTACTGCTCAGTAGTATTGGAAGCAACCCATGAGCTGCTGCGACTGTGCAGTACTCAGAGGTACTGCACAAGGGAGCAAACTTGTAGATGCACCCACTGAGTCTGAGACCCTGGTCATTTCAGTGGGTTGGGCCCATTACCCCCAACCTAAATCAGATCAGAAAATGGGGGAGCAATACCAATTTGGTGTTCTGGGTGTCCTAACAAGGAATCTGTCAATGAGCTGAATAGGAGTCAGCAGTGTGCCCTTATTGCCAAGAAGGCTAACAGCATACTGGTCATATTGGTAGGTGTGTTGCCAATAGGTCAAGGGAAATAATTATTCCCCTCTATTCAGCACTGGTGAAGCCACATCTGAAATATTGTGATGAGTTTTGGGCCCGCCACTACAGGACAGGATGTGGACAAATTGGAAATTGGAGTCCAGCAGAGGGTGACAAAAATGGTGAGGGGGCTGGGGGCCATGACTTATGAGGAAAGACTGAGGAAACTGGGCTTATTTAGTCTAGAGAAGAGGAGACTGGGAGGAGACTTAATAGCAATTGTCAACTACCAGAAGTGGGGTTTGAAAGAGGATGAAGCTAAGTTATTCTCAGTGGTGACAGATGACAGAACAAGGAGAAACCATCTTAAGTTGCAGCAATGGAAGTTTAGGTTGGATATTAGGAAGGATTTTTCTCACTCAGAGGGTAGTAAAACACTGGAACAGGTTACCCAGAGAGGTTGTGGAGGCTCCATCCTTGAGTGGTTTCAAAACCTGGCTGGACAAAGCTTTGGCTGGGATGATTTAGTTGAAGCTGGTCCTGCTTTGAGTGGGGGGGTTGGACTTGCTGACCTCCTGAGGTCCCGTCCAACCCTAACTTTCTATGATTCTAACCTGCTTTGCTGCAATTTAAAATAATTCCTTCATGTGTTGTCCTGGAGAGCCAGGCCAACACTTAGGATCTCAAAATTTCACTGATCTGGGGGTCTGACACAATTTCACATATACACACACAGAAATCAATTAGGTACATACACACACACTAGGCACATACACACACACTACCAACTCAGGTACATACACATCCAAGATAGTCTAGGCACATGCACACCTATCACCAATTCAAGCACATACACACTGTACACACCAAAAATTAGACAAAAATAAGTTGTTAATACCCACACACTCAATACACATACATGAATCACTAATTCATATATCATGCACATAATGATATATATATTTGCCAGTATACACCACCCACCTACACATACACACAAGTGAGTTCCTAACTTGGGCAGTATGGTGTGTGTGTGTGTGTGTGTGTGTGTGTGTGTGTGTTTGGGGTACTTGGGGTACCTAGGGTGCTTGGTGACTATGGGAGGGGGAATCAAGGATCAAAGATTTCCAGAAGGAGGAGAAAGAGGGAGATGGATGGGGGTTAAGATGAGAGAGGGAAAAATAAGAGATTGAAAGTTGCCAGGGCCAGGATTAGAAATGGGGAACTGGAGGGGAAGCTGGGGTTACTTAAGGTCAAGTGCCCTGGGGTTACTCAAGGTCACCAGGGCTTGGGACTACTTAGGGTTAATGTGGGTTACTCGGGATCACCTGGTGCCAGGGTGTGAGCAAGAAGAAAAGCCCGGTGGCAAGGAGGAGACAGCCAGGAAACAGAGAGTCAGAAAGCTGGGACATAGCCAGGAAATCAAGGAGGAGGGTCAGGATGTCAATAAGACAAAAACCAAACTCAAGGTTTCAAAATAATAGGTTTATTAAACAGACAACACACTGCACAGCCTCACAAAGTTATTGGTTCCTACACACACACACACACACA
>NW_017729027.1:22100121-22100711 GCF_001723915.1 Gavialis gangeticus | reverse complement strand
CCTCCTGGGTTAGATGAAGGTCCTGGACTCTTTCCAAGACATAGTTCAGGTTCTTTGCTTGGGAAAGGAAGGTGGATGATAGCTACCTATCCTGGGCTGTGACTTGATCCTTGATGGCCAGTCGGGGTCTTCTCCAGCAAGGTGTTGCCCAGAGGAGGCCGCTGGCAGGGCCTCTGGGTGGATAGGTGAGGTAGCATGGTGTTGGTCCAGATGGAGAGGGCATCCCACTGGGTCAGTCTTCACTCCCCCTTTTTGTAGGGGCAGACCTTCTATGACCCTAGTGGCAGGGGCATGCATGCCCAGGCAAGCATCAGCCCTGGTATACTGAGCATGTGCACTCCAGTCAAAGACATGCAGTTCCAGGGGTCTGTGTTGCAATAGTGGGTTGGCTGATTTCTGTAGGGTCTTTGTCTTTCAAATGCTAGGTCTGTGGTTCCTGGGAGAATCAATGGAAGGCAATGGTCCAGTCACTGAGTCGACTTTTCAGTAGAGGACTGCTACCATTGTATCTCAAGCATCCTCATTCATCCCCATTCATTCAGGAACCAATTTACATGAGACTGGTTAGACATGAGTCATAGGTTACACCC
>NW_017729027.1:22092771-22095121 GCF_001723915.1 Gavialis gangeticus | reverse complement strand
ATGAGTCATAGGTTACGCTCAGGCAGAGGACACAAGATGGAGACCTGACATTCAAAATGGAAACTTGACATAACTTGACATTACTTATGCTAATTTATACATGTAGGCCTAAATCATACAGTATCAGTTAAAAAAACAGTAAAAATCAGTAAAACAGTAATTACACAGTAAAAATCAATATAAATACAATAATTATACAATATAAAACAGTGGATCAAAGGAGGAGACAAAGAAGAAAAAAACTTGCTACAAAAATGCTAAAGCTTATCCTATGTCTTAGTTTACTCATACTTATCTATAGGGAATACAGAGGGAGAGAAAAAATCAGAAATAGTTGGGGAAGGGAGGGAATGCATTTCAAAAGAAAAAAAAAGAAAAACTGGGGGGTTTGCTACACATGCACTACCTTCTGTGGAGAGGGGGAATAGTTGTTCAGGTGTGAAAAGGTACGTGATTTTAAGAACCTGATTCTCTCACTCCTCATGGAAATAAAGATGCCAAAAGCACTGTCTTCATGCTCCAAGGCCAGGTAGGCGGAAGAGGAAAGATAGCAGAGGCCCTTCCCTAGACAGCTGAAGATCCTGACATTCACTTTCCCCTAGGCCTCAAAGCCAGTAGAAAAGTTAGTGATACCATTCATTTAGACCTGAAGAGTGCACCAGCCATTCTTTGTGTAATGCAGCTGAATATCCTCTCCTCCTTCCTGAGGGTCTGGGAAGGGTGAAGGCACAGAAATTGCTTTTTCAGGCTCACCTTCACTGGTCTGCTGCCTGAAAAGAGGTCTGCTGCCTGATGGGAGAGAAAGTGCTCAATGTCAAGTAAATTTGAAGGGACATAAGAACTTAAAGAAGCATAAATTACTGTGCTAAAATGCCTTGTATGCTTGAAAGCACACCCTCCCCCCCACTCCCAAAATAACTTTAGTTACTCAAGGTCCCATGTGGAGGTGACAGAGTTTTTAAAATACTGGTCACAGCAAAACTGTGAATGGATTCCCATTCAGAAATTAAACCTTAGTCACTGATTTCCATGGTCAAGGAGTAGCCATCCATAAGTCCACTACAGCCTCAAAAGTCTGCGTCTCAGGATTAGCCTTGATTTCCCAGATGTCTTTAAAAACAGACTACTGCACACTAGTCAGTACTGCTTCCTCATCAAAGCCAGTAAAAAAATGGCATACAATTTACTCTGGAATGTGAATGTTTTACTAAACTCATGTATCCATCTTCAACTGACTATTGCTCTTGCAATCTCAGGCACCTATTTGCAAAGCTTTTTAATTTTATGCTATTCAGCAGGATGTCAGAATTGGACCTCATGAAAACTCTGATACTGTGCATGAGAGAAAAATCCTAAAATTTATGAGTCTATCATGTCAGGGAAATCCAACCCTCAGTTTTATTACCACCCTGTTTTGTTCCATGTCACCACAGATGAACAAGAACCAGAAATGTGTGTTCCTTGCTGCCCAAGGAAGTTTAGACAGATAGAAAGGCTGGTATAGAATCTATTTTTGTGACAGCTGGAGGGTCCAGGAAGCCTGTCAGGTCTAATACAGTCAGTTCTGGGATATTTCACATGGGAGGTGCAGGTATAGACATGCAAAATTTGGAACCCACTCAATCAGAGGAGCATTAGCATCTGCTTGGGTGAGCAGGGGATGTGACATTTGCCACTGATATTTTTGCTCCACATTGATTCAGAGACTGGACATTCATTAAGCACTACTGGAGACAAGTATAACTTGTCCTGTATATGCAAACAATAATATGGATGTATTCCCAAGTTTATCAAAAAAAATTACAGATAAAATTATGATAGTAGCAAGGAAATTAGTTCCAGATCCAGATTGTGTTCTTGGTTTTTCCCCTTGATAGTTATAAGTGATAGCTTTGTCAAGGAAGTGGCAAATCAGCAGGCCTAAGGACTTGTGTGAGGATAAGATTAGCATAGGTATAGACATAGAATGAGTTAAAAGGCCAAAGGCATAGGTATCATTTGATATAGGTGACAAATAAGTGACTGTAAGACATAAGATTAAAGCACAATGAATAACCAAAGGTTGACTGGTATGAGCACAAGCTATGGATATTTTAGGAATTCCTGAGGCTCAGTTTAGAATAGTTTGGTATAAGCTGGGGCAGGAAATTATTTCATGTGGAAGGCCACTTAACAAATTTTGGTGAGTTGTCAAGGGCTGCATGGGTAGCCCTGCCCTTTGACAACTGCCCTGCTCCCGGTCACCATATTGGGAGCAGAAATCCCACCCACTAACCCCTGACCTTTGCTATCAGAAGTCCCTCCTCTTGCCCCCCAGTAATCCTTTGGGGGGGGGGGGGGGGGTTGCCCC
>NW_017729027.1:22088347-22092670 GCF_001723915.1 Gavialis gangeticus | reverse complement strand
GGGGGGGGGGGGAGAGTTGTCACCTTAGAGCCAGAAAAAAACCAACTCATACACTAGAAGTCAAACATCTACTATAACATACTTTAATTTGATAACAAAAAATGTTTATCATGATTTGTGTTTATGTACTGTATATAGAAGGGATTGCATAACAAGTCAAAAATAAAGTCTCACTTTTATATTGTATGTGTATGATGGGGTGTAGGGCTTGGTTGTGGGGTGGAGGGTGTGTTTGTATGTGTGCATGGTAGGAGCGTGTGTGTACGGTGGGGGGGTGTATGGTAGGGGGTATGTGTGTGCGTGTGTGGTGTATGGGGGGATTTTTGAGAGGGTGTGGGCGTGTGAGGGGGACAGGGTATGTTGGGGTATATATATATGTCAGTGGGGGCTGTGGGGGCAGGGAGTGAGTATGTGAGGTTTCTGGAGTGTGAGGGAGGGTGGAGGTGTGGGCCCCCTCACATGGCATGTAGCCCCCACTGCCAGCAGCAGCAGGCAGGGGGCCAGGCTCAGGACACTTGGGCCTGGTGCAGGTGCTGATGCCTGGCAGGACGTGGCTCTGGCCAGTGCTGTGGGGAGAGGGACGAGGAGCAAAGCCAGCCCAGGCACCTCTAGCACAGAGGCTCAGCATGGCGCAACTGCACCTTCTACACTTGCACCAGGGAAGCACCACACTGGACTCTGCAGGGAAGTAGGGGGTGGGCATCCCTCCACTCCCAGAAGAGTCCAGGGACCTTCCCAGCAAGGAGTGGGGAAGGCAGCCAGCTCCAGCACAGGGCTTCCCCCGTGCTAGTGTGGGAGCTGCAGGTGAGTAGCATGAAACCACCCAGCAGGCTGCTCTCCTTACCCACCCTGCACAGCACTGGCTGGAGCCATGCCCCACTGGGCACCAGCAGCTAGGCCAGGCAGAGTGCCTTGAGCCTCACCCGCCTGCAGCTGCTGCTGGCAGCAGGGGCTGCATGAGAGTGTGGGGGCAGTCCCTTCACCCTCCCTCATACCCACACCCTGCCCTGCCCCCCGTGCTTCTGCCCAGCTGCAACTCCACCCCTGCCTTCCTGGTACCAGCCCTGCTGCTTCCCTACACGCTTCCTCCAGTGAGCTGGATGCATAGGAAGCCAAGCAGGTTCCAATGGGGCAGGCAGCTGAAGCAGGACCCCCACCCGGAAGCTGCCACTGGCCAGGCTGGGCCCTTCCACTCATAAGAGTGGGGCATAATTTGTTAGGGGGTGCCACTGACCAAATGAAACTGCCTAGCAGGCTGCATCCAGCCAGCAGGCTGTATTTTGCCCACCCCTGGTATAAGTATTAACCACAATGCTTCTCATTGACAATATGGTAACTGACTGGTGCAGATGCTAAAGATGATACCATATTTACTTGCATACCACATGAACTTTTCCCCAGAAAATGAACACTCCAAAAGTAGAGTCCATGTATTAAGTGGGGAGGCTGATTTTTCTGCCTGCAGTAGAAGTACAGAAATGCTGTAAAATGGCTCCTGCTTCTTTTACTTCTCTTTCCCCCTCCCCACCATACTGTGGCAGCATGAAGATGCAAAGTCCAGACTTCAGCAACAGCTACAGTTTTAACCCTTTTACAGCTGAATTGCAGAAGGGATAGAGCCTGATCTTCAGCACACTTATCTTCTCTTTCCTGCTCAGGTAAATGAAGCCGTTTCAGCTGCAAAAGGGTTAAAACTGTAGTTTTTCTTGAGTAGGAAAGAGAGGATGAGTGAGCTGAAGATGGGGCTCTGTCCTTGCTCTATGTGGCCATACCTCTGGAAAAATCTTTTTTTCTTCATCCTGCCTTTTCCAGAATAAGGTACATATCTTATTTGGAGGTATGTAGGAAAATACAGTAATATAAATAAAGAGATAGTCATAAGGGGTAAAAACCCCAAAATAAATGGGCATAGGAATATACCTAAGGAGAAGGCAGTGATATTCAATGTAAATGAAGAGAGCACAAGCATAAAGTATTACAAAATCAGCCATCCAGCTTTGTGCCATTGGGAACTCCAGACAGCAGAACTCATTTTTTTTCATATTGGGATGCTCTGCAACCTCTTAATCTATAGTGAACTGCCAAATTCAGGATGAGCCACTCAGATGATTGCTGCAGCTTTCACTTGAATGGACACTGCTTCTCCATTCAGCTGTTTGCTGTGTGTCGGGGGGAGGGGTTGAATGTGTACACACACACACACACACACACACACACACACACACACACACACAGAGTTTAGAAAACCCAATCTGTGCAGAGAGCTAAAGAACTTAGCTGTATAAAGAATCAGATTTCTACCATACCAGAATGGTGGCAACTCAGTGACTGGTGCTTCTCCCACCTGTCTCACCTTTTCTAGGTTTTTCTCTCCTCTAGGAAAAGACATACAGGATAAGAAACACAAGAGTTTGTTGTTTGGTTTTATTGTCTATTCCTTTTCCAGCTGGCACTTGTGTTGCTTCTCTCTGAACTATATTTATTAGACTTAACTATCTCATTACAACTATTCCACATTCCTTGAATGCAAGCTGAGAGTAGAAAAGCAGCTCTACTCTTTTTTTTTTTTTACTCATGGGACAAGGCAGGGGTTCATCTGCATGGACTCTGCACCAAAAGCAGAAGCAAAATGGCACTCTCCTTGTTTTCCCAGTTATATGTAACAATGATGGAACTTTGCTGTAGACCATCTCTTCCAGCCTCCTACATATATTTAGTCATTATTATTTAGATTTAGATCCTGCCCTATCCAGGAAAGCTTGGAGTGGCTTGAAACATGGGAATTTCCATCATGATGGTTGAGATTTTAGCAATTTGTTATTGTTTCTAACATATCTGCATGAATATCACAGTAGTTTCCAGATAAGTGTATTATAGATATACTACTTTATTTCTTGGTTTATTGATGAACACTTCTTTCCCAAGCATTTGCAGTTTCTGTAACTCAGGAAGATAAAACCTCTTAAACTACAAGATTGTTATTCTAGGTGTCAAAATTTAAGCTCCACAAAGCTGAGAGACTATTCTTTTGTATTATTTTGTATGTTTCTCTTCTTCATGAATAGAACCACTCAACCTTCAATCCACTCAGTTCTCAATATTCTGAGCAGAGAGAGGAAGATTTTTTCCCCCGCAAATGGTAGCCTTACAAATTTGAGTGATCTCTAATCTGAACAAGAACTTGCTACATGGTAGTTTTGAGTGGCTCTAGCTCTATTTAAAAGTCTCTTTGAAAAGTCAGGCTATACATATCAAGTAGTGTGAGCAAATATGAAATATCACAGACTACTTCAATCAATAACAAGCAAAACAGAGCAGAATTCAGATCAATGTGTCTCCAGTATGGTGTTGTCACAGACAAGAAGCATTCTGAAGAGGAGAGAGAGTATTAGTAGTTTCCTGCCTGCTGCTTTATACCAATCTTGGCTGATTATATGATTCCCTAAGGGCAAAGGCCTGACCAACTTGCAAATAGGCCCTGTGCCATCCTAACAGATTGGCATGAATATCAGAGCTAAGCAACAACAAACAATGCATGTATGAAACATGATGATTCCCAATTAAGTGCTACAAAATGACTCTGGATCTTCCACATCTCTTGGAGATAAGCTAGATGCCAGTGAATTTTTTTTAAAAGGAAAAATTAACTTCCACAGTCGTGTGAGGTATGATTTTGACACTGGTAAATCAGGAAATGTCCTAGGCATAGATAGGGAGCTGGTAAAATCATCTCTCTGGCCTTTTTTCCTCTCTACACAAAGCCATTGGGAAAGAGGCCAAATGTGCTTTCTCAGCCCTGCCAAATTTGACAGTGAATCAGTGAGCTCTGTGTGAAAATCTGTTCCATGGCCTTTGTGAGCTCCTGAATAAAGGAGGGAGATGCATTTATTATAAGCAGTGACCTCAGCAACCAAGAAACAGTTATTTTTGTTACATAACTGTACTTATGCTAAAGCAGGCATTCCTTTGGAAAAAATTCCATTATCATATAGACAATGAAATGAAGAAAAACCACACCATTATACAAGGTGGCAGGATCCAGTTCTCATTCATGTTGTGTAGTATCAGCATCATACTCTAGGAGCAGCTCCACAGAACCAGGTAGCACTGGCCTTACCCACATCAAGTAATACCTTACTATTAAGCTATGACATTGTGATCCATGGCACTGTTCCAAAGTCATGCTCTATAAGAGAGGCAAAATGAACCCACTGAATTCAGAAATTATAGTATGGCTCAGGAACAGTAATGGATCACGACTTGATCACGACCGCCACATCACAAGAGACATGCTAGGATGGGACGGGCTCCACCTTTCCCCTA
>NW_017729027.1:22080603-22088336 GCF_001723915.1 Gavialis gangeticus | reverse complement strand
CCCTTCCGACCCTAGAATCTATGAAACTATGAAACTATGGATGCAGGATCTGGTTCAGATAGTAGGACATTTCTTCCAGATATTATTGCCTAGAGTTTTTTTTTCCATCATGGATTATTTAGCTCTGTCCTGAAACAGGTCATCTCATTACAGAACTCTATATGAATTACTATTCTTGCAATGCTCCCCCAGCTCTCCCCACCTGCCTTATAGCTGTGATGCTCAAATTACAAAGAAAAACCGTGGCATAACATATCCACAGGTTTGCAAGATGCTAGCAGCATAGTAGTGGGAATAATACCACAGCCTATTCCTTAGGTACAATCCTCTCTAGCTATGGAGAAGACCTCTGCTGAAATGTTCTTTCCTTCTTCTTTCCCCAGCCAGGAAATTTGAATTCTTGCTTTCAGTAATAAATACTGTCATAACATGGCCACTAAAATCACATTTTTACACTCCTGCACTAAATTGTACTTAAAGCTATGCAAAATAATTTTTTACCTCCACAATGTTTTCCTACTCTTAATAAGGTATGGGATTCTTTTTCCATAACAAAAACCTAGGTGGAACTAGAGACTTCAAGAAATCTAAATAATAACATAAAAAGCAATTTATTACTCTGCCTGAAGAGAGAGGGTTTCAATCAGTGTGTGCTTCCTTCAGTGATTTATGAATTAGAAGCTCAGAAGCTCTTTAAAAAATTAAACCAAAATGGCAACTAAGTGGAGATTAATATAAAAGGCTGCAGGATGAGAATAGTGCAGAGAGATAAGGAAACAAATGAGGACCTCTGAGAAGAAGGTGTAAGAGTCATTGGAAAATAAAATATATATGGTGTTGGGCAAGACACTGTAAAAGACAAAATGACAAAAAGTACAGCAGATGAAGTGCACTACAGAGTGAGCAGCAGACAGAAAACAAAGGTGACTCAGACAAAAATGAAAAGGCGAGAGAAAGTACAGTGGTAGTCAGCTGTGAGAAGAGGCTGCAAGAGCCCAGGACATTGCAGAAGTGATAGTGAGTACATGACACAGCTGTACACCACCCAGGTATTCATTGATGTCTTAAGCAATGGCTGAAATGTCTTTCCCAGTGGCTGCAAATTATTCAAAAGAGCTATTTTTCTGGGAAGAGGGTGCACTTTGGTAGATAATAAATCATGAAAAGTGTTCCACACAATCATGAGAGTTCATTGAAGCAAATGAACTAATACTTGGGGGGTCTCCCATGTAGTGTTCCACAATCTCAAATGTGCAGGCAGAGTAGCTGAATTAATCTTTTCTAAGCTAATTTAATGTTAATAGAGAACCATCAGTGCTATATAGGTGTGATAATTTACAGACAAATATAAAAAAGGCCCTGGTCTAAGTTTAGTTTACAGACTGACAAAATGTACACATCACAGTCAAGTCAGTCTTGACAAACTTCTCTTTATGCCAGGTGGCACCAGAAAGCATGACTACGGGCACATCTACACCTCACTGTGCAGCAACATTGCTACAGTGCCATGCTTTAGTACTTCCTTTTGGCAGTACTAAAGTATGGTGCAGTACAGGTGGTTACTGAGCCATGTGGGTGGCAGTTAGATTTTGCCACTACGTTGCCATAGTAGCACGCTATACTGGGGAAGCACACCGCTACAGTGGTGTAGCTGTTGATCACATGTAGAACCACAATTGTTACATCTCTGTAGCGTGCTGTAGGATGACATGTAGATATGTCCTGTATTGGCAATAATAATCTTATTCCACTAGCATGCTTTTATGCCTCATGAGGATATTAGCACTACACTCAATAGTATTAGAGACAGACTCAAATCTAAACTGCTATTTAGGCAGTTTTGAGGCAGCTAAATCACTGAGTATAATCTTATTTCACCTTTAAAATGGCTGCTTTACACCATTATACCACATTACATTACCATGTACACCACTAGACTTGGTCCATTGTACCTGCTCAGAAGCAATGCAATATGATCATCTAGGTATCTATGCTTTGTTCCAATCGTATGCCATCTGGGAAAAGACATACACTACATTCAGCGGCAGTTCAGGATTAGGTTTTAAAGCAGACAGTAGTGGGACTACACACTCATGGAAACATAGGATGACCAGACGACAGAACTTACGGTTTACAAAGGCCATACTTCTGGAGCTATGCTTGTTTTAAACACAGGGGAAATACTAAGTCAGTTATCCTCTGTGCATTCCCTAAGCTATTTGGCTGGAGGAGCATACAGATGTTCTTTAACCATCCACTAAGGTTTATCTGGCAAAGGAAAGGCTTCGAAAATGGACTTCTTGGGGTATCTGGGAGGTGTAAAAGATTTAGTTTTCATCCAGTAATTTAGGGTTCTTAATTGAGCTTAAGTGCTCACATTTATCAGTAGTTTCAGAGCACATGTGCCCCCCATCATAGAATTAGGTAGAGATAAAAGCTGCCTTAAAAAGTAATTAGACTTTTTTGCATTTTTCACATGGACCACAGGGTCAGCACCCCAGAGTTCTGCTCCATATAGTAAAATGGACTCTACCTTGGACTATAGATCCTTAGTGCTTCCAAAACAGCTTCTTTGCCAGTTTTATTGTAAAAGGATAAAATTCCACCCAAAGCTTGTTTTGCTCTAATATTTACATTTTTAATGTGCTTATTCAAGCTCAAATTTTTGCTAAAATATGTTCCAAGATATTTAAAAGAACGCACTGCATTTCCTCCTTTCATTCCCAAAGACCAATACCTTTGTTTTAGCTTTACTGATTTCTAAGCTATTTGAGTTGCAATACTGTTGAAAGGTATCTAATAATTTTTGGAAACCTATTTGGGATTGTGATGGAATTAATGTGTCATCTACATAAAACAAGAGAGGGATAGGATCATTCAAAATCGTGGGTGCATGGAATTAAAAAGTGGCAGAGCAAGCAAACATCCTTTCTATACCCCTGTCTTAGCTGGGAAACTATTGGTAAGACACCACCAATCCCTTAAGACACCCTAGATGCTGTGTTTGAATAGAAAGTGATAGTTACAAGCAGTCCTCGGACTTACAACACAATAGGTTCCTGAAAACCACATCTTAAGTTGAAACATTGTAACTCAGAACCAATTTTCTCATAAGAAACAATGTTATAAATGTGGGATTGGTTCCTGAACCAAGGCCTGATACCCTGTTTTCACCAAAAATACCCCAGAATTTTGTACTCAGTCAATTATAGATGAGTAATATAGCTACATTAATGTATTTATATTGTAAATAGCAATCATATTGATTTGCAAGGACTTCTTTGAGGTGACTTTGCTGGACTTTTTTAAAGGCTCTTGGTTGGACTTTGTGAAGGGTTTTTGGCTGGAGTCTTCTCAGGAGTCTTGGCTGCAGCTTTTTCTGGAGTCTTGTCTGCTTTCTTAAAGAAAGTGTCCAAGGAAATTTGGACAAATGTTCTCCAGGGAGATGAGCGACACAGCAAACGTGTTCGCTGGCATGGTGTTGCATCAGATCAAGCGTTGTAAAGTCGAAACTGACATCATAAAGATGAAACAGGGTGTCAATTTATAAATGGTGTAAGCGTGAAACATTGTAACTCAAAACATTGTCAGTCGAGGACTGCCTGTAATTGTAAGAGACTTCTGTCTACTCATGTTATTGCCAGTCCCTTCCATAATTTCAATCCATCTATGAAGGCTACACACACATGATTTTGTCTCTTGACAATTTCAATGCCAAGTAATGCAATACCAAGCAATGGTCCATACAGAAATAGCCTTCTGTAAAACCAGCCTGCTCTTCTCCAAAATATTATTTTCAGAATGTTGAGCATTTCCCCTATCTAGGTAGCTACTGTTCCCAAAATGTGCTGCCTTTGGACATCTTCAGAATCATGTCTTTGATAACTGTGACATCAAACCAAACCAAGCTTGTCATCTATGAGGCTGTAATTGTCCCTACCCTCTTGTATAGGTGTGAAATATGGATGACATAGGAGAAACCCCTGAAATCTTTGGAATCTTATCATGAGTAATGTCTTTGGAAAATCCTCTATATCAAATGGATGGACAGAAATATAAATGTCAGCATCCTTGCTTAAGCAAACACCAACAGCATTGAAGCCATGTTTATACAGCAACAGATCCATTGGACTGGACATGTCATAAGGACGCCTGACAACTGGCTTCAGAAACAGGTCCTATACTCCTAACTCATGGATGATCACCACTCTAGAGGTGGGCAGAAGAAGAGAATCAAGGACACCTTGAAGGTCAATCTGAAGAAATGCAATATTAACATTAATACCTGGGAGATTTGAGCACTGAATCATCACCAATGGCACCATGATGTATCACAAAGCATCAGTCATTTGAAACAAATTCACCTCACTATGGAAGCAGATAAACAAGGGAGACAAAGGGCAAGATTGTAATTTGAAATCTCCAAGATCTATTCCTTCCGGACCTTGTCGTGCATCCACAGGTGCATCTCAAGTAGAGCCAGGGAGGTGATCCTCCCCCTCTGTGCAACGCTGGTCAGGCCACAGCTGGAGTACTGCATCCAGTTCTGGACGCCCCACTTCAGGAGGGATGTGGACAACACTGAAAGGGTCCAGAGGAGGGCCACCCGCATTATCCGGGGACAACTGGGTAGACCCTACGTTGAAAGACTGCAGGACCTAAACCTGTTCAGCCTTCACAAGAGAAGGCTGAGGGGGGACCTGGTGACTGTCTATAAACTCACTAGGGGGGACCAGAAGGGTTTGGGGGAGACTCTGTTTCCCCTACTGCCCCCTGGCATGACAAGGAACAATGGACACAAATTATTGGAGAGTCGGTTTAGATTAGACATCCGTAAGAACTACTTCACAGTTAGGGCAGCTAGGATCTGGAACAAACTTCCAAGGGAAGTGGTGCTGGCTTCTACCCTGGGGATCTTTAAGAAGAGGCTTGATGCCTATCTGGCTGGACTCATTTGAGTCCAGTTTTTTTCTCCCGCCCAGGCGGGGGGTTGGACTTGAAGATCTACAATGTCCCTTCCAACCCTACTTCTATGATTCTATGACCAAGGCAGAGCTGAGACCCAGCAAATTCACTCCACTGGTTGAGTAAGGGGGAGGGGAGGGGAGGGGGGATTGCTGACAGAGCCATTTCAAATAGCTGTTAAAATCAAATTAATGAATGAATAGCTGTTAAGTTCAAATTAATACCATGGGGGAGGGGAAATTGTGATTAGCAGCTATGGGGAGAGGTGGCATAGGTGGGAAAGGAAATGGTTGCCCAGTGCTAAAAGCCAATTGCTCATGCTCATTAGCAGTTAACTGTCTTTTTAGCCACTCTTCTTGCACCAGTGGCCAGCCAGCTCAGTGCACAGGGGTGCTAGAGCAACCAGCAAACTAGGGAGCAGCACTTGTGTGCTCAGAGGGGTCAGGATATGCTGGGGTCATATGCCCCAAGACAGGAGGGAGTGTTGGTTTGGGCCAGCACCACCCCCTTGGAAGCAGAGTTCGGAAAGAGTTGAAAGTTTGGCCACAGACCAAAGGAGTGTGAAAAATGCAGGAGGAATGAAAGTAGAGCATTTTATACCCAAGAGCAAACCAACAATACTTTGGAATGACCTAATTAAAACAAATCAGAGATAACTCTCACTTGAATCAGTATAACTTCAAAACATTTAGAGGGCACTTAGTGCAGGTTAACACCCTTTAATGGCTAAACACTCCCATTTTAAATGCCTTCATGATGGCTTAAATGTAATCTGTAACACCACTCTAAATCCACTTTGATGCCTAATAGGTGGAGTAGAATCTGGCCACAATCACGATCACATTGTGAGGGCATTTAATACTGTTTAAAGTAGGTAAAAGTATAGTAGAGAGTCAATTATTGGAACTAATTGGGATGAATGAAACCTATTCATAAAATAAAATTGTTCAGCTAATGAAAACACGCTAAATGAAGATTTACATAGATAATATTCAAAACACATATATATTATTTTCATTTTTAGTTGATTATTTCAATATTTTGTTCCATCACTAAAACATTTTTCTGTTATTTGACAATGTTCTCACTTGTACCACACACCGCACAGTTTGCCAAGACATCCTGTGTTTGGATAACTGAAACAGGTGTTTGGGTAATTAACTCTCTCTCATATCCCCGAGAGCAAATGTCTCATTTGGGATTCAATTTTGCTGTCTTCAGCCATTATCGTAATTATTACCTAAATAAGTAATGTAACTGAGTAAGGCTGCAAGGTTGGGCTGCTGATAAATGACTGACACATTTGCAGAACTGTTTTTAAAATTTTTTGTTTTTTGTTTCAGATAGGAATTTGAGAAAGAGGAGAGGAATGAAAGTTGTTGGGTACACTGAGGAAGCCTATACTAGTGCAGCTGGAAGAGATACCATATTTCTCACATACAACATGCACCTTTTCTCCAACATTCAGCTTCTGGAAATTGAGATATGTATTATAAGTGAGGCAATTACAGTAATATGGTAATAGCAGTCTCTACTGCTGCTGGGTGAAACAAAAGTAATGCTGCAGTGCTGCACAGTGGAGCTTCCTAGCTGCTGGCTGTGGACACTTTCTCACTACCCCACCCTGATGTCAGAGAGTCCCACTGAAGAGTCTGTTACTCAGTTACTTACTGCTACTTACTAGTATTTTCAAGGAAAGATGTTTTTGATTTCAGTCTGCCTTTCAAAAACAAGGTTCATGTCTGATTCAGGGAAGGGGGTGTTATGCATGAGAAAATGTAGTGTTATATTGCATGAGTGTTGACACTCACTCATTACTGCTAGGAGAATGATGTAAAAGATGGTGTGTAACATGGATCTGAAGCCTGACAAATTCAGCTGGCAATTATTTTTCTGTGTACAAGGATATTTTTCTATGAAGATACTTACTCTGCCTGAGAAAATGCACAACTGGAGTTACCAACAATATTCCTGCCCTACCCACCATCTCATTCCTACCTTGTAATAATCTATACCTTTTTCTTTCCAGTGAAGCCGTTAGTGATTTTTCATTAATACACTTCAGTGTCCATCCTTCAGAATGATCCTGAAACCTCTTCAAACTATTTTAATTCTTTTCTATTTAAGCTTGATGCCTGATGACATTGCCAAATAAACAACTCAACTGAATTTTTAATCTCAACATTACAAGCTTTACAAACAATAAATGATTGAAGGTCTCTCCTATTTGAAACAGAACTGAACTATCCAGTTAATGTGAGTAAGTTGTTACTGGCTTTCCTCCTTTCACCAAGATGTAAAGACATTACCATATAGTTTCAGACAAAAAAAAGCTGTCAAACTTGTCTTCTAATTATATCACTGCATTTTAGGCCATCTACATTTTCACAGGTTTCCCTGAGTTATTTCATAAGAACAGTGAGAGAAATTCAGCTTGCTTCCTTTAAAGGCAAGGAGAGAAGAAGAAATATTTCCTTTTAGACAAGGAAAGATTTATTGTTTGCTCATCTTTAGTTGGGAATAGAGGTACCTAGCCTGATTAGTAGACCCTGAACTGGCAAAGTAATAAGAGAAGTATCACCTTCAGTTGTGAACTGTCCCATACCAAATACTGAGAATGACCTTTGAAAACGTTATCTTGCCATCTAATTTCCCATCTATTGAAATAACTTCCATTTGTTTGCTGCAGAACAAGCACACATTCTTTCAAGTATACTAGACCTTTTCAGGAATCATAGGAAGATTTGCAAATGCAGTATACTGGAACA
>NW_017729027.1:22067200-22075603 GCF_001723915.1 Gavialis gangeticus | reverse complement strand
GCTACCAAATACTGAGAATGACCTTTGAAAACGTTATCTTGCCATCTAATTTCCCATCTATTGAAATAACTTCCATTTGTTTGCTGCAGAACAAGCACACATTCTTTCAAGTATACTAGACCTTTTCAGGAATCATAGGAAGATTTGCAAATGCAGTATACTGGAACACACATTATACTAAACTATATGTTAAATCTACAAAGGAAAGGATCTAATACCTGACTATGTTTTTTAAAACAACAATTAAAACACTTCATGCAGTATTTGCATTAAGTTGATATGACTATAATGTCTGCTTATATGGAAACAAATAAGAGAAGATGAACATTGTCATAAAATTTAGTTCTCAGCTATCTTCCCAATGATAATGCCATTGGAAGGTTATTTATTACAGAAAATCCTTTCATTCTAACATGTTTTTTCATCAAATTAAAAATAGATATCAGGAAATGCAGAATTGCTTATCCACCCTCCTACAAGCTAAGCTAATAGCCTGAAAATCAAAGTGTAAATAAAATAAAAAGAGTATCTCATGCTTTCAAAAGGTAACTGGTAGAAGAAAGTATACCATGGCTTCACATTAAAAGCCTGAGAGACCTGCTAAATGTGTATATTGCAACTGAGCAATAATGACTGTCAAGTTTAGTCATACCCAAATGACTGTTTGGAGGACTTATATGTCTGATGCAACATTCGATGCTCAGACAGTCATTAACTATAAGAATCCACATGACCCGGAGGTCATCATTGCTTATATTAATTATTACAATAACAAAACTTGAATGTAACACTCCGCTGCACCCCACTAATCCCATCTCTAGATCAAGACCTTCCTCAAGACACACATGTCTGTGACCTCTGGCAGTCAGGGATAGCTGATGTAAATGCATGTCTTTTCTAAAAGAGAACCCAACATTTTAAAGTCACAAAAACTACTAAGTAGTCCATAGGGTCAACCTACAATTTTTTTCCTTATCCTAATCAACCATCCACATCTTTCCTCTTATAATTTGTCATACCCTCTACAGAGACATGCCATATCTTCCTGTGTTAATATAGAACCTACCTAGCCCATTGACACCTTTCATCAAATGGTTGTCTTTCATCAATAACTGTACTGATTCTGAATTCAAATAAACCAGTATAAATCTGGAATAATCACTGTGGCTAGAATTACGGTAGCATCTAGATGCTTCCACTGAAGTCAGGTACATATTCTGCTAGGCACCGTACTTGTGCCACATGGGAGATGGTCCATGCTCTGAAGAACTTCCATGAATACACATAATTGGGAAAACAGAGCAGAGTTGAGCATCTCTAAATATTGCACCAAAGTGGCATACATAAATCATGCAGGGGAGTGGAAAAGCTGCAACTAGAACTCAAGTATCCTGAGCTCCATGGCAGTGCCCTATACAACAGATCACACTTCCTTTCTAGTGTCAGTGGAGTTAAACCAATGAAATATTAGCATGAGCAGAATCTTGCCATGAAGCCTAGTCAAAACAACTGAGAATCTCTCTAAATAGCTTTGAAATACCATGGGGCATACTGTATTATATTTAGAATTATTTACAAAAGCCCCTTTCCGTGATTAGCAGGATTGTAACCTGCTTCCTTTATTCTCACTGATAACCAGAAACTTGCATACTGAGAGTTGCTACTTGAGACTCCTCGGATGAATTGCTATTCACTGATATAAGAAAGGGTTTAGAACCTGGCCTGGTATAACTGATATTTAAGGCCTTCATAACCATTTGAGAGAATGAAAAGGAGTAGGGTATAATGCAGTATAGACTGTTATTTAAAAGAAAAATCCATTTTCATCACAATAACCAAGATTGTTTTTATTGGTGAATTATGGCAAACAGCAACCGTGAAATGAAAGAGGAATTTGAAGATAACTGTACTCAATAAATCTACATTAATTTTGATAGTTTACCATATATCTGTTCCAAGACTGTAGATGTCAATGCAAACAAGGTCTCTTTATTGAACTTAATAGATCAAATGGACATTCTCTTCAAGCAAAAGAGAAAAGAGAATGTATAAAACTCTCTCTACAGAGACATTAAAGAGGGTGAAAATTCTTCCAATATATTCATGATACTAGCCCTCTGCACTGTCTGGTCCACATACCCTAATGCAAGACTTGAATTGTGAGCATCTCCCCTCCTGAAACATTGCACTATAAATGATTCCACATCTCCTGCATTCTCATAACAACTTGGACTGCACTCCTGAGATATGCAGAGTAGGCATTAAAAAAACTCCATATGACTGAAGAGACTGCTTGTTTACAGCCATAATAGCTATAACAAGAATATGACACGATATTATATTTATGTACTTTGAATATGTAGGAATTCAAATATATATGTCAGGTTTCACCTTAGCTTTCTACACAGTCCATGCAACCTATTGAAATGAGTACAACATTACAATGTGTGAAATAATATGGATTTTGGCACATAATGCATGTGAGCTATCTCCCTACATTTGCAATGCCTACGAAGCTCTGCACTGAAGAATTTAAATTGGAGAGTTAATTATGTCTTTTCTATAGTTTCATGGAAAAATGAAAAACAGCACCTTGTCGCTTCCATTCCTTGGGTCTTACCCAGAAGCTAATAGTGGCTTTAATCAGTGAACTGCTTTCTGGTATTAAAAAGAATAAAGAAAAACAATCCTCCAAAGCTATGATTTTCATAGGAGAGAGAAGGATAAAGAAGGTCATCAGGATATTCTTCACTTTTATACTTCAAAATGTGAATCTGGGGAAGGGGATGAGGTTGTCATATCTGATGGTGTTAGGCATATCACAGAATGTCTAGGAGATAAGGGTCCGTAACAAGATACAGAAGAGCAGTTTCAGAAAGCTTTCTCTAAGAGTGTATAACTTGTTTAGAAATCAAGGAAAGAGGTGGTAGCATAATTTGTGTGCGTTGCAGTTGATAGTTCTTAAGGTTTTGTGATGGAAAGCTGTGCACGTCATCATATAATAATGTCAAGAAAAAGCTTTTTGAGACATAAGCAATGGCAGGCAATCTGAGAGCTTCATCAACATTGCTAATGAAAAGCAAGTGATGCATTTTCAAAACTTGATCACATACAGCAGATTAAAACTGAGGCACATAACTGTGATATAGATCTTTGTAAGGGTATTTGAAATGTCAAATGTATAGGAGACATAACTGATTTGTAATAGTAAAAATTTCATCTTCCATAACCTTTCAAGAACATGATTTTTTGAAAAAAAAATGTAGAAGTACAGCTGTCCTATAGGTTTAGGCATATCTTATTTTGCAACTCCTTGAGTGAAAACAAGAGCTTAAAGAATTTTCTTTCAGTTCTGAGTGCTTTGGATTTTAGCCCTGGAAATAGTCCACACAAGTGAAAAATATTCTCAAGTGAAAAATAATTTTAAAAAAACCTCCAAAACTTAAGGGCAGCTTTTTATTTTTTAATTATGGAATTAATGCATGATTCAGAAATCTAGGAGTCAGTCAAAGGCAATTATGTTATTTTAAAATGATCTGAAGGTGTGCAAATTAAATACAATAGTTTAATCTGAAAATATTCAAAGCATATATTCCAAATTTAAGTTATATTAATCTCAGTTCTATGGTAGCCAAGCTAGTCCATATTTAAGTAACATTGGATCATCCATTTGGAGTGGGATTTATATGCCTCAACTAAACGTGATAATGTAAAGAAAACATTTTCAGTATGAATTACGAATAAGGACATATGGGGCACATCCAGACAAGCCTACACGTGCCTCTCAAGGCATCTCAAAGCAGTTTGAGACACTGCAAGAGGCACGCTGAGAACATTCCCCCGCACTGCATATTTGCAGCACTGACTCTAAATTTGATACCTGGAAATTTGTGAATTTGGAATTTTTTTATCAGAGAATTTGCAGTTCTTAAATAAAGAACACCAAGGTTCCTGCTAGTGAGGCAAGTGGCAGGACCCAGGCAGAGGAACCTGCTCAGGGCAGGCACTTGGGGCCCAACTGGAGGGCAAATGAGCTAGCTGACCTCCTGGCCATTTGGCAGAAGTGCTACCATAGCCCACTGGCAGCTGGCTCAGAGATGCAGACACCTCGGCTGCAGCTGTTCTATCCCCATCCAGACATGGCAGGTGTGCAACCTTGGGGCCACATGCCATCGCAGGTGGCAGCAGGTCACATCCAGGCAGCAGCCCCCACCTCCAGACTACTGCAGTGGGTAGAGTGCATGGAACTCTAGGTTAGGGCTGCTTCAGCAGTCCGGCTGGTACAAGGGGCTAGTGTCCCCAGATACCAATTAGCCGGGCCCTAGAAGCTCCTGTCTATTTGTTTCATTCAATAACTGGGAGTCCTAAGACCCATACGGCTAACTAGTAGCCCCTGCTGTACAGGAATCAATGGATGAATGAAACAACAAAATTCTGGAGACAACAAAGGCAAAGAAAAACAAGACAGGGGTGTTATGTGGGCCAAGGGGTCAAAACATGAAAATGAGTGCTCCCAAGAGGGACACAGAGCACAGCCCACTAGGCCATACCCACCAGTCCTCAAAGGCATCCAAGGAGCTGGTGAATGTCATGCAGTGGTGCTCCACTCAGAAGCATGTGTGAACCAATGAGAAGAGAAGGGCCCCACAGTCCCTGTGCACCATCCTAGTCACAACCTCCTTTGCAGTCACATACAGGGTCCACTTGGCCAGGGCCAGGAGGAGGTTGACCAGGAGGCTGCAGGACTTGGTGGGGCCGCAGATGAGGTGATAAAAACAAAAAGGTGGGGGGTGAATTTCAACCAGAACCTCAAGAGGAGGATCTGGAAATGGAGGTGGAGGGGCTTCAGCCTGGCACACACAAGGGTCATGTGCTCCAGGGTCTCCCTCTGCCCGCAGAAGAGGCAGGAGACCGGGGTGTCCATGAAGCTCGCCATATACACACCCATGGTGATGGCTCCATGGAGAAGCCACAGCTGAGGTCCTCAGTGGTTCATGTGATGATGGTGGAGTACAGACTCAGCCACTGGGGTGCCCCAGCCATGCCCTCGATGACCAGGCCTTACCAGGTCTTGGTGTCTGGGCAGGACTCAAGGGCAGCATGGTGGACAGTGCAGTGCATGAGTGCATAGAGGTGTCAGTGATGGATGGTGGAAAAGCGGACCAGTCTGGTGTCCTCCAGCTGGCGGAGTGGGGACTGCTATGAAGCCAGGCAAGGCACCAACCCCACAACAAACTCCGGTGGGCTGAAGGACACAGGGAGGTGGGGGCCACCACTGCACAGGACCTGGTTAACAAAGGCAAGGGCAACAGGAAATAGGGCAGATTTCACCTCTCAGACCAGATGGCAAGTTGCATGTGTCATGGGTAGACCCATGCACCAGGCCCGTGCAGCAGGGAGCACCCACTTCCACCTATTGTAGTCCAGAAGGTCTCCAATATGAGGGACACAAGCCAGGATCAAACTCTGTCACAAGTGGGATGCCTCTGCCATCGGCACCTCCAGCTGGGGGTTCCAGAGGAGGGGCTCGAGATGCAGATCGGCACCCTGGGTGACTGTTGCAGGGGGACCTGGAGGCAGAGAACAGCCTCCAAGCCCAGAGGAGATCCTGGTAGAAATCTCCTAAAGGAGCTAGATGCTCGAGCAGAGAAACGCATCGTGGGTGCAGTGGTCTAGAGCACAAAGCTCTTCCCATCTCTCCCAAAACTCTCTGCAGAGGGACAGGTTGGTTGGGTCAGTGGCCAAGCACCTCTCCAGCTCTAGCACTTCCCACTCAAGCTGCTCCTGGACCACCTTCCTTTGCCAGGAGTGCCCCTGCCCCCCAAGTTTAGCTGCAACAAAAAAGCTGGATGCGCACCTTCCCCACATCCCACCATTTCTGAGCCAAGCAGAAAGCCCAGTGGGAACCATCTGAACGCCCAGGTCTGCTAAGGCCCCAGACTCTGGTTGGGATTGGGACAGCTCTGCAGCCCCTTGGGACACGGGTGGGGGTAAGGGTGGTTGGGATTGCCAGCATCTTGCTGGCAGACCACTGAGTGGACTCGCGATCAAGGAATGCAAGGAATGCAAGCCTCTGGGGACCGCCAGGACCAAGAAGTCCAGAGACTCCAATGGAGCCTGCCAGTTCTCAGGCATCCTTCTCCTGGTCCTGGGGCTCAGCAGGCACCATCTGAACCGCCAGTCCACTAAGGCCCCAGACTCAGGTTGGGATTGGGAGAGCTCTGCAGCCCCATGGGATAGAGGCAGGAGTAAGGGTGGGTGTGGGCCTCCCTCACAAGATGGCAGAGCAGAGATGGAACCCCGGGGGGGGTCTGTGTGGGGTCCCCGGCAAGATCAGCCAGTTGGTCAGGGGACCCTACCTCATCCCCCACTGGGGTGGGACCATAAGGCGGGCTGGTAGCAAAGCTATTCTGGGATGAGGGGGAGGATCTTATCAATGTGAAAGCCTGTTGAACCCTGTAAGAGGGACTCCCACAGGTCAGGCTGACCCTGAACACCCAGGCCCTAGAGTGGCCTGGGCCCAAACAAGGTGGTGATCACTGAAAGAGGTTGGCCACATGCCAGAGGAGTGGGCCCAGGCCAAGTGCAGGAAAGAGATATAAACCCAGTCAAACTGAAAGTGGCATACCTGCTCCTCCCCCATCCTCACATAGGTGAAGGAGTGGGGGGTCGGTAGGGTGACAGGCATGCCAGACAACCATCAGGGAATAGTCTGTCAGGATCTCCCCAAGGATGCCCACGGTGGCCTAGTTCCATTACCTGCCTGACCTGTCTTACTCGTCTAGGGTGATGTTAAAGTCCCCGCCACGGACCAGGCACTCATGAGGGTTAAGGGTGATGATATATGTGGCCGCCTGGAAGAAATCTGCCAACTCCAGGTCCCCCACAGGGGCATACATGTTCAGAAGCCTCAGGACCAGCCCCTGCACCTGGACCCGGAGGTGCAACAGGCAGCCAGGCACCACCTCAACATCCTGGAAAACCTCTGGGTGCAAGCCTGGGGAGAACAGGGTGGCCACCCCTCAAGAGGTGGCTGAGTGGTGACTACAAAAGACCCTGTCTCCCCACTCCAGCTGCCAGCTAGGCTCATTGGTGAGTGTCATCAGGGTCTCCTGCGAGAATACCATGGGGTACCCTCCCTCCTGAAGGAAGGAGAGTACTCAGCATCTCCAGAGACACTTCCTGGAGCTGTGGGCATTGAGGTCACAATTTTAAATGTCCTCATGGCTGGGGGGATGGAGTAGATATTTCAGTAGGGGGTCTCACACATCTCAACACCCGGTGTGGGGCCTGCTGATTCACATAGCGCCCTCCCATATGTATAGAGGGCATCTATGAAACTGCAGGCCCACCTATAGATCTGGATGTTGCATCTTTTGGGCCCCTTGCCTTCCCCCACCAGTGCCCTCACAGTGGTGAGGACTCTGTCAAAATCTCCTCAGTGGTCCAAGGCCAGCTGTACCTTGCTGGTGAACCAGCCGAGGTAGTTACAGTCAAGAAATGTAAGTAACTCACCCCTGGGGACTGCTGGGACTGAGAGGTCCTCAGGCATCCTCCTCCTGGTCCTGGGGCTCAATGGGCTCCTTAGGCACCGTCTGAACACCCTGGTCCGCTAAGACCCCAGACTGTGGTTGTGATTGTGACACCTCTGCAGCCCCTTGGGACAGGGTTGGCAGTAAGGGTGGGGGTGGGGCTCCTTCACAAGATGGTGGGGTAGAGCTGGAGTCCTGGGGGTCTGTGCAGGGTCCCCAACAAGAGATCGGCCTGTTGATTAGGGGACCCCACTGTAACCCCCTCTGGTGCAGAATTATGAGGCAGGCTGGAGGTAAGGGGTTTTTTCGGGAGGGGAAGGGAAGAGACCCATCAGGCACTGGGGTGACTTCAGCATCTGCCCCAGGATCCTGGGAAAGGGGACCTCCTCACCGGGGTGAGCCCTAGGGCCCCTGTATCCCCCAGATCAGGTTGCGGCTCTGCTTCTGGGCCTTCCTTTGGGTAGGCCAAGGAAGCAGAATGAGGGACTTACTCCATGGGGTCCTGTTTGGGAATATCCAACGGCCCCATACCTCCTCCATGGGGATCACCCATTTGATCTTTCTCTGGGGTGGGGTGTCAGGCACAGCTGGGGAGGCCCCCGGAGGCTGGGCCTCTCCTTCCTCACCATGTGTTGGTCTTGGAAGAGGGAGAGGAGTCCTCCACGTCAAAGGCTCCAGCTGCACCCAGGCCTTCCTCTTGCCTTTACACCCCAAGGGGACCTGCACCCACTCAGCCATGGGGTGGTCCTCAGGTGGACAGACTCCAGTAGGAGATCATGAGGATTGAGGGGCAGCCACGACAGGGGCATGACTGGGGCAGAGGGGGCCCTGCTCCCTCTCTCCCCCGGTTGCTGCTACCCTCCCTGGGACC
>NW_017729027.1:22060683-22062200 GCF_001723915.1 Gavialis gangeticus | reverse complement strand
CTCTCCTTCCTCACCATGTGTTGGTCTTGGAAGAGGGAGAGGAGTCCTCCACGTCAAAGGCTCCAGCTGCACCCAGGCCTTCCTCTTGCCTTTACACCCCAAGGGGACCTGCACCCACTCAGCCATGGGGTGGTCCTCAGGTGGACAGACTCCAGTAGGAGATCATGAGGATTGAGGGGCAGCCACGACAGGGGCATGACTGGGGCAGAGGGGGCCCTGCTCCCTCTCTCCCCCGGTTGCTGCTACCCTCCCTGGGACCCCACAAAACTTTGTTGGGGGTGGGGTCCCTTGAGCTTACTGCAGGCTCGTATTTGTTGCTGAGGTCCCAGGGGGGTCTGAGAGGGAAAGCAGTGCTGGTGGTAAAGGCACCCCTCTTGCCAGTGGGACCCGCAGATGCCCTCCCTGCCTGGACCATGGAGCACTCATGGTTCAAGTGCCTCGGGGCACAGCACCAGAAGCACCACAGGTCCTCCAGTGTATAGAAAATCCTCACCAGTGCCCCCTGGTAAGAAATTGGCAGGAACCCCTCAGCCCCCAGCTGTGCTCCCACTGCCAGCTGAATCATAACTGTTGACAGAAAGAATGCACATGACGGAGGCCAGGGTCTCAGCAACCCAGTGAGAGGGCCACCACCAGGGAGATAACTCTCCACAGGGTTTGGAGCTGGAGGAGGAGGGCCCAACTGGGGATATATATGGAGCTGAGGACCACCCTGGTCCCCAGTTCTTCTAGAGGCTTGAGGGGGATGTACACGTCCTCCACCATGAGCCTCCTCTCCACCACCTTTTGTGCAGTGGCCTCTGAGGCAAGGAAAAAGACCCCCTTGCCATGAAAGTGGGAGGCCTCCACAATCTTGGGGGGCCCTCACT
The DNA here is from genome assembly GCF_001723915.1 of Gavialis gangeticus. NCBI lineage: Eukaryota > Metazoa > Chordata > Crocodylia > Gavialidae > Gavialis > Gavialis gangeticus. The sequence goes on along the minus strand of NW_017729027.1, from coordinate 22,061,331 downwards.
ACCTGAGCCAGGGCCTGTACCCAGGTCTCAAAGTGCAGGTTCTCCCTCATGGGCAGTTGGCACTTCACCCCATGCCTGTGAGTGAGTGCCAGAAAGTGAGCCCTGCCATACGAGCTGAAAGGGCCGATGGTGAAGAGTCTAGGCCCCAGTTTCAGGTCTCTCCACAGCTGCCTGTGCATAGCTGTGTTTCTCCCTCCAGAGGGTCACATTGGTGGGGCCAGGGCAAGAGCCAGGGACAGGCTGAGTGGGTGTGCTGGCTGGTGTAGTGCACCTGGTCTCCTCAGATGCTGGTGGGTTTAGGCTTGGGGGCAGGGCCCTTGCCCTTCTTGCCCCCATCTGTGGAGGAGGTTGAAGAGGAGCCCTTCCTGCTGCCCTTGGCCTTGGTTCCAGATGACAGGAGAGGGGGATTAGAAACCCCTCTGGGGGAGGCCTGGCTATGGGAGACCCCATGGCCCTGTTGGCTCCCTACTGGAGTCCTACCTGCCCCTGCAACAGAGGTTGCAGGCTTAACCACCCCCAAAGGAGGTTGGTCAGACTCTGCCTCCAGGGCAGAGGCTTCAGGGGCATGCCATTGGGGGCTTGGCTGGGATCCATCCCCATAGTGGGGGCTGAACAGCACTGGCCCAAGGACCAAGCCCTGGGGGACTC
>NW_017729027.1:22060268-22060672 GCF_001723915.1 Gavialis gangeticus | reverse complement strand
TGGTGTCAGGTGATGCAAGGTGGTGCAGCAGGGAATCTCCCTCTGTCCTGAGAAGGGGCAGCAGCAGAAACAACAGCGGCAGCAGCAACAGCGGGAGCCATCCAGTTCAGCCACTCAGGGTGTGTTTCTGGTGAAAGTGGAGATGAAGGTGGGGGTGGCCTACCAAGACAGCTGGGGCAGGTAATGCACCTTTAGGCTCCAGCAGTGATGGTGAGGGAGGAGCCCACAGACAGTGCAGCTTCCCTCATAGGCTGTCCCCTGACCACAGCTTGGCAGTGGACTGGAACAAGGGTGCAGAAGCTGGGGTTTGGTGCTGGAGTGCGGTGTAATGTAGTGGGTCCCTCCCCTAGGGGGGGCAACAGAGGACCGCCCCTGTGGGGGGGGCAGCAACAGCAGCACCCCAA
>NW_017729027.1:22049441-22055268 GCF_001723915.1 Gavialis gangeticus | reverse complement strand
AGGGTGCAGAAGCTGGGGTTTGGTGCTGGAGTGCGGTGTAATGTAGTGGGTCCCTCCCCTAGGGGGGGCAACAGAGGACCGCCCCTGTGGGGGGGGCAGCAACAGCAGCACCCCAAGGCAGGAAGGGGTGTGGCCAACTCACTCCCAAAAGCTCTGAGACCAAGCCAGCAGCAAGCAGTAGCCAGAGGCAGGAAAGGGCCTGGTCGTCTTCTCCCCAGGAGAAGATGCAACCAAGCTTGCAGCAACAGCAGCAGCATCCTGGGACAGGAAGGGGCATAGCCAAATTCTTCCCAGAGGCTCCTCCCCCAGAATCTCCTGAGGGCAAGTATTCCTGGGCGCAGGTACTGAGCACAGGTTCTAGCTCCCCCATGCTGAAGATCTGGGAGGAGCTGGGCAGGGTTATTTTGCCCCAGGTGGCACAACTTGCCCCACAGCAAAGTGCATGTCCAGGCACATGCACCGAGGCAAAAATCCCCGGCACAAATTTGGGCCGCATCTATTTGAGCTGCTGCAAGCGCATGTGTCTGCATGTGTGGATGCTCCCATGTAGTTCTCTAGTAAGTTTTCACATTCCTTCCAGCACAATGATCATAATTAAAAATTGTTTTAAGCACTTTAGAAATTTCCTACCTGTAATTTTTTCAATCCTGAGTAGGGTAAACATGAAAGGAAGCATGCTTCCACCTTCTTGCATTGTTTCAGCCTGACACTGGTAAATTCAAGCAAAATCCACCCTAAATTATTGATTTATTTACAGTAAATAATACATTGTTCATCACACCTGACATATATATTTGAGTTCCTACGTGTTCAAAGTACACAAATATAATGTCTTGTCATATTCTTGTTATAGCTATTATGGTCATAAACAAGCAATCTCTTCAGTTACATGAAGTTTTTTTAGTGCTTACTCCGCATATCACAGAAATGCAGTCCAAGACATTATGAGAGTGCAGGAGACATGGAATCATTTACAGTGCAACGCATCAGGAGGGGAGACACCTCACAAGTCAAGTCTTGCATTAGGGTATGTGTACCAGGCAGTGCAGAAGGCTAGTATATAATCATGAATATATTGGAAGAATATTCACTCCTTTATTAATGTCCCTGTAGAGAGATTTTATGCATTCTCTTTTCTCTTTTGCTTGAAGAGAATGTCCATTTGATCTATTAAGTTCAATAAAGAGACCTTGTTTGCATTGACATCTACAGCCTTGGAACAGATATATGGTAAACTATCAAAATTAATGGGAGTAGTTGGTAGTAGTAGCAGCAGTAGTAGTGGTAGTAATAATAATAAATTCAAGCATTTATATCTGGAACTTAATATAATACAATTCCAATATCATACAAAAAACCAATATATTACAAAAAATACAATTCTTCTAAGTCATTGTCTGAATCTCTAGAAGTATTTATTTGAACAAAGACTGGAAATGTTAACAACTTGAATACAAACCAATTGTCAGAAATATCTATGTTGAGAAAGGTCTTTCAAGCACTATAATATAATCCTATAATGTATTCTTTAATGACAGAACTTGGCAGGCCATCAATCATTGTACAGCCTTCAAAACAAAGCCTGGTATGTCTGCTAGCTCACATACAAACCCCTCAGCTTGAATAATTTTTTTAATCTATATCTTTTATTTTCTCTCTAAAAATGGCATTCAATGGCAGCTAGAGTTACATACTTCATTCTGCAGTCCTGTGAGCAAGATAATGAATGAGAGTCAGAAAAACTTAGATTTGTAAGGGTATTTGAAAGAGACAGTCAGGTGCCTATGTGCTTTGGAAAATCCCATTTGGCTTCCCACTGCCTCTTCAGGTGACTGAATACATTTTAAAATGTGGTCTGATATTTCTGACAGACATCTTGTGTTATCTTTAACAAAATCATGGAATGTCTTTTTAAGGTATTTTGGTGCCTAGCAATTCAGAAAGGTGTCCAGTGTAATACCTCATCAGGGTGTGACAGGGAACAATTATTTTAAGGTAGCCAGACAGAGGTGTGAACACAACAGGATAAACCCATATAAAAATATGGGACCAGATCCTTAGATGGTGTAAGGTGGTATTGATTCACTAACAAAAAGCTATGAAAACTTACTCTGGCTGGGAGTGGGCCATTTATTTCTCAAAATGAGCAATTGATAAACTGGGTGATACTCAGGATTAATTATTAAACTGAGAAAATTTCAGACTTTAAGAGCATGTCTACTTGTGTGCATTTAATGAGCATTAGCTCAATTTAAAGCACATTAAGGGTGTACATCTACACATGCGTGCCTTTAATGCACATTTTAAATGGTGAATTGAGGCTAATCATGCCTAAATTTGATACCTGCTTTTGCAGGTATCAAATTTAGGCATGATTAGTTACATTGCGTTAATGCACATATCGACACATTAAAGCACATTAACAGAATGACTTTAGTGCTGCGTCTGCTCAGCCACTAAGCGGCCAGCCAGAGCCCAGCCCCAGAGCCCCTTGCTGGGTGCCTCTTCTCCCCCAGGGCTGGGCTGCTCTCTGGTAGCCCCTAGCTGAAAATTATAAAAGCCTGTAGCCATTTTGTGCCTTGGGGCACACTGCTCAGAAGCCTGGACAGGAATGCTATACAGAAGCCCAGCAGCCCCTGTGTGACCCCCCTGGCAGCTCAGGGCACCCTACCCAGCACCTGCCTCACCCTTGACCCAGCCCCAGGCCCTGCCACCATGTCATCACCAACTGCCAACTCCTCCCCCAGTGGGGGCACAGATGGACACCAGGCACAGCCAGATGCTATCGCTGATGGGGAGCCCTGCACTGAGCCTCCAGCCTTGTGAGCCCCAGACACATGTTAAGTCCTGAACTGGAAAATGGCCCTCCTGGTACCTGGCCCTGCCCTTGTCCCTGGCCCCTGCCTGGCTCGCTCGCACTCCCCCTGGCCCCAGGTTCTTCCCCCCACAGCACACAGAGACAGGACACAGTTCAAAACTTTACTGACCAGCCTGGTGAGGCAGGAGATGGAGAGAGTCTAGAACCTAAAAACAGCAAGACATGCAGCAGTACACCCTTGGTAAGTACCAAGGGGCCCTTTGGGCATCAGAACAGGTGTGCACCAAAGGCATCATTCAGAGGTCTCAAGTGCCTTTATACTTATGCTAGGAGCATGGGGAACAAGCAGGAAGAACTCACACTTCTGCTTGCAGACAATAACTTTGATTTAGTGGGGCTAATGGAAACCTGGTGGGACCCTACCCATGACTGGGCAGTACACATTGAGGGCTACAGGTTGTACAGAAGGGACAGAGTAGGAAGGAAAGGGGGTGGGATTGCTCTCTATGTAAAGGAGCATTATACATCTACCCTAATCAAAATGGGATCAGAGGAGAAGAAAGCTGAGGCATTGTGGATTAGGATACATGGGAGGTTGAGGGGAAAGGGACTTGGTGGTGGGGGTCTGCTATAGACCACCAACACCAAGAGGAAAACCTAGACCTGGGATTCTTGAGGAAGCTTTCAGAGGCCGCACAGTATAGGGACATGGTTGTCGTGGGAAACCTAAACTAGCCTGACATCTGCTGGGAGGAGCAGTCAGTCAAATCCAACCATTCATGTAGTGCAGGACCTTCACCTAATGCAGGAGGTATATGGTCCCACTAGGGGGAATGCCTTACTGGGCTTGGTGTTAGCTATGGGGGAGGACCTGGTAGGAGAGCTGTAGATTCATGGTCACCATGGGGACAGTGATCTTCAATCAATCAAATTCACCATACGGCGTAGAGTGGGTAAGATAACTAGTAGGGAGGAAGTGCTTGACTTCAGGAAGGCTGACTTCAGTGTGCCTTAGGAGTCTAGTCAATGATGCACTGCAAGATAAGAGTATTGGCAAGATGAGAGTCCAGGAAGGGTGCTCATTTCTAAAGGAAGCAATCCTTTGGGTGCAGAGGGAGACTATTTCAGTACAAGGAAAAAGGGGGAAAGAAGCCAAAAAACTTCCTTGGCTAAACAGGGAAATCCAGGGGAACCTAAGGGCAAAAAAGAAGACATATAGGTGGTAGAAGCAGGGGGAAGCTACCAAGGAGTGTACCTACTTGGCCCGCACTTGCAGGGAGGCAGTTAGAAAAGCCAAAACAACTACAGAGCTGAGGCTGGCAACACAAATTTGAAACAATAAAAAGTCTTTTTTTTATGTATGTAGGGAGTAAAAGAAAGGTGCAGGGCAGCACAAGACCCCTACCAAACAAGAAGCAGCAATTAGTGACAGACAGGGGGAAGAAGGTTGAGCTATTCAATGAGTTTTTTGCCTCTGTGTTCCTGAACAGGGGTCAAGAGAAGTGTCTTAATGGGTTCTTAGATGGGCATCAGAGGGACACCAGCCTACCAACTGTCAAAGCTGACTTGGTGCAGAGTCACTTGGATGGATTGGATGTGTTCAAGTGAGCAGGCCCAGATAAGCTCCATCCAAGGGTACTGAAGGAATTGGCTAGTGTCATAGCAGAACGACTGGCACAGCTCATGGCACTCGGGTCAGGTCCCGGAGGACTGGAAAAGGGTCAATATGGTCCCTATTTTCACGAAGGGGAGGAAGGAGGATCTGAGTAATTATAGGCTAGTTAGTCTCACCTCCATGCTTGGAAGGGTCTTTGAAAAGATTATGATCATATTTGTGGGAATCCAGTGGGAAAAATAATGCAGCAGGAAAACCAGCATGGACACGTAACAGGTAGATCATGCCTAACCAATCTGGTTTTGTGTTATGACCGGGTCACAAAATGCTTAGACGCAGGCGTAGAGGTGAATGTTGTTTTCTTGGATTTAAGCAAGGCCTTCAATACAGTATCTCATCCCATTCTCATAAATAAATATTTACATAGTCCGGTGGGTGTGACATGGATGTTTACACAGTCTGGTGGGTGGCAAATTGGCTTAGCGGTCGCATCCAGACAGTGATAGTAGACGGGTTGGTATCGACCTGGAAGGATGTAGGTAGTCAGGGTTCCACAGGGTTCGGTCCTTGGACCTGTACTCTTCAATATCTTCCTCAGTGACTTGGATGTGGGTGTGAAGTGTACTCTGTCCAAGTTTGTGGACAATACTAAATTGTGGGGTGAAGTGCACACTCTGGAGGGTAAGGAATAATTGCAGGCAGACCTGGACAGGTTAGAAAAGTGGGCAGTACACAATAGGATGCAGTAAAACAAAGACAAGTGCAGAGTGCTGCACCTAGGGAGTAAAAATATCCAGCACACCTACTGGCTGGGAAGTGATCCTCTCCACAGCACAGAAGTGGAAAGGGATCTCAGTGTCATAGTAGACTCTAAGATGAACATGAGTCATCAGTTTAACTAAATCATCAGCAAAGCTAACCACACTTTATCATGCATTAGCAGATTCATGGAAAATAGATCCAAGGAGGTGATACTTCCCCTCTACGCGGCATTGGTCAGACCGCAGTTGGAGTACTGCATCCAGTTTTGGGTGCCATACTTTAAGAAAGATGTGGATAACCTTGAGAGGGTCCAGCAGAGGGCCACTCATATGGCTAAGGGCCTTACAGAACAAGCCCTCTGAGGAGAGACCGAGGGACCTGGACCTCTTTAGCCTCTGCAAGAGAAGCTGAGAGGTGATCTTGTGGCTACCAGAAATTCATTAGGGGGACACAACAAAGGATCAGAGATGCTCTGTTCACCAGGGCACCTCTTGGGGTAACAAAGAACAGTGGTCACAAACTGACAGAGAACAGATTTAGGTTAGATATCAGGAAAAACTTCTTCACAGTAAGGGGAGCCAAAATTTGGAACAGGCTTCCAAGGATGGTGGTTTTCTCCCCTACCTTGCTAG
>NW_017729027.1:22043556-22044441 GCF_001723915.1 Gavialis gangeticus | reverse complement strand
GACCTGTACTCTTCAATATCTTCCTCAGTGACTTGGATGTGGGTGTGAAGTGTACTCTGTCCAAGTTTGTGGACAATACTAAATTGTGGGGTGAAGTGCACACTCTGGAGGGTAAGGAATAATTGCAGGCAGACCTGGACAGGTTAGAAAAGTGGGCAGTACACAATAGGATGCAGTAAAACAAAGACAAGTGCAGAGTGCTGCACCTAGGGAGTAAAAATATCCAGCACACCTACTGGCTGGGAAGTGATCCTCTCCACAGCACAGAAGTGGAAAGGGATCTCAGTGTCATAGTAGACTCTAAGATGAACATGAGTCATCAGTTTAACTAAATCATCAGCAAAGCTAACCACACTTTATCATGCATTAGCAGATTCATGGAAAATAGATCCAAGGAGGTGATACTTCCCCTCTACGCGGCATTGGTCAGACCGCAGTTGGAGTACTGCATCCAGTTTTGGGTGCCATACTTTAAGAAAGATGTGGATAACCTTGAGAGGGTCCAGCAGAGGGCCACTCATATGGCTAAGGGCCTTACAGAACAAGCCCTCTGAGGAGAGACCGAGGGACCTGGACCTCTTTAGCCTCTGCAAGAGAAGCTGAGAGGTGATCTTGTGGCTACCAGAAATTCATTAGGGGGACACAACAAAGGATCAGAGATGCTCTGTTCACCAGGGCACCTCTTGGGGTAACAAAGAACAGTGGTCACAAACTGACAGAGAACAGATTTAGGTTAGATATCAGGAAAAACTTCTTCACAGTAAGGGGAGCCAAAATTTGGAACAGGCTTCCAAGGATGGTGGTTTTCTCCCCTACCTTGCTAGTCTTTAAGAAAAGGCTGGATAGGCATCTAGCTGGGGTCACCTGACCCCAGCACTCTTGCTT
>NW_017729027.1:22030766-22038556 GCF_001723915.1 Gavialis gangeticus | reverse complement strand
GGATGTTTACACAGTCTGGTGGGTGGCAAATTGGCTTAGCGGTCGCATCCAGACAGTGATAGTAGACGGGTTGGTATCGACCTGGAAGGATGTAGGTAGTCAGGGTTCCACAGGGTTCGGTCCTTGGACCTGTACTCTTCAATATCTTCCTCAGTGACTTGGATGTGGGTGTGAAGTGTACTCTGTCCAAGTTTGTGGACAATACTAAATTGTGGGGTGAAGTGCACACTCTGGAGGGTAAGGAATAATTGCAGGCAGACCTGGACAGGTTAGAAAAGTGGGCAGTACACAATAGGATGCAGTAAAACAAAGACAAGTGCAGAGTGCTGCACCTAGGGAGTAAAAATATCCAGCACACCTACTGGCTGGGAAGTGATCCTCTCCACAGCACAGAAGTGGAAAGGGATCTCAGTGTCATAGTAGACTCTAAGATGAACATGAGTCATCAGTTTAACTAAATCATCAGCAAAGCTAACCACACTTTATCATGCATTAGCAGATTCATGGAAAATAGATCCAAGGAGGTGATACTTCCCCTCTACGCGGCATTGGTCAGACCGCAGTTGGAGTACTGCATCCAGTTTTGGGTGCCATACTTTAAGAAAGATGTGGATAACCTTGAGAGGGTCCAGCAGAGGGCCACTCATATGGCTAAGGGCCTTACAGAACAAGCCCTCTGAGGAGAGACCGAGGGACCTGGACCTCTTTAGCCTCTGCAAGAGAAGCTGAGAGGTGATCTTGTGGCTACCAGAAATTCATTAGGGGGACACAACAAAGGATCAGAGATGCTCTGTTCACCAGGGCACCTCTTGGGGTAACAAAGAACAGTGGTCACAAACTGACAGAGAACAGATTTAGGTTAGATATCAGGAAAAACTTCTTCACAGTAAGGGGAGCCAAAATTTGGAACAGGCTTCCAAGGATGGTGGTTTTCTCCCCTACCTTGCTAGTCTTTAAGAAAAGGCTGGATAGGCATCTAGCTGGGGTCACCTGACCCCAGCACTCTTGCTTGCCCAGGGCAGGGGGTCGGACTTGATGATCTGTTGAGGTCCCTTCCAGCCCTAGCATCTATGAATCTATGTCCCCATAGCTGAGTGGGCACAGGCCTCTCACATGCCAAGGAAGGCATCAATGCCAGTAGTAATGTCCTCCTTGGCAGCAGGGGGCAGCGGGTGGCTGGCAAGCAGGATAGCTGGGGAGGCCCTGAGGAGTGGGGGAACATGTCCCTGGGTGCCAGGGTGAGTTGTTGAGGCAGCCGGGGCTGGGTAGTGCAGATGTGGCATGAGCACAGTGGGCACATTCTGCCTTCATCTATGCCACACTGCTCCTCTGACACAGGAAGCATCTGCGCAGGGGTCACAGTGCAGAGGGGTGCGCTTTTAAGATGGCTGCCAAATGCTAGCAACTGGCTCTGGCTTCCACATGGCTGCCAAGTGCTGGCAGCCATGTGGCCAGAGGCTGGAGCTCCACCCAGTGGCCACAGGGGCACATGGCAGAGCTGGAGTGACTTGGCACTATAGTCCCAAGTCGTAGCATGTGTAGACACCTGCCAAAAATTGCTTAATGCACATTAGCTTAATCTGCATTAAATTTAAGCATGCTTAAATTTACATGTAGATGCACCCTAAATGTTTGTTTTATAAAAGCAGTGTTTACTTTCATTGAGTCCCATCATTGGGGAAACCTTACAGAATTCTGAAGGACTCAAGAAATATTGCTTAAAGGCTATTTTGGACTGTTAAGACTGTGAAGAACTATAATGTTAATACTTAATAGAAATAGAAGTTTTTCCACAGGCATTTAAAATAAAACAAAAATTACCAGAGGCAGGAGGAAGTAGAGGGAAACCTGAGGTGTTAAAATTCCTGAAAAATCTTTCCATTTTGGAACTGATCACCTGCTCTGCAAATCTGAAGGACAAATGAAGGAACTTTAACACACAAACACAGACCCTGTGTTTGCCTGACATAACCCAGCAAAGATTGTACAGCCAAGCAAAACATCATAAATTTGCACAGTCTGCAGCCACACTTCCCAGGAGACTGAAGAGAAGTTCGTAAAAAGGCCAAGACTGTAGATGTCAAACCAGTGGAATCAGTGCCTGAGGAGCCTGCCATCACTCAAGAGTGGAACAATGCCAAATAAGGAGACTAACCACTCAGATATCTTTAGCCCTCCATTAAGAAGGTGTCTAATTTCTTAAGGAGCCCTTGGAGAATTACACTGCCTCCCAGCAAATGCAGCATTACTCAAGAAATCAGCCCAAGGAATGAAGTAGTCTTTTTAAGATGTCAGGTCAACTTCACAGATCCTCTGGTAGAAAGATTGAATGTGATAAGCATGGTAAAAAGGTTTAGATTAAGTTGAATAACTCTTTATTGCTACAGAAAGCCAGCTGAGCTTTGAAGAAAGAACAGTTGATTAATTTAATAGAGTAAAAGATATTGCTAGGACTGGTCGGTAATTAATTAAATTGGAGACTATTGCTCAGGTAACAGACAGACTGAGTGAAATCCAATAAGCCTAGGAGCAAGTATCAGTGAATGAGCAAGTGGCAATTTGAATAAACATCCATATTGCCATCCATAAACCCTTATTGTGAGTATGATCATTCCTACTGGAGGGTAATACCAGGGGCAAGTGTTACTGGTACCATCATCTTTATGCTTTTGTGGTTTGACACACCAACTAAGGCTGATAGAAACAGATTGTCCTTTTTAATAACAATAATGATAACATATAGTGCACTAAAGGAAGTATAAAAAGAAATAAATACAGAAATAGGCCTTTCTTCTGGCTCCAATTCTTTCCTACAGAAAGCACATCTAAGAAGACTGGGTCTCATATTTTTTATAATGTTCCTTACTGTAGCCCATCTTTTGTTTTTGCTTTCATAATATGCCCTACATTATTTTATTAAAACAATAATTTTCAGTTACCTTTCTCTTCATTCCAATGTTGCTAACAAACAGATCATGTGCTTGGCCTACAAATGAATGTATTGGCAGGCACTGGTCTATTCATCTTCATACTGAACAATTAAGATAAATATTGAAAAGCTGTGCATTAAGAAAGCATTGGCTACCCTGTGTCCTGAATGAGGCAAGCATTCTGTGGGGAAAAAACAGCATGTGATAACCTAAAGAGTGTATCATTATCACTCTTTAGTTATTCAAGCTTACAATCTTTAGGTCACCAGGAAACCTTAATTTTGGCATTTCCTAATTTTTAAGTACTTAGCTTAGCAACAATCTTGCACAGTCTGTCTCTTGGTCTGCTCCCTCTCCAAGGCTGAAAAGCTCAGTCTTTTGCAGAGATGTCGTTTTTCATCCTTCATTTGTCTACACAGCCAAAATTTCAACCTTATGTTGCATCACTGATCGTTTTTACATATGGCAGTATGTTGAAAATATAAAGCAAGCTGTTATAGCCATCCACAAAGTTAAAAAACCTTCAAGGAAAGAAATAAAATCAGTATGTTGAGCAGATACAATAGATTTCTATCATAGGTCAAAAGTAAATGGCTGACGTAGGGCAAGATTAGAAAGGAGGCATATGCTTGCTTTCTATTTTAAAGGGTTGAGGACATGTCACTTTATTATATTCAAAGTGCAGAATTGGATGGGGACAATATATAATATCATTTAGCATTCTCTCTCCTTCTCCCTCTCCTACCCTGCCCCCAATCACTAATCTTTAGTTTTTATAAAGAGATGCATCATTATCTGCCAGTTTTACAATATGCCAAACACCCTTCCAATTCAATTTATGAAAGTTTAGAAATCTTTTTTTTAAAGAAAAAATAAATGAACCATAATATGAGTTTTTTTTCATAGCAATTATAAAATGCTTCAGTGTAATCTTTTCAAGCTGCTGGGGCTAGCAATGTATTTTCTTTGAATAAAATATATCCCTTGCCTCTCCTTTCCATTTATTGGTAGCTGTTGTGATAGAGACTTGTGTGTGCCTCTTATAATTAAAAAAAACTGTGTAGGTGTACATGGAAATCAATGGAGGATGTGTCAAAATAGGGACAAAAAGGGTGCAGGAAGACAACAAAGTTGTGCTTCTATCACTATAATTTTCAGTTAATAATAGCTGGGCTTTGCCAGTAAGTGTCCTTCCTTGTGAAGTTCTCTCAAAGGTATTCCCCAAAATAAGACAGATACCAGTATTACTAGTGCCTATTTTGATAAATGCAGCAGCCACTCTCACAGTTAGTTATATACTGCTTTAGGCATTATAGCCTTTTAATTATGAAATGAAATGTGTGCCAGGAAGCCTGTGTTACCCACGGTTCTTTCCAGGACTGTAATGGGATATTTGGGGAACTAAAGACCAGTCAGCCTAACCTCTATACCCAGAAAAATCATGGAGCAGGTCCTCCAGAAATCCACTGTGAAGCACTTAGAAAAGAACAAGGTGATGAGGAGCAGTCAGCTTGAATTCACCAAGAGCGAGTCATGCCTGACAAATCTGATTTCCTTCTATGACATGACAGATACCATGGATGAAAGAAGAGCAGTGGACATAGTATAGCTTGATTTTAGCAAGGGTTTTCACACTGTCCCTCATGATATCCTCATTAACTAGCTAAGGAAATATAGATTAATCCCATGCACCAGTACAGGCTGGAGACTGACTGGTTAAACAGAAGCTCTGCAGAAAAGGACCTAGAGGTTACAGTGGATAATCAAGTAAATACAAGCCATCAGTATGCCCCTGTTGCCAAGAAGGTGTAATGGCATATTGGGCTCCATTAGTAGGAGTGTTGCCAGCAGATCAAAGGAAGTGATTATTCCCTATATTTGGCTACATCTGGAATAATGTGTCCAGTTTTGGGGACCCCATTACAGAAAGGATGTAGACAAATTGGAGAGAGTCCAGGGGAGGGCAACAAAAATGGTGAGGGGGCTCGGACTCATGACTTCTGAGGAGAGGCTAAGGGAACTGGGCTTATTTAGTATGGAGAAGATGAGGGAAAAGATGAGACTGAAAGCGGATATAATTACAGCCTTCAACTACTTGAAGGGTGATTCCAAAGGGGATGGAGCTCAACTATTATCTGTGGTGGCAAATGACAGAACAAGGAGCAATGATCTCAAGCTGCAGCAAGGAAAGTTGAGGTTAGATGTTAGGATTAACTTTCTCACTAGGAGGCTAGTAAAGCACTCGAACCAGTTATCCAGAGAGGCTGTAAAAGCTTCATTTTTTGAGGATTTTAAGACCAGAATAGACAAAGCCTTGGCTGGGATGATCTAGCTGAGACTCTACCTGCTTTGAGCAGGTGGTTGATCTAGATGACCTCCTGAGGTCCCTTCCAACCCTAATTTTCTATGATTCTACGACTAGAAGAAAGCACTGTAAGGTTGGACCATCATACATAGTGAGTAGTCCTAAGTAGCTCAATGTCTAGTAGAGATGAGATATCAAGTAGGATTCCCCATGGGTCTGCCCCGAGTTTAGTATTGTTCAACATCTTCAGTAATGATTTGGATAATGTGATCAAGTGCACACTTAGCAAATTTGCAGATGACACCAAGTTAGGTGGAATTGCAGAGAGTAGGGCTGGGTTTCAGAATGACCTGGATAGACTAGAGGTATAGTCCACAGTCAGTGAGATGGACAAGTACAAAGTCCTGCACTTGGAATAAAACAACTGCATGCACAAATACAGACCGGGGAATGATTAGCTAGGTTGCAGTACTGCAGAGACTGGGGGTTAGGGGTGGACCATAAACTGAATATAAGCTAACAGTGTGCTCTTCTTGCAAAAAAGTGAACAGCATCCTTGGTTGTATTAACAGGAGTGTCACTTGCAAATCAAGGTAAGTTATTCTTCCTCCATGTTCAGCACTGGGGAGGCCTCACTTGGATTACTATGACCAGTTTTGAGCCCCTGACTTCAAGGAGGATGTGGACAGTTTGGGAAGAGTTCAGCACAGGGCAACAAAAATGATCAGGGGCCTAGGAGACAATACTTTTGGGGAAAGCCTGAAAGAACTAGCATTATTTAGCCTGGAGAAGAGAAGACTGAAGCAGTTTTGAAAACCATCTTTAAATACTTGAAGGGCAATTATAGAGAGGGTGGAGATGTTTTTTTTTTCTGTGGCTGTAGGGGACAGGACTAGGAGCAATGGCCCCAAGCTACAGCAGGGGAAATTGAGGCTGGAGATTAGGAGGATCTTCCTGACTATAACAGTGGCCAGGCATTGGAACAGGCCACTTAGGCTACTAATAGGTTTGGAAAAAAACGGCACTTTACTGCAGCCCATGCCTAGAAGGGGCATAGCATTAGTTTGACCCAGATCATCCAACCTCTGTATGGATCAGGGACTTCAGTGGGGGCTTTTTGGTGCTTTTATCTTGGAGCTTGAATTGAATCAGCTATTAGATAAAAGCACCAAAAAACCCTGCTGAAGCGGCCAATCAATACAGACACCGGGGAGCCAGGTCAAACTAATGCACTTCTTTCAGTAAAGTGCTGTTTGGTTGTTTTTTTTCATGTCTGTCAGTGGCCCTAGAAAAATGTGGAATCTCTTGTCTCAGATGGTTTTAGTCAGGAATGATCCTGTCTTGATCTGGGGGGCTTGACTAGATGACCTTGTCAGGTCCCTTCTAGCCCTACTTTCTCTATGAACATATGATCCTTTTCCAGTTTACACCTGAATAGTCACTGGAAACAAATGTAGATCTGAGTATTGCTTCTCATACCTCTTTAAATAGGTTTTCTTTTTTTGGATGGCTTTCTAAAAATCTGTCTTTAGTGCAGTGTGCCCTGATGATGTAGTAGATGCCAATAATGCACTCACTTCCCTCTACAGGCTAGTTTCATTCATTTATTTATTTGTTTTAAAGTGGCTAATGTAGAGGACCCTTCATAACACTGTATTATAGCATCTGGGTCTTTTATTGGTTGAACAGATTAGAATCTACTTGTTCTAGGATATGCTGCTTCAGAAAAAGCACCAAATGTGCCTTCCCACTGGCTCTGTGCTTGTGAGATCTCCCAAGATTGCCTTCATTACATAGTGTTTCAAAGAGGTAGTATTTGGACTATCTTTTAAATAAGTGTATTGTCTACAATAGTTTTGAGAGAGAGCTCTGGTCTCTACCACAGCCCAAAGATGCTAGACTGTTAAATATATCTAATTACTGTATACCAGAATCATGGGCAAAATGTAAGGGAAAGACCTTTATGCTCATCACTTAAGCATTTAGAAAGCAGAGGAAAAAGGGATGGAAGAAGAGGACTGGGGTGGGGGAGAGGGAAATTCTTCTTCCTCAGCCTTCTACTAAATCAGTCATAAATGTAATACAATAGGAAATGAAATATTCAGGCAGCATGAAGTAAAAGTTGCTGCTCCTTGAAAAGTGACCATGGCAAACACATTATCCCATACAATTATATTTTAATGCAAAGAACAAGACTTTCATAATAATCTACTGTTCCAGCCAGTATAGCCTGGGTAAGCTATCCTATCAGTAACTGGAATGTATCTAAATCAAACTTGAACAGGGGGAGTTAAACACCTTCTATAGGTTCTTGTACTGCCCTCATCTTAGTATCTGAGTATTATTAACGTATGTAAAGCAATGTGTGTTCTTTCTCATCCACATTCTCAGGTAGAAAATTTTGTTTTGCTTTATAAATGTACATGTTGCTGTGTGCCACTGTTGGAGATGACAGTCAAAGAGGCACACCTTGTACTTAGAACAGAAAAGGATGATCCTTAGATCCTGTGAAGATTTGCTTCACAAAGACCTGCCTCTGAAAAAAAAATTGTAAA
>NW_017729027.1:22021640-22025766 GCF_001723915.1 Gavialis gangeticus | reverse complement strand
TAGATCCTGTGAAGATTTGCTTCACAAAGACCTGCCTCTGAAAAAAAAATTGTTGGACCCACAGATGGTATAAAGCTACATTTTACCTGATAAATAGATGACTTTGGTCTTGATCTCAAAGCTTTAGGAAATCTTGTAGATAGATAACCCATTCTGTACATTGAAAATAAAGATCACGGCCTTGAACTGAAACCAGTAAAGTCATAATTGATGTGTTCATCATCACCTGGGTGGCTGTGATGTGCTACAACCTTCTATGTTAGTTGGAGTTTCCTCAGGGCTGATAGCTTTATATCCAGGGATAGATCATTGCCATAGATCAGAAAAGAAGTCACAAAGGCATATATAATCAAAGCCAGTTCACCCTCACTGGAATGGGACAGAATTTTCTAGCCAATCAATCAGAGATGGTAGAAAGCATTTTTCAAAGATGTCACCTTCCAGAAGTTTAGCAGAAAGGAACCAGCTAGATGAGCTAAATGGCTGACTTTTTCCTCTGAACTCATATCTGGCAGAAAACAAAAAAGCCTGTGGTTGTTTACAGAAGTTTTCCATTTTATTTATTCCATTACTTAGAATGAAATAATGCTTGATTTACCAAGTGGTAACTACTAAGATTGACCTCCTTTCACATTTCAAAAATAGAATAACCAACTTTTCCCCCTTAGCCCTCTGGTATCTTCATGGTTTTGTTTTTCAAAATCAACTTCTAGTTTTTTACCAAAATTCATAAGAAAATATGTTGAAAATCATAGGATACTACCTGTAACCTTATTAGTAATAAAGACTTATAGAACATGGATTTAACTTTGATATAACATTGAAAGGAAACCAGTGTTTTTTTCTTTATACATATTTCTTCAATAGTCAACAGTGCATGTATGTACATGATATTCTGTCTCCAACAGAAAGGATAGACTGAACCAACAGAAAATAAAAAATTTACCTCAGGATCTAAATAAATCATGTCAACATATTAAGTCAACTTCAGTCCTTAAAAAAGATAACGGATGTGATTTAAAATGTCATTCTTCAGAAGCACTAGAGGGATTGCTACAATTAATCAATGGAAATAAAATATAATATTTCTAAGCTATTTGAAGGAAGACAATTTAACAGCGTGTTTTTGTAATCATTGTCCAAAGGATTATGGGTTATATAAACAGCTAAAATGTGTTTTGTTAAAGAGTTGTCACACTTGACTCGAGAGATTATTATTTTTCAGAAAAGAGTGACGCTACCTGTATGGATTCTGGGTTCAGTGCTATGTTCATTGGACCTCCAAAGCTAAAAGTGAAGACATTAACTGGTCACACTTGTGGTGTAAATCTGAAGCAGCTATGAAAATCTATGTAATTACTGTGGATTGATATTAGTCTAAGTGAAAGCAGATTCTGGTGCAGTGCATATTTCATACTGTTAAAAGTGTAAAGCAATTTGGAGTCCTTAAGGATAAGAATGATCTTCTCTCACACATAGCAGACCACAGTAGACCTCAGGAGGGCAAGAAGCAGCAGACCTCTACCTAGCAGTAGACCTCAGTAGAGTAAGAAGCAGAAAGCAGAGCAGCAGAACAAGCAGAGAAAGGGGTATAAGTAGCACTTGGGGATGGTGTGGGGCTACTTTGTAGCACATCTGTCAAAACAGGCTGGCCCCTCACTGTTTTGAATTGTGTGCTCACTGAATTGTACTTTACAAAGTATTAATTGATGACTGCTGATTTAGCCTATATTTTAGTCTGTTCAAAATGCTAAAACCTACAAAGCATAGGGACCAGCAACCAAGGGCTGCAAACAGGGTAAGCTGTTTGCAGGCAGTTTGCTGGGAGCAAGAGGAGGAAGAAGAGAAGCCAGGCACCAGATGCTGCCCAGGAAAGGTAAGTGATCCAAAGCTGCCTGTGCCTCTGGTTTGCTGAATGTTTGTTCAGTGGGTTGTGTGTGTTTGGGGCATGTGCTCTGAGAAGCTGGGAGGGTTGATTGCTGAGTGATTGCTCTCTGGACCTGACAGAAGCCTTAACGAGGGGGTGAAGCCAGTCCAGGCCCAGCAAGGTATAAATAGGAGATTCCCTGAGCAACCAAAGAGCCAGCAAACAGGGTAAGCAGTTTGCAGGACAGTTCACAGGTCAGTTTGCCCTCCCCACCTTGGTGTGAGGAAGCAGGAAAAGGGGACCTTTTGGAGCCAATGAGCAGTAAACAGGCCATCTTCCAGATGAGTTCACTAGGGAAGGTGTGTTTAGAAGAAAGGCGGTAAGAGAGAAGCAGCAGATTAAGAGACCCAGGGAAATGGCTGGAGGATGTTCCAATGCCAGAGCCACTGCCATTGCCTCTGCTTGTATCTGTGAGGTTTCTGTAGAGGCAGGACTGCTTACCATCAAGGTTTCCACCCAGGTCTGGGTCTGGCACTGTGGGAACTGTGGCTTGCAAGTTTCTTCCAGCGATGGTCAGGTTGGGAGTGCCTGTGGTGTGAGTGGTAGATCCCAATGGTGTATCTCAGGGAACAGGCAAGGGAGATACAGGAGGAGGTCAAAAGGCTCTGAAGCATTCTCTGCCATGAGGAGTTCATCAATTCAATGCTGGAGGAGACCTCCAGGACTGTGGAGGAAGAACTGCCAGAGGCAGCATTAGAAAAGAGAGAAGATAAGGACTCCCAGGAGGGTGGAAGCTGGAAGCTTGTGAGCTCTGGCAGCAAGCAGAAATTTTCACCTCCACCTCCACCGGTTCATCCAGAGAACAGATATGCAGCCCTGGCAACAGAAAGTGAGGAGCACATTCCATTGGTGGAGGAGGACAAGCCAAGCTTCATCAAGGTGTGAAGGACTGAGACAACTGCTACCAAGAAGAAGCAATGGGTGGTCGTGGCTCAAGATTTCCTTCTGTGGGGATGGAGGGAGTCATCTGCTGACCTGGCCTGTTGTCTCAGGAGGTCTGCTGCTAGTCTGGAAGCCAGATCTGAGATACCATGGAGGGATTACTGAGACTCATCCGGCCTTCTGACTACTACCCCATGCTGCTTATCCATGTAGGCACCAAGATACTGCCAGGGGAGACCCTGAGCAGACCAAAAGTGACTACAGGGCTCTGGGTGCAAGGGTGAAGGGGTCTGGGGCTCAGGTTGTGTTCTCTTTGATCCTTCCAGTCAATGGAAAAGGCCCAGGCAAGAACAGAAACATCCTGCAGATCAATACCTGGCTGTGCGGGTGGTGTTGCCAGCAGGTATTTGGCTTCTTTGACCATGGGATGATGTTCCAAGAAGAAGGATTGCTGGGAAGAAATAGGATCCACCAGATGAAGATAGGGAAGAGCAACTTCACAGACAGGCTTGCTAACCTGGTGGGGAGGGCTTTAAACTAGGTTCATCAGGGGATAGAGAACAAAGCCCTGATGTAAGTGGGGAAGCAGGAGACTTCAAGGAAGTGCAAGCAGGAGAGGGCAACAGTGCAGGTGCTTTTCTAATTCCTGAGAAATCGGGACAATCAACTAGTTACCTCAAGTGACTGTACACAAATTCACGGAGCCTGGGAAATGAGCAGAGAGAATTAGAAGTCCTTGCACAATCATGGGACTATGACATGATTGGAATAAGAGACTTGGTAGGATAGCTCGCATGACTGCAGCACTGTCTTGGATGGGTACATACTGTTCAGGAAGGACAGACAAGGAAGAAGTGGTGGATGAGGCTTTCTTCAGACCATTAGTGGAAGTTTCCTAATCACAAGTTTCCTGGTTCTGATGGAGGGCTTCAATCACCCTGACATCTGCTGGGAGGACAATACAGCACTGCACAGACAATCCAGGAAGGTTTGGGAGAGCACTTGGGACAACTTCTTGGTGAAAGTGCTGTAGTGGCCAACTAGGGGCCATGATCTTGATTTTTCTGCTCACAAACAGGGAAGAATTGGCAGGGAATGTAGTAGTGGATGGCAACTTGGGCAGCAGTGACCACAAGATGATTGAGTTCAGGATCCTGAGGAAAGGAAGGATGGAGAGCAGCAAAGTAAGGACTCTGGACTTTAGAAAAGCAGACTTCAACTTGCTCAGGGAACTCATGGGCAGGGTCCCCTGGTAAGCCAGTTTGATGGAGAAAAGAGTCCAGGACAGCTGGCTATGTTTTAAAGAAGCCTTATTGA
>NW_017729027.1:22004209-22006266 GCF_001723915.1 Gavialis gangeticus | reverse complement strand
CCATGGGATGATGTTCCAAGAAGAAGGATTGCTGGGAAGAAATAGGATCCACCAGATGAAGATAGGGAAGAGCAACTTCACAGACAGGCTTGCTAACCTGGTGGGGAGGGCTTTAAACTAGGTTCATCAGGGGATAGAGAACAAAGCCCTGATGTAAGTGGGGAAGCAGGAGACTTCAAGGAAGTGCAAGCAGGAGAGGGCAACAGTGCAGGTGCTTTTCTAATTCCTGAGAAATCGGGACAATCAACTAGTTACCTCAAGTGACTGTACACAAATTCACGGAGCCTGGGAAATGAGCAGAGAGAATTAGAAGTCCTTGCACAATCATGGGACTATGACATGATTGGAATAAGAGACTTGGTAGGATAGCTCGCATGACTGCAGCACTGTCTTGGATGGGTACATACTGTTCAGGAAGGACAGACAAGGAAGAAGTGGTGGATGAGGCTTTCTTCAGACCATTAGTGGAAGTTTCCTAATCACAAGTTTCCTGGTTCTGATGGAGGGCTTCAATCACCCTGACATCTGCTGGGAGGACAATACAGCACTGCACAGACAATCCAGGAAGGTTTGGGAGAGCACTTGGGACAACTTCTTGGTGAAAGTGCTGTAGTGGCCAACTAGGGGCCATGATCTTGATTTTTCTGCTCACAAACAGGGAAGAATTGGCAGGGAATGTAGTAGTGGATGGCAACTTGGGCAGCAGTGACCACAAGATGATTGAGTTCAGGATCCTGAGGAAAGGAAGGATGGAGAGCAGCAAAGTAAGGACTCTGGACTTTAGAAAAGCAGACTTCAACTTGCTCAGGGAACTCATGGGCAGGGTCCCCTGGTAAGCCAGTTTGATGGAGAAAAGAGTCCAGGACAGCTGGCTATGTTTTAAAGAAGCCTTATTGAGAGTACAGGAACAAACCATCCTGATGTGCAGGAAGACTAGCAAGTATGGCAGAAGACCAGCTTGACCTAGCAGGGAACTAAGTCACAAAAAAGAAGCTTATAAGAAGTGGAAACTTGGACAAATAAATAGGCAGGAATATAAAGAGCATTGCTCAGGCATGCGGGGATGAAATCAGGAAGGCCAAAGTACAATAAGAGGTGCCACCAGCAAGGGATGTGAAGGGTAACAAGAAGGGTTTCTATAAGTATATCAGTAGCAAGAGGAGGATCAGTGAAAGTGTGGGTCCCTTACTGAGTGGGGGAGGCAACCTTGTGACAGAGGATGCAAAAAAGGCTGAAGTGCTTAATGCCTTCTTTGCCTCAGTCTTCACACTCAACATCAGCTCCCAGACTACTGCACCAGACAGCACAATTTGGGGAGAAGGTGAGCAGCCAACAGTGGTAAAATAACAGGGTAGGGACTATTTAGAAAAGCTGGACATATACAAGTCCATGAGGCCGGATGGGATGCACCTGAGGGCGCTGAGGGAATTGGCTGATGAAATTGCAGAGCCATTGGCCACCATCTTTGAAAACTCATGTCAACCAGGAGAGGTCCTGGGTGATTGGGAAAGGGCAAACAGTGCCCATATTTAAGAGAAAAAGTAGGATCCAGGGCACTACAGAGCAGTCATCCTCACCTCAGTTTCCAGAAAAATCATGGAATAGGTCCTCAAAGAATCTATTTCTAAGCCCTTTGAGGAGAAGAAGGTGATTAGGAATAATCAGCATGGATTCACCAAAGACAAGTCATACCTGACCAACTTGATAGCCATAGAAGGCAATATGACTGGCTCTGTGGATGTGGGGAGACCAGCGTATGTTGTATACCTTGATTTTAGCAAGGCTTTTGATCCAGTCTCCCACAACGTTCTTGCACGCAAGTTAAGGAAGTATGGGCTGGATGAATGGACTATAAGGTGGATAGAAAACTAGCTGGAGCATTGGGCCCAGAGGGTAGCAAGCAATGGCTCAATGTCTAGTTGGCAACCAGTATCAAGTGGAGTGCCCCAGGGGTCCATCCTGAGGCTGCTTTTGTTCAATGTCTTCAACAACCTGGAAGATGGCATAGAGTGCACCCTCAGCAAGTCTGCACATAACACTAAGCTGGTGGGGAGTAG
>NW_017729027.1:21998644-21999209 GCF_001723915.1 Gavialis gangeticus | reverse complement strand
ACTGGTCTTATTTAGTCTAGAGAAGAGGAGACAGAGGGGTTTTAATAGCTGCCTTCAACTACCTTAAGGGGGGTTTGAAAGAGGATGGAGCTAAACTGTTCTCAGTGTTGGCAGATGACAGAACAAGGAGCAATGGTCTCAAGTTGCAGCAAGGAAAGCTAAGTTAGCTTTTAGGAAGAATTTTTTCACTGGGAGGGCAGTAAAAAACTGAAACAGGTTACCGAGAGAGGTGATGGAAACTCCTTCCTTGGAGGTTTTTAAGACCCAGCCTGGCAAAGCTTTGGCTGGGATGATCTATTTGGGGATGGTCCTGTCTTGAGCAAGGGGTTGGACTAGATGAATTCCTGAGGTCCCTCCCAACCCTAATTTTCTATGATTCTATGAAATAGCAAATATGCTACTTTAGTGCATTTGTGGTCTTTGCAAAACTTCACGAAGGATCTAAGCTAGAGTGCTTGTGCAGGTTGTTAACTTTCATCAATGCCCATTCAACTAATTGTTCAATGATTGTGCTGACAACACAGCTCACAGCCACATTTTAAAGTGAGTCACACAAGTGAGTACA
>NW_017729027.1:21987720-21993644 GCF_001723915.1 Gavialis gangeticus | reverse complement strand
GTGGAAGTTTCCTAATCACAAGTTTCCTGGTTCTGATGGAGGGCTTCAATCACCCTGACATCTGCTGGGAGGACAATACAGCACTGCACAGACAATCCAGGAAGGTTTGGGAGAGCACTTGGGACAACTTCTTGGTGAAAGTGCTGTAGTGGCCAACTAGGGGCCATGATCTTGATTTTTCTGCTCACAAACAGGGAAGAATTGGCAGGGAATGTAGTAGTGGATGGCAACTTGGGCAGCAGTGACCACAAGATGATTGAGTTCAGGATCCTGAGGAAAGGAAGGATGGAGAGCAGCAAAGTAAGGACTCTGGACTTTAGAAAAGCAGACTTCAACTTGCTCAGGGAACTCATGGGCAGGGTCCCCTGGTAAGCCAGTTTGATGGAGAAAAGAGTCCAGGACAGCTGGCTATGTTTTAAAGAAGCCTTATTGAGAGTACAGGAACAAACCATCCTGATGTGCAGGAAGACTAGCAAGTATGGCAGAAGACCAGCTTGACCTAGCAGGGAACTAAGTCACAAAAAAGAAGCTTATAAGAAGTGGAAACTTGGACAAATAAATAGGCAGGAATATAAAGAGCATTGCTCAGGCATGCGGGGATGAAATCAGGAAGGCCAAAGTACAATAAGAGGTGCCACCAGCAAGGGATGTGAAGGGTAACAAGAAGGGTTTCTATAAGTATATCAGTAGCAAGAGGAGGATCAGTGAAAGTGTGGGTCCCTTACTGAGTGGGGGAGGCAACCTTGTGACAGAGGATGCAAAAAAGGCTGAAGTGCTTAATGCCTTCTTTGCCTCAGTCTTCACACTCAACATCAGCTCCCAGACTACTGCACCAGACAGCACAATTTGGGGAGAAGGTGAGCAGCCAACAGTGGTAAAATAACAGGGTAGGGACTATTTAGAAAAGCTGGACATATACAAGTCCATGAGGCCGGATGGGATGCACCTGAGGGCGCTGAGGGAATTGGCTGATGAAATTGCAGAGCCATTGGCCACCATCTTTGAAAACTCATGTCAACCAGGAGAGGTCCTGGGTGATTGGGAAAGGGCAAACAGTGCCCATATTTAAGAGAAAAAGTAGGATCCAGGGCACTACAGAGCAGTCATCCTCACCTCAGTTTCCAGAAAAATCATGGAATAGGTCCTCAAAGAATCTATTTCTAAGCCCTTTGAGGAGAAGAAGGTGATTAGGAATAATCAGCATGGATTCACCAAAGACAAGTCATACCTGACCAACTTGATAGCCATAGAAGGCAATATGACTGGCTCTGTGGATGTGGGGAGACCAGCGTATGTTGTATACCTTGATTTTAGCAAGGCTTTTGATCCAGTCTCCCACAACGTTCTTGCACGCAAGTTAAGGAAGTATGGGCTGGATGAATGGACTATAAGGTGGATAGAAAACTAGCTGGAGCATTGGGCCCAGAGGGTAGCAAGCAATGGCTCAATGTCTAGTTGGCAACCAGTATCAAGTGGAGTGCCCCAGGGGTCCATCCTGAGGCTGCTTTTGTTCAATGTCTTCAACAACCTGGAAGATGGCATAGAGTGCACCCTCAGCAAGTCTGCACATAACACTAAGCTGGTGGGGAGTAGTAGATACACTGGAGGGTAGGGCTACAATTCAGAGTGACCTAGACAAATTGGAGGATTGGGCCAAAAGCAATCTCACAAGGTTCAACAAGGACAAGTGTGAAGTCCTGCCCTTAGCATGAAGTAATCCCATGCACAAGTACAGGCTGGGGGCCAACTGGCTGGGCAGCAGCTCTGCAGAAAAGGGCCTGGGGGTTACAGAGGGTAATAAGCTGAATATGAGCCAGCAGTGTGCTCTTGTTGCTAAGAAGGCTAATGGCATACTGGTTTGCATTCGTAGGTGTGTTGCCATAAGGGCAAGGAAAGTGATTATTCCCCTATATTCAGCACTGGTGAGGCCACATCTGGAGTACTGTGGTCAGTTTTGGGCCCCAACTACAGAAAGGATGCGAACATATTGGAGAGGATCCAGCAGAGAGCAACAAAATTGGTGAGGGAGCTGTGGGACTTGACTTCTGAGGAAAGACTGAGGGAACTGGTCTTATTTAGTCTAGAGAAGAGGAGACAGAGGGGTTTTAATAGCTGCCTTCAACTACCTTAAGGGGGGTTTGAAAGAGGATGGAGCTAAACTGTTCTCAGTGTTGGCAGATGACAGAACAAGGAGCAATGGTCTCAAGTTGCAGCAAGGAAAGCTAAGTTAGCTTTTAGGAAGAATTTTTTCACTGGGAGGGCAGTAAAAAACTGAAACAGGTTACCGAGAGAGGTGATGGAAACTCCTTCCTTGGAGGTTTTTAAGACCCAGCCTGGCAAAGCTTTGGCTGGGATGATCTATTTGGGGATGGTCCTGTCTTGAGCAAGGGGTTGGACTAGATGAATTCCTGAGGTCCCTCCCAACCCTAATTTTCTATGATTCTATGAAATAGCAAATATGCTACTTTAGTGCATTTGTGGTCTTTGCAAAACTTCACGAAGGATCTAAGCTAGAGTGCTTGTGCAGGTTGTTAACTTTCATCAATGCCCATTCAACTAATTGTTCAATGATTGTGCTGACAACACAGCTCACAGCCACATTTTAAAGTGAGTCACACAAGTGAGTACAGGCCTAATCACATGCATCAAACCCCTTTGTCCACATCCCTGCATACTCACCTCATTTCATATCGAGTGAAGTTTGCAGCAGTGCTAAGAAATGCACATTAAATACATCACCTGACTGAAAGCAATGTCTACAATTTTTCTTCAAGCCATCTTCTTTTTTAATTTTTATCTTTTCATTTCCTGCTGTCTTTTGGTTTCCTGCTATTGCCACTTCTTTATTTGCTGCAGTGCCCATTCTCCCTGTTCTCACAATGATCTTCCCCCTCTCTTTATTCTCAGTTTTATTTTTTTGTTGCTTTCTCCCTCCCACCACCTCTGCTCTCAGAATTGTTTAATAGCAGAGCTCAGTGGCTCGTCTGTGGCTCCCTTGTCAATTTCAATGGACCTGAGCAGTAGCTCAAGATTGCGGTATCATGTTGCTTAGCAACGT
Source organism: Gavialis gangeticus (assembly GCF_001723915.1). Classification (NCBI taxonomy): domain Eukaryota; kingdom Metazoa; phylum Chordata; order Crocodylia; family Gavialidae; genus Gavialis; species Gavialis gangeticus. The sequence continues at coordinate 21,990,586 of NW_017729027.1, read as the reverse complement.
ACTCAGTTGCACAACATATTTTTTTAATTTGGAGAGGTAAACTCTTGTTACCTTGCAACCAGTTTTAATATGCTTTCGTTACATAATTCCCTCCAGTTCAAAATAAAGGAGAATGTTGCTGAAGGGAGCAAAGGAGCAAAGCAAAGAAGTCCTGCTGTGGTGCAGAGATAATGTGACATTTGTCTGCATGGGTACAAGCAGATGAAGAATCTGACAGGTGTAACACTCAGCCCTATACATTGTGACTTGGAAAGCTTTGCATACAGAAGCTCATCTTTGCCAAGTGATTGGAGAGGGGGAGAATTAAAACTAGTTTTAGTTGGAAGAGAAACAGTGGGAATATTAATGTTCTAATTAAAAGAGAAGAGCTCAGTGAGGCCTCTTGGCAGAGTATTCCTTGAAAGAAGAATAAAAAGTAGTTATGGTGACTTGATACAGAGAAAATTTCTTCTTACATATACTGTTTTCAAATATTGTTATAGCAAAGCTCCACTATATGGAAGGCACTTCTGCCACAAGCAATTATTTAAAATGAGGATGATTAATAAATTAGGCAATTTAGGCAAAAGATTGAGAGTTGGGAGCACAGATTTAATCCTAACTCTTCAACAGTTTTTCTCTGGGTGCATTTACATGTGCCTATTAATGTGCTGCAATAAACTACAGAGCTTATCACCCCAGAATTTATTACTGCCAGGTGTGTGTCTACACGTGTGCCCAGAAGCATAGCACACTGAGCCAGTTCAGAGCAACCCCACCTGGCAGGGGATCCCAGGAGTCAGCCTGCCAGCCTAGGGCTGCTACCCCTGGCTCAGTGTACGGCGGAGGAGCTGGCTGGGGAACAAGGGTGCTTTCGTGTGGGACTAGCTGGCAGGAAGCCCCTACATTGAAACAGCCTCTTGCCCTTGCCAGTCAACGCAGTGTCTACACATGTGCTGCTGTGGAATTTTTTACTCTGCAGCAGGATAGTATTTGTAAATAGTATTGTATTTGTATTTACAAATACTATCCTGCTGTAGAGTAAATTCATCTATTCCGGCCTAACAGGGGTGCTCAGGAACAAACCTGGCAAGGGTTGCTTCCCCTTTCCCACTCCAGGCACACCATGGCCTGCAGGCCAGGATGGGAGTTTAACCCCTCCCAATCATCCTTAGTGGCCTGCTTGGGCCTGGCCATGCCCCCCCAGCTCAGCTTTCCTCCAGCCTTCTGGCCAACTACCAAAGGGAAGGGAAGGCTCATTCTAGTGCCTCCCAGCTTCTAGCCTGGGCCACTGCAGGCATGCACCTGCATTTCCAAAATCAAAAGTAAAGATATATTCACTTGCTTCTCAGTTCAATCTATGTGGTCTTCACAGGTGGTCTTCTCATCTGTCCTTCCAGTGAGTGGATGTGGACGATACCATGAGACCTGCATCAGAGAGGTCAACTTGCAGCTTCAGAAATGGTGTTTCGAGGCAGGCTTAATTTTTTTGAACCGTGACCCATACTTCAGGACAAGAGACATGCTAGGGTGGGATGGGCTTCACCTCTCCCCCAAAGGTAAGCATGTGTTATATTTCAGGTTGGCTGATCTCCAGCAGGCTTTAAACTAGGCTTGTCAGGGTAAGAGGAGGATGAGGATGGAGGGATCCATAGAACACCAAACCAAGAGTCACCCACAAGAACAGCCCAGCCAAGACAGGCGATGAGCACAAGAAATACCCAGGTAAGAGACAGAGGCCCAGACAGTCCTGGGATTACAGGGGGTAGAGGGGTGCATGCACCTTCAGGAGGCCTTAAATGCCTCTACACCAATGCTCGTAGTATGGGGAACAAGCAGGAGGAATTTGCCCTCCTGCTACCCAACACAAACCCAGGCATAGCGGGGCTCACTGAAACTTGGTGGGATCCAACACACAACTGGGCAGTGAACATCAAGGGCTATAAGCTGTACAGGAGAGATAGAACAGGTAGAAAAGGTGGGGTGTGGTGCTTTACATCAAAGAGCAATACACATCCTCAACAAACAACACTGGGTCAGAGGAGGGGCAGACTAAAGTGCTCTGGGTCAAAATACAAGGGGGTCAGGGGAAAAGGGACTTAATGGTGGGTGTCTACTACAGGCCACCCAACCAAAGAGAAGAGTTAGACCAGAAATTCTCAGGTCAGCTTGCGGAGGCAGTTAAGTCAAAGGATGTGGTGATCATGGGTAACCTAAACTATCCGTACATCTGCTGGGAAGAGCAGTCAGCCAGGCCTGACCACTCATGTAGGTTCCTAGCTGAGTTACAAGACCTCCATCTAACCCATGAGGTGGACAGTCCCACCAGGGGAAATGCCTTGTTGGACCTGGTCCTAGCCACAGGCGATGACCTGGTGAGGGGACTGTGGGTGCTCGACCACCTGGGCGATAGTGATCATCGCCTACTGGAATTCACCATCCAGTGCAGGGTATCAAAGGCCTACAACAAGGCAGCAGCCCTGGACTTCAGGAAGGAGGATTTCAATGAGGTAAGGAAACTAGTCAGAGAGGCTCTAAGGTCCCAGAAGGGAGGGGAGTTGGGAGTCCAAAAAGAGCAGTTGTTCCTTAAGGAGACTATCCTCCAAGCCCAAAGGGTGACAATCCCAACACGGATCAAAGGGGGCAAGAGTGCTCAAAAGCCCCCATTGGTCACCAAAAGCATCCAGGAACATCTCAAAGCTTAAAAAGGAGATATACACACAATGGAAGGGAGGGGCCATCACCAGGGAAGATTATACCTCCTTGACTCAGGTTGTAGGGGGTTCATAGTTTGTAGGGTCGGAAGGGACCTGAGCAGATAATCAAGTCCAACCCCCTGCCATGGCAGGAAAGAGTACTGGGGTCAAACGACCCCAGCAAGGTGTTC
>NW_017729027.1:21964787-21987649 GCF_001723915.1 Gavialis gangeticus | reverse complement strand
CCCAGAACTGGACGCAGTACTCCAGCTGCGGCCTGACCAGTGCCACATAGAAGGGGAGGATCACCTCCTTGGACCTGCTTGAGATGCATCTGTGGATGCATGACAAGGCGCGGTTGGCCTTCCTGACTGCATCCCCACACTGTCGGCCCATGTTCATTTTGGCATCAATAATGACTCCAAGATCTTTTTCTGCATCTGCATCTGCACTGACAAGAAGGGAGTTCCCCAGCCTGTAGGTGTGCTGCTGGTTCTTCCTCCCCAGATGCAGCACCTTGCACTTGTCAGTGTTGAATCCCATCCTATTCTCACCCACCCATTCCTGTAACCTGTCTAAATCCAATTGCAGCCTACTCCTCCCTTCTAGCGTGCCCACTTCCCCCCCACATCTTAGTGTCATCTGAGAATTTAAACAGGGTGCTTTTTACCCCCTCGTCCAAGTCACTGATGAAGATGTTGAAGAGTGCAGGCCCTCGGACCGAGCCCTGTGGAACCCCCCTGCCCACATCTCTCCAGGTCAAAAATGACTCATCTACCACCAATCTCTGGGTGCGGCCCTCCAGCCAGTTAGTGACCCATTTGACTATGTCGGTGTCAATGCCACTGGCTATGGAGAGATTTGCACTGGCTCCCCCTCCCTGCAGCTGACAGTAGGAGTTAGGGGTATGTGTCCAGCAGCCAATCAGGGTGGCCTACCACTCAGCTGCATTCAGGTACCCTCAGCAGTCTTTGGCACACTGAGGCACACAGAAGCACCCCCAGCCTGCTGGCCTCGGCCAGTGCAGGCATCTATGTGCTGCCCTCCTGCAAAGGGTGAACATGTTCTATTTGCTCCTGATCCAATCTATGCAGCTTAGAGTAACCCACAGAGGTTTGAATATTCTACCTTGGAGTTTTTGAATGTCTGTACCTAGCCTATGCCTAGTGAGGGAAGCACCTGCTTGATTCGGTAAAGGAGATTAGACTAAATGATCTCTTGAGGTCCCTTTTCCACTTCTGCATTTCTGTAATAATGGAAACCCTTGCCCCTATTAGAAATGATCTATTCTCTTTTGGCTGCCGAAAGCCTTCTAACTGGTATGGAGCCCTTACTCCATGGAAAAGATTCCATGCTGTGAAGGATGGACCTTGATTACCTAAGAATGGACAGGCTAGAGAAATCATCTCTAGGCCTACCCAATGCTCTAGAGAGCTAGTAGAAATCCTGCCCCTATGTCCTACTGCCAGTTCCCCTGCAACTGGGATAGGGGAATGACCTTCAATACTGTAGGCCAAAATAGAGCTGAGTTCAAGCTTGAGGCTGGAGAACTGTGCTAGGTAACAGCCTGAATGTGTAGTACTCCCATACAAAAAGAACAGCACTGCAAAAAAGAAATGAGGTGCCTTAATCTGGGACTAAAGAGCTGAGGCTGGAGCTGCCGTCAATATAGGCAGTCCTTGACTTAAGACGTTTCAATTTATGGTGAACGGCACTTAAAACCTTTATAAATTAACACCATGTTTTGATGCAGGTTTCAACTTTATGACACTCAATACAGCTGCATCCAGCTGGTAAGTCTGGAAGAGGAGGAAGGAGGGAAGGGATGTTCAGGGGCCAGATCAGCACCCCACAGCAAAGGAGAGATTGGGGCTGGGGGGTAAGACAGGGGCTAGGGCACATGCTGCCCAGCCAGGGCGGGGGAAGGGGGGAATGGGATGAAGGCTTAGCTTATGTGTGGGATGCAGGGGAGGGGGGTGGCTCCTACCACGGCATGCCACTGGTCTGGGAACTGCTCATCCAGTGGCTCCCACCACTGCTCCCACCGCTCATCCAGGAGGACATGGGGGGGAGCATGTGCCCCTGGATTTGCACGGGGCAGGCAGAGCCAGGGCTGCTGCTCTACACTCCAGGTGGGTGTGGCAGTGCTGGGAATGGGGGCTATGCCCTGCTGCCACTCGCCCAGCCGGGGCAGGACAGGGGGGAGCAGAACATTGCTGCTGTGCTGTCTCCGGACAAGCTGGGCACAGCAGCGGGAGCCACCCCCACCTCCCCATGCCTGCTGGATGAGCTGCACCTTCATCCTGCAACCCCCTACCCCACCCTGGCTGGGTGAGCGGTGGGAGACTTGAGGTGGGGGGCGTGTGCCCCTGGATTGGGGTGAGGCACATGGCAGAGTGAGAGATATGGGGGAGCTGCAGTCACCCAAAAATTTGCCATAGCCCCACATGGTGCCTGCCACCCACCTGGAGCACAGCATGGTACACATCCACCCCATGCAGATCTGGGGGCAGATCTGGGGGCACACGCTTCCCCATGCCAGAAAAGTGGCAGGATCAGCAATGGAAGGCACCAGATGAACAGCTCCCAGACCAGCAGCACGCAGTGTTGGGAGCCGCCCCACACCTCCCCATGTCGCCCGGGTAAGCTGCACCTTCATCCCACAGCCCCCCACCCTGGGTGGGCAGCATTTGCCTCAGCCCATCCCAGCCCCAGCCTCAATCCCTGCTTCACTGCAGAGACATTGATCTGCCCCCACCCTGACATCCCTTCCCTCCCCTCTCCCCTTCTACCACAACAGACTTACCAGCTGGACAAAGCTGTATTGAGCATAAATGAACCAATCACCCATATATAACATTGTTTCTATGGGAAAATTGGTTCTGAGTTACAAAGTTTCAACCTAAGACACTGTTTTCAGGAACCAGTTGCATCATGAGTCTGAGGACTGTCTGAGCAGTCTGGAGGTTAAATTACTTTAGGCACCCAGGAATTAAGCTGTCCTGGCATTGTCTCTGCCATAACACTAGGGTTCTGTATTCATAAAGGCTTAATGAGAGATCTGTGTGGAAGTCAATTTTGAGTGAATTCCTGCTTCCCCAGTAATTATAAGAGTTTGGAACCAAGCAGAAAGCAGATCTTAATACATTACTAATAATGTTAATCATTGCATTCTTTACAGAAAAAATACTATCATCCACTCTAAAAATGGCAATAGCATGGACCATTACCAAGAAATCAACATTCAATTCAATGGCTTTGTTCACTGCTATCCAACCTCTGCCTTAAGCAAGGCTTAACTCTTCATTAAGAGAGGATTATAGATCATTAGGAGTAATAAGATCAAATTAAGGAAAGGAAAATCTAGGAATCACCAAAATATCTCTGACAGTAAAATCTACTTGGCTGTAGTGGCACTCCAAACATAGCTTGAGAGCTCCAATTTTTATTCAGTCTAGTTATAAATGTCACAAAGTCAACAGTAAATATTCAACAGAACACAATTCTGCCCTGGACAAGAGAGAAACTAAATTTCCAGTTTTACATCACGTTTGGACAAGAGAGAAACTAACTTCTGATTCTACATCATATGAAACTAACTTCCAATTCTACATCAAACCCCTTGAATTTAGAAAAGAGTGTTTTTTGCCTACACCATACATGCCATTATTTATGTTCTCTATAGAGACTAGGCTGTGTTAAAAAATAGTAATAGATATCCCTGACAATTTAGAGCCTCTCTGAACTTATTCATGGTCACTTCAGACTTTGGCGTACTAAAAGATGCACATTTCCATCTGAGGTTGCCTTCATAGCTTTTAAGCCACCACATGCATTCCATCAATGTTTCCAGGTATTGCCTCCAGGAGGATAACAGGATGGAGTCATTTTAAGGGTTCATCTAGCTCTATTAATATATATCTTTTCCTTTTCACATGTTTTACTATAATTATTTTCATTGTAATAAATTATAGCAGTGCCAGCTAATCAGTTTGCAGATTGGATACCCATTCATTTTTGATGTTTCAAAAACCAGTGCTTTGAGTTGTTCACAAAGTTGTTCACCAGTATTATTCATATTATGACACCATTCAAAATGCACCAGTCTCATTCCAAACATGGAGGCTTCAATCTTTAAAGAGAAAGGTAAACAGACAAAATATAAACAGAAATTTTGGAGATTTTAATAAAAAATTATTTTACTTCATTAAATACTCAAAAAGGGCAAAATCCTCCATAATTAGTCTAAATCATTCCTGCTTAGGATTTATCATAAGAATGGCATGTGATTATCTTCCTTGATCCTACATTGCATCTGCAAAGCCACTGAATTTTGGCTTCATGGGAGGGACAAGAATGTTACCATAAATGATAAAAACAAATCAGTGTACATCTGGCTATTGCAGACAATTGATCTTCATGAACTAAGACTTACTAGATTTGTCTTCCTGGCTTGGCCCAATAACCAGTTCCACAGATGTGTTTGTAACCCCTTAGAAAACAAGTTATCACGCTGCTACAGAAATACTGGTCTATTTACAAATAATTCAGGGATTCTCAGATTCGCTAGTTGCCTGTCGGATTCTTCAGAGATGAAAACAAGAAATATTTCTTTATAGAGCCATCACAACTGCTCACTTTCATTATATTGCTGGGGGATTTTTTCTCCTTTATCTGCTATTACTGTAGCCTGCCTGTCTATTAATTAATCACCATTATCCATCTCTTAAATCAGCTTTCAGGGTACTTAGGATTCAGACCATTGGTTAGCAATTAACCGACCTTGCCTACAGCCATAAACCTTTACCTCTAAGTTCAGCTTTGATATATGAATCAACAAGTCCCAGAGACTGAAACTCAATTCAGATTAATGACTGAACAAATAGAAGTGTGGTTCTTCCATTTAAAAGTCTTTCGGATTAAAGATACCCCTTAGCCTTTGAAACTTATTGCTTTCCTAAAACCTAAGCTAACCTGCTACAAAAAACTGTTAGTGACTTAATGCACCATTAGATTTAAGGTTTTACAAGCAAAACCCGCAGATAAAATTCCTATTTGATTGCTGCTTCTTGCAAATGCACATTATAGGCAGAATCCTCTGCTTATTAGCTACCACTAGAAGCTTCTAAAAAACCTCTAGGGTCACATAACTACCCAATTTCCTTACTTTTGGCAGCCCTCAGGTATGACCTACCCAATATGAGGTTACTGAAGAATGATAAAGGGAACACAGAACAAGTGCATTGCTTCATGTTACCCAAGGGAAGAATTCATAGAATCATAGAAAAGTAGAGTTGGAAGGGACATCATCTAATCCAACCCCCTGATCAGTCATACCCAAACTACCCCATACACATACTTATCTAATCTACTTATGAAACCACACAAGCAACCCTGTTACACAACTGCAAGGCATATTGCCCCAAAACACTAACAGCATCCCAACCGGTCACAGGTAAACTGCAGGAACAAGGGCTGACAATGTCCTGCTATTGCAAAGGTTGTTAGAATACAATAGAGAGATCCAAATAAGAGACCCATGCCCCCACTACAGACAAAGGCAAAAACCTCACTGTCCATATCAGTCTGACCATAGGGTAAAATTCCTTCCTGAGCCCAAGGTGGCAATGGGGCTGAGCAGAAGGGGCAAGACTGTCTAACCAGAACCTCTGGCTTTTAGTTGCAGCAGGAACATTGGCACATCCCAATCAAAACCCCAAGTTTTAGCAGAGACCAACACCCAGTTCTTCTGAGGAAAATTAAAAACAAAAAGAAACAAAAAACCCTGACACCTGTAGCAGCAGGAGGGAAAATTTTTCTTCCTGTTCCCATGTGGCAACTAGCAAAGCCCAGAAGTATGGGAAACATCAAGCACTCTCCATTCTGTTCTGCATCCTGGGTACAAGAAACGTAACTCCATACATCACACCCACCATCCACCTAGAAAGCCTGAATTCCCTTTTCTGTAAGTCTATCCCTTCCATAAACATATCCCAGATCCTCTGATCTTCTTTCATGACTAAGCTGTTGTGGAACCATGTTCTTTTCTCATCTTCTATGGCACCCTACAATCTCCTTGTGCCGCCACATCAGTCTCTTCCCATTCTTCTTGTGCTTCCATCATGTCAGACTAGCTTCTTGTTGGACTTCTAATACCAATGGTTTATATACCCTCTGAGTGGATATGTAGCTAGAAACGTTTGCTCATTAACAAGGACAGACAGCTAAATGGGACACAGAAAATCCCCACGTGTTTGAAAAGCACAGGTTTTTTTTGAAGGCAGAGGATGAATTCCTGACCCTCTTGATCTGCTTTTCCTGCTCACTAATTGCTGCCACGTGAGTAAAGTCCCAGGGGTGCAGTGATTCTCTGGGAAAGCCTCATCAGGAGGAGAAAGGTGATGACTTCTGCTACATGGGAAGCTTTTTTCATAGCTCCTTTCCCTTCCAAAGAGCTCTGCCTTTCTGGTGCAGGATACATGTTCTCTTCTTCCTCTCCCCCAAATTGTACTGAAATTCCCTATGGTGAATTTATCCATTCCACAGCCTGCTTTGGAGAATTTCTGAGTGCTTAAGCAACATCAATGATCCTGAAGATCCTCCAGGAAAGAGGGACTCACAGGGAGCAATTCAGCCTACCCAGAGGATAGTGGAAGTAAAAAGACCCTGGGGTTGTTCGGGGCTGAAGAGAGATTTATCCCTTTAAGTGGGGTGGGGAGGAGGGAGTGGGGTGCCAGCATGGAAAAAAGGTAGTTTCATGCTTCCTGTTGTGTCTTATTGTATTTTCCTTGAACTGTCCCTTTAAGGCCAAAGCCCTCATTTTCAGCACTGCAGGGCTCCCTTTGTTTTGCAGCACTGGGGACTCCATGTTTCCCTGCCACAAGGAGCCAGGGAACATATTCTTGGTTCCTCTCACTCACCAGAACTGGGCCAGGTCAAGGTCAGGGACAGAGCAAGTATAAGTCTTGCATACATACTAGGGCAACTGTTAAGATCCATCCTGGATATGTTTTCAGAGAGTTATATTAATAAATCCATGTTAGTTCAACACAGGAGTGTTGTTGCTGAAGTCACAACATAACACTTACCTTCCTCCCTAACCCAGTTTTCTTCATCACCTGCCCTCAAGCAGAAAGAAGGGTTTTGGGGAAAAGATGCAGGCACAAAAGAGGGGGAAGCAGTAAGTAGGTGCTGGGTAGCATTGTAATAAAGGGCTTGCAACAGACCCTCTATAAATGGGCACCAACAAGGGGGTCTTTAAGAGGAGGCTAGATGTATACCTTGCTGGGGTCGTTTGACCCCAGTACTCTTTCCTGCCATGGCAGGGGGTCGGACTAGATGATCTGCTCAGGTCCCTTCTGACCCTACCAACTATGAAACTGTGAAGTGGTTCTCAGTACTTTCATTTTGGTTAGAACCAGAAACACAATACCTATAACTGAATCAAGGGGGTATTCTTCCACTGCCCCTGGCCTGGCCAAAAATCAGGGGTTTTAGGTTTGATGGATGGTTGTGGGACATTTACATTTATTAATTTCCAAACCATATTTAATTCCTTAGTAAACAACAAGTAATTGATTTGATTTCCATCAGCAATTAAACTACTAATATTTTATTTTTTTAAATCTGGGCACATTTCTTGGCTGCTGAGGGGAGACTTTAAAGGGAGCACAAGGGTATAACATTATTTATGAGCAGTTACAGTCTCTTCAAATTTTTCATGGAGTGAGAGATTTTAAAGACAAACGATACACTTGAACACAAGGGAACAGTCCCACCAGATTTAAATGACCTTCATAAAAGATCACATTGAGATTTATTTATTTGACAGTGTCTCCTTAAAGGAAAAAAGTCAAATGCTATAAAATAGGAGCTTATTAGCTCATTGCTTAGATCAGCTTTTGATGACTCTTTATTGATATTTTCCACCACCCACAGCTTCATTATCTGATTGGCAGAGTTCTTGCTTATTTTGCTCACTCCGTATGGGATTTCAGATCATGTTGTACTGTAGTTAGTTTTCTTCCCATGCAGAAAGATGATGACTTCCAGCACCAGCTGACAACCCTTAAAATGCACCAACCAAAGTATACCTATCTAAAGTAATAGCATATGCATGGTTATCAAATGAGTGTAGGTACGGTAAATGTATGTGGAAGGGGGTATTAGATTTTGTTGTGTTCTCTGCTTAACCTGCAGTGGCATTGTATCAGGCATATTAACAGCTGAAGAGGACTCTTTTCTATGCACTAGTGGCATAAGTTAGTGTTCTTTTAACGGTTAGAGCAGCTAAAGAGGAAGAAGCTTTTCATTGGATCTTGTAAAACACAAGACCTGCAATTGGCAACGTTTTTGGCCAGTGGGCCAAAACAACCCACCTCAGGTCTGAAGCTGCTTGGCACTAGGACCTGGCTGTGGCTGCCACCACCACTCTTCCTGGCTGCTCCATCATGCCTTGAGAAGCAGCCCACTGCCTGGCTGAGGCCCTCTGGCTCTGGGCGGGGTGAAAAATGGCTCCATAACTAGATCCAGCCCAAGGGCCATTCTTGCCAACCCCTGCACTAGCCTGTAACTAGTGAGATTAGATGCTAGTTCTCTGCTCTGCCACAGACATTGTACGTTAGCTTGACCAAGTTACTTAATTATCACATGCCTGAGCAAGAGCTGAAAAAGCTTCCTTTCTCTGAGACCTTATCAGGTCTATTTGGATTAATCCGGTTAAGGCAAGATAGTTTCATACTTTGTACAGGTATAAGATATGTACTACAGTAGGGCAATGGTCTCATACAGGGCCCGTCAGTTGTTCTGCAGTAATACAAATAAGTGTTTCAGTAGCTAAACAAAACCTGGCACAAAGGATCGTCTTTAAAAAGTAGGAAACTAGTTTTCACTGGTACTTTGCAGTATATTATTCCTGATAGACAGAGACGCAGCAGGGCTGCTCCAGGACATTGAGTAACAACAGTTGCTGCTGTGCCAGTAGCAGTGGTGGCTGCTTCTGCACCTTCCCACAAAGGCAGTTCCCAGTGCTGATGCCCTGGTCACCTCTCCCTCAGCCTTTAGTTTCGCCACTGCTGACAGACCAACAAGAAGTTAAACTGAACATGTTTATGATTGGAGTCATATATTTAGAATTTAAGACAAACAATGGCTCCACTGCTGCATAGTGATGTGTGAATTAAAAAAAAAAGATTTGAGATACCAAGATTGTAAAGATTACCTGAATTTATCCCATTGCTGCTCACACAAAAGACAGGGAATCCACCAATTTATCTAATCTAATCCAGAACATACCAGCTAATCACACATTCTTTTGAATCAGATAAGTGAAATGCACACAGAGTACACACTAGAAAAAAATTTGTTCTGAGAGTGTATTGGATAATGCATATAGGTGTTAGCCATTTTGAGTGGCTACCCAATGAACTGAAGTCTTTTATAAATGAGTTTTACTTCCCAAAATATAAGTAGTACTATAGTCAGGCTACATTCTTAGTAGCACATTTATATAGCTGCTGCCTGGTTTTCTCATATGTATAGGCTTATTATTGTGTTAATTTCCACAGGCAGAAGTGACTTCTAAGCTATTCTAATGATTTCGTTCATTGTGCATTGCATACAAGTTCAGCCTCAAAGGCTGCCCATCTAAAGTACATTTTAAGCAGAAAAACAGCACGTACAAAAGGGAAAAAAATCAAAGCATCGGCAGTTACTCACACTGTACAATATGTAATCTGATCTGTCAAGTGAGCAATGTAGTTTACAACCCAACCTTATTCACATTCACTTTTCCATGACAGAGAAATCCCACCCTTCATTTCCTCTTCTAGTGCCCCCTGAAACAGGTAGTCATTGCAGTATGTTTGTAATTTCACCAAATACCACTTATTCTATAAACCAAGTAAAGCAGCCTTGCAGAAAACACTCTGACAATGGCCTACATTGCTCCATAAGGAGGAAAATCAAGCTCAGCTGCTTCTCCTGACCATAACAGTAGCAGAACATGACAGAGAAATGTAGCGTCTTAAGTAAAAAGATCCCAAGCCATCAATATTTTACAGGTCCAAACCAATATTTTAAAGTCCCCTGAAAACCAGCAGGCATTCAGGACAAGTACTGGAGCACTGGTAACGTGCCCCAACTGAATGAGGCTGCTTTGATAATGAGTTTCCAGGAAATTCAGATTTTAAAATGTTCCCCTCCACCCGCCAGTGCATTGAAATAATACTCTTCTTGTCTCGTAAATGTTATTTACCCCTCTACACATCATTGTGGCAGAACCAGACAACTGCTTTATCACTGATGCTTGCCAGATCCTCATTCTGGGTGCTGCACATGAGGAGGTGGTCAGCAGTCCGTGGTGCATCATCACATTCACATATTGAACTGTCCTTTAAGCCAGTCTTATAGAGTGTGGCACTAAAGCATCCAGCTCCAAGTTTATTCCATGAATTGCAGGGGAGCTTGTACTCAGGTGGATAGGGTGGTGGGTTGCTTATGAAGTGCTTGAGATGAGAATCAGTCTCATTCCACTTTGTGTGGTGGTGTTCAAGTGCCCATAGGATGCTGCTTCCCTTTCCACACTTATGCAACAGTACCCACACCTCCCATCTAAATTAGTTTCTTGACTTTAGTTGCTTAGGTACTATTTGCTCTAAGACTTCATGAAGCAGGTACTCCTGGTTTTGTTGGGCGTGTTGGACAAGGCCAAGAGTTGCCATCTGTCATCTTAGTTGGGCAGGTAGCATTCCAGATAGTATTAGCAGCATATAGACAAGAGAATTTGTTAAACACCCCATTACTATTCTCATTGCTGATTTCAGGACAACATTAACTTCGCTGGCATGGCTACTGTGCCCCCAGGTTTGACAGCGGTATTCAACAGGAGTATTTACTATGTCCTTCGAGTGGTGAAACTGACTCCCCAAGTTGTTCCTGCCACTCAGGGCAACAATGTGATTGTTGACCTTCTTAGATGTTTGCAGTAGATGTTCTCTGTAGGTAAGGCTCCTATCCAAAATTACTCCCAGGTACACTGGGTTATCTGTGAAGGGAAGTTCATTACCATTCAGGTCAATCTTGATTCTCTTATGTGCCATAGCATTACAGAGGTGGAACAGCGATGCAGTGGCTTTTGTTTGACTGAGCTTGAGTCTCCATTGGTGCAGGTAAAAGGCTACTGTATTCATATCCTGAGACAAGGAAGTTTCTATTTTTGGGATGGATGTGTCAAAGGTGGACAGGGTCAAGTCATCTACATAGGCATACTTTTTAGCTGCAGTGGGTGGAATGTCCAATATACAGATGTTAAAAAGGGTGGGTGCTAGCACTGGTCCTTGTGGTACCTCATTACACAGTTGCTTGTATCTGTTTCTATCTCTTCCACTGGTAGAGAGGATGAAGGATCTATTTGATATTATAATAGTGATAAAGGCCACCATTCTCCTATATGGGATCATCTTGAGTAGTTTGTACTCTAGTCCTTTCAGCCAGATGGGATTATATGCAGCTGTTGGATCTACCAGCACAGTACCTGCTTTGTCTCTCTTTTGAAAAGCATCTTCAGTATCTTGAGTAAGCCTTACTACCTGATCAGTGGTGCCTCTATTTTTTCAGAACCCTGCCTGTTCTGGTGGTAACTGTGGATCAGTGATGTCAGTTATCCTATTTATAACTTTCCAGCAGGACCCCATATTCCTGAGAAATTCTGGATAGATATTATCCAATCCTGTATCTTTATGAGGTTTGATCAAGGCTATGGCAGTTTTCATTTCAAGGTGTGTGAATGAACCAGTGAGATGCAGGTCCACAGTGGGCTGGGATTTCATTGCAGTTGTTTGGTGTCTGAGTTCTTTGAAGAAGTTCTTATCAGGATTTGTGAACCTGCTGTTCTGGATAAGTTGTGCTGCTATTGAGTCTGCCTTCACAAGGCATTGCTGTTTGGGCTTGCCTTCTCCAGTGAGCCTTTTGATCTTGTTCCAGGCTTTCCTGCTGGAGTGTGTGAAGTCAATATTTTCTACTGTTTTTGTCTAATATTCTCTTTTCATGGTGTTAATATGGTCTTGGAGAAATAATGCTGTTTTGATATGACAGATGCATGGATAATGGTATCAAGGCCCACATCTGGAACAGTGGTTATAGTTTCCATAGAAACGTGATCCAGATTCTGCTCCAAAATGGCTATCCTCAAACTGGACATTTTTAACAAAAAAAGCCAAGCAGGCAAATACCCACCCCTCAGTCAAAGGACTACATTTCAGCCTCACCATCTCTACCTGATGCTTCCACCAACCTATCAGCATCATTTTGGTACTATCTGATTGAACTAGCTCTCATCCATGTCCCAAACTTCCCTCAGTGCTGGACTGGGCATTCAATCCCATTGCATGGACTAGATGAAATGGAGCTAGAAAGCCGTGTGTCACTGGCATATTAAAAACCTTCACAGTCGGTTCCTCCTGTTGCAGCCCAATATGCCTACTGAGCATTTTGTACACAGTCTGGCATCTCCTGAGCTGGAGAAAATAAAAGTGAGACTTCTGATAACAGCCCTAAACTCAGCAGTTAATGAAAAGAGCAAATTGTGACCCATATTATTTACAGTGCTGTTAATTTTAGAGCAGTAGAAATTCATACAATTTGAGCTTCCATGTGAAAGACCTTCAGCCAAATTCCCAGCAAGATCATGTGAATGGGGTATTTTAAATGTCAAGTGGCATAAGAAATAAGGGTTTTTTCATGCTCCTTTGTGAGTTTTGCTATTGCCTGTGAAGGGTATAGGAGGGGGAGACCCTATGATATAGAGAAGGCCTCATGGCTATATTTTTTTTTTTTTATTAAGGAGAGGGCAATTCTCATCCAAAAATGAAAAAATCAATGGTTTGTTAACTTCCAGCACCAGCATTTCAGCTGAAATTGATATAGACATGTCTGGGAAACCCAGAATATTTTCTCCAACATGGAGTTTTCTTTGGCAAGCTCTCCACTGCATTGTTGTGGTTTTCTGGTCCACATTTAAAGCAGTAGAAGTCCCCACCTGTCGCCATTTATTGTGAACCCAACTGTACAAATGTTCAGCTCCAGAAAGACATTTTTCTGTAGGCACCAAAGCTGAGTCATTTGTTTATCACTCCTGGCTATCTTTTTCAATAACGTTCTGGAGCTCAGTCTTCAAATGTCACTGCTGAAGCAATACTTTGTAAGTAGTAAAGGTTTTTAAGTTATTTTTACAATGGGATGTTTGTTTTTTGGAATTGTGGTGGAGAACATGTACTTTGTGATACATAAGTCAAGCTCACAAACACTTGTTTCCACCTTTCAAGAGATTTTATTTCAGTTTGGCTGAGCTGCATCTTGTCTTCACCCTTCTGTCCCTTGATACAAGTGTGGAAGGCAGGTCAGGAGGGCACTTAAGGGCATGTCCAGATGAGCAGGAATATGCTCTTTGTGGCACCTCAAAGGTTTTTGAGGTGCTGCAAAACTGCCATGGTGCACATGAGAAGGTTCTCTGCACTGCATATTTGCAGGGCAGAGCCAAAATTAAATACTGGGAAATCCCGGTATCTAAAAATGCACCAAAAAAGAGCAAGGTGACACATGTGGCTGCAGCATGTGCTGCCCAAATCTGGAGCCTGGCTGATCAGAGCCATGCTCCAGCTGCCGGCTAGGCTCTGCACTCCTGCATTGCCACTATTGCAGCCCTGGGAGTCCCTCAGGACCCCAGGTAAGGCTGCTGTGGCCAGCCCAAGTGCTGCCCCAGCCTCTCTTACCCCACCTGGGGCAATTTGTCATGCACCAGAGTGTGCATACAGGGGCGCTCCCCAGGGACAAGTAACAGCAGCACAACTATGGGCTGCTGCTATTAGTCCCCAAGGACACACATATTCCCTCTCATCCGGAGACACCCTTAGAGACCAATTGGTTCAGATAGGCATGAGCTTTCACAGATAGATCGCAACCTACTTCAGGGATGCAGAACCTCCAACCCTGTAGAGTTGTGTGATCTGGCCTGTGGGCCCCCAAAGACATGGAAATTTTCCAGTGAGGGAGCAGTGCCTATTAATGCCATCACTGCTCCCCCACCATCAATTTTCCAAGGCCCATAGACCATATGATAAGGCCCTAAGCACGGACATGGTGGGTGTATAAGGGGCCAGAGCTGTGGCAGCAGTGCCAAACCAGTGCATACGGAGATGGGGGTATGGCAGTATGTGTGGGACTGGGAGCAGGATGGCAGACCTGATCCAGCAAACACAGTGCTGGGGCCAGGGTGGTGTGCTCAATCTAGCTGGGGCCATGGGCAGACTATGGCTCCAGGGACAGGTCCCCACACATACTAGATCAGGCCCATGAAGCAGATCCAGCCCATGAACAAGCCCAGAACCACTTACCCACCTGAAGGGCAAAAAGGTTGGGCACCACTGACCTACTTTGTCAGATGCTAAGCACCTCTCTATGTGTGGTCTCTCAGGAGAGGAGTGTAACATAGTATTGGATATCATAAGTTAGTTTCTAACCATTTTGAGTTTTATTATGATATTAACTAGTGGTCCCATGTTCTTGGCACTGTGCAGACAAGGGTAAGAGATGCTGCTGCCCCAAGAAGCCTAGATTCTAAATAGACAAGAGAAGCAAAGTTCTGGCATGTTCTCATCCAAATCAACCTTGCAGACACCTTCACTGGATTTGGATGGAATTTAGGCTCCTAAATCATAAAAAGCAATTCAGAAGGATTCCATTCCTGCAGCCTTAACAATACAACTGCCTGAAATTTGGCCTGAAAAGATGACTTGGCATCTTTTCTTAGGATACTCTGTATGCTGAGAAGCAATCCAGATTGGGCTTCTAGGTACCTGAAGCCCTGTTGACATCCAGATCAATGCTGTGACATGCTTAAAGTCTGCCAAAGTCCCCAGTTGCTTAGGTGATCACAGAACATACCTAGCATACATGTTGTGACAGCATGTACAGTTCATAATAAAAATAGTGGTCCCAACTGTAGCAGGGCACTGTCATGCGCCTGCTCCTTTAATAAAGCAAGCAGCCTGCTTGCAGGTGGCAGAAGGGAGCTACCGAGAGGCCCACCTGATGGGAAGAGGGCTCAGGCTGGAGCTATATAAGCCCAGAGCCTGAACCAGTCAGTTAGTCTCTCCCTGGCAACTAAGAAATGAGGAGCTCCTGGCTGCAGGACTCCTGCAGGGACCTACAGTTAGCCAAACATCATTGGGTTTTACAAGCAAATGGCCTTTATGTTAAACCAATAGGGGCTTTGAGGTATCTACCAGAGGGCTGAGATGCTCTTTGTTTAAGTTACACTGACAGTTAAGCCTTGAGCCCTGCTGTGGCTAAGATCTGGACCAGAGGGTCCATGTTCCCAGGGAAGGGCTAAGGTGGGCCAGAGGGTCCATGTGCCTAGAGGGGCTGCATGCAGGTCCAGGGTCCGAGAATTTTGAGGGAGATGGTATAAGGGACCAGGGGGTCCACAGGCCCAAGGAAGCTGAGTGTATAAGTAAGTCAAAGAGAGAGAACATCCGTGAGGCTTGGGGTATGGGGTGTAGGGGAGGAAAACGAGCCATGCAATTTGCCCTTAAGGATACTAATGCCCTACAGGGGCCTATTCAGGCCAAGAGGGACCTATTAGGCCTGAGCACTGGATTATAGGACAGGTTATAGTTTGGATGGAGGGCCCACCACCCTTCCTGCAGAAGCTGGGCCACTGGACAGCTAGGAGTCCAATACATGGAACCAGAAAGACTGCAGCCTTTATAGGGATTTTAGGCACCTGATCTTGTCAATCTGATCACCATCCTGAACTGAGGCACCCAAGTATGATGTATTGCAATGGCCACATGGGAACACATGCAAGTTTAATTTGCATCTGGCCTGAAACTCAGTATTTTCCCCCATTTAATAAGGTTCTGCAAAAGGACTTTCCTTTAATGGTCCCCATTTAAACACTGAATTTACAGTTAGCACTGTGAGGCATGAGATCCTGTTGTACTTTGCTATAATAGGAAATGCATTCTCCCTTAAATACTGCTGTAAGAGAACTGCTGGCAAGTGTTGTATTGTATTGCGCAGAGGTGTCTGTGCTTGCACTAATAAATGACCTTAAAGCACACAGAGATCTTTAACTGAAGGGTATATAGAAATGCTAGGTATTATTATGCAAGCTTTACCTCACTGATGCTCTGTTATTAAAAAAAACACCTCAGAAGTCATTTTCCCTGGGAAGGAAAGATATGTACAAGTTGCAACAAGAAACCCGCAACCCCTTGTGAGAACATGCTGTTCTCAGAACTCTACTAGAGGCCAGCATGCATCCCCGGCTGCCCCTCCACTACAGAGCTCATCTCCAAATGACTGGCATTTGATATGTAAATATGTAACACAGTTTGCTGCAGAAAACCTGTTTTAATCTTCTCTGCCCAGCTTCCCATTTCCACAGTATCTGAGCACCTCACACTCTAACCTTTATGACTTTATGTTCACTACATACATCTGAGGTAAGGAAATACTATTTTCCCACTTTTACTGAGGCACTGAGAGGCCAGATAAGCCCAAGTCAGACAAAACCACAGTCTCTTAAGACCAAGGCTGGTTCATTAAGTACCTGACTATCCTACCCATCTACATAATACTCTTACAAGAAGCATTCTCACTTACATAAAAATGAGTAGTGCCCTGGATATTATGATAAAGGCTCTTAAGCATGATATATTTTGCCTGTGAAGTTTTTCTAGTTTGTACTGGCAAGAGAACCATTTTCATCTTTCTAATACAGTTCTCACTCCTGCAAATACTTACAGGCCTGCTATATTTTTATACAAGTTATGCCACGGTGTGTGCACTGTATGCAAAGCTTCATTTAACTCCTCAGCTAATACAATCTCAGAAAGTGGTTTGTTTGCAGGAGTGTGGACATAGATTCAGCAACCAATAAATCATTCAGTAGCACACACTCATCAGCCAGTAATCTCTCCCTCCTTGAAAAGCATCAGGCTACTTGTCCAAACACCATAATGCTGTACAGATGCCAAAAGTAGGGACTGGGAAAATGAAGTTGATAACAGCAGAAGTGTCATGTCCACATATTCAGTGGCCATATGCTTGATAAGTTTTCATAGAAGTAAAAATGGAACCATGTCTGAACCATGTTTTATTCACATAAAAGACACCCTCATCCATCCTACCAAAAGCAAGCCAGCACTTCAAAGTCCTCAGCCTCTGCTACTAACAGGCAAAAGACTAACTTGAGGGAACTTGTTTCCATTACTGCATATTTCTTCCACATCATTCCTTCAGTCAACACTAACTGAACTGTCCAAATGAAATATCAGCTTGAGTTTTTAATATGGCTATAGCCAGGAGCAAAATATGAATTGGTGGGGAAAAAGTTCTTTCAGTGGGCCCACAGCGGTGTGTAACATTTTCCAAATTTCTAGGCAATTTCTTTATTCCTTTTAAATAGGCAGGAGGCTAGCTGACTATATATAAGTGGTAGGTTACCTAAGGAAATAGACTTATTGCTGACTCTAAGATTCTCAACCAGGGTGCCTTAGCACCCTGAGGTGCTGCAAGTTCCTTTCAAGGGTGCCACAGGGCCATATAATTTGAGCACTGTTAGGTGCACAGACCTGATTCACAACATAAACCCAGAGGTTTTAAATATTGTTAAAAACATTCTGACCTGTTGTGGGCTTTTTGAGTTCTTTACAACAGAAGATTTGCTCCATTATTTTTCTGTAGTGAGAAAATGAGTGAAAACTAAGACCTGACATTTTCCCAAGGGGTGTTTTGAGTCTAATGGGGGGAAGGGCTGCCTTGAGTATAAAAAAGTTGAGAACCACTGACCTAAGTAAATAGAGAAGTTCTGTTTTGTAGCTGTTGTATATACACTGCTTGATCATGTTTCTCCTGGCTGTTCCTCTCATGCAGATTTCATACATAAAGTAATAATGTGGTTCTATGCTGCTTATGTGTTCCTAATTTTATTTCTAGATACAAGTTTTACTTGCATAATTAAAGACCATTACACAGGAATTTCCTGGGACCTTGAATTAATATATAGGGTCCTTGAACACCTGTCAGATAGGCAGCTAGAACATGCGATATCCTGAATACCTTGAAAAGGCTTCTTGAGCAAAGACCTATGAACTTCAGACTTTAATGAAAGATGACACCCTGCCCCACAACACGGAGGCAAGGACATTCTTAACCAAGAGTGGACTGAACTCCTCTTCACCTAATTATACTAAGCCATGACCAATAAATGAACACAGGAAACTCCCATACTATTCAGAAATTTAAGACCAACTCCTCAAACAGTGTAAACTGGTACAGATTCATTTAGATCCCCAGCTGGTATAAGTTAGCTTAGCTCTACTGGCTTTAGGGGAGGAATGTCAATTTATCCAGTTAAGGATTAGGATGAAGATGACTAACACTGACTTAAATTCAACCCCAGAAAAATAGACTTTTTTTTACCTATTACCTCGGTCTATATCCAACTTAGCTCTTGTATGAAGAAGATAGAAAGATTGCCAGAACTCATCCATCCCTTAGACCGCTACTCTTTTCTGCTTGTCCATGTAGGCACCAATGACACTGCCAAGAATAACACTGAGCAGATCAGAGGAGACTATGAAGCTCCTGGCAGAAGGGTAAAGGAGCTTGGACCACAAGTGGTGCTCTTGTCATGCTCTTGTCATTCACCCCAGTGAAATGTTAGGACCCAGACAGGAAACATTGTATCATGGAAATAAATGTGTGGTTGAGATTGGTGGTGCCAACACGAAGGTTTTTGATTTTTTGACAGTGGGGAGCTGTTCTTGGGAGGAAGGCCGCTATCAAGAGAGGATTCATCTGACCAGAGCTGGAAAATAGATCTTCAAGTGTTGTTTGGCCAACCTAGTAAGGAGGGTTTTAAACTAGGTTCCCTGGGGAATGAGGAACAAAAGCATCCAGCACCAAAGCAAGCAATCCAGACAGGGCCAGAAAAAGCAGATCGACTCAGGGAAAGGATCAGAGAGTCATATGATGACAATAAGGCATGCAAAAGGGAAACAAGTAGGTCAGAACACAAAATATGTCTGATGTATATATAGAAAAGTGATAAGTATGAGGAACAAATTAGATGATCTGAAAGTCACAGCTTGTAAAAAGAACTATGATCTGATGGGTATCACAAAGACTTGGTGGGACAGCCCTTGCAAGTGAAATGTCAACACTGAGGGGTAGATTGTTTTGGAAGGACAGGGTTGGAGTAAAAGGCAGTAGCATTGCCTTATATATCAAAAAAGCATACACTTTATCTCTGGATCAGGAGAAAGAGGATAGCAGATCAGAATGTATTTAGGTGAAGATAACAGGCAAAAGATACACCACCAATAAAATGATGGGCATTTATTATAGACTACCAAATCAGGAAGGAGGGATGGATGAGGCACTTTTCAAGGAAATGACAAAATTATCTAAAAATAATGAGATGGTACAGATGGGAGACTTCAATTTTCCAGATACCTAGAAGAATAATACAGCTAAACATAAAACAATGAGCAAGTTTCTAACCTGTTTCATAAAGTCGAGGATACAACTTGGAGATCATTTATCTTGTATCTTGGATATGGCTGAAGGCAAATTTGCAGTGGATTGGACTCACTCTGGACCCTCGGGGCAGCCTCCTAAGCCGTTTTTGAAAAACAAAGGGGCAGATGAGCAACAGGGAAGAGCACCCCGAGGGATCGGAGTGAGCAGAAGCTGCTTGTACACCGAGGGGCATGACAGTGCCATCGGGCAAGGGCCCTGTCACAGTAAAGAAGGACACAAATGGAGGCGTGAGATAAGAGAGATGGTCAGAGAGGTTTTCTTGTGTCTGAATGAATTCAAGTCAGCCAGGCATCATTAATTTAATTCCAAGTACTGAAGGAACTGGCAGCGGAGCCCTTGCTGATGTTATGTGCCAAGTCATGGAAAACAGCTGAGGTACCAGAGGACTGGAAAAGGGCCAGCATAGTGCCCCTCTTTAAAAAAAAAAGCAAAAAGGGAAAACCTGGGGAACTATAGACCTATTAGCCTCATCTCAGGAAGTTACTGGAACACATTATAAGAAAGTCTGTTTGCAAGCATCTGGAGAAGGAAAGGCTTATCACAACCAACCAGAATGTATTTACTACAAACAAATCATGACAAAAAACTTGATCTTATTTTTCAACAAGATAACTAGTTGGGTGAATGAAGGGAATGCTATGGATATTGTGTACCTGGATTTCAGAAAAGCGTTTGACATAGTCCCTTGTCACCTTCTTACAAACAAACTGAAGAACTGTGTGCTGGATCTAACTGCAAGGTGGATAAACAACTGGTTCAAAAGCCACAAGCAAAGGGTCATTACAAATGGATCAGTGTCAAAAGGCAGGAAGCTTTGAGTGGAGTCCCACAGGTGTCTGTCCTGGGCCCAGTGTTGTTCAACATGTTTATTAATGGTGTAGACACTGCAATAAAGCAATTCTTGAGCAAATTTGCAGATGACATGACACTAGGAAGGAGTGTGAATACATTGGAGGACAGAAATATCTTGACAGATTGGAAAGCCGGCCTGGAGATAACAGAATGAAGTTTAATGCAGAAAAATGCAAGTTGCTACATCCCAGGAAAAATAATCAAAAACTCAAATACAAAATGTGACACCTGGTTGGATGGCAGCTCTAGGGAGAAGTATTGAGTCTTGGTGTATCACAGACTCAATAGGAGCTGCACAAAAAGTGAATTCAGTTTTGACATGCATCAATAGAAACATTAGGTGCAAGACATAATAATGGAGGTGATAGTGCCACCTTACTCGCACCAGTTAGACCTCATCTAGAATAGTGTGTGCAGATTGGGGCTCTACATTTAAAAAAAATATGGAAAAGGTAGAAAGAGTCCAGAGGTGGGTGAAAGCAGGGGCTGAGCATTGATGCTGCTGCAGATGCAACTCCTCCTCCTACCTCTCCCCACTACTGAATTCAAGGCAAGTGGAAGGAAGGGAAGACCAAATAGCAGCAGATTTCTGAGAGGCTTGGAAGCAGGGACTCCAGGCAGACCAGCCAGCGAACTTATGGAGCTCACCGCACATGGAAAGCTTCCAGCAGGAGCTCTGCTGACATACCCTTAGAGCTCACAGTGCATGTAGCGCACAGCCAAAGTAAGTGCAACTGCACCCCTCTAGATATACCCCTTCATATAGGAGAAGTTGAAGGATATAGGCATGTTAAGCATGCAGAAGGCAATTAAAAGGAGACATGACAGCAGTCTTAAATACTTGAAGAGTTGCCATAAAGAAGAGGGAAAACATCATTTCTCTCTTGCTGCAGACAGTAGGACACGGGCCAATGATGTGAAGTTGCAGCAAAGTAGATTTAGTTTGGATATCAGGTAAAACTTCTTCACTGTTAGAACAGTAAGACAGTGGGACAGACTGCCTAGGGAAGTTGTGGACTCTCCATCATTGAAGGTGTTCAAGAATAAGTCAGATAAACATTGGTCAGGGATGATCTAGGAGAGGTCATGCCTATGCTATTCTATGGGTATTTCCCATGCTTCTGGGCTTTGCTGATTGCCGCATGGGGCCAGGGTGGAATTTTTCCCTCCTGTTGTGTAAAGATGGGTTTTTTGTCTTCCTCAGAAGGAACAGCATAAGAAAACAGTCAGGTCCCTGTAGGAGCTGCTGCACACAGGGGCAACAGCAACTACTACTAGTTGTTGCTGCTGCCATTATCACAATTACACAGCTGTGGTAAAAGGTTTGTACACACACACACACACCCCCCTCCTATGCCCCCCCCCAGTTGAAGTCCAGGGCAGTTTACCCTGTCACCCTGAATTAGTTATGCCACTACTTCAAAAGCATTGTGTGTTGGTGACTGGAGTGTGCCGGTGTTCCTGCTGGAACTTAAACCCAGAGGATCCTGGCTAGAGGACCTTGCCCCCCTGTTCAGGGTCAGACCAACCACCACATGGGGTTAGGAAGGAAATTTACCCCATTGACAATTGGTATGGACTGTGGGGATTTTGTTTTTCACTGTAGGGGGCAGGTGAACCTCTTTCTTGGATCTCTCTTAGCAGCCCTTGCAGCTGAAGCTGTGAACAGGACTGATTGTGGGGTTGAGTTTTAGTAACAGGTTAGACTAGGATTGGTATGGGATGGTTTGTATAGATGGATCCTGCCTCAGGTAGGTTTAAACTAGATGACCTGCAGGAATCCCTTCCAGATCTACTTTTCTATGACTAAGACAGGGGAAAAAAAGGTTGTTATACAGATCATTGCATTTTTCAGGCATCTTCCCTCTGAAACACTACCAGACAAGACTCCATAAATGTAATGGTGTAAGTGAAAAATATTTTCTTTGCCTCAACCACAGACAAAGCAGGATTGTAATTCTCTTTTCTTTTCTTTTTTTTCCAGTGCCAGTCAGACATGGAATGCAATTTCCAACATTGTCACCCTACCTGCATGTCCTAAGCACAAATCTACTATTGAATGATCAACAACCAGTACAGTGGATAATTCCATAACAGCAGTCACGATGAACAACTTGTGCCTGTTTCTCAGAGAGATCTCAAGAACAGCCTTTCCCACCACAACAATACCATAATTTGCACAGCTTGACATACAAGCAATATATAATAGAAATGTATAGTGATCTGTGTAGATGACATACAGAAAAAAAGATGCTTAGGTGCTACTGTATACTTATCTGAGAAATAGAGTGACCATAGAAGAATGCTGTACCAGGCCATTGACACATTGCTACATATTGTAATCTTTTAGGGCTATGGTACTCAACCTACATCTCACAGGCCAGATCTGGCCCCTGAAGTGACTGGATCTGACCCATGAGTACAAGGAATCAGCAGCAAGCAGCTTAGCCCATCGAGTCTCCTTCCCTGCCCTGCACCATGCTCTTAATCCCCTCCACAGTCCTCCCTGCTCTCTTCACTTATCCTACCCTCCAGCAGGTACTGCTTTACTCTCTTCATCCTCTTCTCCCTCACTCTCCCCTAGATATGTGCCCTTTACCCAAGGTAAGTTCTTTTCCTCTGACCCTCTTCCCCCTCCCCCCCCCCC
>NW_017729027.1:21957441-21964614 GCF_001723915.1 Gavialis gangeticus | reverse complement strand
CCCCCCCCCCCCCCCCAACATGGACAGCCATCTCCCTTCACCCCTACTGGAAGGCTGTTGTGCAGCTATGTCACAAGCTCCTGGCTGAACTGGTTCCAGAAATCCTCATAAGATAACTACCAGAAACAATTCTTGCCTTTCATCAAACTGCTCGGTGTAAGTGTCTGATCATAGAAAAAGTTATTATTCACATTCTCCCATTCCAGAACAAGAACCTGCACCTGCCGAGTTGAATTTACGGAGAAGATCATCTGGAACAGATCCTTCATTCTCACACTGATCAGAACTTTACAAATTATCCTGGACAGCCACATTCTCCCTGAACATTACAAGTTATACCAATGCTGTAATGAACCACAATGTGATTAGCTCATATGAGTTCAGTGTGCCATTACTGTTCCCATCTCAATCCTCCTGAAGAGTCACAGATGAGAACACTCAAATTGCCTCTATATGCTCACTCAGAACAGAGGTTTTTGGAAAATGTATTCAAATTTTGAGAGAGCAAAACTCATGAAGGAATAAAGGTTTGAGGCTTTTTAATGCATGTATCCATTTTTACTCATTTCAAAGCTATTGTTAAATGGATAGGTAGATAAAATGGTTTGAGACATACATCATTGATTCTAATAAATATTTTATTGTTTCATCAGTAATTCTTAGAAAAGGATTTCATTGTAATGTAATATTACTGGAAATCTCTATCATGCAGTCTATCCTGCTAAAGGTAGCTGACAAGCCTATTTCATGTCTAACTCTGACACCTTGTTTAGCTTTCCATCTTAAATAGGACTTCAAGATATATTTTGGCAGAAAGGTTCACTAAACAGAACATTCCCTTTTAAAAATTAATATGTTACTGCTTCTGCTATCAAAGTTAGAAGAGTTTACATTAGCGTTGTAAGACTGTAGTGCACAGCTCATTAAATTTGGCCTTCATTGGGCTTAATTCAGCGGTGATTGCAAGTAAATGCAAGGGAGCTTGAACTGCTGTAGTTTACACGGTCTTTCAGGCCCCTCATTCATACTAACACGGCGCATCTACATGTGTACCTGACGGTACAGTTGTTACTGAGCAGCCATTTAGTACTTACGTTAACAAGTACTAAATGGCTGCACTGTTACTGCCATAACTGCACAGTCCTGGAGGCACACAGGTTGTTTCTGATCCTACAGTGCAGTAGCAGTGAGCTACTCATTGCAACTGTGCAGTAGCGTTGGCATCACAGTTTGTGCCTGCCAATGCTGCCAAATTCTGCCAAGTCTATTTGTTGGCTGACCCACCCTGAATATCAACAGTGTATTTGGGAAAATCCTTTAGGTAGTCTATGAGACTATTTATGGCATTGTACTTAGGACACTCAGGAGCAGTGATCTGTTTGTCAAGAAAATTTATCACTAAGGAGTTCTTTCCTATGAAACTAGACAGTTGTGCTATACTCCCTAGTGTCTTAAGAAAGTCTCTATGTTAGGATTGGCTATATAGTACTTTCTTGGGTGAATTCCTTTTGATTGTGAATTTCTGGGGCTCCTTTCCTATTCTCCTCTGGCCTGCTGGTTCTGGCTTTTAACTGGATTACTATTAGGCATAGCTGACAGCTACTGAAGTACCAGCTCCTTTCCTTACACTATGCCTTCTGACAGGAAGCATTTTCTATAATAGCTACTTGGACAGCTAGCCCAGAATGTGGAGCTGGCTATATCGCACCAGTTTTGCTTCTGCCACTGGAGGCCAATGAGCTTTGCTTCTCTTTTATTCCTCTCCTACCACAGGAGTTTCACCTGTTCTTGCTGGGTGTAGTCTGTTCCCTGTCACAAAAATGTTCTCTTTGCTCGTTTCTAAGCAAATGTAACTGTATTTAGGTTTTCTGAGTTGGTTTCTCTCCCTGGTCTGCCAGGAGCCTGAGCAAATTATCTGTCTTCATTTCTCTAGCCATTTTTTTTGTTTTTAGTTTCCCAGTTCTTGCCTGTAGGCTGCTTTGACATATGCTTCTTTAAACCTCCTGCCATTGTTTTAAGATTTGCAAGGGATTCATAGACGTAGATTAAAATATGGTCCCCTTCCCCCCAAAAAACTGCTGTGTATTAACAATCACTATATACCATAATAATACTGAATTCCTTCCATACTTGGTTAAATCAACATAATGCTGTCCTTTCAAGCCTTCATGAAAAAATGGGAGGCAATTGCAACTTAGTTGCATTCATCTGGCATAACAGCTGGAGGCTTTGGATCTTATGAGGGGGAGGGAAGAGAAAGGAGAGTTTACAATAAAAATCTGTTCAACACAGACTATTCATTTGAGTTGCTGTCTCTTTCCACCAACGTGTGATTATACAATAGGTTAACATTAATGAAACAGAAAAGGTCTGTTGCATTGCAAGAACTGATATGAAGACCCGTTTCAGAAGACAGCATATTTTTAATCTGACTTTATACAGTTCAACCAAATTTTTTGAATGAATGTTATATGGCATATAATGAAAAACACAGTTGTGAATTTTATTTTTAATAGAGATGCAGTCTTTGGAAATTTGCAACTATTTGTCTGAGTGATCTTGTAAATTGGACCTGTACAAGAAGTTGTGCTGATGTCAATGGGCTTATTTGTATAAGAAAAATTAAAAGAATTTGAAACTAAATCGCACCCCCAGGTTAGTGTTTCGCACATTTTCTAGCCATTGGCTAATAATATTTTTGTTTTTGTTTTTATTTTTATTCCCAGAAATGGAGAACCAAGGCTGGGCATCTTCTTCAAATTAGCAAAGAATCTGACAGATTATTTTTTTAGTGGGCTTGGCAAGATGGTTGTTATTGCTGGTCAGAAATTAATAGATGAACTTATCTGTTCTTTCTCTTGGTCAATTTTTATTGTTCATGGAATAATATTCTACTTGTAGGTTAGTCTTGGATACATATTCTTTATGAGCAGTACATTGTATAAAATAATATGAGCAGTGCATTGTATAGAATAATAATCTATGGAAGTTATTTTGCACTCTATCTTTCACACTACTCCATTTTTACTAATTCTTATCTGAGATTCTTGATATGTATTCTATTTTCTAAATAAACCTATCAAAATAAAGAGAAATATATTGATCTGTTGTAAAAATATCATTGGAATAATTAGTTTTATTTAAATTGCATAAACAACTTATGGGAATGGGAACAAAAGACGTGTTCTTCTAGATCAGTGTCTTAACTGATAATCACATTTGCTTTTGTGCTTTTTGTCTTTCTGAACCAATGCCTCTTGAATTCTCTCTATTCAATGGAACAGCTTTCACTGGGTGAGGTGGGGAGACAGAGGAGATGGGAGGAATTGCTGATATTTTAAAGGAGAGACGCTTTTGAAGCAAAGGCCTAAAAGTTTCCTGTGAAAAAGAAATTTCCATAACTATGGAAAAGACCATAACAACTACCATACCATGCAGATCAATAGTCCATACAGTTCAAATTCCTTTACAAGAACACTTCTACTATAACACCTACAAGAAAACAGACAATATTCATTAACTATACCACAATGTAGATGAGAAATGTCAATATTTATTAGCAGAATTATAGGTTGTACGCATGCAGTGTAATGCCGCAGCCAGGTACCCAGGGCACAAGGGCAGCAGCAACTTGTGGTTGCCGCAATGATTGCAACTGCAGAACTGCTAGTATTAACTGCTTTTTCACCCCCCTCAAGTCAGTACCTGGCATGGATGCCCTGTTTGATCTGTCTTAGTTATGTCCATCTATGTGTGTACTTAATTATATTACACTATATTAGGAAGGAAAATTTCTCTCTGATCCTAACTTTGCTAATAAATAGATTGACTAGTACACAGTGGTAAGAAGTGGCCATTATTTTTACTAGATTCACATTTACATGGATAGGAACATGGATGTTCACTCTTTATAGGCAGCTAGCAATATAGTATTTTAAGTTTGATAACTGTGGGCATTAATTGGCATGTATACATGTACATTCTAAGCATACTCTTGTATGGACTGGAGTTATGAAAAAACAAGTCTTTCCAGAAGATATTATACAGTTTTCTTTATGGAGGCCTACAATGGCTAGTCAAAGTAAAGTTGTCGGACAGAATGTAGTTGAGTATGCTGAGAAATTGGAACTGCTCAATTATTACAGACACACAAAGCATATAGGCAAGAAGGTGTATTTATATTGGTTATGTTCTGAGAATGGGCTCCCCATGTGAGACCTATTTTGGCAGCCTCAATACAAAAGGAAGGGATATTGATGCAGAGGGATCTTTCCAGTATATTAAGGTCTAAAGCAGCAAACTTACAAGTTAACAACTTGAGCAGATTACTGGAACTTGCCCAGGACAAGACAGACTGGGAGAAACTGACTGATAGGGAGCCTATACATGGGCAGTGAGACTACTCCGACATGCTATAATTACAACACATTGGAGCAGACTCGGTTGATTGAGTCTGCTGGAGCGTGGTAATTACTGCGCTGCAGAAGACTCCAGCATCCCATGTATTAGCATTTCTGCACTGAAAAATGGCAGCTGGGGCACTTTAACTAAAGGTTGAACACCCCTACTGCCATTTTTTGTTAAAGTACCCCCACCACCATTTTTCAGCATGGGGACGCTAATACATGGCTCACTCAGGGTGCTCTCAGAGGTGCTCTAATTAAAGCACCCTGCCCTACTCCTGGAAGTTGTGTATAAACGGCCTTAAATTATGTACCCGATGATACAAGGAGTGGATTTGGCCTGGATTATAATTGGCATGCATTACTTTATAACAGATTGTGTTTTTTTCGGTAAGCATAGATAGTATTTAAATGAGACACTGAAATATGCAAAGCTTCTCCAAAACTGGAGGTGGCTAAAAATATAACCCCTGTTTAGCAATGGTGGAATTAATCTGAAATCTGTGGTTCAAGACCAGATCTATTAGTGATAAGATGACTAAAGAGTAAAAAGAAATTAAATGGGAAAGCAGACAGCAGAAAACACAGCTCTCCTAATGCACAAACTTTTGGACATTTTTCATGCTGTTTTAATCATTTTTACTATTATCTACCCTTATAGTCCTGAATTCTCACTTTTGTAATTAGCACTAAAGGGAATTCTCCCTATTCATCTTGGTGTTTAGTGTTTATTTTTAATATATTTCTGATGCTAATATCTCCTTAACTTCCTCTCTCTAAATAATTTTACCTGTCAGTCTAAAATTTATATTAGCTCTCCAACCCAGGTCTTTGCTCATATTGCATTCCATTCTCATTGTCAGACACAACTTAAAGAAACGTAAGAATTTAAAGTTTGTCAAAATACACACTTTGCCTATCTGTTTTTCTATAAAGTGGGATCATACTGTGGCTTTATTTTAAACATCTAGTTTAGTCTTTATGCTAGAAGCCATGTACACTTGAACCCTTTGTAGAATATCTCAACTGCCATACATGCATGGCAGGAGGTGCAACATTTAGGATGGGACATAAATTCCTCTGATCCCAACTGTGCCCTTCAGAAGCTGCCTCAAGCCCAGTCCTTCAGATCAGGCAGAGGGAAGCTGTCCCCAGTCCAGGGTTCAAGACCATGGGTTGTCCAGAGTCAAATCTGACAATCAGCTGCTTGTTGGACTTGGTTTGGGATAGCTCCAGAGCCATTTGAAGACCCCAGACTGTGTAGGGTTGGATCTGACAATCAGCTGATTGACAGACCCAATCCCAGAGTCCTGGGGCAGGTAAGAGTCCCTGGGCTGTCCAGTTCCTGATGACAATCAGCTGATTATTAGCTGGCCCTGGGACTGCCCTAGTGCATGTTCAGTGTTTTAGAAGTCCCAGAGCCTCAGGATACTGGAGCCATTCCCCCATCCTGATGTCCCCGTGGCCCAGCATATCTGAAAGCCACATCTTCAGCCCAGTTCCCTAGCAACCAAGCATTTTAAAGTTTCTTGCTCTGGAGCCCCTGCAGGGTAGGGGCATCAGCAGATAGATGGATGGTTAAATAGGGAAAAGAATACTGCACCTTAAAATGCCAGAGGCCCCAGCAAAGACCTATCATGCAGTGGGTGAAATTAAAGCTTGATAGAAACCAGCTATAAAAAGTGTTCTATATTTTTCAAGGAAGGTATTTGTAGCTGATTGGCCATTTTTGTGGCTAACTGGCTATTTTTATCATGTGATAATTATTTTGCACATGTTGCATGTCTAAATGTATTGTACAATTAAGCAGTTAATTGCACAATAAATGTAATGTGTCAAGGAATAGGTTATTTTTATATCAAAAGAGTTATTTGGTGAAATAAATATTTACTCAATTTTGAAATATTTTATGAAAAGGGAAATTCATTGAAGCAGGAATGTTTCTCATGCATGTCAAAACAAGTATACAAAGAAATTAAAAAGATGATCCTGTATCCATTTAATCTGTAAACAACAAATTAGATTTACATTATTATTTCTAATTAGTCACATTACAGTAACATCTAGGGATCTCAGAGAAGATCAGGATTCTATACAGCAGTAGCTTCTATATAAAAAAAATTGCATGCTCCTCAAGAGCTTCTATATACAAAAATTGCATGCTCCTCCCCTGCATGAATGTAGGATGTGTTATTCCTGTATTATCACAGACAAATGTTTATGCAGATTCTTCTTGAAAACCTTCAATGAAGGAGATTCTGACTCTTTCCTAGATATACAAGTATAAGAAATACCAAAGTGAGTCAGATTGCAGATGGACCTAGCCCAGTATCCTGCACCTCATTGTGGCAGAAAATGGATTCTCTTAGAGCTTGCTCTATCTTCCTACCATTCTGAAACCAAGGAAGAGGTTTTTTTGTTTTTGTTTGTTTGTTTGAAGTTTAATCTAATTCTGTGTTGCTACACTTTAAATCCATTACTTTTCATCCTACCCTCCAAGGCAAGGGAGAGCAGTTATTCTCCTTCTTCTTTATCTAAGTTTTCAATATTTTAAAATAGTTTCATAGTTTCTAGGGACGGAAGGGACCTGAGCAGATCATCTAGTCCGACCCCCTGCCATGGCAGGAAGAGCACTGGGGTCAAACGACCCCAGTAAGGTGGTCATCCAACCTCCTCTTAAAAACCCCCAGGGTGGGAGCCTGCACCACCTCACTTGGAAGCTGGTTCCAGACTCTAGCCGCCCTGACCGTGAAGTAGCGCCTCCTGATGT
>NW_017729027.1:21945563-21957094 GCF_001723915.1 Gavialis gangeticus | reverse complement strand
GACTGCTCTTCCCAGCAGATGTCTGGGAAATTCAGGTCCCCCATGACTACCACATCCCTAGCTTTTACTACCTCAGTGAGCTGACCCAAGAATTCCTGGTCAAGCTCCTCTGCTTGGGTAGGGGGTCTATAGTAGACTCCCACCAATAGGTTCCTTTCCCCTCTTCTGCCTTGAACCCTAACCCAAAGCACCTCAGAGTGCTTCTCCCCTGACTCTTTACTAATTAGCGAGGACGTGATTACCATGTCCCCTCTTAATTTCATTTTCTCAAGACTAGACATATCTAGTTCTGTTAGCCTTCCTCATAGGCTTCAATTCCATCCCCTTTACTAATTTTCATTACTCAGCTCCGGATCCTGTACAATTTCTCTATATTTTCTTAAAATGTGGTGTCAAGAACTGGATACAGTGCTGATTTACCCAATGCTGATGAGTGGTACCTTTGTGTATCTTATATATAGGATCTGGTTTATATCACAATTTCTCATTTTTCATGAAAAAAAAATCACAAAATTAAATGATTTTCAAGAAAACTGTGATTTGCACATGTGCCTGCCTGAGCCTTGTGGGGCTCAGGCCCTGTGTTTCCTTTCAAACAGCTTCTCTACCCAGTGCCAGAAAGATAGCACTGGGTAGTGGAGGGACTGTTTGAAAAGAAGCTCAAGAGTTCAGCCCCCCAAGGCTCAGGCAGGTGCATGCTGCCCAGGTGGGGGCAACCAGCACAGGCACAGTGCTCTACCTCATAGCCTGTTCCCTATGAGCTGGGCGGGGAGGAGTGTGTGCCTGAGCTGTTGTGGAGCTCCCAGTCCCTGCCCCTCTCCATACTGGTGTGCAGCTTGCCTGGTACTCACTGAATAGTACCACGGGGTTCCACCCACCACTGCCTTTTGAGGGGTCCTGCTCTGTCAGCTCTGTGGAGATGAGGTGGGCAGAGAGACTAAAGCTGCCTCTGACAACCCCTGATAGGCCCCTCTCTGCCTGGTACTGGGCATGCTACTAGGTGAATCCGCCCCCCGCCACTTCCCAGCAGCCAGGTGGGTCCCCAGGTGAGTTGGAAGCTTTATCCCTCCACCCTTCCCTGTTGGATACCCCTGATCCCTACCCCCCATCTCGCACTGGGAGGCAAGCTCAGCTATCCAGATGGCCCTAAACCTGCTCCCTCAGCCAATCGGGGGGAGATGGGGGAGGCGCAGAGGGCACCATGATCTGGGCACGAAAATGGTGGCCTCCACCATGATAGGGCCACAATATTTGAACTGGGCCCATGACTTAAACCAGGCCCTACTTATATATAATACTGCCAGGCCCCATCTACACATTACACTTAAGGTGCGATTAACCAGTTTCCTCTCTCTCGCCTGCCAGTTAATCATGCCTTAAGTGGTCACCTGGCCACACATTCAATTAATTAATGGTGTGATAAAATAAGGAATAAGCTAAAAAGTTATTCCACAAAATATGTGTGATAACTTTGTAGCTGCTTCCTATCATGCCATTAATTCAATGTGTGGCTAGGGGCTTCTGTGACTGGGAGCCCCATCAGCTGATTGAAACTCCCAGCTGGGTGGAGGGGGAGGGGCACATATGCACCCCTGAGCTTGAGAGCTCCTAGGTGACAGGGCTTCCAGCCACAGGGGGGTTCCATGCACCTTCACAGCTGGGAGACTGCAGCTGCAATCTCCTCGCAACAGAGGAGGATGGTATGCTCCCACAGCTGGGAGATCATCTCAGCAGCTGGTCTCCCAGCCATGAAGGTATGTGGGACAACCCCACAGCTGGGAACCTCATCACTGGGGATTCCCAGCCATAGGAGCTTGCTTCTTGCTGGCACAGGGGAAGCCCAGAATCAGGATGCCTCTGCACCAGCAATAAGACATGATGGACTTTAATGCACGTATGTGTGGCATAGCAGGAGGAGCAACTGTGTGGATTGTGCATTAGATCCAATTGCACTTTCACCTGCCTCTGTAGAGGGGCCCCTAATTAATGCAACCCAAGATTGCTTTGTTTTTTTGTTGCAGCATGATACTCCTGATTCATGGTTAGGGGTGCACCAATAGAGATTTTTGGGGCCGATATCGATAGCTGATATTTAAGGAGGCATATCGGCTGATACCAATCCAATTTCCGACACACTTGCCTCCAGCTGGTAAGTCCAGTGTAGTGGAAGGGGAGCAGAGAGGGAAGGGGTGTGGGGGAGGCAGATCAACATTCCCCCACGGAGAGCAAGGGGGCAGGGGCAGGCACTACCCAGGCAGCGTAGGGGGGTGGAACTGCAGCTCATGGGGGCCACTGCTTGCACCCACAAGGGTATGGGTGGGGGGGCATGTGCCACCCAGATCTGTGCATGGCAGGGCAGGCTGCACTCAGGCTGTGTGGAGCCCTTCTTAGTGGGGGCTAGGCTTGGAGCAGGCACTGGTGGTGCTGGGAGGATGCTGCATCCACCCCAAATTTTGCTGCTGCTTCTCTCCCAGCACCACTGCCACCAGTGTAGTATTTGTAGCATTTGATTAAACTCTTTTCTTAGTATAGTTAAATCCAGCATGAATGTAATAATTTGATTTCTGTCTTTTCAAAAGTAGCTGCTTGACTATATTCTATGATGCTTCCAGCTTGACACAAGTGAATGAACTTTGTATGCCCTGGGCATGAGAGAGATGGACAAGGGGTGAGTGAAGAGTGAATGGGAGCTTACATGAGAAAAGGAAAGAGGATGTAATTGTTTATGTAAGCAATAAGGCGCCAGAGGTGTAAACCACCAGCCAGCAACTAACTAACAAACGGCTGAAGAATCCCTTTGAAGCTTGAGGGCACAAAGGAGATAACAGAAGCAAAAATGCTGCCATGTGGGCAACGAGAAGACTTCAAGGCTGAGACCCAACTTTTACAACTGGAGTGACCTCGATGTGAGATAAGGAAGAGATGGATGCAGAGCAACTATTAAAAACACAGACTAAGCATGGAAAAACCCCAAGAAGTAAAACAGATACTGAAAACCACATATAAGGAGAACACAAACTATGCCAAGTTGGATGAGAAATCTTCTGTCTTCCTTCCAGAGCACAGGCATGCCTGCTTCTCACCTCGCTCCAGCTCACCACCATCATCAGCTACAACATCTCAGCTATTCAGTGAACACGGGGTCGGCCACCCCATGTTAACATTGAGCAACTATTGCTGGTAACTATATCTAGTGTCTGTCTGTATGCATGGAATGGTTGTTTTGTGTGTATGTATGTCTGCATGTGATAATGTGTATGGTGTTTTCTGTGCGTTTGTATAGATGATGTGTCAGAACCTCTATGTCTAACTCATGTAATCAATAAATGTGGCTTTCTGCCTTATTCCCCTTTATAAAGTCTTGCTCATGATTTAAGCAATTGGGAATTTGTGTAACACCAGCCACAGCCCTGACTCAATGCCCTGCCTCCACCCACGCCCCAGGAAGAGCCGGGGCTGCGCCAGGCAACTGGCAGTGCTGGTGCTGGGAGCAGAGCAGCAGCAAAACTTGGTGTGGATGCAGTATCTTCCCAGCACCACCAGCACCCACTCTGTGTCCAGCCCCCACCGACAAGAGCCCTGCACAGCACCAGCTACAGCCCGCCCCACCCTGCCCCAGATCTGGCTCACTCCATCCCATGCCCTCCCATGCTGCAAGCAGTGGTGGGAGCTGCCCCCTGCCTGACAAGCCACAGCTCTGGCTACCCCTGCCTTTCTTGGGCAATGCCTGCCCCTGCCTCCTCCCACATCACAGGGGCCATTGATCTGCCCCCCTATATGTCCCTTCCCTCCCCCCTCCCCTTCCATCACACTGGACTTACCAGCTGGAGGCAGCTTTCTACGCTGCTGGCTGTGGTCCTCACCACATAAGTGCTGCACTGCAGCTGCGTGCAGCACGGGCATTTATCTGCCAAATTATTGGCCCCATTAGGCCAATATCCGATATAGCCAGTTTTCTTTATATCAGTACTGATCTGAAATTGGACCAATGTATCAGTACACCTCTAATCATGGCGTATCTGTGATCTACTGTAAGCCTAGAGCCTTCTCAGTAATACCTTGCCAGTTCTCCCTCATTTTGGATGTATGCATTGTATTTTCTTTCCTATATGTAGCACCTTACATTTGTCTGTCTTGAATTTCATTCTATTGCCTATAGTCCAGTTCTCCAGTTTACCAAGGCCCTATTGAATTCTAATCCTACGTTCCAAAGTGCTTGCCAGTCCTTCTAGTTCAGTTTCTTCTGCGGACTTCATTAGAAAATTCTCTGTTCCTGCATCCAACCAATTAACAATTGTAAATTGCACTGGACCCAGAAAAGCCTCCAGTGGACCCTCTATGGTGACCTCTTGCCACTCTGACATCTATCTATTTATAACTACCCTTTGCCTATGGATGGCCAACTAATTATGTATTCACCTAATAAAAATTCAATCTAACACATTTTTCTTGCTTGCTTATTAGAACATTATGTGGGACAATATGAAAATCCTTATTAAAATAGTAGGGGTTGGAGGAGGCCTCATAGGGGCTCCACGGTACCATGGAGGCCCAGCGCCAGAGAGGGCGCTGTGTTTTGGGGTGTATCGACCCCGGCCCCAGTGTGGGCAGTATCACGGGGAAAGCCCCAGTGTGGGCACAGGTGAGAAGCCCCAGTGGGGAGCAAGACCCGAGAAGGGGGTCTGGAGGCCAGGCACGGCTACGGCCACCTGAGCCTCGATTGGGGAATTGCGAGGCAAGGCCCCAGAGCAGGCGGTAGCTGCGGAGGCGAGGCCCCAGAGCGGGTGGTAGCTGTGGAGGCGAGGCCCCAGAGCGGGTGGTAGCCACAGGAGAAGCCAGGGAGTGCCCGAGAGGGCACAGGCAGATAGGGAGACAAGCCAGAGAGTGTCCGTGAGGGCACGGGTAACAGAGACAAGGCAGAGAGCCTGTGAGGGCCCAGGTGACTGTAGGGCCCATACGTAGCCCCAGAGGTTAGACTGCACCGTGTCACCAAGGGAGGGTATAGACTGGGACATCTCAAGGCACCGTGCCAAAGAGGGTAAAAAGGCAGCCTTCCTTTAACAATGTTACCATCAAAGACGTGGTGGGCGAGATAAAGAAGGTGCATTGAAACCAATTTGGCACGGTAGGTAGGGGGTGCTAGGGGAGTTCACGGCCGCCCCTAGGTCCCGTCCTACCACACGTCCACTTACCTGTCATCCATGACAACAAATAATATTGTCAGTGGCTCCAAGATTTCTTCAGCCAATTCTTTCAGTGCCCTAGGATGAATTTAACTAGGCCCCACCGACTTAAATAAATGTATTAGTTTAAGACTGTAAAAACTGTAAAAACTAGTCTGATGCACTTTTACTTACCAAGATCTGCAGGTCTGCCCCTTCAGAATCATGCTCACTCTCTAGCTCAACCTGGCCCAACGCATCTTGAATTCTTTGATGCCAAGAGGAAAAGCTTCAGCAGAAAGGGCTGAGAATGTGACTAGGACACTCTCCTGAGCAGTGGGAAATGTGGGTTGAAATGCCATTAGGCAGGGAAAAGAAGTGGAATCAGTTTTCAGCATCCCAAGTGAGTTTTCCAAACATTGAAGATATAAGTCCTTCAACTTTGGGTTATTTTTATAAAGAATACCATTCCTCTTGCTTGGTTTTGAATGAAAATACTTAAGAGTTTAGGGATGTGAATCCTGAGGGGAGAGAATAATGTTCCTGAATAAAGTATCTAAGCATCACAAAAGGGCAGAATTTTAAATGGATCCTTTTTTTCAGTTCTTATGGCTAACTTAGCTATCTCCCCTCTCGGAATGCTGGATCTGGGGAAACACAACCCAAGGTACATAATTCATCCTGTGCCTTGTATCACACAATAGCTTGGATCCTGAAGTAAAGGATTAATTATATGACAGGAGAATCTGAGGAAAGCAGAATGCATTTATCTAAGCTCGCTTTTCTCTAGGACACTGGGGTTAAACCCAAATCTATCAAAGTGACCCAAGGTGTTTAAAGATTTAATCGGAGTCCTATTTTTACAGCCCATCTGAAATACAACAACTGCAGCAGCAGAATGCAATTGCATCCATTCAGTGAGAAAGAGTATCTCCTAGTAAATCACTGTCACCTCTTCCTATAATACTTACTTTGTAGAGACAAGAATGAAACACTTAATAATAACCTGACCCCTCTTGGCTTATTTTGAGGTCTGATAGCAGTATGGCTGCATATATACAGCTAGATTTCAACAGGTGTGGACATATTATCTATATGAAATTATGAGAATGTGTCAATAATAATCATTTTATATCCAGCTATGTTATTAAGGGCTTCTTATCTATGAAGTCTAAGTTACTCACTAGCTAGAAACTAGTTAGAGATTGAGAGTCCTAACCTGTCAAGCATATTTGACCATTCCCACATGGCATGGATAACCTGTGAACAATGAATGCCAGAGCAATGTATGTATACTAATGTATACTAATTATACATACCCTGAAAGCTTTCTTTTTGTGTCATGGAAAATAGCTGTCATCACTAGGGAGTGATAATTATTTTTGTTATTACCATTGTGAAAAAAATCTTAATAGCTTATTCACAATAGTGAATGTGTAGCCAAGAAAACAAACTGATAAACAATACAAATATGGGAAAAACATTAATCTTAATCATATTTGTAACTGCATGGAACACACACACAGACATAAGTCAAATAATTTCCTACAATTACAACATTAATATATAGCCCATAGACCCCTGCATCAAATTATTATTAAGAATGCTCTTCTTCCAGACTTATCCAAAATTAAACTTTTCCATTAGTAGTTTGTAGAAAAGCTATTTCAGTTCACAGAGTGAAGAACTAAGTGAAACTATCTTAGTGACTACAAATTTTCATCTATGAGGGCAAAGTTTCAAGAGTAATAATGAGTAATTGGCATTTAGTACATCAGCATTTTAGCATGATTGGACTCTACCCAGAAGGGGGGAAAAAATCAATTCTTTCCCCTTGGTTGGAAGAAAAGTGATAAAGGAGAGAGTTGCAAAAGGAACTGTAATGCCAGCTTTGTCAGGAAAAATTTACATCTCCTACTCACACTAGAGTTTTAATTCAGAAGACTTTGTGCATTCTTCCATTTGCAGTGTTTCAGATCTGAACTGGCAATTTGCCTAAAGGACCTATCCACTGACAGAATTATTGTCAAAGAGGTCAACTGTAAATTTAGATCAGTCAGTGCAAAGCACAAGGAAAATATTGTCAGAAATATTTCCCTGCAACTTGGCATTAGACATAAACACTGAATGCATGGCTCTAAGCATAAATCTTTGAGTCATAATTCACAGTAGAAATCAATAATTTTAAATTCTCACTGCAGTTTGTACTTTAAAACAAATTCTTCATTGAAAAATGCTTTTCTCTTCTGTGCAGAGAAGTTAAGCCATGCTCATCAGGGCCAAAGAATTTCTAATAAAAATAGAAAGCAAGTTTACATATTATCACAGATGCTACAAAAAAGGGAATTATTGCAACAATCACTTAATAAACCGTCATTTAATTAGAACTCCAGTCACAAGACGACAAAAAGGAATTAGGCCATGTCCCTACATTGGTTATATCAAGAGTTGTGGTTTAACATTAAACTTTGTATCCAATATTTTGCATTGCCAACTCACGTGAGACTAATGATTCATAGTTGCTAGGGTCGGAAGGGACCTCAATGGATCATTGAGTCCGACCCCCTGCCCTGGTCAGGA
This sequence comes from Gavialis gangeticus, assembly GCF_001723915.1. Classification (NCBI taxonomy): domain Eukaryota; kingdom Metazoa; phylum Chordata; order Crocodylia; family Gavialidae; genus Gavialis; species Gavialis gangeticus. The sequence continues at coordinate 21,949,352 of NW_017729027.1, read as the reverse complement.
AAGAGTTCTGGGGTCAGATGACCCCAACCAGATGCCCATCCAGCCTTCTCTTAAAGACCTCCAAGGTAGGGGAGAGCACCACCTCACCTGGAAGCCCATTCCAAATTCTGGCCACACTTACCGTGAAGAAGTTCTTCCTGATGTCCAGCCTAAATCTGCTCTCTGTCAGTTTGTAACTATTGTTCCTTGTTACCCCAAGAGGCGCCCTGGTGAACAGAGCATCTCCAGTTCCTTGCTGCACCCCCCCACCAATGAATTTGTAGGCAGCCATGAGATCACCTCTCAGCTTTCTCTTGCGGAGGCTGAAGAGATCCAGGTCCCTTAGTCTCTCCTCATAGGGCTTGGCATGCAAACCCTTAGCCATATGAGTGGCCCTCCTCTGGATCCTCTTGAGGTTATCCACATCCTTCTTAAAGTACGGCACCCAAAACTGGACATAGTACTCCAACTGTGGTCTGACCAATGCTGCACAGAGGGGAAATATCACCTCCTTTGTTCTATTTGTCATGCATCAGCTAATGCATGATAAAGTATGGTTAGCTTTGCTGATGATTTAGTCAAACTGATGACTCATGTTCATCTTAGAGTCTACTATGACACTGAGATCCCTTTCCACTTCTGTGCTGTGGTGAGAGTCATTTCCCAGTCAGTAGGTGTGCTGGATATTTTTACTCCCTAGGTGCAGCACTCTGCACTTGTCCTTGTTGAACTGCATCCTACTGTGTCCTGTCCATTTTTCCAACCTGGCCAGGTCCACCTGCAATTGTTCCCTACCCTCCGATGTGTTCACTTAACCCCACAATTTAGTATCATCTGTGACCTTGGACAGAGTACACTTGACACCCACATCCAAGTCACTGATGAAGACATTGAAGAGTACAGGTCCAAGGACCAAACCTGGCGTGACCCCAATACCCACCTCCGTCCAGACTGATACTGACCCGTCCACCACGGCTCTCTAGGTGCGACCCCCAAGCCAATTTGCCACCACCAGACTGTGTAAACATCTAAGTCACAGTCTCTTAATTTATTTATGAGAATGGGATGAGATACCATATCAAAGGCCTTCTTAAAATCCAAGTATAAATGACATCTACCTCTACTCCTGCATCTAAGTGTGTTGTGACCTGGTTAGTAAAAGAAACCAGATTAGTCAGGCATGATCTACCTGCTATGAATCCATGCTGGTTGCCCTGCAGCATTATTTGGCCTGCTGGACTCTCACAAATATGATCCTTAATAATTTTTTCAAAAACTTTTCCAAGGATAGAGATGAGACTAACTGGCCTCGAATTACTTCGATCCTCCTTCCTCCCTTTCTTGAAAACAGGGACCACATCAGCCCTTTTCCAGTCTAACAGGACCCGACCCAAGTGCCATGAGTGCTCAAACAGCTGTGACAGTCGTTCCTCTATGACACCAGACAATTCCTTCAGTACCCTTGGATGCAGCTCATCTGGGCCTGCTGACTTGAATACATCCAGTCCATCCAAGTGACTCTGCACCAAGTCAGCGTCAACACTTCCTAGGCTGGTGTCCCTCTGATGACCATCTAAGAACCCATTAGGAGACTGGTCTTTACCTTTGTTCAGGAACACTGAGGCAAAAAACTCATTGATTGTAATCACATAAATTGGTGTGTGGGGGGAGCGGGTTTAAATCCCAGACCTTGGGACACATGAATACACCAGAATTCCAGCATTGATTTAAAAATATAACAAAACAAAAATAGAAAAAAAGCCCCAACCATTATTTTTGAGACCTCTTGACTGTGAAGAAAGGCTTGCATTTAAAAAAATCAGGTCTTTAGTTTCAAGTCAAACCTGAGAAGTCAAATGACAAAACTAAATGACTTATTATGTATATATTAATGAGCCAGTGCACCAAGTTCCCTTATGGCAACTATGCAGGTGAAACTAAACAGCAGCTACACACCAGAATGAACTCTCACAGAAAACACATAACGGTCAGAGACATGCACGCCATTAGGAGCACGTTTCTCACAGAACCACCATACCCTCTCTGACTTCATTATCCTTGTGCTCAAGAGAAATATACCCAACACTTTTAAAAGGTAAACTTGGGAACAAAAATGCAAAAGCTGGGAAGCTGGATGGAGACTAACGGCATTTATAGACATGCTTTGCAGGAGGCACTTTAATTAAAGCTGCTCCAAGATCTGTTTTAATTAAAGCCCCCAAAGCATCATGTGCATCAGTGTCCCTCCACTGAAAAATGGAAGTGGGGACTTTTTAACTAAAATTCGTTGAATGAGCTTTACTTAAAGTGCCTCCATTGCCATTTTTTCAGTATGGGAATGCTGATACACATGGCATTAGAGTGAGGTGGAGCACGGTAATTAGCATGCTGCTGCAGACTCGATTAATTGAGTCTGCTCCAACACACTGTAATTGTGATGCATTGGAGCAGCCTCCCTGCATGTGTATAGGTGCCCTAAGAACCAAGGGCTAAACACTGATATTACATTTGTGGCATATTATATTTTAATTAACTCCTGAATTCTTTCCACACAAGATATGAGAATGATCCTCCTTCCTTTTGATAGACCTTGATCTCCTAGTAATCAGCTTATTTTCTTCTGCTACTCATGTGTCTGTTACCCCTGAGAATCTCCCTCAGTCCTTCCCCTCTGCTTTTTTCCACTATGCTGCGCATGACTTCCTGTGATTAGAGACCTGACAAAAAATGCCTTTTATTCAAAAGCTTGTCTAACTTTATCCCAATTATATAGTTGATCCAATAAGAGATATAAAGCTAAGAAATCCTTGCCTCTGGCATAATTTCTGTACCATCATAGCTACAATATCACTCCTGCACTACCATATATTAACCTCACAATTTTCAAATTACAGGAAGAATGATGCTCCTTTTAAAATACTATTATGTTGAGAGAAAGGCCGATACAAGATTGAGATCCTAACTTATTCCAAGAGATGCTACTGTACATGAAAAGTGATGAGTGCTTCTGCTTGGGCACTATCACTTTAGTAAGCCTGCTCCATAATGCTATACCTATAGAAAAGGTACCTGTTCATAATGCTGACTAGACAACAAATGGTTCTCAAAAAGTGGAATCAGTTCATGCATAGACTTTCAATGAAGCCCATCACTTTTGTCCAGGTATCTGAACCCCAAACAAAATAGCATGGCAGCTGTTAAAGCTAAATGCCCCTTTCAACCTTGCAACATATCACTGATACCCCAGATAACCTGTTTATGACAATGAAGCTACAAACAGACATTTATTTTTTCCCAGGATAAACCATTTTATCCTGGGACAAAGTGAAATAATTCAGCTGTCCATGTCCATTCTCCCAGGATAGATCCTAAAAAGAGGTTAAGTGGATAAGTAGTACTAGCAGATTTTCCTGTGGCATTGCAAAATGTGCCTCAATGGTTGTCCCAGAATTGCATCATTGAATCAATGGCAGGAAAATGGCAGTACATTCAGCCACTCACTAAACCCTGAGTAGAAGGGCAATGTGTGTACACTCCAATCCTGGGACATTTATTTTCCAGGACAAACACTATCCATGGACAAGTTGTGCCTAACGCAATGTCTATTCTTAGCTTAATACAATCATAACATAAAGCATCCTTTGCAAGGCCTTCTGTCTCTTGCCACTATGTGCTCATTTAACTTTGCTAATGGTCCACTATTTGACCTGTAGGCTTGGTTTGAGATGCTCATCCCAGTTCTAGCCCCTTCTGGGATGATTAAACACAAAGCAGGGTAAAGGAACTCAAAACTATGCCACCCCCCCCACC
>NW_017729027.1:21936728-21945316 GCF_001723915.1 Gavialis gangeticus | reverse complement strand
CACCACACGCAGCTATAACCCCCTCCTCCATTACCAGGAACTAAGAGAGACATTTAACAGTCTTCTTTGCAAGCCCTATTATAGTGTGTGGGTCATGAGGGAGACCTCAGATTATACCAACACAACAATTCTGAGTAGCATTACTATGACTAATGCTGCCCTCCAGAGCTCTTGAAGTTATGCCAGTGGACACTCCAGTCCCAGAGTGGCCCATAATCTGGAGGATGAAGATGTTTATTGAAAAGCCCTAATGGCTCCTATGGCCTCTCTCAACCTGCCAGACTCGCACTTCTTGTTGCTGCATAGATCCCCATCCTCCATCCCCGTGACAAGCCTCCCAGTACAGCCTATATCAGAATGTGTGGTGCCACAGACTCCATTCCTTCTAGTTATGCCACCCAAAGGAGTCATCTTTTACACATTTCTACTTTGCAATATATACTGGTTGTCCTTCTAGTGAGAGGAGGGAGTGAGCTGCAAGTAAAGCCAAGTCAGGGGACGTTAGGAAGGATATGGGGAAGAAAAGGTTTATAGGGAATGTAGCTTAGTTATAGAAAGGAAAAAAACAGTTTCTCTTTTGGGATAATAGGTCTGTGCATTGCCTGGGGTGGTAGCAAGGAAACTGAAAGTGCCAATTCCTCTTTAGTAAAGGTCTAGTCCAATACTGTTGCTTAAGGTGTTGGAGACAGGTAGTTAATTTAAAGAACTCTGTATTAATGTGCAAGGTGCATGACATTAAGTGTCAATAACAAAACCCTTGAGAACCACTTAGACATTTTTGAAAAATAAGAAAGTAAAAAAATATGGTTTGCATCACCGATGGAATGGAAGAGCATGACTAATTTCCCAGTGAAATAATTGGAGGAATTATTGAACAGTATAATAATTGGCGGTCTTGTATCTCTACTGGCTGTCAGAAGAGTAACTACAGGACGGTCTGCTAGGATTGGGATGGTGAGATGCGAGTCACTGCCCACTTGGAACAACAAGTGAACAAAGTGAGCAAGAAGAGCTATGGAGTGGGAATGTGCAGAACTGAACTCTGGTACAGCATCTATTATACAACTGTTCTGTTTAAACATGAGAAGTTACTTGTACTGGCCCTGCTGTATGAAGATTAATTTCACCTAAAATGCTTTACTATTGCAAGGGGTTGGTGGGCATGTCGACAAGCCCAACTCTCCAGAGGCGTCAGAGTTTCACATTTGCCAAGAGAAATGAGGCTGCAGAAAAGTGCAGAAATAGACTTGTCAGATGGCAGCAGTCCTGTTTGTTGTACTCAGATTGCTCATAGTTCCAAGGTTTGTGCTTTCCATATTTCATTGAAAGTTTAGCTCGAGCGTGTCTACTCATGCCAATTTTTCATTTGGTAAAAAATTCTCTCTATTACTTTTTTTCTGTTTTTATGATTGGTGCACTAAATGGGTCATTGGTCCCACTTGTCAGCCTTCTCTCGTATTCCTCCACTTTGAGAGAGAGCCTCAGTGCTCATATACAGCACGGTCGAGAGGAACGGTTCTTTCTTTGCTTTCTCAGTTTAGTATTTGGTCTGGTATCTGATGTATGGCAAAGGCTCTTACCCCAGTACAATAGACACCTGTTTGGTTAATAGTATACCACTGCAAAAGTATACGTTAATGGTATGACTTGTTTGTTTGCTAATCACTGCTGTACATGACAAGGAGAGCAGAATACAGGCCCTTACTAAAAATCTTCTTTATGTTACAGAGACACTGTCCAATAGATGTGCCATATAAATGTGCTGTTGTAGCTCACTTGTTGTCTTGTTATATCCACCTTAGCACCACAAAAGGAAGATTATCACCATACATTGTTTTAAGTGTCTAGGAACATGATTCAATAAATCTTCCATTTTGGTTTAAATTCTTAAAAGAATTACACCAGAAATTCAGCAGGTATAAAGTCAAGGTTTTATTTTAATTAAATGATATAAGTAAAGTGATAAAAAGGGTATTTACAACATCTTGTTTTCAATTACTTTTTCAATATCCAGGTATTAGATTTTTCCCCTCCATAAAAAAAAGCTTTAAGCGACATTATCAAGTTGTTTAGTTTCAAACAGTCCTTAAGGTAGAGGCAATCTTATGAAACACCCATGGAGAAACTATTTTATTTCTTCACGTTTCAGATTTATTGACTGTGATCTCTCGTTACAGGCAAGAAATTGCATGGGTTGCATTAGCTGCTGATCTCTTCCTAGCAACAGATGAAGATAAAGTGCCCGTGTTGAATCTTTTAAGCCTTTCAGCAGCCTGGTACAGTTTACCAGGAGATTTTGATGACTCCCTACCAACCAGACACTAGCAGAGCAGATGGAATTTCTTTAGCCTAATTCCATTCTTATTTTTCTTAGCAAACCAGGGCCAGGGACAGTTATTCTTCTACTCCAAGGCTGGTCTCTTCTGGAATGCTGAAGGGGTTGATATGATGGGTAGATAGGAGGGATAAGGCTAAGATGTGAGCTACAGTGTATCAATGATACCCCATTTAACTAACAAATTATCTGCTGTGAAATGAACTTGAGACTTCAGTGAGAACTAATAGGTGGTGACTCATTTCAAGCTGGCTAGAGGAAGTATCCAGAAAAGCATGTGGACCTTATGTCAGCACACCTCAAACACTGAGTGTGACCACCATTTCTAAACAGGTATATGAATTAGGGGCACCATCACATCCTTGGCTGTTCTAAGATGTCCTGTACCAGCTGCCTTCAAGAGTGCTTTTGTCCGCTTGTACCTAAAAATACAAGTGTCATATTTTCTCTTCATTGCAGACCATGCCACAATTGGCCACATCTTTCTTGCACAAGACTAGAATGTTAAAACACACATTACCTGTGGCTGTGCTTTGGGACCGTAAGGCAGTTGAACCCCTTAAGAATGCTGTTGAGATTTGTAGTGAAAGCACAATACTCCATGTACACTGGGATCTGTAAAGGTTTCCAGTTAGCTTCCAGGGACAACTCAAAGATTTTTTTTGTGACCTTTATGATCTGGGATCTAGTTGGTTGGAGATCACCTCTTTCCTTCATATTTTTTATCTACCTCCAGGATGTGCAAAGTTGCTCAAGCTGGAGCTCTTACAATAAAATTGAGAGGAAGCTACTGACAAAGCATCCTCAGTTCTGGGACTTCCGCTAACCTTTGGTCTGCTGGCCTTCAGCATGACAACAAACTCCCATTCTTTCTCCTTAGTTCTTCTGGGTGGGCAGAGGCAGGCTTACTTATGGACAGACCTTCCTTCATTATGTAATTTAAATTTTATGATACAGGTGCCCCTCTAGTGCTCAGAGCATTTCAGAAGGAGGAATTAGTAAAATACATAAATGATGGTTTGACATTCATCCAATGGTTTATGAAACATGGTTTATGATGTCATGACTGTAACATCATCATCTATATATGTAAAACACTTATTAGCCTCTAAACAAAATAAAATAAAATGTAAAAATCTAGGTAGTCATGCACTTGTAATTGGGTAATTAGGATTTCATCCCAACAGCCACTCACATATTGTTGGACAATTTCCTGATCAGGGGTCTGACCCACCACAATTCCTTTATTGCCTTTTTTGTAAGACAGCTCAATCTGGTCAAATATTGACAAGGCTTTTTATCTGCCGTCAGAAAAATTGAGATAAACTGTGACCATATCTTTGCGCTAACTACAGAACTATATACCCTTTCTAGTTCCGGATACATTTCCCTTGAGGTAGTGGAGGATTCCACATATAAAGTTACATTTGATGCTTATGGGAGAAGACTGTCCATTACCTTTCCCTTCTTCCTGCTTGAGGTCAATTCAGGATCACACCGCACTTGCTGAATCTGCAGCTTCTGGACACTGAAGTTCACTTCTCCACTAGGTCTAGGGTTAGTACCACTAACAATTTGAAATTTGCAAGAAGCATAGCTGTATTTTTCACTTTGAGATTTTAAAACATGTTCAACGATTATTCTCTGCCCCTAAAAAGGGATAGGAATGGCAGGATTAGAGTAAACAGGTGGGACAGAACTGGACTCGGGGATTGTTGCAGGAATCTCTACTAGGGGTGTTCTCGGTACTTTGATTTCTACCATGACCCAAAATTCTGAAAGCAGCAGATGCAATGTAACTAGCTTCACTTTGTTTCTGCTGTATTCGTAGAATTGTCACCATACTTTTTGGGATCCTTTTCAACATCCACACTGTGCAGAGTAAAACAATATTAGCTGGTACAGTTAACTGTGAGCCTTTTAAGTTTACTTAGAGAATACCAAAACCGAGTCCAAAACCCAAACTGGTCTCTGCAAATTCGCATAAAATGATTTCTGAAAATTTACTGTTAAGATGTTTTAACTTGGTAACTTCACTGTTTGATACAAATTATTTCAATACTTCTGACTCCAACATATCAACTTTTACACCATTAAGCATAATAGACCTTTTAAGACAGAAATGGTAGCATCTGCTTGCTTATAGGGTAATTTCTGCTTGCTGGCCTTCCATAATTACATCAAGGAGGACAAAAGTACCCAGTCCACCACTTATCAGCTGGTAATGATTAGGTTCTCTGCATCCAGGAGTGAAGGAGGGATTTAAGGGGGATATGACTGCATCATTGCAGTTGCCCTGGATCTGTTCCTAGGTACATTTTCCTTGCTCTAGGCATGTACTCCAATTTTAAGTAGCTATTTTTCAGAAAAAGGTGCGTGTCATAGATGCATAAATATAGTAAAGGCCTTAAACTGCAAAAAAGGAAACTTAGGGCACCTATACATGTGCCTAATGCCTGCTCCAATGCATACTAACTAGTATGTGTCGGAACAGACTCAATTAATTGAGTCTGCTGGAGTGTGCTAATTAGCGTGCTCCAGCAGCCTCAGCGTCACGCGTATTCAGAGTCCCTTTGCTAGAAAATAGCTGCAGAGGTGCTTTAATTAAAGCACATTTGACAAGCTTTAGTTAAAGCACCCCTGCTACCATTTGAAGCATGAGACGCTGAACACGAGATATTGCGTGTGCTTTAATTAGAGCAGCTCCTGAGAGCCGCTCTAATTAAAGCACCCACCCTGGAGCATGTGAAAAGATGCCTTAGGCTGGATATTACGAAGGGCTCTAACTATGATGGTGGTTGAGTACTGGAACAAGTTACCCAGAGAGAGTACAGTCTCCAACACTGGATATTTTAAAGAGAAATTAGACAGTCACTTGGCTGGAAGTATTCAAATAGGGCTGCTGCTACTTGGAAAGGAGATAGGATTAGGGGACTCTGAGGTCTCTTCCGCATCCATGTGATTCTATAACTTAAAACTGAGCTTCTTCACACTTCAGTCATGCACTCCTCCCTCTTTCTTCCATTTTTGATTGAAGTTTTCCAAACTCAAGATGATTTCATACTCATGGAAACTTAAAAGAAAGGTACGTTTAATTGTTCTTACTATGATCAATGTTTCCTCAAGGATTAGAAACAAAAAAGTTAGCACTAATGGTGATTAACAGCAAATGCTTCATTAAGATGCAACAAAAACTCAAATGTAATTATTTTATGGTACTACATTTTTAATGTCTTCAATAGAAAAATCCTCCATGGGCTGATAGGTGTAGGACAATTCCTTTTTAGTACAGTGGGGCTTATAAAAGAAAATATATTCAGCATATTTTTCCAGATTCTGAATCACATTTTGCTACCGTCATATCCATCACAGCCACTTTGAGAACCTTCATGCATCAAAGTTTTGTTCAGATGAAAAGGCCTGCAGTCCAGGTTTATTCAAAAGAAACCCCCCCCACTATTTTTAAACATGAACTTATCCATTATTCACCATGGCAACTTAGCACCCATTACTTTTGTAACACAGTTACATATGTTTTGGACCGAACTAGTTTATAATCATTAGGGTTACCGAAGCAACCCATAGCATAGTTCAGATAATAACTTCTGATTTCTGAACAACAAATGATCAAGTGAATATCCTGTATGCATGGTTTGTGAAAAAGCCAAAGCTTAAAATTTTCTCAGAATTACCTAAATATGTTTTAGTGAATGCCTTTGTTATGATCTCTCCGTTGATAATTTGTGAACATGAAAAACTGTGAATTTAACTTAATTTATTACTGCCAAACAACAGTTTAGTCTGCTTTAATTGCTAACTACTGAGGTTACATAAACCTGGGTTCTAAAACTATTTATATGGCAGCAAGCCCACGCTCGGTGCTTTAAAACAAGCAGAACAGCAACCATGAGGTAATTTGGCAGAACCAAAGTAACTTATAATCCTTACATGCACACTGCATGGTAACCCAACTGATCCACACTACAAACGCATCCAATTTGAAAGAGTAAGAAGCTTTGGACAGATGCAAATTAAAAAACTGCCACATAATGTTCCAGTACGGATATGAAAAGGGAGGAGAAACGATAAAAATAATTACTATCATTATCTAAGGGTGAGATGAAAGATTAATTTCTTTGTCCATTTTGTCTTTGACTTTTCAGCAGAGGCTTCTAACAAAAGCTTCCGTTTAATGGCAATCCCAGTGTCACTTTTTTTGTGGCAGGCCCATCCATCCATCCAAGGTTTATACCATGTCCATCACCCCGGGATCTGAGCACCTGCCCACCTATTAACAACTGGACTGAGACCAACAGCCCCACTTTCATGAGTTAATCACTCAGCACCTACTCAGAGCTTCATACAGCCCCTCACAAAAAGATGAGATGATTCCCTCTACTCTCCTGAAAATCAGAGTTGTAATGTATTGCTTGCTGTCACGTATTTTACAATATTTGCAGCATAACAGATTTCCCAACACAACTAAACGAATTCAGTGGTCGTTACTTCTCAGCATGATACAAATAGCCTGGTGATTCCTTTTCTAAAAGAACCCAATTTGTTGCTTTCTAACTGATTGAATATTTTGGAATCTTTTATTAAATTCTGGTATTGACTAACCCATTATGCATGTGCACACTTTCATTTTTATGGCCACAATTTCTAATGATATGGAAATAAGTCATTACTATCTTAAAGTACAATAAATATGCATGATTTTAAATACTTAATAAATACCCAGAAAGACATTTTTCAATGTTACTGATGGTCAATTCTCTTCCGAGTCTTTCCTAACAACCAATTAATTGCATATAATGTGGCAGATGCAGGGTTTTTCTTTCCATAGATTCATCACAGAACTTAATTCATTTTAATTTTCAGCCTGATTGTTTCACAGCCTAATATTGCCATCATCTGCAGTTAAAGGGCCAAATTGTAAACCCACTTACCAGTATATATTTAGTATTCATTTGAGTGGGAACTGGACTAGCTACTGCCTGCCATGGAAGTGTCAAAACTACTAGCTGCCACCCTGTTCTGCCTTATACTAGGCATTGAAGTCATATACTCATTTGTTCACACTCTGTCCCACTTTCAGCCCATGAATGTTTATAAATTCTATACAAAATGGCATTGCTTCAACTGGATGGATTGAGAGAACTCTGACACCTGACTTGTCTCTTAAGGGACAAGTTCTGTCTCTAGATTTAAGTTCTCTCAGGCAGAATAGAGCCTAACATTGGACACAGATACTGAAAGGAGTGTGGAAGTGTCCATGTGCCTTTAATATTTCCAACACCACACGAGTTCTAGACATTACAAAACGTGCACTATTCCCTTTGCAAGTTCCTAACAAAACTGAATCTATTCTAGATCTGTGCAGTGAATTTTCAAATTATTATGTAGTGTTTTGTGGGTGCTTTTACAAATTGACTGATTATTGAGGATACATTTCAAAGGAAGGGTTCTGCAGTCTTAGGTGAAAAACAGTTTTCAGCAGCTCTAATTATGACTAATTTCAACGGCAAAATAATTTTAATGCGAGCGTATCAAGACTCCAAAACCATTTCATCATGATGCATTATTAGAATGTAGTTCTGTGCCATCCTTGGGACGATACCAGCATAATCTCAGATTTCAATAGCAAAATGATTTCAGCACAGATTTCTGGAGGCCATATTGGCTAAGTACGTACATTCAAAAAGCCAGAGCCTGAATCTGTTCCAATCTTTGCAGGTTAGTCTAAACTGCATAGATTGAACCAAGAACCAAAGGAATAAACATTCACTTTTGATTCCGGAAATGCAGCCACATGCCTGCAGTGGCTCAGGCTAGAAGCTCGGAGGTGGTAGAACAAGCCCTCCCTTCACTTCAGCAGTGGCAGGAAGGGTGGAGGGAAGCTGGGAGGAAAGCCCTCCAGGCAATTCCCCCATCCTTGCTTGAGCTGAGTGGGGGATGGGGGTGGCTAGGCCCTGGCAGGCTGCTGAGTACGACTGGGGGAGCAGAGTTTAAACCCCCATACTCGCTTGCATAGACCCCAGCTAGTGTGTGCCTGCAGGGGAAGGTGAGAGGCAGCCCCTGCCAGGCTTTTCCCCGCTTCCCCCTTGAGTGGGGGTGTGGGGGGCAGGCATGGCCAGTCTCCAGCCATGGGCCAGCACCCTGAGGCAAAGGTGGGGGAAGGAGAAGGGATGAATCTCCTCTCCCTCCCCGCTCTCACCAGTATGGTACCCCAGTCAAGCGGTGAGCAGGGAAG
>NW_017729027.1:21936041-21936534 GCF_001723915.1 Gavialis gangeticus | reverse complement strand
CCCGCCACATGGTCCATCTCTCTCAATTTCAACTTCTTGCATAAATTCAAGTAAAAAGAAGGAAATAAATTTGTATATTACAGATGAAGTGAGAGAGAACACATGCAGTCACATCTGTATGAAAAAGAGAGAGAGTTAGCGTTGAATGGAAAGGAAGATGAAGAGTGGAAGAGGATGCTTTCTGGCAGGTGATACAAGTACTAGGTGATGGGCAAAGCAGTGTGAGAAGGATGTGTGAAAAAGATCCTAGCTAGTAAAGATATACTAGGCTAGGGATAGACATTCAAGAAGCCTGAGCCTGAATTGATTCAATCTTTGCAGATTAGTCTAACTTGGCTAGGCTGAACCAGTTTGTAGTCTCACAGACATCCCCTCTGCACTGAAGAAATGCCAGCACATGTCTGCAGTGGTTCCGGCTAGAATCCAGGGGAGTGCTAGAGCAGCTCTCCTTCCCCTTCCATAATGCTGAGCTGATGGGGGCAGGGGAGGGGGC
>NW_017729027.1:21929735-21931041 GCF_001723915.1 Gavialis gangeticus | reverse complement strand
GCACAGATTTCTGGAGGCCATATTGGCTAAGTACGTACATTCAAAAAGCCAGAGCCTGAATCTGTTCCAATCTTTGCAGGTTAGTCTAAACTGCATAGATTGAACCAAGAACCAAAGGAATAAACATTCACTTTTGATTCCGGAAATGCAGCCACATGCCTGCAGTGGCTCAGGCTAGAAGCTCGGAGGTGGTAGAACAAGCCCTCCCTTCACTTCAGCAGTGGCAGGAAGGGTGGAGGGAAGCTGGGAGGAAAGCCCTCCAGGCAATTCCCCCATCCTTGCTTGAGCTGAGTGGGGGATGGGGGTGGCTAGGCCCTGGCAGGCTGCTGAGTACGACTGGGGGAGCAGAGTTTAAACCCCCATACTCGCTTGCATAGACCCCAGCTAGTGTGTGCCTGCAGGGGAAGGTGAGAGGCAGCCCCTGCCAGGCTTTTCCCCGCTTCCCCCTTGAGTGGGGGTGTGGGGGGCAGGCATGGCCAGTCTCCAGCCATGGGCCAGCACCCTGAGGCAAAGGTGGGGGAAGGAGAAGGGATGAATCTCCTCTCCCTCCCCGCTCTCACCAGTATGGTACCCCAGTCAAGCGGTGAGCAGGGAAGCCTGGCAGGGGCTTCTGCACTGCTGCCAGGCAGACTCCAGTTGGGGACCCATGCCAGTGGGAGAGGGGAGGGAGGAGGAATTAATCCCTCCTCTGTCCCCTACTTTGCCTGAGGGTGCCGGCCAGGGGTCTCGCCACACACTCTGCCCCCGAGTGGAGAAAAGCCTGGCAAGGGCTGCACTCCTAAGCAGGGTTTCCCACCCCCACCTCTTCTCAGCCAGCTGGAGCAACACATCTATGATGCAAGATAACTCCTTGTTTTGTACCTCTCATATATGACCCTATGTGCAGTGATAGATGCTGCAGGGTGATGTGGATGAGTGAAGGAGGCTGCTGAAAAGGAAGTTTTTCTTTTGTAAAAATATCTCCACTTAGATGTGTATTAATTTAAAATGTGTATGGTAAATTAACCTAAAATGTGCTGAGTTTGGTGTGGTCCATGTGTGGCAGAATGCCACCTTGGTTTCTCCCCAAAAATCTTTGCCCTGTGACACTGTGATTTAAATCTCTGTGCTGTGACCATTCAGTTAGGATGGGCCCAGCAGAGGAGACCACACCCCCAGCCTGTCTCTTTAGGGAACTTGAGCTGGCTGCATTCCTGAGGGAGGGGGAAACCTGCTCCCTCTGCTTACGTGACTTGCATCACTTACCTGGGTAAGGGGTTTCTACCTGGGGAGCTGGAATCTGCCCGGTAACAGGTGATGCATTTCA
>NW_017729027.1:21909641-21928767 GCF_001723915.1 Gavialis gangeticus | reverse complement strand
ATTCAAGAAGCCTGAGCCTGAATTGATTCAATCTTTGCAGATTAGTCTAACTTGGCTAGGCTGAACCAGTTTGTAGTCTCACAGACATCCCCTCTGCACTGAAGAAATGCCAGCACATGTCTGCAGTGGTTCCGGCTAGAATCCAGGGGAGTGCTAGAGCAGCTCTCCTTCCCCTTCCATAATGCTGAGCTGATGGGGGCAGGGGAGGGGGCATGGCAAGGCCCCAGCAAGATGCTCTGATTAGGAAGGGGTTCTCCCCCCCTCGCTCTTGATAACAGAGCAATGAGTTACACAGCAGAGAGTTACATTGGGAGTTGTTAGCATTTATTAACCCATCAAACAAAACAACAGCCTCTCTCATTAGTTCAAACTCTTCTTAAACAACTTTTTCCAAGGAAGGAATGGAGGGACATTACCAGCTACCTGTTGATTCTCTCCAAAAAGCCCTAAGCTGACACTATCCTGTCTGCCTTTGTCTCGTCTCCCACAGTACGGCCTCTAGCCAGCATGTGGTATGTTAGCTAATGCTGAGTGTTGTCTGTGTAAGGCAGAGGGGAGGGGGGAATCTCTGCTTGAGCAGGGAGTGGGTAGGGGGGGAAGGAACAGGAGGAAGCCAGGGAGATACCACTGTACTGCAGTCTCTGCCAGGCTGCAGCCAGGAAGCGGAGGGGAGGGAGCAGAGATCCCTGACAAGGGTTGCAAAGCAACTTAGATGCTGGGGAACTCTGATTTAACTTAAACCAGGAAGGGATCTTGGACAGACATTGCATAAACCAGTTTGACCCAAATCAGTTAAGTTGGATACTACATTCAATCAGATTTATCTCAAATTGGTTTTGCCATTTTCAAACTGGTTTATGTGCACTAAACATCTGTTCTATTACAGGTTTAAACCACTTTTTGATCACTTAAACTGGTTTGTGTGTAATATCTGTCCCTAGCCCTAGTGTTTAGAGGTTTACTGTGAATGGGAACTGTTTCAAGACTAGCTAGGCTCTGGGGTGGACCAGCTGACATCCAGCTGAGCACTCAGTGATTCTAGGACATGTTACTTATTGAAAGAAAAGTCTAGGAACCTTTTTATAAACTGCATTAAAGGTATTAAACAAATAAAAATACAAGCAGATATTTTATTATATGCTTATAATAAAAACTAACCTACTACTAACAATGCTGCATTAAACCAAGAACTAAGCAATACAATTTTTCATACCAAGCTTGATATGCTAGCAGAAATAGTGGATTTGAATCAAATAATAAATTAGTTAAATCTGCCAGTTAGTAAAGCAAATAATCCATCCGTATTAATCCTAAGGAGAAATGTAATATTAAAATGCCTAAGATCTGAACTGACTGCAACTGGTAAAGTAGGATATATAACCAAATTATTGATTTAGGTTTGAGCCACAACCTCAATGTCAATTCAAGTTTTCTTCCTATATTTAAACTTGTGATGGATAACCTCTCACTGGCTGTCCTCTACCACAGACAGTATATACTTTATTGAACACTCTAATGAATAGAAATTGAGCAACTTTTCACCAATTTATGGGTGGCAGCTTTAAGTTTCTTAGGATTCTACACACAGCATGAAAGACTTTTGAATATTTTGTGAGGCAGGATTTAGAATTCTTAAACATAGGAAGTGTTCATATGCATGCCCAGAAGCAGGCTAAAACAATAATAAAAATGCTAGAATATCTCCCACTTACAAAAAGACAATTAAAAAAGGAAATAAAGTGCAAAGGTAATGGGATTCACAGACTTTCCTGCCTTTCTTGTGAAATGGGAACTGGCACTACCAGAGAGCTGGTTGAGGAACCAAAGAGCAATGTTGGCAGGACTTTGGGATACAGGAAGACTAGATAAAGCTTGGGGTAAAGTTACATATTATGCTTAGACCAGACTAAATCTGTGGAGTGTTAAGTGGTGCTACAGTTAGAGAATGCTGTGAGCAGTTGCATATTAACAGTTAATACCATTTATTGCCTGCACAGCTCTAAGCTTACCACTAGAAGGCTGTCAAGCAGGGGCGTGGCTAGTAGCCAGGACATGAGAGCCCTATCTCTGCTTAGGGGAGGAGGCAGGAAGCAGGGCTGGGAGCAGTGCATCCTGGGATGCTAAAGGACTGGAAATTGCTTGTTTTATCTCCATGGAGCAGACTGAAGCTACCCTAACACAAGCTAGGTAGCATGGCCCAGAGTTAACCCCTGCCTGAAGCAATGTTATTTTGTGATGCTCAGAGGGAACTTAGCATGAGTCAATGAGATTTAAATGTGCAGATGCTCATGTTTTAAATGACCTTAGCGTGGTTTAAATGCAATGTGTAACTTCAACCTTATTTGTGGTTATCCCTTCACTACTCCTAAACTAGCATTAGGGTCAGAACTATAGCTTCTTCTCATACGGCTACTAGTTAAGGCTCTCACTCTTAACCTTGATTTTTTTTTATGGTTATTAGCACTGTCCTAAGCCTTCAGGCCAAGGCATAACAGAGCAGCTACACCCTATTACAGGTATAACATGGTTATTTTTTTTAAACACACATTCTCCACCCTCACCAAAGGCAGTGACTGGGGCTCCTGCCCTAAATAGTACCACCATCAGGTACCCTACCACCTTCAGGCAAATTAGATACAAATACACCTGACACTTGAAAACATGACCTTGTTAGTTGTAATTAGGCAATATTTAGGCTATATCAATTGGTAAAAGTTTACTTAAACAGTTTTTAAAAATATTCTGTAGAGCATACAACAGATGCTGTAAAATTGTGATCCTCCCAAAAGTATCAAAAGGAAGATAAGCACCCCAGACTACTTTTAAAATTAAAGGTCCCATACTAGAGTAGAAAGAACTTAAGCTGACATCCAGCACTCTTATAGGAAGGGCCTGCAATTCTATTAAATCACTGTAAAGTAGTGAGACAGTTGGTTTAAAGATTTCAGGAAAAAACCCACCAGCCACTCAAAACGCACACATCAGCAACGTTAAGAATAAATGTGGACATCCTATGACAGAGGTCACCATCTTTACCTGCAAGCAAGACAGATTAGCAGTTTAAAGGACTGGTCTGTGAATCGACTGTCTTTGGAACTTCTATCTTTGGAAATTATCCATTTTGTAAAAGAAAATAAATTAAAAATTTATCAAGATACCCATTTAAGAAAAAATACTAAAGGCCTTTACAAGGTCTGTATCCTTGTATACACTAGTTCCCACACATTTTTTTATTTTCAATTCCTATTAAATTAGTGGACGCTACCTTATGCTCTGCGTTCTGAAAAAAAACTGATTGCTGAGGGAACTACAAAAACACTTCAGGCCCTTCGTTTTCAAAAATGTTGTTCTTAAGAGGGTGAAGCAAGTTGCTGAGCCATTTTGTTAGGTTGAGGGCCCAGATGGAAGAAACTAAGGGCCAGAGAGCCAGGGTACTGTGCTTGGAAGAGTCTCACCTCTGGTGATGCTACTGTTGTGGTAGCAGCTGCCACATAAGCAGCCTGTACACCAACAGTAGCAGAAGTAAGACTCTCCTTCCCCACTCCCCTCCCAATAACATTAGGTGTCTCTGTGCTGGACAGTTTGTACCAACCAAGTAAATCACTAGGTTGATAACATGGTAGTATCTCTCTCTCACTTTCTCTGACACACAGACATGCACAAAATATGTAAGGACTTTCCATGATATACAGGGTGATTCTACAAATGAGGCCCAAATTTCCTTTCTGTTTCTGCATTATAGTTTCTGGTTTATACAAACTAAGTATACATAACTTCCCAAAAGGCATGCTGGAACTGTAGAATTTTTTTTTTTTTTTTTACTTGAATAGGTCTCCAACTCCCAGTAGCATAGGGACATAGATGAGCTTCTCAGGCAAAGGACTTGTGGTGACTTCTGCTTTTTTTTTTTTTTTTTTACTTCCCTCCTCAAGTTGGCACCTACAGCAGTTGCCCCATTTGCTCTGCCATAGTTATGCCACTGCCAGCTCTTACAGGTGCTTTCTTCAACAAGTCTTACTGTATGTGATGAGGATGTCCTTATGGCAGGGGTACCTCTGTAAAGCTATTTGTGTTGTAAACAAGCTTCAAATAAAAATTGAACCCTCACCCCCATTGGTACTTTATTCTGACCAATTTAAAGTGTAATTTTGCACTTACATTTGTGTGTTAAAACTGCTGTTCAAAGCAGGCCTGCTGAGTACCAAAATAGAAAAGGGAAGTTGTATGCCTCCGTCTACAAAACAGGAAAAACAGAAGAATAAAGCACAGCTCCTTTACATACATGGCTGAGTGAATGTATGATCGGCATTTTTCTAGGACATCAGTTCCAACTTCTGCTAGCCTGGCATTTTTTAAATTATATTTTGAGTCAGGAATTCTATAGAAGTGTTGAAGTAATTTCTGGAGACTGACCCAAGACCTCAAATATCCTGCTGACTTCGAATCAGTGGACTTTCCAAGCCTGAAATTACTGAAATACAGAGGTTCTTTGTTTACATGAGTGTAATCTCGGGTTACAATCTTTGCCTTGACAAATTAAGATAAGGGCTTTGTAGTGTTCTCCACCATATAGCTGGTAAGTAGCCCAAAAACACTATTGGATATTTTGGGGTTGGCAAGGGTCTTACTAATTTTGGTTTTATACTTAAATCTTCAAAAGATCTCAGTAATATTTTGGGATGGGGAAACTGTTTTCCATCTAACTTTCATCATTGTATACCAGCACTGTATACCTAGACTTCTAAAAGGGCTTTGATTTGGTATCCCATGATGTTCTCATGGGAAAATTAGAGGATTGCAGGCTTAACTGCTTAACAGTTAAGTGGGTATGAATTTGCTGCAGGGTAGGACCCAGAGATTTCTAATTAATGGATCTGTGTAATCTTGGAGAGAAGTGGCCAGTGGTGTCCCTCAGGGGTCTGTGTTTGGTCCAGTGCTTTTCAACATATTTATCAATGATTTGGATGTGGGGGTGAAGAGCTCACTGGCCGAGTTCACAGATGACACCAAGTTATGGGGGGTATGGTCATGCTTGAAGATAGACAGCAGATACAGACAGACATAGACAGGCTGGCAAGTTGGGTGGATCAGAGCCAGATGAAGTTCAACATTGAGAAGTGTAAAGTGCTCCATCTGGGGCCAAACAACCCCCTACATACTTACAGGCTCGATGGCGCCAAACTGACTAGCACCACAACCGAAAGGGACCTAGGAGTAATAATAGACCATAGTATGAACATGAGCCGTCCATATGATGCTGTAGCCAGCAAGGCAGACAATGCTCTGGCATGCATCAACCAATGCATCTCAAGCAAAACCAAGGAAGCGATT
The DNA here is from genome assembly GCF_001723915.1 of Gavialis gangeticus. NCBI lineage: Eukaryota > Metazoa > Chordata > Crocodylia > Gavialidae > Gavialis > Gavialis gangeticus. The sequence continues at coordinate 21,923,436 of NW_017729027.1, read as the reverse complement.
CTTCTGCTTTATTCAGCATCGGTAAGACCACAGCTGGAGTACTGTGTCCAGTCCTGGGCGCCGCACTTCAACAAGGATGTGGAAAGGCTTGAAAGAATCCAGAGAAGAGCCACCCATATGATCAAAGACTTGCAAGGCAAGCCATACGATGAAAGGCTGAGGGACTTGGGCCTCTTCAGCCTAAAAAAGAGAAGGCTGAGAGGGGACTTGGTAGCAGGTTACTGCTACATCAGTGTAATACATCAAGGGCTTGGCAAACAACTGTTCACCAGGGCACCCTTGGGGAAAACCAGGAGTAATGACCACAAGCTCCTGGAAGACCATTTCAGGCTTAACACTAGGAAAAATTCCTTCAGTCAGGGTGCCCAGACTGTGGAATAAACTCCCTCCAATCACCTACCCTGGAGAGCTTCAAGTGGAGACTGGACAGTCACCTTGCTGAGGTCACCTGACTCCAGTTGTCTTTCCTACCTAGTACAGGGGGGCTGGACCCGATGATCTTGCAAGGCCCCTTCCAGTCCCTTACAGTCTATGAATATTTTCACTTCAAATATAGTTTGTGACATTTTAAAGAAATGTACTCTTACTTTCCAGAAAAAAGCAACTTATTATGTACATTTTTCATGCCTATGATGCTGAGGCCTCCTCTAGCATTCACAGGAATCACACAATTAACTGGTTAATTGAGCAGTTACCCTGGGACCAGTTAGATGTACAAAGGAGCCATCAAACCATAAAAAGCTCCAACCAGTTATAAAGTTGTACTAACTGTGTAGCTGGTTCCTGTTGAACTTTAATTTGCATGTGTAAATTAAGTGTCTCCCCTGTGGCTGGAAGCTCCATCAGCTGATGGGGTCTCAGCTGAAGAGATGCACCATGCCCACCCTGGGAGCCCTGCAACTGAAGCTGCCAGGACCCACCTAGGTCCTGGCAGTCAAGGGGTGTGGCTACTACAGAGGTGTGTGAAACCCGCAGGACTAGGACTGGGGGACTGTGGCTGTCTTGGGGTGCTAGAAACCACTGAGGCTGGAGGATTGCAGCAACCATGATTCCCCAGCCTCCATGGTTTCATACACCCTTACAGCTGGGGGATTGCAGAAGCTGCAGTCCTTCAGCCCCAGGGCTGTGTGGGGCACCTGGGAGCTGGAAGCCCCTTCAGTTGAGGCTGTGAGCTGCAGGAACCTGCTTGCTGGTGCAGGAGCCCAGGATCGGGTTCCCCCTGTGCTGGCAATAAGACACTATTGGATTTAATGGACAATCCCAAAACCACACCTCCTGCCATCCATGTGGGCTAGCAGGAGGTATGATTTTGTGGATTGTGCATTAGACCCCATCATGCCTTAACCTCTACATGCAGAGAAGCCCTGAAACACTTCCTTTGTGGAAACAGCCTGAGCCCCTGTGACAGCTTGTGCACTAGCAACTTCAGCAGCACTTTGAGCAAAACCATGCCACTGTGGCCACTTGATCTCATCCCCTCTGGGCCCAAACACAGCCCACACCAGTAATGGAACTCATCAACCCTAGCCCACCAGCATCTAGCCCCAACCAGACTCACCTGACCTTCACTGGAACTGGGTCCATTGGCTTGTGCTGGAGAAGTAAAAATCTATTGCAGTCTGCCAGAGGCTTGAAAAGATAGTAGACAGGTTCCAGGCCCGCTGTCTTACAGCCTGACAGCTGGGGAAAGAGGAGGTATTGTGTGGGAGGTGGGGGCATGAGCCTTTGGACTGACCACCAAATAAGCCTTTACCTGTGCCTTAAGCCACTGTCAGCAGTCTCCAGGCAGAAAGGGGAGCCTCCTAGGCATGCAAGAATGTGCACATGGGGGGCCCATGGGTGTTATCAATGGGGCAGGGTATCTGCAGGACTCACTCAGACCCTGTAACGCTTCTACAGTTTTCCACCAGTAGAATTTCCAACTGCTCAAACTAAACTGCTAAAGTTCCACCAGTTCATTTGAATGCTTGTCTCCCCCTATCAGTTCATGAAATATCCAGTATTAACTGTCTCCCTGTGTACCAAATGTTTTTCAGTTTTATCCTAATCCTCTCAGAGTTCATGGGAAATAAAAGAAATATTCATGAGTATCTCTCAGCTAATGATGGCCTTTTTATACCCATTCTAAAGATATTCCTTTCTTTCCACAGCACCCTATTCCATTCCATCTCTTCACAAGGTATGACTTTCCCTTGATCTGCCTCCTTTTGTCATTTTTGTACTATCAGACTGGAAGTTATTTGGAAGAAGAGTAATTTCTACTGACATGTTTTCAGAATGTCAAGAACAATGGGGCCCAGATCATGATGCTGGTTGTCTGAGACTCATAAAACAGACTCCTGCATGTCCCAATTCTCACTTCTTAAATCTCTCTCCTTAGTTTCTAATTAAAAAAAAAAGTTATATGGTATAAACAACTACATAAAACTCACATGCTAGTTTAGTTTGTTTTACCATATTTGCTAGAATCCAAGACAAAGTTTTCCCTCCCATTCAGCATGCAAAGGAAAGCCCCTTATTTTAGATGCAAGTACAAGTAGGGCGCAGAGAGAGGGGCAGTGGCAGCAGCTCCAACTCCAAGCCAAGGGTCAAGTTGAAGCCAGGCACTGCTTACCCTTACCCCATTCCATATGCCCCCCAAAGCTTCTGCTCCCCCCTGCCTTTCCTCCCCACCACTGCTCACTTTACCCTTAGGGCTCTGGCTCCTTCTGGGGGCAGGAAGCATGTGCTGCCTCCATCTGCAGCCCAGCCAATAGTGGTGGTGGTAGTGCAGTTCTGGCTACATGACAGGGACCAGAGTTGCAGATGCTGCTGCCACAACAGCTGCTGTGTGGAGCTGGATCAAGTTTATGCTCGGTACTCCCTGCTCTAGGCTGGAGTGGGGCCTGAGCAAGGGAAAGGTAAATGGAAGCAGAGGGCAGGCAGCAGTGGGGGAAGAACATGGGAGGAAGGGAAAGTAGTTGGCAGAGGGGCAGGTGCCCAAAATACATGCACTACAGGGAGGGGCAGGCATCAGAGGATGCAGGCATGGGGGGGGGGAAGGAAGTGTCAAGTGGCAGGGGGAAGTTGCAGGGAGCCAGGTGGGATGAGCTGGGCCATGCCCCCTCCCCTTGCAAAACTGGGTTGGGACCAGGCTAAGTCCTCTTCACCCCATGTGGTTGCATCAGGGCCAGCCTGCCCCTTTTTTCCATCATAGAATTATAGAAAGTTGGGGTTAGAAGGAACCTCAGGTGGTCATCCAGTCCAACCCCCTGCTCAAAGCAGGACCATCTCCAACTAAATCATCCCAGCCAAGGCCTTGTTTAGCCTTGTCCTAAAAACCTCCAAGAATAGAGATTCTACCCCTCTGGGTGACCAGCTCCAGTGCTTTACTACCCTCCTCATGGGAAAGTTTTTCCTAACATCTAATCTAAACTTCCCTTGCTGCAACTTGGGGCCATTGCGCCTTGTTCTATCATCTGCTCCTACAGAGAACAGTCTAGCTCCATCCTCTTTGGAACCACCTTCAAGTAGGTGAAAGCTGCTGTTAAAATCCTGACAGTCTTTTTTTTTCCACACTAAATAACCCCAAGTACCTCAGCCTCTTCTCAGAAGTCACGTGCCCCAGCCCCCTCACCATTTTTGTTGCCCTCTGCCTGACTTTTTGCAATCTGTCAGCATCCTTTCTGTAGTGGGAGGCCCAAAACTGGACACACTACTCCAGATGTGGCCTCACCAGTGCCAAACAGAAGGAAAGAATCACTTCCTTCACTCTGCTGGCAACACTCCTACTAATGCAACCCAGTATGCTGTTAGCTTTCTGCACAAGGGCACGCTGCTGACTTGTACTCAGCTTATCGTCCATTGTAACCCCCAGGTCCTTTTCTGCAGAGCTGCTGCTTTGCCAGCTGGTTGCCAGCCTGTACCAGTGCATGGGATTGTCTTAAGTACAGGTCTTCACACTTCTCCTTATTAAATCTTGTGAGATTTCTTTTAGTCCAATACTCTAATTTGCCAAGGTCTCTCTGAATCCTAGTCCTACCCTCCCATATATCTACTACTCACCCCACAGCCTGGTGTCTTCTGTAAACTTGCTGAAGGTGAATTCCATCCCATCTTCCAGGTCGTCAATGACTATATTGAGCAAAACTGGCCCCAGAACTGACCCCTGGGGCACTCCAGTATCAAGCGGCTGCCAACTAGACATCCAGCCATTGATCACTGCCCTCTGAGCCCAATGCTCCAGCCAGTTTTCTATCTACCTTACAGTCCATTCATCCAGCTCGTACTTCCTTAGTTAGCCTGTAAGAATATGGGGGAGACCATATCAAAAGTCTTGCTAAAAAAATCAAGGTACACAACATCCACTGGTCCCCCCCATCCACATAGCCAGTCACCTCATCATAGAAGGCAATCAGGTTGGTCAGGCATGACTTCGTGAAAGGCTAGGGGTTTCACACACCTCTGTGGCAGCCACACCCCTTGGCTGCCAGAACCTAGCTGGGTCCTAGCAGCTTCAATTGCAGGACTCCCAGCCCCAGTTGGGCATGGTGCACCTTTTCAGGTGAGAGCCCTTTGTGAACCCATGCCAACTGTTCATAATCACCTTCTTCAAAGCACTTCTAAGTGCTTAGACATGGATTCCTTGAGGACCTGCTCCATTTTTCCAGGGACTGAGGTGAGGCCGACTGGTCTGTAGTTCCTGGGAACTTCCTTTTTCCCTTTCTTAAGGATGGGCACTATATTTGTCCTTTTCCAATCATCTGGAACCTCTCCCAACTGTCATGAATTTTCAGATGATGGCCAGCAGCTCTGCAATTGCAACAGCCAACTCCTTCAGCACCCTTGGGCATATCTAGCCAATAGACTTCTACATTTCCAGCTTTTTAAAATAGTAGCCAAGCCAGGGAAAGGCAAGCCTTGGCACAGCTGCTAGTTGGTGGCACGTGGAGACATTATTAAAAAAAAAAAAATGTTTAAGTTTTTATTCCAGGCTCTTTCAAGAGACTCAGAAGGAGGTAATGCCTGAAGAGGCCTCAGGAGGAGCTATTAGCACCAGGGTAAACCCTGTTTTTGCAGCTCTCGCTGTACCACTGCCAGTGGGGCAGACTTCCCCCCTTCTTCCCCTCTGCCTGGCCTGCCTTGATGCATCTTCCCCCTGGCTGTTGGGAGTAGGTGCCTGTGTGTGGAAGAGTGAAGGATGGGGAGCAGGATGGCCCTGGCAGGGGTGGGGGGCATCATGCCCCATTGTGCCAGGTGCAGCCAGTTGTGGGGTAGGGAGCAGCATCAGCATCACCCTGGCTCCTTGTGGATGCTGCAGCTGCATCATAGCCACTTGGTTGACAAAAGCCCAAGGTGAAAGCAGTGGGGCCGGGATTGCACTGCCCCCACTCCCCTCTGCTCCCCACCTGTTGTGCTGCCTCCTACATGCTGCAGAACAGCTGCAGCCCCAGGGCAGGGAGCCCTATCCAGCCCAGCCCAGCCCAGCCCAGCCCAGCATGGCATCCCTCCACCTCCAGAGGAGGCAGCTGGCTGATGGGCAGACTAAAGGTTGGGGCCTTGAAGGGCTGCACTGAAGGCCGAGGACCAACTCCCTGGGAAGCACAAGGGCTGTGGTGGGCCTGAGGCAGCATTGGGATGGTTTGTTTTGCAGCCCTGCAGCATGTACATCTGTATGTGTGCATGTGCGTCTATGTCTGGTTGAGCGAGTGAGAGAGCGAGCGTATGCAGGTCTTGTTTTCTCTCTCTCCCCTCCTTTTCTTTTCTCCTCCATTTTTTCCCTTTTCCCCCCCTTTATCTTTCTCTCTCTCTCTCTCATCCCAACATGCTTAAGCAAAAAAGAATACACAACAAAGGTAGTACATGAAATTTTATTTATTGTCACCAGGTTTACAATTTGTAGAAAATCTGGTATTTACTGTAAAAAAAAGCAACATTTATGATTAATTATATTAATATGCAGTTCATCCTACTGCACCTTGTCGTGCATCCACAGATGCATCTCGAGCAGGTCCAAGGAGGTGATACTCCCCCTCTATGTGGCACTGGTCAGGTCGCAGCTGGAGTACTGCGTCCAGTTCTGGGCACCGCACTTCAGGAGGGATGTGGACAACATGGAGAGGGTCCAGAGGAGGGCCACTTGCATGATCAGGGGGCAGCAGGGCAGACCCTATGAGGAGAGGCTACAGGACCTGAACCTATTCAGCCTCCATAAGAGAAGGCTGAGGGGGGGGATCTAGTGGCCTGTTATAAACTAGTCAGGGGGGAATCAGCAGGCATTGGGAAGTCCCTGTTCCCCTGAGCACTGCCAGGAGTGACCAGGAATAACGGTCACAAGCTGGCAGAGGGTAGATTTAGGCTAGATATCAGGATGCACTACTTCACAGTCAGGGTGGCTAGGATCCGGAACCAATTTCCAAGAGAAGTGGTGCTGGCTCCTACCCTGGGCATCTTTAAGAGGAAGTTAGATTAACACCTTGCTGGGGTCATTTGACCCCAGTAATCTTTCCTGCCATGGCAGGGGGTCGGACTAGATGATCTACTCAGGTCCCTTCTGACCCTAGAAACTATGAAGCTATGAAGCCCCCACCCTGGCTTTGTTTTTGTGGTATGCCAGCACTCCGACACCTTACAAAGTAGACTTTTTTTTGGGGGAGGGGGGGTTCGGCACTCCAGCCAAAAACATTGCTTACCCCTGCCCTAACCTGTTCTTTTGCCAATGTTAGATGCTCACCTCCTCCTCAAACAGTGCTGCCAGGTGCAGTACTTTGGGAGCTGACCTTGCCTATGAAGTCTGAGGTAAGAAAGGCATTGTGTACTTCAGCCTTTTCTGCATCATCCATCACTAGGTTGCCTCCCCTATTGAGCAAGGGACCCACAGTTCCCCTGATCTTCCTCTTGTTGCCGACATACTTATAGAAACCCTTGCTGTTACCCTTCACATCTATTCCTGGCTGCAACTTGTTGCACTTTGGCCTTCCTGATTTCATCCCTGCATGCCTGTGTAATACTCTTGTATTCCCTGGTCATTTGTCCAAGTTTCCAATTGTAAGCTTTCTTTGTGTTTTAGATCACTGAAGAGTTCCTTGCTAAGCGAAGCAGGTCTTCTGCCATACTTGGTAGTCTTCCTGCACATTTTCCTGTCCCTTTCCACATGGCCAGATGTAGAACCACCTCATGTACCTGGGTGCCAAGATCAGGGCCATAAGCCAGATCCAGTCCACAGACAGACTGTGCATCAGCCATCTGCCCACTCTGGGGAAAAAGGTTGAACACCGCCTTAAAATAACTTATCTGAGGCTATATTACACTAAACCATTATTTATTAATAGATACTTTTTTGAGCAATATCTGAAAGGACCACAAGCATCTGTGAAGTTGGTTAAATGCTAAGCTAATCCTAAGTGGGGTTGGTCATTCTTGTAACAGCAGATGTTTCTCTTTGTACTGCCTGATGAAGATCCATTATTGCCACAGACTTGAAGCAATCTCCTTCATTTGCATTAGCAAGGCAGCAGTCCCCAGCTTTCACTAGGGTGTAAGCTCCTGCTACAGGAAGCTTAGTCACCACAGCCAGAACTCAAGGGTCAAGTTAGTAGTGTGAAAACTTCTCTCCTGAAGGACACTTCAAAGCCTGAGCCCACAGCCCCACACATGAGGTTGCAGGTGCAGGTACTTTTTGGGGGAGCAGCTCTCCCCCTCCACACATTAAAGCCAGCACCTGCAGCCACAGGGGGAGGGAGCTTCTCTCCTGAACAGAACTTCTAAGTCTGTGTCCATGGCCCCATGTGCAATGCTGCAGGAGTGCTCCATATGGGAGAAGCCTCCCAACCCCCTGGGCATGGCACTTCAAAGCTGGAACCTGCAGTCCTGTGCATGGGACTGCAGGCACATGGCTGTCAAGTTCTGTGGGGGTAGGAGGGATTTTCTCCCCCATACAGTGCTTCAAAGCCCATACTTACAACCCCATGTGTGGGGACTTGCTCTACCCCAGTGTTTCCCAACATTTTCCAGCCCAAGGCACACTTGCATGAATAAAACATTTCCACGGTGCACCTGTTAAGGCATTCCCCATCCTCATATCTATTGTAGTTCATTGCCATGGGAAAATGGCACGACACACCTGTTCATTTCTGATGGCACACTTTTGTGCCACAACACTAGTTGGGAAACACTGCTCTACCCTCTCAGTACATTAAAAGGTTACGTCTACAGCCCTACGTGCAGGGCTGTGGGTACAGGGTTCTGAAGTGCTGTGCTGGAAGGGAAGCATCGCCCCTGCAAAGCACAAACAACTGGGAGCATTACCCCCTGCTCCCTTCCCTAATTGGCCCCAGGAAAGGGACTGAAGCAGAGGGGACAAAGCTGCCTGCTCACTTGTCACACCAGAGACTTTGGCCTGGTGAGTGGGTGGTGGTGACTTCCACATTTAGGTTCTCACCCCTGGGCTTTAAAATGCTGCCCCTTGCTGCACAGCTGGTGGCAGGGACTGGCATTTAAAGCCCAGGGGTCAGTCAAGAGATTGTCAGTTGCATATTTTGAGGCTATGGAGAAGGGCTGGGCTTTCCCAGCTCTGAAGCTGACAGCGAGAAGGGTTTGGTATGTGACTTGGCTAGAGTTTGGCCAAATCATAGACTGTCTCTGTGGAGGAGAGATGGGGGCCTGAGCAATGCATGCTGGGATGCTGGAAGACAGCACAGACTTCTATTGGAGATGTAAGTGTACAAAAGTTCATTTTTACTGGAAGTGACTTGTTGGATGCAGTAGAGGTTTCTACTAGACCTACCATTTTTAGGCTGGCAGAAACAACTCAAATGCTTATACCTTTGTTTCTCTCAGTGGAACTGCAATTCTTATGGAAATGTAGATAGAAATGTTACATTTCTACACACAGAAGGTGAGGCAAACAGGCAGAGATACAAGAGCAGAGTCTGGAACAGTGCTTAAAGTGTGGACAAAAACTGGGCAAGAAAATTCATGAGTGAAAAAAGTTATATCTTGTATAAAAATATTAGTATTTTGAGGACTGTGCAAGTCCACGCAGCACTTAAAATCCTTGGTTTTAAGTTATGTTTTTTTCTAACAGACCTTGATTTAAATGGATGAGAGCTATTTTGTCGCTAAGGATCTTCTCTTAGAACAAACCATTTTTCATGACAATTTCCAGTAACATATATAAAAAGAAAACCATGATGAACTGGTGACCCCCTAGATATATTTACCTTGAAGGAAACATTGTTACCTTGTGATACCAGAAGCTCTCTCATTTCAAGTTGAAAGCAATGATAGTCTCCAACAATGACACAATATATCATGATCCTCTTTTGACTGCCTGAATCCAAACAAGAGTAGGGATGTGAGATCAAACATACTTCTTTAAAAAAAAAAAAGACAGATGAGAAAAGGGGATGGGGGCTCAGAGCTTTCTGTTTAGAGTCTGAAGTAGACATAATTGATGAAATTGCATTAAATTTGTTGTATATTCTGTCCTGAAGTTTCATGATAGTGCACGAGTCTTCTCTAAATTGAAGCAAAACCTAAGAAAGAACTGTTACTCAGCTAACATACTTGGCTAATAATAAAATTTTGGCTACTTCTATATAAAATTTGCTTTTGAACTCTGGTAGCAAAGCCATCATATAGTCCCAAATCTTGGCAAGCATATATTAAAAATGATATACTATCTTCTACATCAGGGTATAACAAATCTTGTTCCAACACCCATTCAGATGAAAGGGAATAGTAAAAACCATTATGGTAAAGAAGTCGTCATGAATCAAAAAGAAAAAAAGTTAAATGAAAATATTTCCTCTACAATGAGCTTCTGTAGTGACTGGTGACTGCACAGGGCTGATAACCAAATGTAGGCTTAGGAAATCTGTTGCATAGCTGGTAGTTCTTAATAAGCATGAGACTACTGGGTTGACATCATGCAGATAAAAATCCATTCTGAAGCTTGCTTTGTGCAGGGGTGATACCAAGTGCTTCTGTTTATGTGGTAGACTGCCAGTGTTGTGTATCACCAAGTGCTGAAGGACTGACAGAAATACCACATGCCAGCCTGATGACTTAAAACTCTCACATGCACATAGCTGTAAGTGGTCCAGTTGGTCACTTGAGGCATGACGGATGGTTTGGATGCTGCTAGGTCTTCTTCAGACTTCCTTTAGAACATAGTTGCAGTGTTATCCAAAGAGACAAGACAGGATTACAACAAGATTTGCTTAACTGATGAGTATGGGAGGGGGAGAAGGCAGCAGATAGACTAACAATCAGCAAGCGTTTGGGCAGCAAGCAGGGTCACATATGAACTGTCATTTGGGCTCATGAGACGCAAGTCCATGCTCCCACATCTGGGCATGGAAATATCCCATTAATCAGGACTGAACTGAGATAAATTTGCTGCATCTTCACAGGAACCAGGGCTGTTCTGGGCATCCTGGCTTCTACTTTAAAATTGAGTTTTGCTGGTGTCACACTACTTTATCATTTATAATAATTTTGCCTGGGATTCCCTTAGTAAGATATTAATGAATGATTTTAAAATGATCAGGCCCTGAAAGACCATGATCTGACAGGGAAGGGACTCCAAGATGAGTGGTCGCTTCTTAAGGATGCAATCTTAAAAAAGCACAAGGGAAGTCCATTCCAGCCCATAAGAAAGGTAGTAAAAGAGCTGGGAGACCTCTACTCAAATAGGGAACTCATGGACGTCCTGAATCTTAAAAGAGAAGCCTACAAGGGTTGGAAGCCTACAAGGGTTGGAAGATCTAAAGAGGATTATGCATCACTGGCCCACACTTGTAGGGAGTGGACCAGAAAAGCCAAGGCCAAAACTGAGCTCAAACTGGCTACAGGAATCAAGGACAATGAAGAGTCCTTCTTCAGATGTGGGAAGTCGAAAAAGAAACAAGGGCTACATTGGGCTCCTGCTGAATCCAAATGGAGCAGCTGACATTCAACACCCAGGAAAGAGCTCAGGAGAGGTTCCTGAAGATTGGAAGACGACCAGAGTGGTACCTATCTTCAAGAAAGGAATGAAGAAAGGAAGATCTGGGGAACTACAGGCCAATCAGTTTAACTTCAATCCTTGGAAAAGATTATTAAAGAATCCATCAACAGCAGGCTAACAGAAGTCATCATTCTGCCAGATAGCCAATACGGCTTAGTTACAAGTAGGTTGTGCCTGACCAACCTCATTTCCTTCTATGACTAGGTGACAGATCATAGACTGATGTAATTTATTTGGATTTCAAAGGCTGATGTCATTTACTTGAATGTCAAAAAAAGCCTTTGATTTGGTCTCCCATGATGTCCTCATAACAAAATTGGGGAACTGCGGCCTCAACAACCTTATGGTCCAACGGCTGGGGAACTGGCTCTGTGGTCAGACCCAAAGAGTTAAAGTCAATGGATGGAACCGAGTCAACATGGTGCATGGTGACCAGTGGCATCCCTCAGGGTTCAGTCCTTGGACCAGTACTTTAACATTCATAAATGACCTGGATTCAGGTGTCAGAAGCAGACTGGCTAAGTTTGCAGATGACACCAAATTATGGGGAAGCACAGTCACACTAGAGGATAAGCTAAGGAATCAGGCAGACTTGGACAGGCTCGCAAACTGGGTAGATCTAAACCCGATAACTTTCAACGTAGAGAAGTGCAAGGTGCTCCACCTCAGGAGAAAGAACCCACATACCTATAGGCTTGGCAGTGCTACACTCACTAGCACCACTACCAAAAGAGACTTGGGAGTCATGATTGACCACAAGATGAATGAGCCAAAATGCAAAGCCACAGTCAGCAAAGCAAACCAAACCCTGGCTTGCATCTACCAATGCGTCTCAAGCAAGAGCCAGGATGTCGTCCTCCCACTTTATTCAGCCTTGGTAAGGCTGCAGCTGGAATTCTGCATCCAATTCTGGGCTCCACACTTTAGAAAGGATGTGAAGAAGCTTGAGAGTCCAGAGGAGAGCCACACACATGATAAAAAGGTCAAGAGCACAGGCCCTATAAGGAGAGAGAGGTAAGAGACTCTTCAGCTTGGAAAGGCAGACACTCAGGGGGGACTTGGTGGCAGCCTATAGGTACATCAAGGGTGTGCACCAGGACCTAGGAGAACATCTGTTCACCAGGGCGCCCCATGGGAAAACAAGGTCAAAACAGTCAAACTGCTGGAAGATGACTTTAGATTGGACATAAAGAAAAACATCTTTACCGTCTGAGTCTCCAGAGTCTGGAATGCAAGCACCTACTCTGGACATGGTCAAGAAACATTTGGATAATTATCTTGATGGGGTCATCTGACCCCAGCTGACTTCCTGCCTTTTGGGAAGGTGGCTGGACCCAATGATCTCATGCGGTCCCTTCCAGCTCCCATGCCTATGAAATCTATGAATCATACCTTCCTCCCTCTCCCCTATTCCAGTCCCATACAGAACCCAGAAAGAGGTGTATAGCCATAGCAGAACATAAGCAAGAAGACCACATGTCCTTGGGCTGCATACTACATAGACTACACAATCCCCCCGCCCCCCACCCTCAACTGCACCACATGCCCAGGTGCTCCCCAGCTCAACTGGCCCACATTGCACTGCCCTGCCCCAGGGGGTGGATACAGAAAGGAGAAGTCAGAGCCTCCTTATGGGGAAACCCAGAGTCTCTGATATTGCAGCTGGAACAACCATGGGGGAAGAACAGTGGACAGGAATAAGGATAGGGATTACTTATTAATCCTTCACTGGTCACCAGTTGGTCAGCCCAATTTAAATAAATAGGATACGGCAAACAAGTAGGTACAGCGCACATGGATACAGAATGAGAACACCAGCAATCCATTATTCCTAAAACTGTGCAGATTAGATCAGAACCTAGAGAGACTAGAAATGCAACTCTTCTTTGCTAGTTAGTAAAATGAAAAAGATGAAATTTTAAATATTTTTTGTGGAATGAAAATCCTGAAAAAAATTAGTTCAGAATTAAACATTATGTTCCAATAATATCAAAACATCAAATATTAAGTAGTACAACTTTAATAAATCTAACTGATAAAACAAACAATGGTTTGAAGTTACCTTAACAAAGATGTATACATATTTCCCTCATGAAAAATGAAAAAAAATATCAAAATTGGTATGCTCTTCCTTAAAGTTGTTTCTGATGAAGCTGCATTTTCTGATGGAAAATTTAAGCAAAGGTTGTTGACCAGCTTCAAGTCACAGTATCAGTAGGCTCGAAGGAGCTTAGAAAAAACCTGCCAGTTGATGAGAACTACCGAGTTTCCAAGAAACATTCCACTTAAAATATAGAAAAAAGCATTTGAATTTTCTTAGAAAAATAGCACTTTGAGATCAGTTAAGACTCTTACCCAGTTCATCTCGCAGTCAATGTTGATCTCTCCCCTACAGCTTACTTCCTAGTATTCTGTTAACTGTAATGGACAGGGCTTGTAAAGATACTTTAGGAAATTGTTAGCTTAAAAACCAGTACTTGATATTTCTGCACTTAACTTTCATGACTTTTATATACCCAGACAATAACATACATTAAAATTACAACTGAATTACAATGGGGTTACAACTAAAAGTACATGGTTCTTTAGGCTAAACTATTACAGGCATATAGAATTAAAATTGCAAAGCATGGTGCTAAAAACCCCATTGATTATGAGTGCACTGACAGATTTTGGGGGCCAATACTGATAGCTGATTTTTAAGGAGGCATATTGGCTGATACCAATCCAATTCCTGATACAGATGCATGCAGCTGTCAAGTTTGTTGTGGTGGATGGGGAGGGAAGGGGCATGGTGGGGGGGGG
>NW_017729027.1:21909170-21909442 GCF_001723915.1 Gavialis gangeticus | reverse complement strand
GGGGGGGGGGGGGGGGGGGCAGATCAATGCCCCCTGCTGTGAGGGAGGGAGAGGGACTGGGGCAAGCATTACCCAGGAGGTGTGGGGCAGGCGTGGGATAGAGCCAGCTTGTCCAGGGGGTGCAGGGAGGGAGGGTTAAGGGGGGCTGCAGCCCTCCCAAATTTCACCATAGTCCCCCTTTCAGTGCTGCTGCTGCCCACAGCCTGCTCCTCTCCCCCTGCTGGGAAAAGCCCAGCATAGCCCCTGGCCCCAGCCCACATCTGGGGGCATGT
>NW_017729027.1:21895691-21904170 GCF_001723915.1 Gavialis gangeticus | reverse complement strand
CCACAGCCTGCTCCTCTCCCCCTGCTGGGAAAAGCCCAGCATAGCCCCTGGCCCCAGCCCACATCTGGGGGCATGTGCTCCCTTCTCCCTGGGGTGCACACAGCAACAGGAGCTGCTCCCCCTCCCTGCACCCCTTGAATAAGCCACGGCTCCATCCCACACCCACCCCACCCTGGCTGGGAAATGCCTGCCCCAGACCCACTCCCTCCCTCACTGTAGGGGCCTCAATCTGTCCTCCTCATGTCCCTTCCCTCCCCACTCCCTGTCCACCACAGACTTACCAGCTGCAAACAGCTTTCCAAGTTGCTGGGCTGTGCTCCTTATGGCCTGCACAGGCATTTAAAAAATCGGCCAAATTATTGGCCACGTCAGGCTGATTTCTGATAGTCATTTTTCTTTATATCGGCGCTGATCCGATATCAAACCAATGCATCGGTGCACCTCAAGCACTAAATCAGATAAGAGTGCCCTGCCACAAAACTGATTGAAAATAACTAAATAAACAACACCACATTTCTTTTCTGTGGTACATGACAGTAAATCAAGAATCTAGACTGGCCTCCCCTTATGTGGGAACAAAACTCTGTTCAAAAGCAGCTCCTCTATTCACTGCCACAGTTACCTTAGTCTAGTAACAACATGCAAGGTCCATTGCTTCCTATTAAGTTGGATCTGAGGTACCTGATGAACCCTTGCCCCACCCTAGTTTGAGAGGGATTGGGCTTGAAAAACAACCAATGGAGACCTTCCCACATTTCTCCTCATTTTAACAGGTTAACAGACACATATGAATGGTCTATGCATTATGTTCAAACAGTTGGCAAAGCATTTACCACCAAGCACCTAGTACAATTTAATATCCTCCTGTCACAAAATATATATCTGAACGGTGTCTTCACTCTCATCGCTCAAATGTTACATGCTGTGGGCAAGGTTACCAAAAGCAATCAGATGAATAGTCTTGAACATACACTTGGAAATCCTTTTCAAGTATTAGTTCTGATCCTATAATCTTTAACCTCATCTATGCTTCACCTACCGGGTTCAGAGTTTAAAGTCAAGTGGTCCTAGAAATTAAAACATTTCAGAATTTACTGCTTTTTGTTTTGTGTTTAAACTGAATTTTTTTTTATTAACAAGTTCAGTCATTCATTCATAAAAATAGGCTCATAGGAAAGGAGGGCAGGAAGGGACTTCACATGGGCAACTAATTCAGCCACCTACTCAAGGGAGGATCATTCCCAACTAAACCATTCCAGCCAAGGGGTTCCACAATTTCTCTAGGCAGCCTGTTCAATGCATGACCAGTCAGAGTCAGAAAGTTCCCATAATCTCCAATCTAAATTCCCCCTGCTGCAGAGCTTGAGGCTCTTGCTCCTAGTTCTGTGCTCTACACCTATAGAAAAAAAGCCCATCTTCATCCTCTCCATAACCATCCTTCAGGTATTTGAAGACTGATCAAATCCCACCTCAGTCTTTTCTTCTTCTCCCAGCTAAATAACCCTAGTTCATTCAGCCTTTCCTCAAGTTTTGCCTCCCAGGCCCCTGATAATTTGTTGCTCTGCACTGACCTCTCTCTCAATCATCCCCATGATTCCTGAAGTGCAGGACACAAAAACTGGACATAGTATTCCAGGTGAGGCCTCACCAGTGCTGAAGAGAGGAAGTGTCACTTTTCTTGATTTGCAAGAAACATTCCTGTTAATACAGTATTCTGTTGACTTTTTTGGTGCAAAGCCATGCTGCTAGCTCATATTCAGCTTATGGGGTCCACCATAACCCCCTCCCCCAGTCATTCTCTGTAGTATTGCAGCGTAGCCAGTTGTTCCCATTCTGTACATGCAGTTATTCCATCCCAAGAACAGGACTTTTCACCTATCCTCCTTGTGGAATGTCATCTCATTGTGAACCATTTCTCCAGTCCACCCAGGTCATTCTGGATCCTAGCCCTGTCCTCCAGTGTCAGCAACTCAACCCAACTTTGTGTCATCTGCAAATTTGCCAAGCATGCTCTGTTTCAACCAAGATTCAACTAAAACACTTTCAATTAAAGATTCTTTTTTTCGATAAATGATGCAACTGACTATTTTATTTCAAAATTTCAAAGTACAGTCTGGTATCAGGAGATACTCTGTGCATTTGTTACAGCAGTATTTTAGCTTATTAGAAAGTTCTCACATTGTATTAGCAGCTGATAATATACAGAGGAGGCAGATCAGTAAGTTGTTTACTCTAAATCAAGGTAATGATGTAACAGTTACCACTAAAGTAATCTTTGTAAGCTACTCTTTGTATGCATCAGTACAGAGAATTTCATGCAGTTCACGCATTAATTTCCAACAGCCTCAAAAATAGGTAAATCTGCACTTGAAAAATAGTAACGTTGCAGGAAAAAAACAGTATTAAAAGGACACTTTGTTTTCTAGTTTAGAAATAAAAGCACAACATAAATGAAGTTAAGATATTGTGAGTTTATTTTATAAAAAGTATATGCAGAAAGTTTAATTTTGTAGAATTAACTTTACACGCCGTTTACAATGTTTTTTGTTAATATTTAAATATACATATTTAATTCTTAGGAAATTTGATAACAAAATGATAAATCACTCTACTGAGTTTTTCAAATTGCAAAAAGTTTCAAACAGGAGAACCTTTACTAAATACCAGAAACAAGAATAGTTTCAAGAATTAATCTCATCCTTAACCGATGTGGTTACTACACCTCTACCTCCTCAGCAAAAACAATCACCTAGCAGTTTAAAGTTCTTAACTGTTTTAAAGAAACATGGTAAAGGCGCTGAATACTGGCATTACTACACAGGAATATTTTTAACTTCTGCATATTAGAGAAAAGAACAGAACAAAGGCTATGACAGTCACCACAAAATTCAGGTCTAGTAAATGGGGAGTATGGCATCTGATAGAAAGTGCAAACATTTATTCTTCACATATTGGGATTTCATCAGGAATACCACCAAACACTCAAGGAACTGAGTTATGTGCATATTACAGTAATGGCAGTGATAATATTGATGTTATATATTAATTGCCACGTGTCTAGAAAGCGACTGAGCCAACTTTTTCAAGCAGTTTCTCTTAATATAAATTAATTAAATTTACCTAGAAAATAAAGTCTTCCTATAAAAAGTTGTAAGTTAGACTCGAATGTAATTTAAAGAAACTGAAAGTTAGCAACGGAATGGCAATGTCAACCCTGAAATTCTGTCAACTGCAATCACAATTTCAAACTGGAAAATCAGAAAATATTTTACATAAAGCATTCCTCAAAATACAGAACAAATAGTTTTATACTAACCGATTTTCAATATTAGCTCTGATAATATCCTAATATATTAATTCAGAAAACAATATTCAATTTGCCATTTTAAATCAATATCCCTATTGTTTCTCTGTTTTACTGGAAGTGAGTCCTGCTTAACCTTTGGATTAAAATCCCACATAAGCATGACTTCAAAACAGTTTAGAATTCCAGGTTTTAACCTTCAAGACAAAAATGCTGTCAACGATAATAAACAGACAGTTCATCGTCACTCATATCTGAATCATCTTCATCTACTTCACCTTCAATGACTGATTTCTTCCCTTTACAACATGACACAACTAATCCAATTAAGAAGACCTGTGAATTGAAAAATTGGTAGTGTGTTACTGTTACTTAATTAAGATGAATACAAAAGCAGTAAGTTTAAAACCAAATGACAGTGCTGCTGTGAAAATGATACCATGACTTAAATTATGTTAAATCATCCCATTCGATTTAGAATGGATTTAAACCAGATTACTTACTCCAATGAATGCCCAGTTCCCAAAGTAGTAAGCAGCACTGAAGAACCAAAATTTGTGAAGGAAAAGGTATGTTCGAGTAACAATGCATTGATCTAAAAAAGAAAGATAAACAATGGTAGTCTAACAGACTGAAAACAACATCAACTGGAAGCAAATATTTTTATGGAAGACTACAATCTAGAATTACAGCTAAAAAGTGTTCTGTGAAGACTCATACAGTTCTATACCAAGAGAATCTACTATTGCACTCCAAATAGATTACTTCCTTTCATTAACAGGTATGGATACAGAAAAATGCATTTTGTGGAAAGAGCAGTTGAAAAAGAAAAAGTTAGTTATACAAGGTTTTACTTTCTTACAAGCTCTAAATTGGTATAATTTAGTTATATGTAAAAGCTATGAAGTTATATGACAAACACTTTTGAAAATGTGCAGTGTTTCTAGAAAAAAATCCGGAATAAGGATGTTTATGGACTCAGTCCAAAGATTTAGCAAGGGCACACTACATGCAGGTAGTGCGAGACCTACCCACAACTGCAGGCTGTATCTTTGACACCCCTGGCTTAAGAGAAAAGCTTGTCTGGTTTCCAGAGAAATTTAAGGTGTGGTACAATTGTAACCTTAACTCCAGAAAATTTTACAGTATACCTGGTGCCTCCCTTAGGAGGTGCTTGATAAGAGATCTCTGCTACCTTGTCTGGTCTCAAAATCCCTAACAACCACACAAAGTCCCCTTCCAGCAAGCATACTTCCTAGAGCAGCAGGAAGGTGGGGAAAGGGAAGGAGCACAGGCTCCTTGTTGCATTGAGACCTTGGACTTTGTCCTCCACCTTCCCTGGTTCTCATGATCCTGACTTAGGGAGCTAGCATGCAGTTCCACTCCCAAGAAAGACACAACGCTTGCTGGGAGGATCAAGTGAAACCCAAGTTCCAGGCACCAGATGGACAGCTCTGTTACAGCAGCATTTACTGGGGCAAAGGTAACCCATCCATATGTTCTCTCTTTCTCCTCCATCTCCAAATAATTAAACAAGTAGCTCCTCTGTTTTCAATCACCCGCACAGCCCAGAGACTTTGTCTTCATCTCCAGGCTCTCCCTTCCAGGAGCTGACATCCTGCTTGCTCACATTCCTCTCTTCAATATTCTGCTCATGTCATTTAAATTCCCTCCAGCAGCCTGTGCTTCAGCAATCTCACCTTTACTGATCATATCAAACAGTCTTGAATAGTTTTGTTGATCTAAGAGGTCCATTTAGTCTGCCCCACAAGCAGTTCTCTTGCTTTCTCATCTCTAACCCATCTTTACCATTGCTAGCTACGCTGGAAAATGGAGGCAAGCAACATTATAAAAACCATGTGCATTAACTGTGGCCAATTATTATTACAATAAAACCCATAGTCCATCACACCTGGCACCAGAGCTTGCAAGTCAGCCACTCTGATGTAGTTGCCTTTATGAGATAGACGTGGCCCACAGGCTGTTTGCTGAAGCCCCCTGCCTTAAAGGTACCAAGATGTCTTGGAAGGATTACCACTGGGTCCAAAAGCCTACAGCAACTGAACTAAAAGGTCCTACTTCCATAAATGGGGCATAAGATTGAGTTGCTGTCTAGGAAACAAACTAGAGAGGCTACAGAGACTGCCCTGGAGCCTACCTGGGCAGAAGTGGCAGGATCTGACAAGAACTACAAACAGTGTCACAGAGTGACCACCAGTCCGGTCAGACCTTCACTGAGTCGCTTCAACATTAAATTTCATTCCCCGCCCCCCCTCCAAAAAGAGTATTTTTCCCAATGGGAGTTTTATTTCAGAAATCCTAAACCGATAGGTTGGAGAGCTGAACTCTGCTGCTAAAGTTATGAGAACTAAATGCTAGAACTAAATCTACCATTTTTAAAAAAGTCTTATTAGCACCTATGTTTAGTCCAGTTTGCTTCATCTGCAGACTCCTGGAATTAGGACTATTAAAGGGCACTGACAGATATACAGCTCCGCAGTCTGACTCATGGAGTTCAACATAAAACGCTATGAGTTGGATCGAATCTCGGTTGGGTCTGGAGGGTTGAGCTAATCCAGCAAGAGGCTGCATGTAATGGAGGTTCATTTGTCACATGATTGGGCACTTTTTAAAGCTCTCTTCAGCCCTGCATTTGTCAGCGCGCGGCTGACAATTTCAGTGGCTGACTGTGAGACAAAAACGTCACTTCTGTCAGTGCCCAAAAAGAAAGCCCATGTTCTGTTTAAGAAAGTGGCATTAGTCAGTAAACCTGAATCACTTGTGTGTGAAACAGGTGT
The DNA here is from genome assembly GCF_001723915.1 of Gavialis gangeticus. Lineage (NCBI taxonomy): Eukaryota > Metazoa > Chordata > Crocodylia > Gavialidae > Gavialis > Gavialis gangeticus. The sequence goes on along the minus strand of NW_017729027.1, from coordinate 21,898,068 downwards.
TAGCCATTAGTTTAATATTTTTCTTTAAAAAAGATACAGGAGAATCAAAAAAAAAAAAGGAATGACCCAAACCTGGGAGAATGTTGACAATCAAGTGAAGTAGTGAGTTCAACAGGGAGCAGGGACTTGCTATGGAATAGGGGACATACAGTAACTATTCATGCACCTGCAACTATATTTCAGTAAGTGAGAGTTAAACTGAGGCAATTTAGCCTTGTTTAGCTGCTCCACTTTAGCTTCCCACTTATTGGAGTAATGCAGCTACTCAGTATTAGATGTTCCATGGTACATGTCCCGAGCTTCTTTTAAAATTGATTTGATAGTTTGTCCACCCCCTTGAAAAAGGCTCACATTTCTTTCCAAAACAGACATTTGAACAGAGATAACAGACAATCACTGTCTTCTTGAGGAATCCAGCCTCTTCAGACAGCAAGCACATATCCTCTTTACACATTTTCACTCTGCTACCTCAAAAGAAAAGAAATGTTCAGAAACCTAACACAACAGCATTATGAGTTATAAGTATAGACAAGGCAAGATTGAAGTCAAGAGTTTAGAATAAATGCATGGGTTAGCATTTTATCAGATTCAAGGCTATTCATTCATGTAAGCTTAGATTTGTTTATAAAACTGAAGCCTTGAGAATTAGAGATGTAAAACAGTAACTTTCTGGTAGGGAGCAAAATTTAGAAAGCTGTGTTTTCTGGTCCCGCCTTTAATTTAAAAAAAAAAAAAAAAAAATTAAAAGGAACAGGATGGTTTTGGAAATTTGTCATACAGGAAAGTTGGGAGCTTTGCCAATAGAAGTCTACACAAAAGAGTACTCTTCTGCCAACATTATGTGCTTTAAAAACCAGTAGCAATTGGTATTATTCTTCCATACACAAAAATTTGTTAGATTCCAAATTCATCACCAAAACAATAAAACAAAATAAGAAAACTGGAAGTACAGTGACAGTGAATTTTTAACAGTCAATTTCTTCAGTGAAGTACCAAAGAACAGCACAGAAAAGTAATATCCAATGCATAGAAAACTAAAAAAATAAGCAAAAGATAAACAATACAAGATTTTGTTAAAAAGATATGCTTAAAAATGTTCATAAAAGTAGATGTCATATTGTTAAAATGTAACCTGACCTGTACCGACTCCTTTTCTTGTACGTCCGCCATCTTTTATAGCTACTTAGGCAAAAATAACTTGTTCTGTCACATTTCTGTTCGTATTTAATAAAACAGTTGGCAGCTAAAATGACTGAGTTAGTTCAAGCTAGAAACAGCATATAAAGCACTGTGACGTGCAACTATTCGTCTCTGGAGTGAGCATAATTCTGTGGGGCAAGTTTTCCAGTCCTCTTGTACTCTCAACCAACACCAAAAACCCTGGAGAGGAGCGCACAGGCAATTTTTATTCTTCCAGTTACTGGTAAAAGTTCTACAGCCCCTTCCATGCATAGTAGAGGTTCTTGAACAATGAGTGCAAAAGGGTTTGTAGCCTGTCTACCTAGTAACAGATGGCCCAAGTTCTAATTTTGCTTCTTTTAGGAGCTATAAAAGCACCTACTTGGCTCTTGAGCAAGGGATATATAAGCAGGGATCCTGGTTTTCTTTGATAGTATCATAAATTCTCTCATAAAAAAAAGAAGATGCAAATTCTGCTAGCCCCCCATCCGTGATTAAAATAAAAAGGCCCCAGCAGCCCTGCTGGTGCCCCTCACTGCCCCCCTGCCAGCCCCCTGGCTCTGCTGATGCCCCTCATGCCCCCCACTCCCCATCCTACCACAGCCCCCTGGGTCATGGGGTCCTGACCCCAGGTCTATAGCCTCAACCCCTGGCAGGAGGCCACAGCTACTGCAGAAAAGCAGAGCCCAACAACCAAGCCTGCAGCAGGCTTGGGAGTTCAGCTCTCCACTGCTGTGTGCAATTCCTGAGAGCCAGGGAGGACCCACACCCCCCAGATCTGTGTGCAGAACAGGGGTGGGGGCATGCACAGGCTGTGGGCTTGGGCTCCTTCCCTACCTTGGGCCCTCTACAGCCCAGCTGGCATGACCCAGCACAGCAGGGAACAGCAGGGCCATGTGTAGAAGCTGCTTGTTGCTGCAAGCTCCGTGCTGCCCTGGCAATGCGCCCCCTGCACGTGTGGCTGCAGTGAAGGCAGCAGTGTGGAGCTCGGAGCAACAAATGGCTTCTCTGTGTGGCTCTGCTATTCTGTACTGCGCCGGGTCATGCCCACTGGGCTGCAGAGACTCTGGGGTAGGGCAGCAGTGCAGAAGCTTCAGATCACACCTGCCCCCCCCCCCCACCACATGCACAGATCTGAAAGGTGCACTAGATCCTCCCCTGCCCCTTGGAAGCATGTGCAGCATCAGGGAGCTGGCCC
>NW_017729027.1:21886321-21890691 GCF_001723915.1 Gavialis gangeticus | reverse complement strand
CAAGCTGCCCAGTCCCAGCTCCAGCCCTGCCCAGCTTCCCCCGCCCCCAAACAGGCTCACTTCTTCAGCCCCCCCCCCCCCACGTGCAAGAGCTGCTCTCCAGGTGCCCACTGCTTAACCACCCTCCTCCCACTCCCTCCCAGCCCCCTGCAGGCTGGAACTCTGCCAGCCTGCAGAGAGCTCATTGCAAAACTGCAAAATCCACTGCTTCTCCAGTAAAGTGAGAAATCTGTGTTTGCCTCTGGTAAAAAGGTAAAAATCTATGATTTACTTTGTTTTTCCATGTGAAGCAGAAAACATGAATCCCTGATGATAAACTATAAAGTATAACAAATAAACCAATTAACCAACTAACCATACACCCACCCACCGGTAAGCTCCATAAAACAATTTTAAAGGGCACAATAGCAAGCCCAAGAGAAGAAGATAGTTAGGTCATACTACCAAAATTATCAAGTTGGATGCAGATGGGAAGAGAGGCGGGAATTAACTCACAACAACTGGGACTGTTGGACCAGGGAACAGATTTTTCCCCACCAGCTTTTACAACACCTGAACCTTATTTACCCACTCCAAATAAAGTAAAGTATTAAGAGAGAAAGTGCAAGCATTATGACAGTTTAAAACAACTTTGTTTGTAATATACTACCCACCAGGATAAAAGAAAATGGAGAAAAGATGTGTTAATAGCTCTCTCTTTATTTGAAAAAGTACAAATCCAGCACATAAGTGGAAATACCATAGTCCCACTGCCATCTGCAGCCCTCCAGCTGCTTACCTGAATTAAGCAACAGCTAGAAAAGACCTACAGATGGTTCTCAACAGTAATCTGACCAAACAAATTACAGTAAATATTTTGGAACAGTCTGACCTTCAAAAGATATGTTAATGAAATATGACAAGTTCAACTGTTTAAGCTTTGGTTATTTTTTTCTATATTATAGACTGCTGATTTGGTGAATATTAATCACACTGACTGTTCTAATTAGTAAGGTTTGAAAGAATCATAAGCAAAGGTTCTAAATTTTTAAGAGTTAATTTTTTTAATTTGGACATATTCACATTTACTATTAAAACTCAAGGTATTCTCTCTGTGGTCTGAGAAAGACTTTGTAAATAGCCTTTTCAATGAGAGTACAGGGGACAGTAATGATTACATTAGTATGAATTAAAACAATCATTTAACCAGAATGGAAGCTGTAAAAAAAAATAAAAAACATTTAAGTATTAGACACAGCCCAGACATGGGAAAAAAGTGGATGAAAAAATGCTACCACTTTTAAGAAAAATAGTAGAACATGTTTGATCACTGTTATCTAGTTAAAATCAACAAAGATACAAAAGAAGAAACATGTTTTACAGAAACTGGATGATCGAGACCCAAGAAAAGATAGTGACAGGGTCTAATAGCAACAGTAACCAGAAAAGCCAAATGTATTTTATTTTCAGTCCACTGATGGAAATTTTTCATTCTGGCAAGGTAGCACCCTTTAGGTTCAATTTACTGATGTTCTTAACCAAGGGCTATTTCAGAGAAGTGAATTAGCCTGTTACTTAAAGAAGATAAATTACTAAGATGGACAAGTAACTATTTTACCTTCACAAGAAACTGAAGTGACAAGAGGCAATTCTCTAAGGCTGAAAAGGAAGCCATCTCCCCATGCTTGGCTCCAATTATAGCTTTTACAGAAATACCAGGTTCTTTTGTCTTTTACAAAAAAAATATCCTTAGGATGGGGTGGGGGATGCAAGGGAAACTTTAAGGAAAAAAGTTAACCAGGTAAGATATGATTTCTTAAAACTCCTCTCCATCTGAGAGCATAAACTTTAGAAAAAAGAGTAACTACATGAAATGTTCACTATTTTTACTGATGTTGACTGAACTGAAATGGTAAGACAACTGCCCAAGACTACAGCAACATTCACCTCTCATGAATTCATTTCTATGATATGGCAGAAGTCTACAAAACTTGGAGAAGGAAATCCACAGATATTCTAGATTCAACATTACCGTGAGTAGCAACATTGCTGATCAATATACCAGTCAAAAAGATTATCACAAGATATTTTGGTTGCACAGTAACTCTGGTGTACTCAACCAACCATAAAAACAAATGTTTTATTAGAAATATAGATATTAAATGGACATTTTTTCTTTAGGATCATGTCAAAAGTCATTTTACTCAACATCAGCACAGCAGATAGACAAAGAATATGCTGATTTATCATATGCCTTTTTTAATCAAATATTAAAAAGTCCAGTTGCCTAGCAACTAATAGCAAATTGACCAAACAATTGATTACATTCTTAATCTTAAAAGAACATCTAGTGTCCTCTTTGTCATTTAAGATGCATGAATGACCAGGAAAATGTCATCCCTATGTAACACTTTGGCTCATTACACTCATAAGTGTAAAGTGCTAGACTAACCATAACATTTGCAAGTAGGCTTTTAAAAATAGAATTAAAAAAATTACTCAAAACGCATCCTACAAAATAATAAAAGAAAAAGAAAGAAGTGTCATCATACATTTGATATTTTCATGGAAAAATACACCTCTACTTCCCCTTTTCTGATTTTAATTGAAACAGAAAAGCTAGAAATACATAACTTCTCACTTATACCAATCAACCTGAAAAAAATCGCCCATAATAAAGCAATAAAAGGAAAGAAAGAGCACAAGGAGGAATGGAAGAGGAAGAGACAGGCATGCAAGGAATAACTAGTTTTGAATTTAGCTGCCAAAACTCTTAAAATTGTATCTGATTTGTATTAAACTTTAAGGCACTTACACCTGCAAAACATGATCTTCTCCATGGATGTTAGTTATGATTACTTCCCTTTGTCTTTTTTAAATGCATAAAACTTAAAAAGATGACCAGAGGCAATTGCTTCCTTGTTTAGAACAAGCTGGATAAGTAATGCAATTAAAAAAAAAAAAAAAAAGAAAAATGGTATACTTACTTTTATACCTTGTTTATAGAAATTTGCTCAGAAGAAACTGACTTCACATAAAAACTTTTGGGCACACAGTGTCCTTGGTTAGGCCCTCAAAAAGAAACTTATCTAACTTCCCTCCCACCTATACATTTGGTCCAATAAAATATATCACCAAAAAGCTCTTGCTTCTCACGTATTTCCTGGATTATGGCTATAACAGTTTTCCATATTTACATGATGATTATTTTCCATTTTCAAAAGGAGGCACATGTCACAAACCCACAATATTCTGGAGGTGTTTGTGCAATGTTAAGCATATACCTCTGAATTAGGTTTACTGATATAGGGTGTTCCGTATTTTTGAATAGCTAAGAGAAACTATGCTTAAAGTTTCTTATTTATACATGTACGTAAATTATGGTGTTTGATATGGATGTATTTCTATCCACTTATGTGACAGCCAGTTAAAGAGGGCCTATGAGACCTCAGGACAGAACAAGGCTATTTACACCTAGAAGAATCAAAGGCTAGATAACAAGCAGCAGTAAAAATTGAGTATTTAAATTTTGAGTGCAGACTTGATGTTCAATGGCAAGAGAATCACTTTTTTTATTTTATTTTTTTGAGGGAAATTATCTTCTCCCCAAATAGTATTGGATTAGAACAGGAAAAGTAGAATAATCATCTTTGTTTGAAAGGATGACAATATTTCCCCAGTCATAAATGGGTCATAAGAGATGCATGACAGGTCAAATGGGGGGAGGGAAACTTATATGCATAATTAGATCTCCAAGAAGAATGGACCTCGGTAGAAAATTGACAACATTGATCATACCTAGGAAGCATACAGGCCTACTGTATGCATTACTTAATGCAATTTTAAAATAGTCATACAGAAGAAATAAACTTCATGACAAAGTGAGCTAAAAAGATTGAATCAGAAGTTACTACTACACAGGAAAGAGACCTTGGGGTCATTGTAGACAGGTCTCCAAGTGTGCAGCAGCAACCAAAAGGCCAATTAAAATGTTGGGCATCATTCAAATAGGAAACAAAAAGAGATCATCAGGCCATTATACAAATCCATGGTGCACTTGCATCTTGAACACCATGTACAGTTTTGGTCTCTGCATCTCAAAAAGGGTCTAGTAGAATTGGAAAATGTAGATAAGACCAAACAAAACAATACAGGGAATGGAGCCATGCCATACCAGGATAGACTAAAAGGCTAGGGCTCTTCAGTTTGGAAAGGAGAAGGCTGGTGAGGAATATGATAGAGGTCTATAAAATCATGAAGGGTGTGGACAAAGTGAACAGGGAACAGTTATTCACCAAGTCCCAGTTACTAGAACTAGGGCATGCATCTGCAAGAGCAAAGAGGGGAAACCCCATGAGGTTCCCTTACTCTGCAGCAGGAACCCCCCCCCC
>NW_017729027.1:21883921-21886281 GCF_001723915.1 Gavialis gangeticus | reverse complement strand
CCCCCCCCCCCCCCCCCCCTTTTGTGGCAGTAGATTTTGGGCCTTCTCCGAGGACACCTGCAAGGGATGTCTGAACAGGAACTGCTCTGTCCCCAGGACAGAGAAGTTACTCCTGCAAAACTGGAAATCTGTTTCTACCCTTAGAGTTTAAGACTAAGATACATGGATAAGGTAAAATGATTGTTTCAATATTTGTTTATTTTTACATCTTGGTCTGTATCTCAACATGTAGTTACTGATTTCTTATGTTTGGTTTTTTGTTTTTTAATACATTGGTGTTATCTTTTATAAACTTATTGTCATTGATGTATGATTTTGAGCATACAGACAGGCCTCTTCTCTAAGAAAAAAGGGGGGTAGGGGGAATGAGAACAGAAAAGATTATAGTTTGAGCAATTACAAAGGCTGCAATTCCTCTGGCCAGAAAAATTCTCCACTGTTATGAGCTGGTAAGATCCGAGTAAGAAGGGTATGGCTGAGGTGCCACAAGTCAAGGATCTAGATTCTGGAAGATCTCAGCCTGTTCTCAGTAATCAGACAGCAAATAGCAGAGAGAGGTTTGGAGCTGGAAGACATCCCTGAAGGTACAAGGACACCCTAGAAATGTTACTCAAACACCTAGCTGACTAGGGTCAGGGTGTGTTCACAGCACAAATTCTCATGGTGAAGTAGCAATACCATACTTATTGCCATTACTTAAGTTTCAGTCCTTAAAATTATTGAATAATTTCCCTTTTCTTCTGTCAGATGCTGATGAATGCCTGCCTTCCATGACAACATTGTTTTAAAAATTAATATCAATTTTGTTTTGACAACTTGTAAGTGGGTGTATATATTTGTTCCAACAAAAATTTAATCCCTCCCAAATGCATTCCTGAATGAATGAGTCCCTGCTGCCCCATCATAAGGCTTTGCATCAAATCTGTAAGCACCTGCTTGTCAAAGTTGACTATCCTTGGAATGTTTCAGGTTGCAAAATCTATACTAAAGATGGGTGGGATTAGCGGTGAGCACCCAAAACCTAGAATTTACGGCACTAGGAGTTTTATTAGAAAACAGCAACACTATGATTTCTTGTAAGAGAGAAAGGTAGAAAGTGGAAAGCAAGGAACAAGGATTAAATATTAAGTTTTCAAACTCCACCTATTGCCACTTCAAAAATTATAAAAGTACATTAGTTTAAAAAAAAGTATTCACAACAGGTTAATTCCTTCTTAGTATGAAATCAGCTAAGTGGTAACTGTAAACAGGAGCATCGTGTGTGCACTCCCTGCACTGTACAACTTATAGGACCTCAGTACACTTTCTTGTACCACCCAGGACTTTAAGACCATTTACTACAGGGGCAATTATTTCAGCTGGAGGGCTGCTTAATGAGTTTTGGTGAGCTGTTAAGGGTTGCAAGGGCAGCCCTGCCCCTTGATAGGTGCCCAACCCTCTGGTTGCCATCTTGGGACTAGAAGTCCATCCCCCACCCCGCCCTGACCTTTGCCCCAAGAAGTACTCCTTTGGAAAGAGGGTTTGCCATCTTGGAACTGGAAAAAAAAAAATTTATACACTACAAATCAAAACACTGATAATAACAACATTTTAATTTCATCTTAAAATCTTTTTTTTTTTGTCCTGATTTGTGCATGTTTACAAAGTGTATATAGAGGTGATTGCATAATAGCTCAAAATAAAGTTTTACTCTTGTACATTGTGGGGGTGTGGAAGGGAGTGAGACAGTATGGGTGGGTGCTCTGTGCTGCCACCTCTGCCCTGCTGGGCAGCCCAGAGGCAGCAGTGATGGTGACAGACATGCAGGGCAGCCTGGTGTGGGTTCTGGGCGGCTGCAGCAGGAAGTGCCTGGCAGCAGGGAGGGGGATGGACTGCTTTTCCCTTACACCAAGGAACAGTTACTGCCTAGCCACCATAGTTGCCCAGTGCAGAAGTACCTGGAGCAGGGGCAGGGTGGGCTGGGTCAGAGTTATGTAAGTGGGTCCCCACTAGTACCACAGGGCTGAGGCCAGCAGTGGCAGCAGCCAGGAGGTGTCACTGCCTGGGTGGCCTAGAAAGGCAGTCCAGCTGCAGAGCTGCCCCAACCCCGCTGTGTGCTCAAGAGGCAGAAAGATATGTAATGGCTAGATGGTACCTGGGCCAGGCGGGACCAAGAGACCCACCATGGGCCAGACAAAGACCCTTTGGGGGCCGGATCCAGCCCAGGGACTGTATTTTGCCCAGTCCTGGTTTACCACCTTGCATCCAACTTTTATAGTTCTCAAACCTCCCTGAAAGAAAGTCCAAGGGTATTTATGCATTCAAAAAACACATGCACAAGCACACCCCCACTCCTGTTGGTATTTTTATAGTACATTAAA
>NW_017729027.1:21883569-21883899 GCF_001723915.1 Gavialis gangeticus | reverse complement strand
AAAAAAAAAAAAAAAAAAAAAAAAAAAAAAAAAAAAATGGTCGCATTCATGCCGTTACTGAACTGAGCCATAAAAAGGGACATTCTTTTCCCCCTGATACAATGTTAACAGCTGAGCATGCAGTCAGCTGCTCTGCATAAAAATACATGAACTCTTAGTAGACAGAGAAGGAAGGACTTTATATTAGTTCTGTACCTGCTCCTTTCCCATCTTTATTGAACAATTTGTTAAGTAAAGTAATCTAATCAAATACACCTTTACCTATGTTAACTTCTAACCAATAGTGTATAATCAAATTAGGTGATTTTTTTTTTTTTTTTTTTTTTTTTT
>NW_017729027.1:21877989-21883192 GCF_001723915.1 Gavialis gangeticus | reverse complement strand
TTTTTTTTTTTTTTTTTTTTTTTTTATCTACTTGTTTGATAGCAGCATCTCCCACCTCAACCTAGAAAGCCACTATTAGCAGGGGTTTCCAATGCAGAGCAGTGATCCAGCCCACAGAATTATTTTTTCTGGCCCCCAAGGGAACTTCAGCAATGCTTTGGCAGCGTGGGGCTTTGCCTGCATGGCAGCAGGAGAGGTGATGGCAATGAAAAGTAGGAGGGAGAGTGGGCTAGGACCAAGAGCAGAAACTGCTTCAGCTCTGGCTCAGCAGCACAGATCAGGCTGGAAACAGCCCACACAGCAACTTTTTGCAGTGAACAGAGCTTAATTCTGAGCCCATGCTAGAAAGCAGCATACACTAGCTCTGCTGGTGTTTTCTAGGAGGCACAATGGTTAAATATGCATCTTTGCATCCCAGATACACCAGCATTAAACTGCTGCTACCACTGAAAAAGGACAAACCAGCTAGAAAAACTAGTATGGAATTCAGTGCGTCACAGTGGTGCTATGCAGGCAAATATGTTGTAAACAAAAGTACTTTTTTAAACTACTAATCCTGCATACTTCACTTGTTTTCCAGGAATCAAGCAGAATCTCTTTCCTTATGCATAAAAATATAATTTCAGCAGGCCAAACCACAAATTATACCAAGGCAAATCAGTTGGTTTTGGATTACACCCTGCATTGGATGGTTATCAACCTTTTATAGATACAGAAGATATCAACAGTTTCTCCTCACAGCAAACTTTATTCAACACCTTATTGCAGCAAGTCTAGATTGAGCTTTTACAAGCAGGCAACAAATGACCAAAAAGGATTGTTGGGCTGGGGTTAGGACAGAAAAGTGCTCAGTTCTAGATGCTGGAACCTGTGGAACACCTAACCTATGCAGACTGCTGCTGGGTGCCAAGCATCTGATTAGTGGCTTTATGGACTTCAGCCTTCATCTGAATCATCTAGAACCAAGCACTGTGCAGCATGGGGGAAGGGGAATGAAGGTAGAGAAGTAGTAGGATTACTATGGGTAGACAGTGTAGAATCTTAGCTTTGGACAAAAGCTGTGAAAATGGTTCTCACAGTTTGAATTCTTTTTGAAATTAAGTACATTCATATTATGGTAGAAGATGGAACAGCTTTTTGAGATTAAAAAGACATGTTAAGACCATATTTAACTTCCAGGAAGCATCTTGATTGGAGAGGAGAGGAAAAAGTTGTCCCCAGAGGGGCAGAAAAAGCTTATAGAAACAACCAATTTCCTGAATTTAAAAACCTATTTCAATATGGACATTCTTTGGGGGCGGGGTAGAAATCTTTCTAGTGACATCCCACAAGTATGCACCATCATACAGGCTTCATCTTGGACTTCCAATGCAAATGGAATTTGGTAGCCAAGTGCAAAATATCAGAGGGCAGAACCAAGTTCTGTGCTTTAAAAAATAAAAAAAATTTAAGTATAAAAATATTGCCCCAAGGGAATGCAAGGAAAAATCCATACCTTCCTGGGTATAGGTCTTAAAGTACAGTGTACAGGAAGCCTCAAGATGGTAGTTCTTTACTGTGCAAGTGATAAAACACTGCTAATTTCTGGTGACATTAAATGAGGTAAGATTTACTGCTCGCCTCGTCTAACTTCCTTAAAAACAACAACACTTGTGAACCTTGAGTAACCCACCAAAATGTAAACACACACGATACCAGACCTGGAACATGTTTTGATAAAGTGGGAACTCCAAAGAGATGCTACTAGTTTGAAAAAAAAATTCTGTCCATCCATACTAAAGATGCAGGTAAAATTTTGACCATTTAATATATCTCTGAACTTTCTATATTTAGTATGGTCTAGAAAGACTCAAAAATGAGCACCATGTGTTTACTTCACATACGTACAAGGAATCTACAGGATGTCAGATACTTTGTGTGCTCCCTCCCCCTTCCCAAGTGGTACTTCCTAATATCAAAATAGTAATTGCTCTGCATAATCACTAGAGGGAAGCAGACAGATCTGCAAGTAATATTTTTAGGCAATTTTTTTCACCCCATTTACAGTCAGAATCTTCTAGACATATTAATGGGTTTCGTCAGGACAAACTGAAGTCTTTAGCCAGGAATTCTAAGAGATAGCAAGATAAATTTCATACCGCATCATATATAGCTGTATTTCCCTTAAGCACGAAGAGGAAGTTCGGGCTCAACCTTGTCATGTAATGGCCTAGAAAGGACTTAAAGAAAATAAATGCCTTCTGATATTAAATATTAGAAAGGACATTAGTGCCTACATAAATCATACCATCATAAAAATATATAGCTACCCTGCTGTTACCTATACAGTCCTCTGGAAGAAGTCCTGGAATGACCTTGGATTTCATGCTTCTGCATAAATAATTTGATATTTAGATAAGTGATACAGAAGGCATCTTTGCAGCATATTCCAGAATATAATTTTGCAGAGTGGCAATGACAGCTGCTTCACAGCTGCTGAAAATGTGCCATCAAGACCAGTCAATGGGATTAAGTGTTTCAGTGGTGTTTTCTTTTTACATGTGACAAAAGCCATCTTTCCATTATTTGTTTTTAGCTGCATCTTCTGTCATCCAGCAGTCTCCACACTAAAATTAGTTCTTGCGTGGTTTATCTGATGCCCCTCCTCAACAAGTGTCTGTAATATTCCTTTGTTTTATATAGAATCATAGAAATTCAGAGTTGGAAGGGACCTCTGCACGCATGTACAATTCCATAGTCCAGATTCAATCAACTATGAAAGCCAGACCTGCCCTGCTGTTTCTTTTCTAGCTACACTGGCCAAATGTATTTACTATTCAACTATTTTTGCAGTTCTTATAGCTTGCAACTTCACAACTCTAGTTGCCTTTCCCCATCAACTGTCAATTAAGTTAGCACTAACTTATCACTACTTTTGTTTCTGGTCTTTAGCAATGACTTAAGTATTCTGGAACTTAAAATATTAACCTGAAAAAATTTAGCTTTTGTGATGAAGCATACCATATTAAATAATGCTTCAAGATAAAGTTGTATGCAGCTCCTCTGTAAAGCTTTTCAACAATGCCAGACCTGGCACATGTTTTGATTAAGTGGGAGCTTCAAAGATACCACTAGTTTGAAAAAAAAAATCTTAAGTGTTCTGCCTTTAAAATAAGGAATTCTGATAGAAGAAGTTATTAGTTTAGGTATCAGACTAAAAACTCTCTTTCACTAGGAGGGTAAGCAAAGTACAGGAACAGGTTACCCAGAAAGACTTGTGGAATCTCCATCTTTGGAGGTTTTTAAGACCTGGCTAAACAAAGCCTTGGCTGTGGTGATCTAGTTGGGGATGGTCTTTGCTTTGAGTAGGGGGTTGGACTAGATGATCAGGAGGGCACTTCCAGCCCTAATTTAAGATTCTAAGTAGCTCTGAAACAGTACAATTTTTAATCTGGTAGGAACCAAGTGTGCACGGTACATAGCTGAAACATTAGTTTTCATTTATGTGTTCTTTCCCAACCTGAATATCCTGAGTTCCAGGATAATAAACTATTACCATAACATCTGAATTTTAAATTAAATTCAGGAAGCTGGCACATAGATGAAGTTGGTGTTTTGGGCCATCTCTACAAAAGGAGAGAGATCAACTGAAACCGTAATTAAAAAAAAAAACACACCCACAGGTGCCCAAACCTGAACCAGATCGAGTCAATAGAAGTCTGTCCATTTTCTTCAAGAAACTTTGAAAACATGCCAGAGAGAAATATCAGGTATACTTGTGAGGAGCCAGAAAGATGGAAGTCAGCAGCTGTTGAGAAACTGGGAGACTGGCAGGCTGCCTGTGAATTGGGAAACCTAGAAGTCTGCCAGGGAGCCAGAGAGAAAAGCAAGTTAGATGGAAAAGCAAGCAGGTTTTTGTGGGAAATCAGTGAAAATTACAACCAAATCAAGCAGAAGAGTCATTCCCACAGGACTTTAGTTGCAATGACTCTGCTTTTTCAAAAGGACAACAGTATTCTACAGGAAAGTTTCAGGGCACTTTAGAGTACCAATTTTGCTAGCTATTAATTAGAATGACCAAACTACAATTTAAGCCAATTCTAGCTCTCTATTGAAGTTACTGCCAAACTTTTCAGCAAGAAATTAACTGGAGTAGCCAGGAAGGAATTAAACTACTAACAGAAAGGGAAGATGCTAAGGAAGAAAATGCGATCATTTCAAACTCAGTTTGTCATGAACAAATTGAAGCAACATGACAAAGTGTGAAAGTCTCTTTTCCTGTTTTTTACCTGCTTATTTGCCAATAAGGTCACTGTGAATAACAAAAACAAACTGGAAATTGAGGAGGAATTTGATACAATTGGTATCCATTGAAACTTGATGGGATAGTTCACATAACTGGAATGTTAATATTACTGGGTATAAGCCAGTTTAGGAAGCACAGAGCTAGTAAAGATGGATGTGTGGCACATGGGTAGATGACATACTATCTGCTATTGACAGCAGAGACCAAGTAACTGACCTAAAGAACTTCAAGAGATTGGGTGTCTGGTACAAACCAAATGGAACAAAAACCAAAAAATTACGTTTATCTGTAAACACATCTGATGCATACAGAATCGGCCTATTACTGAGAGTTTCTTTTTACTAAACATGCAGAGTGCATGCAGACAGTAATAAACAGTTTCTTAATAATGGTGTTATACAGTCTTCTACAAGATGGATCGAGAAATCTTGCACTGAAGGAGTGAAGTAGTTCTAAGGTTTGTGCTCACTACGTTACTATTCACACTTTCTAATGAACTGGAAATAAAATAAAAAGGTCACCACAGACACCACACACTGATAAGCACTTGGATATATGTGAAAGGAAGTACCAGTAATAGTGCTATTTTAGTTCTGTATACAGCAGTGGTGATACTAATACTAGAAAACTGGGTCCCAGTTAAGATGTCCCCATTAAAATAATTGGAGAAAGTGCAGAAAAGAGCCACAAAGAAAAGTTATCTTAGGGATAGGGGAAAGCTCTCTTTCCTCTGATTGATTTAGAAAGCTAAATCCTTTCAGTCCATCAAAAAGCAGACTGTAGGGTGACCCAATTATAGTATTTAAAGTATCCTAAAGAGGAGAAAATACCAGAGACTAACACTCTTCAGCTTAGTGTAAAGAAATAGGCACAACAAGAACCAATGGCTGAAGTCACATAAAATCAAAAATAAGAAAA
>NW_017729027.1:21865568-21877844 GCF_001723915.1 Gavialis gangeticus | reverse complement strand
AAAAAAAAAAAAAAAAACACTAAGGGAAGTAGCTGATTCTCCATTGCTTGGAGTTGTCAAATAAGAGTCTAGATGCCTTCTGGGAGTATGCCTGTAAGACAAAAAGCTAGAGAGCTCCATACAAGATGTAGACCATTAAATGTGACATACAATATGCAGGAGGTCAGACTGGATTGAATAATGCCTTTTGAGCTTAAGCTTCTGATCCAGCCACAGGTTCATATAAAAAAGTCCAATTAGAAGGCCAACAAATAAATGCTAGAGCTTTTCCTAGTTACTTTTAAAGAAAGAAAAGAGCCTCATCAGAAGTGAGAAATTCTTCTTTTTGAGGGCCTCCATACTGGTTAGCTTCAAAAAACAGTGTACTTAAGATGAACATAGGTAGACAATGTTCTTTGGGTAGATGCGATATTTCATTAGACTAGTGAAATTAGTTGGAAAAAATTGTTCTTTCCAAGCTTTCGGGCACAAACACCCTTCTTCAGGCATACAGAGAGCCTGTTGGTGCTGTGTGCTCTGAGGAAATATCAGATTACATTGAATCCATCCTAAAACCTCTCATCACCCAAAGACCAGAGTTTTGTCCAAGATGCAACAGACTTTCTATGAAAACTTAAAGACACAGACCACCTTGCCATCAATACCCTCTGAGGCACCATTGATGTTACCAGCTTATATACCAATATCCCCAACCACGATGGCATCCAAGCCTGCCTTACATATCTAGAAAAGCAAGATTACAACAACTCAGAGTACAGACCTACAGAAATTACTGAATTTATACACTTCATCCTCACATAACTTCAGTTTCAATAATCAACTTTCTCCAGACTGTGGGCACATTGACGGGCACCAAAATATGCCACCCTTTTTTTTGGCCCACCTGGAAGAATTCTTTAAGAACTGCACCAAACCCAGCAAGGTATACCCAAGGTGGACTGAAAACCTGCAGCCTCCGATTGAATGCGTGATGGAAAAGTCAATAACCATTATGCCAACATCGGCCTCTCTTGAATACTCCAGCACCAACATTTCCTTTTTATTACTTTTATCCTATAAATCAATATCCAGAATGGTAGAAGTACAAGCCATCACATACAAGAAATCCATGGACCAACATACATGTGTACACAGAACAACCAATCACCCTACACACACCAAGAAAGATGCAATATAAAGCCAAGCCCTCTTATACCAGTGGACTTGCACTGAGAATACCCACAATCGTCACTCTGCAAGTCTCAAAAGGGCTTTCAAGCAACAAGGATACTCCTCCAGAGAGATAGATTGCACTTTTGAAAGAGGCACCTAGATACATGTGAAGAAAGGCTGCAGTACAAAAAGAAAATCCCCATGAATTGCACACTGTTGGTTATGACATACCAGCCGTCCCTGAACCTGTACAGAAAATCCTCAAACAATTGCAACCCATACTAGAAGATGACCCAATTCTCAAAGGGATCTTTCTAGAACCACCCATCCTAGCCTTTAAACAAGCACCGAACTTCACCAACCTCATCATCAGAAGCAAAATTTCCTAAGGCCTAAAGCACACCAAATGGATCCAGATCATGCTGGGACAAAAAAATGTAAAATCTGCCCTCACAGCTCCACCACTCCAATAACTATATCCCACAACAGAACCATCACCATTCCTGGATCTTATATTACATTTTTGGGGGTGCAGGTGTATCTCTTATCCAGTGCACTAAATGCCATGATAAAAATTATGTAGAAGAAACCAAACAACTGCATACCAGAATGAACACACAAAAAAAAAAAAAATCAAAAGACAAAAATCCCCAATTACCTGTGGGGGCACACTTCTCACAAGACACCTACTCTCTCCGTTCTTATCCTCAAAGGGAATTTAGAGAACACCTTTTGTAGACAAGCCTATGAACTTCACTTCATCCATCAGATACAAGAGCATGAACTAAATATAGACATTGGATTTATGGCACATTACAACTTGCCTGCCAACTGATAACCCCAGGTAACCCGTCTACATTTTACCAGCTACATTCTGTCACCAGTTCAACAATCCCCTTCCTCGCCTGCCATTTGTCTCACACCTATCGTCTCCTATTCCCTTTGATCCCCATTGCTATGTATTTGCATTTTCACAGACCTGAATTTTGCATATTGGCTTCTATTCTACCCAGGAGAGCACACTACACACCAAGACGCTCTCTATGTCTAAAGAAGGGTGTTTGTGCCCAAAGCTTGCCAAGAACAATTTTGCCAACTATTTAGTTGGTCTAATAAAAGATATCATATCTACCCAAAGAACCTTGCCTGCCTATGTCCTCACACCAACACGGCTACAACTGACAACCCAATATGGACCTAGATACTCTGCAAACATAAGTAAGTTGCAATAATACTGTCAAATCCCCCTGTTCCCCCGCCTTCTCAAGTCAGCATCCTGATACCAGAGTAAGAAGTGCTGTATTGCCTTGGCCTGACCTCCTTACACAGCTTAATCATCTTGGAACAAGGTATAAAATTTCTTCCTTTTCAAAAGTTACCTTGAAACTTCTTTTTTATTGCTAACATTTCAAAGCAAATCTCCCTTGTCACTAACCATCCTTACATCTGGTCTTTTTAGTTATGTCTGTCTTCCATTAGAATTCTTACTTGATATACGAGTGGAAAAGGAGAAACCTTGTCTTGAACATATTTGTGTGAAGAACCAGTTCAAACATTTCCTTTTCAGAACTAATCTGGTACCTACATATGCTCTGGGGATTTTTTTCATGTAGGATTCCCCCCCCCCCCAAAAAGGAAACAGCTTAGGTTTTATGTATGGCTCCTTCTCATTCAGACTGAAAAAGTTTTAAACAGGCTGGACAAAACATGTGTAGCTTCATTTGGTTGGAGGAAATGTAGCAGCTCTTCTAAGTAGATGCTCTTAAACATCAGCAGCCCTGGAACAAATTCATAAGCTGACTGCTTCACAGGAGAGAGAAACATCGGGCTCCAGGACAATGCCAGGCATTTTAATTAGCAAGCTGTGCTAATTAAAAGCACCTATGCCTCATGTGTAATGTTCCTGCATATCCCTGTGCTGAAAAAAGTGGTGGTGCAGCACTTTGAACTAAAGCTTATTGAACGTGTTTTATTTCAAAGTGCCCTACCGCCATTTTTTCAGCACAGGGATGCTAATACACATGACACAGAAGGCTGCCGGAAAGCATCAGTTTCTGTGCTCCAGCAGACTCTGTTAAATCAAGTCTGTTCCAATGCACTGGATTTCCAATGCGTTGGAGCAGTCTCCGCACACATCTATAGGAGCCCGTTTTGACTTCCAACACTGCACTGATAACATTGAGAAAGGGCACTTTGCTTTCTCAATTATGAGGCTTGATAGCTTTTACTAAATGCAGAGAAGACGAGTATAATTTAGAGCTTTTACACTGATAGACCCGACATTAAAAAGAACAGCTGGATTTCATAATACACTATAGGTTTCTTCCAAAAAAAATAAAAGTACTCATTCTCTATATGCTTTCTTCTTTCAAAAGGAACTATGCATGTCTGAGAGTCCTTTGCTACTTCAACACCCTTGAAGTACTGTGGTACCTAAGAAGAGAACATTCTGATGTGTGGTGTGGTTCATATCCATCAGACAATAGTTGAGATACTGATCCACAGAAAAGGGAAGAAAGGGAGGACAGTTGCAATTATCTTGCTGCTTGACTCCATGGAACAGGGCAGGGAAAGTGCACTTAACTTCGTCTCTGAGGTAAAATAGAAGAGCAAGAAGTGGCTAAGGACAGATGACTAGCAGTATGGCACAGAGGACAGAAAAATAAAAATCTGCCAAGAACCTGGACATGAAAGAAAAGTGTCAGATTCAATGGCCACCGCATTATAGAACACATACAGACTTGATCAAGATGAATGGCACCATTCACATCTCTTAGAGCTATCCTATGTGCTTGCAGACGTACACAGGTATCATGGCTTGCTTTATATTTAGTTCAGTTTTGATTTTTTAAATTAGCTATGAGGATGAGAGCCAAATATCACTGTTTTTGTTTTTAACATACAGCATGAAAGACGAAAAAACTACAACTGTGGCCTGTTATAAACTTTTCTCCAGAACCTCAAGTAACTGGGAATTGTTTATTTTAAAAAGGTAAGAGTTGAAGTTGAATCTCCAGTCTTCTAATACTCCAAAGTTTCATTTTTAACCTACATCCCAGAAATATATTGATAAATGTACTGGTATCAAATGAAGACTATGAAGACAAGTGTATAAATATGCAGAATTAGAGCATCATGCTGTTCAGAAGACCCATTTAAAAGTTTAACGAGTTAAACTAATGGTGTGTTCTGTTGTTTATATCATTTACATGCAATTCATAGTATATTGTATAATTTGCAGTAGGTATTCATGCTTATTAATCTTGTAAAAGAGCATTATGCAGTGGATGTCAAGAACTGACAAAGGTACAAAGGGAAATTTCCTATGATGTCCCTTAGAGTATCTAGAAAAAACAGACAAAAAACCCCCAACCCCTCCCCGCCAAATCCTTAGGTCTATGCTATACTAAGCTAAAAGAAATTTGAAGTCAAGATGGACTGAAAAGCTCTGCAGGATGTATTTTCAAGGTATGATTTCTCTCCCACTCCTCCCAACCCCAAGCAAAAAATAAATAAAAAATAAAGTGAGGATAGAGTCAGAACTAAATCATCATATCTTTTGGTTTATGGAACACGATAGACAGCCGGGGGCCTCTGTTCTTACTAGTGACTGTCCTACTCGTGTATTTGTAGACTCAACTAACTGACTAGACCGTAATGAGAAGCATATTGCTTCATTTCTAGGTGGGAATTGATCTTGTGGTTGGGAATACAGCTGAGCTGTCAACAAATCCTCACCCATTGTGGAGAAGTTTTATTAATGACTGAGATACTACAAGAGGCAGTGTGGTAAGATGGTGTCCATTCTTGCTTTTGCAAAGATAGAACCAAAAGGCAGCTGCAGGGAGACTGGGTTAGTAAGAGATAGTAACTACACTTTTGCAGTACTTACTCTTGTTAATTTTTCTTATGAAAAAAAAAAAAAAACATGAACAACATAAGTAGTGCCATATTGCATAGACCAGTG
The DNA here is from genome assembly GCF_001723915.1 of Gavialis gangeticus. Lineage (NCBI taxonomy): Eukaryota > Metazoa > Chordata > Crocodylia > Gavialidae > Gavialis > Gavialis gangeticus. Next base: position 21,872,725 of record NW_017729027.1, on the reverse strand, counting down.
TTCTATCTAGCCTAGTATTTTGCCTGACAGTGGCAGAAATGGATGCTATAAGAAGGACAGCTTTGAATTGGATGTCCCTAGAATAAATCTATTCTTATTCACTATTCTCCCTGGTATCCATCATTATTGGTTTAGAGATGCCAGAGAAAAATCTCCAACAACTCTGTTCAACGGTCATTAACAGATCCATCATCCATGAATGTATCCAGTCCCTTCCCTCAACAGCTGCAAGGAAGTTTTTAAACTTATTTTAAAAATGGATTCCATGTTTCTTTGTGAATATACACATCAGAGATTAAGTTAAAAATTTTGGAGTGGGAGGGGATCCCACTCGCTTTACTCCCACAGCAGAAAGAACCCAAGTGTCCTGGTTCCCAGCCCCACCCTGCTAACTCATATACCCCAGTCCCTCTGCAGGCCTGGGTGTGAAACCCAGATGCCCAGGCTCCTAGTCCAACCCATTAATGTATCTAGTCATGGATGATGGATCTAGTCCTGAGCTCCACCATTTCACATCAAGAATGGATGATGCAGTCATGAAATGAGTTGTTACATAATTATCTGGAGACAATCCAGAATAAATATTCAGAGTCAGAAAAAACTGTAGCATTGAAACCACCTCGTAGAATTGATGGCACCAATATAAACATGAAGATATAATAAAATATGGGAAATGTCTCCAGCAATCTTCCACAATAAGACACTAAATGAAAGAGGGTGATGATTGCTTACATTTATTGCAGATGATAAATTCCAGAATGCTTAAAATGATGAACAAGAGGCAGTCACCTAAAAAGGGGCAACTGTCAGACTGTGTACAAACAGAACCACATATACTGTATAAGCATAAATCATTTGACTTCCTGCCATGTCTAGAAAATGACCACTTGCCCCTCTCCCTAAGAATTTTATGAAGGGTCTTCCTGACAAATTATATAACTGCTCCCAGTTCAGAATTAATCAATACAAAGAGAATCAAATAGGACAATAAGTTGAGAGAAATGTGTTTTCAAAGATACCGTCTTCGACCACTCATTTTGCATTTTCAAAGGAAAAGAACCCAAAGAAGCAATTATTCATTATGAAGTTGTTCTTCAACACAGCTGCAAAATGTTCTCACAGAAGAGTGCGTTTGTAGGGAGTAAGTATTGGTGGCATAAAACCATGATAAGGACTGCTCGACAGCTAAAGACTCCTTCGTAAAAGCCTTGAAGGAATACGAGCCTAAAGTGATTATACCAGTTCCCAACAGATCAAGGAGATTAAGTTACAGAAAACTAATAGCAAGGAAGAAGAAATGGTATCAAATAATGCTGTGGGAAGAACTGGCAGTTACTGGGAAAAGTAAAGATAGCCAGCATTTTGGGCAGGTTATAGCCAAAGGGACAAAGAAAAAAAAAAATAGAATAAAAAAGCTGTATATTCCTGAAAAATATAGGATAGCTTTTTCAAAAATAAGTTTAACAACTTACTTCCAGCTAGTGAGGGAATTGATGACTGTTTGCTGAAAGAAACTTTATCCATTAAGTTTACAAGAAGATCATTCTCTTGCCTCAAACTCCAGTTAGATCATACATATCCTTATTGAGTAATGGAATGGCCTCTGCCTTCAATTTTCTTTCCCCAGAAATCAAAGGAATGTACTGATTGATAGTCTCCAATTTTTACAAAACTTTTGAATAATAATTTTAGAAGGCATATATCCTTAGTATTGGAATGAAAATAATAAGAATCCCAATCTTTAAAAATGGTGATAAAAACTCCTGCACTATAGCATCCCCTTAGTTTTGTTCTGTGTATTCCAGCCAAAGTATTTAGCGGAGACCATTTCAACTACAAACATGGATCTTTGTAAATAATGTTTTGGGAGAAGACCATGTCGATTTTAGAAAAGGTTATCCTCGTGTGGGCCACATCTTAGTGTTGTATTACCAAAATATGTGAAGAAACTAAGTAATTTGTATGTAACCTTCACAAATCTAAAAGGGAACTTTTGACTCCATGGACAGGGGGTTGGCAGCCTTTTCAGGCTGCAGGCCAGACTGACCCAGTTCAGGCTAGAGGCAGGAAGGCCAGGTATTAGGACCCAACTGCTGCTGCTTTTTCCCCAGTGGTAACATAGGGGAAGTGCCAACAACCACTGCTGCACAGGGAGTGTTGTGTCTACAGCCAGTACTCATTCGCAGTGGAAGTCCCACCTCTGCTGGGGAGATAGATGACACCAGTGGACACTGTTCCTGTGACACCACAGGGAAAAGCATCATTAACAGGCACTTTCCCTGCACAGCAGCTGAGAAAAGCAGCAGCAGCTGGGTCTTAATGGCTGCCCACCCATTTCTGACCCCAGTTGGGTCAGCGCAGCTTGCAGCCTGAAAAGGTTGGATCAATCCAGCTGCTGAAGCTCCCCTGTCTGCAGGCCAAATCAAATGGCTCCATAGGTCGAATCCAGCTCACAGGCCATAGGTTGCCAACCCCTGCCAAAGACGGTTTAAAATTGATGTTACTGCCAGTTTCTCCTATAAGTACTGCTTAGTGTCAAGGGAGTATTATGGGATCTTGGGGAAGTAGTGGACAGGACACCAAGTAAAACTGGGGTACAATAAGGCTGTCTGCTTTCTCTACTTTTTAAAAATCTATTCCTGAAAAGGTCTAACACACGTGCTAACAGGAAGTCCACTCTATTCACCTACACTGTTGAATGATTCTCTCTCTCTCCCTCTCTCTCATGCTTTATGAAGATGATGCACTCTTAATGTCCAAATCCCACACAGGCCTCCAAGAGTTACTGGATTCTTTTCAACGTTGTTGGCTACAAGAGCTTGGAAATCAAACACTGCTAAATCCAAGTATTGGTTTTGGGAAATAAAAGACAAGTATGGTTCTTATAAAAAATAAAATAGATGTGGTGCCCTCAAATACCTCAGAATTTGTTTCAATACATCTGAGCTGGAATAAATGCACTATAAACAAACATTAAAGGGCTTAATGCAGAGTTTTATCCCTCTACAATAAGACCAATAAAAGGCGTGCTGGCAGCACTAGGTCTAAAGATACAAGGTAGAATCCATTTTGTTGTATGGAGTAGAACTATGGGGTGCTGAAGCCATTCCATAGTTCATTCCAAAATAAAAACATTTTTAAATGCATTTCTTAAGGTGGCTTTTATTTTTACCAAACTCTACTATCTGAAAGAGGGCTACTTAATATGAGCATTTTAGCCTAGTTAGCAAGCCTAAATTATTAGATAAAATGTAGAGCTTCAAACCCCTCCCCCCATCAGATAACCCAAGAAAGGTATTTTGGAATTCTTTTCAAAATAAAGCCTTATTTGGCTAGTTAATTGACATTTATACCCTCCTCTAGAGCCTGGGAAACATGCTGGCAGTTACTGACCCAGTATTTTCCTCATATAAATCTTATATCTCAAGTTAAAGACACCAGCACACATACAGATGTGCAGGCAGTGAGATTTTCCCCAAAGTCCCCCTTTATTGAAATTGATACAGCATTCTTTTGGCCTAGAAGTCTGAAGTAAAAAAAAAAAACAAACCACAAAAGAGGCCATTACAAGACTGATTCCACTCTAATGAGATACACAATTGTCATGGAGCGGGGGGGTCAGACCCCATTTTTTGGCAGGATATGTTCTTTCAGGAAAAATGAAATTGACTTTAAAAAAATAAATCCATTTGTGGTCCTGTTTGTTCTTTGAAAAAAATAAGAGGGAAATGCTTCTCTCAGCAGAAAAATCAAAGTACTGCACTAACGAAAAAAACAATTTGCTTCCTTTTAACAACTTACAGCCTGTCCCATAATCCAGACATGTATTTTCACTACTTCCTCAAAGAATAAGGGCTAAAACATCAAATACAAGTCTGTTTTTAATTTTAAAGCTATTATTTTAAGTATCATCACATATTTAAGTTTGAATAATTTCATTCACAACTTATATAAACCTTGTCTACCCAGTTTTGGCACATTTCTTCAAATTCTTTTATTCTATAATGTGTTTGGTTTAAAGAAGAGGATATTAATTATTCTTGAATTAATTATTCAGGAAATGAATGTTTTTAAGAAGATACTGGATTGAGTTGTGGACCCTTAACACCAGAAACCCCCACTTGTTTTAGTCTTTGAACAAGCAAAAAACCAAAATCAGATAGGCAAGACATTGCCAAAATCTAATGACAGAAGCACTGAAAAGCAAGTTACAGCTCAACTTCATCCCCATAAATTTGATACTGACTAGTACTGGATGGAAATTAAGAGATACAATAAAGCTGACTGAAATATTAAACATTTCAACTTCAATCCAACATGTCACTGCTAGCAATACTATATACAGTCCTTTTATTGCCTCAGCCCAAAATAATCAAAAAGTTCATTAAAAAGCTGTATTTCCAAGCAAAGCTAAGGAAATCTATGGTGGAGGCAAACTAAAGTTAAAAGGAGGAGGAGGAAAGAAGTGTTAGAGTAAAAGTAAACAGCTACTTAAAAAAAAAAAACTAGTAGAGGGGACTGACAAACTAAAAATTTTATTGTTTTATTTATTGCCACTAAAGAATATGTTACTCAGCTAAAAAGCTGTAAAGTTGTAAAAGCTGGACTGTAGCATCCCCCAATGAAGAAGAATGGCTTGCATTCAAAAGCTTCTCTAACTCTATCCCAACTACACAGTTGGTCCAATTATTTCCTAAAGATATTACTCTAAGAAATTCTTGCTTTTCAAAACAAAGGAGCCAAGTATTTTGTGCATCATTAAGAGTGTTAATAGACTTCTTAAAAAAAGAAAAAAAACCAAAACAACAACTTCCTGCACTTAAACTGAACAGGAAGATAGATTTTTTTTTGTAGTTAATTAGCAGGTAAAGTTCTGCATTTTATCAGAATCAAAAGAATCTTAGATCAGTTCCACTGCCTCCCCTGTTTTGCTTTCCTTTTTCAAGTGAGTTGCACCATCATGGCCTGTGGCATTCAGTATAAACTACATTAGTTTTTAATACACTAGAAGTAGGGAGGGAGACTATATTAAAACAATTCCTTGAGAAGTGTTTATATGTACATTTATATATGTGTACACTATAAACATTTTTTCCAAGGAATTGGAAAAAACTAAGAGTTGAATATAAATAATTAACTCTTTAAATAGGAAAATCTTAAGCTTTACATTTACTAACCTTAAAATAACTTCAGTGATTTCAGTTTTGCACTCTAATTATTTTTAGAGAAAAAAGATCAGGTGCAGAAGATAAACAACTTGTCCCCTCCATCAAGCCAAAAACTGGCTAGAAGAAAGATGTATGTAAAATGTATTTCACATTAAAAGGCAACAAAAGTTCTAACAATATATAAATTATTTTTAGAAGATTAGTTGCCATAACAACATCTCTCAGTCAGGTTGCTCACTCTTCAGAAAAGAAAAATTACAATTCAAGTACAATAAAAATCAGCAGTGTTCTCATCTTCAAGGTATCTGAATAACTAAGAAAGTGACTATATACTTATCTATATCAGCAAAGCCAGTATAAAAGAACTAACACGATAATTTTAAACACTGAACATCTAAAATTGAGAAATGCACACTTGCATCTTAAAACAGGTAATGGCTAAATACTAGAGAAGAGCATTAACATTAAATGTTAACAGTTCAAATGAATGCAATTTTAAAAAGGTTATTTATTTGAAGAGCATTGAAGAGAAAAACATTTAAAGTATCCGAGGATTCATTTATTTCAGCAGCTTACAAAAATGTTTGCCAGTTTATTAGTTTTTCTGCAAACTCTAGTGAATGGTCTAAATCAGTTTTTATAGCAATACAATTCTTTTAATCAGTAAGCTAAACCAAGTCTCCTGGAATTAAAAAAAAGTTAATTATAGATTCCTAATTGTATAAAGAATTAATAAACCCTTGCTTAGCCCACATTTATGGTTTCAAAGTCAATATGCATGTCTAAAACCTGGTCCCATTATAAGTATTCAATTAGCTATTTAAGTGATAATAAATATTTAATTGAGACTCAGACAAATAAGATTCCTGCTGTCACCTTTTGTTGGTCTTTTCTCTCTTCTTTGTGCTAGATGTTCCTGCCAAAAACCACATTTTGTTTTTTCTGGCATTTCCAGATTCTCCCCCATTACATGGATAGGCCATAATTATTATTAATTATGCATGGAAGCCTCAAAGGCTAAAAACAAAAGCTACATATACATAAATTGCTTCAAATCAAACAAAAGAAACAGTTCTTTCCAAATACCTGCAAAAGAACACTACACAGTAATATTTAAACAAACTAACAAAAAACCCAGTTTATTATGTTTTGGCTATATGTGCAGTGAATGCCAGCCCAGTCTTCTGTTAAGTCATCATAACATATCTACACTTGACAGTCATCCACAAGACTCAAATTCAAGTACTACACAATGGCAGAACAGCTCTGCTGCTCCAAGTACTTCATTTTCCCCAGCCCCTTAACTTTTTTTTTTTTTTGGGAAGGTAGCCAGCTGCTATAGTTGGTGAAGAAAAGCTTGAAAATACAACATCAAGAATTCTAATACTATCAAAGTCTGTCCGTCTCTCTTTACTGGCACCCTGATTGGCTGACAGAAATAGCCAGAGAGCTCCAAGCTTGGGGGAGAGCCGCCATGATTCTGAAGCCATGCTGAGGACCGGGCAGAGGTTTGAAGAGCTGGGCCCAGCAGCGCTAGCGCTGGCCCCGGCTCCCCCACCCCACTCCCTGGAGGATGCAGAACAGCTGCAGCATGGGGTGTTAGGTGGCAGCACTCCATCCCAGCCCCCTTCCCTGCCCCGCCCCACCATTCTTGACAGGTAATTGCCCAGTATACAGCACAATGATGTACCAACTTTACCAAACAGGGTGCAACAAGAGTCCCAGAGGGTGTAGACTACCTAGTCTGTCTCAACTGATCAGACAAGAATATTTTACACCATGTTAATATTAGCTTTTCACTGCTCAAAGTAAAGAGGAAGAAGTATATGATGCCAAATCCATTCAATGTTACCACCTTCAAGGGCAAATATGAATGGGGTTTAGGAGAAGATCATGCAGGGGCAGTTTAGCCTTAACCTTCTCACAGCAGGGCTGCCCACACAGTTTTTCTACTGATAACCTGCCAACTTTTTTTTTTCCCCCTGACAT
>NW_017729027.1:21853111-21865337 GCF_001723915.1 Gavialis gangeticus | reverse complement strand
TACCTGCCACCTCTTCTCCCCTCTCAGCCCTAAGTAACTAAAGGCCCAGCTGGAGCAGGGTGTGGGGTGGAAGGGAGCGGTTTGTAGACAGGGTGCGAAGCATCCTGGGATGCTGAGGGCTGCGAGTTCACTTGAATCTGGAAGGGATCTGGGACAGAAGTTCAATAAATCATTTAACCTAAAAATCAAATAAGTCTGATACTACATGCATCCAGATTTATCTTAAAATCAGTTTTGGCCATTTTGAAAGTGGTTTATGCGCATTGAACTTCTGTTGTTACAGATCTGAACCAGTTTCAAATCACTTATACTGGTTTGTGTGCAACTTCTTTCCCTAGCCTTATCAGGGATCCTGGTTTTCCCTGGGAAAATTAAGAAAAACACCCCCCGCAAAAAACAAAAAAACAAGTTCTCTGATAAAAACGCCAAAATCCGTGATTAATATTAAAAGGCTCCACACGTTCCCCTCTTGCCCCAGCCGTCCTGGTGCCCTTCACTTCCCCCACAAAGCTTCCCTACCCTGTTCATGCGCCTTGCCTTCCACCTACAGCCCTGCCAGGGGGGGCCCCCAGCCACCAAGGCTATGGGGGTAGAGATCCAGGTCCGCATATTCCTTAGCCCCGACAGAAGGCAGCAGCAAGAGCGAGATGGCTCTCCCACTGCTGCTGCCTGCTGTGGCCTTGGGTGGGGGTGGGGTTGGGGCTGGCTCCCAGCCCCACTCCCCCAGCCCTACCAGTACCTCCCAGCCATGACCTGCAACTCCCCAGCCCTGCCAGAGGGGGCCCCCAGTCCCCAGAAAGCACCACTTACCTCACAGGCTCCAGGAGCGAAGAGCCTTGGTTGACAGAGCCTCAGGTACTACCCTTCCCCCTTTGGGCATGGCTGGGGGTTTCCTGCCCCTTTTGCAAACAGCTCTTGCAGGCTGGAACCCAGCCAGCCTGCCGAGCTCTCTGCAAAAAAGGGGGAAATTTGCAGGTTTCCCTGCTAAAAGAGAAAAATCTGTTTTATTTCCTCTGTTAAAAAACAAAAAAAAAGGGAAATCTGTGGTTTTCTGTTTTTCCATAGGAAATGGAAAACCCGGATTGCTTCTTATTATACAATCAGTGGCACTGCTCCATATGTTGCCCTGCATGAACACTGAAGGTAATTTCATTCAGGCAATGAAATCTGAAGTGATCTCAGGACTTATATTCACTTTCATAAAAAGTTTTTCTGCACTTTACAAAACAGGCAATTTTAAGCTTTTTTTTGTTTGTTTTTTTAAAACCAGACTATCCACAAGTTTATGGATAGTTGGCAGACTTGTCTGTTAGTTGTTTGTTTCATAGTTTCTAGGGTCGGAAGGGACCTGAGCAGATCATCTAGTCCGACCCCCTGCCATGGCAGGAAGAGCACTGGGGGTCAAATGACCCCAGTAAGGTGGTCATCCAACCTCCTCTTAAAAACCCCCAGGGTGGGAGCCTGCACCACCTCACTTGGAAGCTGGTTCCAGACCCTAGCCGCCCTGACCGTGAAGTAGCGCCTCCTGATGTCCAACTTAAACCTTCCCTCCGCCAGCTTGTGACCATTGTTCCTGGTCACTCCTTGTGGCGCTCGGGGGAACAGGGACTCCCCCAGCGCCTGCTGATCCCCCCTAACCAGTTTATAACAGGCCACAAGATCCCCCCTCAGCCTTCTCTTTTGAAGGCTGAACAGGTTCAGGTCCCGCAACCTTTCCTCATAGGACCTACCCTGCTGTCCCTTGATCATACGAGTGGCCCTCCTCTGGACCCTCTCGATGCTGTCCACATCCTTCTTAAAGTGCGGCGCCCAGAACTGGACGCAGTACTCCAGCTGCGGCCTGACCAGTGCCGCATAGAGGGGGAGGATCACCTCCTTGGACCTGCTCGAGATGCATCTGTGGATGCACGACAAGGTGCAGTTGGCCTTCCTAGCCGCCTCCCCACATTGCCGACTCATGTTCATCTTGGAGTCAATAATGACTCCCAGATCCTTTTCCACCTCCGTGCTGACAAGAGGGGAGTTCCCCAGCCTGTATGTATGGTGCCGATTGTTCCTCCCCAGGTGCATCACCTTACACTTGTCTGTGTTAAACCCCATCCTGTTCTCCTCCGCCCATCCTTGTAACCTATCTAGGTCCAACTGTAGCCTGTTGCTCCCCTCAATTGTGCCCACATCCCCCCACATCTTAGTGTCATCAGCAAACTTGAACAGGGTGCTTTGCACCCCCTCATCCAAATCACTGATGAAGATGTTGAACAGGGCGGGCCCAAGGACCGAGCCCTGTGGGACCCCACTTCCCACGTCCTTCCAGGTCGAGAAGGACCCATCCACTACCACCCTCTGGGTGCGACTCTCTAACCAGTTGGCGACCCATTGGATTGTATGGGTGTCTACGCCACAGTCCCCCAGCTTCCTAATGAGAATGGGGTGAGAGACAGTATCAAAAGCCTTCCTGAAGTCTAGGAAAACTATATCCACTGCCACCCCTGTATCCAATGATTTAGTGACCTGGTCGTAAAAGGCCACCAGGCTGGTCTGACTCGCCCTGGGTCTCGCCCCGCCCTGGCTTCTACTTGGCCCAGCCACCCAGAGGGAAAAAAAAAAAAAGCTAGTGCTGACTGGAAGCTAGTGCTGACTGGAAAAAGGGGGTGGGGAGGGAAGGGTACTTACTGGTCCTTCTCCAGTAGATCAGGGTTCCCAAAGACCCCCAGGTAGGACCCCCCACCCTTGCCTGGGAGCAGTGCAGTGCCAGCAGTGGGCCCACTGTGTGCACATAGTTTAAAGAGGGCCCACCAAAAGAAAAAAGCCTCAGTCGGCTCCAGGAGCAGTTATAGATGTATGGGTAAGAGACGTACTGCTCCCAGCACCCTGAAGCCCCCCAGTGACCCCCCAGCTGCCAAGGAGCACCCCACCAACCACCAGTACACACTGGGAGGCAAGCAGGGCCCATGGTGGGAGGGGGACAGCCCAGCTGCAGGGCAGCTGAGTGGAGCCAAAGAGGGTCTCGCCCCACCTTGGCTCCTACTTCGCTCAGCCCCCCAGGGAGCCACGCAACCAGAGCCTCACAAAACAGGACGCGCAAACGGGAGCGCTCCTGGGCCCGGTGCACGAGTTCCACGCGAACTCCCATGCTGAGGGCAAGCAAGAGGGCCCGAGGCCCTGCCTGTGAGCCCTAGGGAGGGTAGTCCCATCAATAGCCGGCCTACCAGTAGCACGATGCAAATGGACACACACCACACTCCAAGGGTCCCCTCAGCATTTGCAGCCTCCCCCTCTGGCACCTTAGAGGCCTCTGCCCAGATGGAACCCATGGTTCCAGGCTCCACGTAGACGGAGCCCCTGGCGCTTGGCTGCAGGGGATGCCTGGCACATTTCCAGGCTCCTGGGACCAGAAGTGTGGCCACCTCCTCCCCTTGTGAGGTTTGCTTCACTTTGGAGTCTCCAGGGCACCAGACAGAGGAGCTCCAGGCCACAGTCCAGAGACTGCGTGCCATCAAGGATGGCAAGCAGGAAATAGACCCCTACTGCCAGGGCCTTCACCCCCTGGAGGCAGAGTGTAGACTAAGGTCACCTTCCAGGACAAGAGAGGACTCGGAGATCTTTCAAACTGTCCAGTCAGGGGGTTGGACCAAGGTAGTCAAGGGCCCTAAGGGTCCCAAGGCCCACCACACCAAGGTCCCCTCCCCTCTGGAGCTTTAAAACAGGTATGAACCTCTTGCAGGCCCAGTTGAGTCTGCAGGAGCTGGCATCTCTGCAGACAAGGGAGGATCACCCACCCCTACTCTCCCTAAAATGAAATGCAGAGTGGTTCTCATGGGAAGACTCCTTCCCCACAGGGCAATCCACCACCTCTAACCCCCTAGCCTGGGAGGTCTGCTAGTTCCTGGGTGCCTGCATCCAGGACATAGAAGAAAGGATCTCAAAGATTATCCGGCCCTCCAACCACTATCCTATGCTCCTTATTCATGTGCACATGAATGACACAGCTCGGAGCAATCCCAGCCAGGTCACGAGGAACTGCAGGGCTCTGGGAGCAGCATTTAGGGGTGCAGGTGGTCTTTTCCTCACTCCACCTGGTTGTGGGTCATGGGTTGAGGAGGGAGAGATGGGTCGAGGCAGTCACCCAAAGACTGTGATGCTGGTGTCATCATGAAGGCTTTGGCTTCATGCTCACAGCCTGCTCTTTGGTGAGAGAGGCAGTGGTCTTCTGAAGAGAGAGAGCCTCCACCTCACCCCACTGGGGAAGAGGCTCTTCTCAGCCAGACTGGCTGATCTGCTCGACTGGGCTTTAAAAACTAAGCCTGCTGGGGGCTGAGGGGGGGACTACCACCACTGCAAGCCCGCTGGGCAACTCTTGTAAATCCAGCAGGCTAAGGCACTTAAAGGAACCCACCCCTACCCTAGCCCCAGAAGAAATCTGTGAGGAAGGCAGGGGCCCCCAATGGGACACTTGCCTGCCAGTACACCAATGCCAGGAGCTTGGGGAATAAGACAGGAGGGTCTGGTCCTCCTACTAAACAAGAATGACTACAACCTCATAAGGATAACAGAAACCTAGTAGGACTCCACCTATGACTGGGCCACAAGTATAGATGGCTATACCCTGTACAGGTGAAATCATGCAGATAAAAGGGGTGGGGGTGTAGCTCTCTGTCAAGGACAGCTACACACCCCTGCAAATTGACACTGGCACCCAGGATGGACAACTGGCGTCCCTCTGGGTTAAAATACTGGGGAACATGGCATAGGGGACATCATGGTAGGAGTCTACTACAGACCCCCTAACCAGAAACAAGAGCTGGACCAGGAATTTGCCAGGGAACTGGCTGAGGCTGCATGCTCTTGGTGCACGGTTGTCATGGGAGACTAAGTACCCAGACATTTCACAGAAAGAGCACTCAGCCAAATCTGACTGGTCCCAAAGCTTCCTTATGTGCATGAACGAGCACCACCTGACCTCAAGAAGTCCATGGGCCGATGAGAGGTAAAGCGCTGCTCAACCTGGTATTGGCCAAAGGGGATGACCTAGTCAGTGACCTAAGAATCGATGAGAAACTGGGTGATGGTGACCACAAACTGATCACCCTTTTTTATCTATTGCAAAGCTGGCAAACCAGTCAGCAATGCAGAAGTCCTTGACTTCAGGAAAGCCAACTTTGATGAGCTCAGGAGGCTCATTGTTAAGGCTCTAAGGGACCACAACTCAACAGGAAGAGGAATCCAAGGAGTGGATGCTCCTCAAGGGAGCGATCCCGACAGCACAAGGGATGGCCATCCCATCTTGGAGGAAGGGTAGCAATAGGGTACAGCAGCCCCCTTGGCTCAGCAGAGAACTTGAGGACCTCCTACACCTCCTCAGGAGAGACTTATAAATGATGGAAGGCTGGAATTACCACCAAGGAGGAGTACTCAGCACTGATTCATACCTGCAGGGAGCAGATCAGGAAAGCCAAGGCTGCAGCTGAGCTCCATCTGACTTCACATACCAAGGACAACAAAAAGTCCTTTTTCAGATATGTAGGGAGTCAGAAAAAAGCAGGGGTAACATTGGATCCCTGCTGAACCAAACAGGAAGACGGTAACCAACACCCAGGAAAAAGGCCAATCTGCTTAATGGGTACTTCGCATCAGTCTTTCATCAGTTCAATAGGACTGCCCTGCCTAGCAAGATGCGGGATGGCCAGGGTGAGGGCATATTTATACCCAGCATCAGTGCAGATCTAGTAAAGGATCACCTTGAGAGGCTGGACACCTTCAAGTAAGCTGGTCATTACAGATTACACTCTAGAGTACTCAAGGAGCTGGCAGGTGTCATAGCCCAACCATTGGCAAAAATATTCAACTCGTGGTGCTCAGGGTGAAGTACCTGAGGACTGAAAGAAGTCCAATGTGGTACCCATCTTCAAGAAGGGGTGGAAAGAAGATCCTGGGAATTACAGGCCAATCAGCTTGACCTCAATCCCCAGTAAGATTCTGGAGAAAATTATCAAGGAGACCTTTCTGGATAAGCTGGCTGAGGGCAACATCCTGAGGGACAGCCAGTATGTGCGCGCTACAGGTAGGTCTTGCCTGATGTACCACTTGGGCAAGGGAGAAGACATTGACGTCATATCCAGACTTCTAAAAAAGTCCTTTGATCTGGTGTTCCATGACATCCTCATGGAAAAACTGGCCAACTGTGGCCTCGGCTACACCACAGTCCGATGGCTGGGAAACTGGCTCCGAGGTTGGACCCAGAGCAGTGGTTGATGGTAGCGAATCATTATGGTGCTCTGTGACCAGTGGTATCCCCTGAGGCTCTGTCCTTGGACCAGTTCTCTTTAACATCTTTGTCAACAATGTGGACATTGGTGTCAAAAGCGCACTGGCTAAGTTCACCGATGACACTAAACTTTGGGGCACAGCGTCCACACCTGAGGAGAGGCTAGTGATCCAGGCTGACTTGGATAAATTTAGTAAGTGGGCAGATACATTTATCAGTATTGAACGTCATCAGGTTTGCAAGGTACTCCACCAGAGGGGGGGAGGACCCACAGCATACTTGTAGGCTTGGCAGTGCTACGCTTGCTAGCACTACTGCTGAAAGAGACAGACTTGGGGGGTCATAACTGACCACAAGATGAACATGAGCCAATGTGATGCCACAGCTGGTAAAGCAAACAAAACCCCGGCTTGCATCCATAGATGCTTCTCAGGTATCTCTCAGGATGTCATTCTCCCACTGTACTTGGCCTTGGTGAAGCCACAGCTGGAGTACTAAATCCAATTCTGGGCTCTGCAATTCAAGAAAGATGTTGAGAAGCTTGAGAGAGTCCAGAGGAGCGCCATGCACATGATCAAAGGGCAAGAGAATAAGCTTTATGAGGACAGGCTGAGAGCCATGGGACTCTTCAGTCTGGAAAAGTACAGGCTCAGGGGGACCTGGTGGCTGCTTATAAGTACATAAGGGGTATACATCAGGACCTGGGAGAAAGTCTGTTCACCAGAGCGCCCCAAGGAAAAACAAGAACCAACGGTAATAAATTCCAAGAGTGTTTTAGACTGGACACAAGAAAAAATTTCTTTACTCTAAGCCCCCAAGACTTGGAATAGACTCCCTCCAGAAGTGGTGCAGACACCTACTCTGGCTTAAGTCAAGAAACACTTGGATGCTTATCTTGCTGGGATCCTTTGACCCTAGCTGACTTCCTGCCCCTGGAGCAGGACTTGATGATCTTCAAGGTCCCTTCCAATCCCAATGTCTATGAAACCTACGACTCCCCTGGCCTAGGGGTTTGTAGGTGCTATCTAGGCCCTGGGATAGCAGAACCTCTCTCTGGTCCTGGGGCACAGTGAAAGTCTAAGACATGTACACTGCAGAACCCTGCAATCTGCTTCTTAGCATCCTGTTTTCAGCATTAGAACCAGGGCTGTCCCCATCCCAATGCCGATGCTGAAAATCAGCCAATTGTCAGCATGGACATGAAGATGCTACACTTGCAAACTATGGTGCCATACAAACAAGCCAAGCATATACCACATTGTATGTAGTGTGACTGGTTTGCTACTGTATGGTCCTCTAAAAGGTCCATCTGGTCTCAACCTGCACAAACATAGTAGGCCCTGGCACTTACAGACTAATGAAGAAGTTAAACTTAATTGTGCAAAGGTGTTACCTACTTGAACAGTTAATGGAAATATCACCATAAAACCTGTAGTCTGCCACACCTACTTTTGCCCTTTGTGAAAGAAAATGTTTCTGTGGCTAGTGGGAAAAGATATCTCCAGAAAATTTTAAAATTGGTCAATTTTTTAGAGTATGAAAGCTACAGAAAGGTCTGCCAAAAATTGGGGTATGGCTTTAGTGTTTCTTTCTGCAAGCTTAGGACTACTTAACATTCTTAAATGGACAGAATGTCTGTTTTTGCCAATTTTGATGGAGTTGAGAAATCTTAATTGCAAAGACTGTTGCAGAAATTTAAAAACCCAAAAAGGCAGTGGAAGGTGGGGGGTAGGGAGAGGGTATGGAAAAATCCTCAAAACTGTTTATGACTACTATAACCTAGGATAATGTTTGAAGAGAACAGATTTTTTCTATTGTGCATAATTCTAGTGTTTTTCTGACTCATTATGTAGGTCTATAGCTATGCTTTTCAAAGTCAGATTACAATTTTGACTGGAACACCATGCAATCAGGCAATCCTGAATTGTGTAATAAAATGGATGGTACAGAATTTAATAGTATGTGTAAGCAAATAGCAGCTAATACAAAATTTATGCTATTTCAGCAACTGAATGTTTAAGTAAATTTCAGGTTTCAAGATTAAAGGGTAATGTTAATATGTACATATTAAAAGTTGGCCGAGATCTGCAAATTAGGTACTTTAGCTATATAGCATGCTGTATTACAGAATTTTAAGTCTGACTGAAGAGAAGAAATATTCTACAAATAGGAACTCAATAAGCTGCTATCTTGGCTATACTTCTACTTTCAGTAAGTAAACTTATTGCAAACCAATATACTAAAGCAGCTTGAAAAGATGCCCAGAATGCTATTTTTCAGAAAAGTGATATTTCACTGCTTTCTTCACCCAAGTATAACATAACAGGTCTTGCATTGATACAGCATTCAAGGTAATGTCTTACCTTCAGGGGCAGCTGCATCACAGACTTTAGGCATGTATGTTGTAACATTTCCCAGATGGCCATCAACAGTCATGTTACTCTACACGAAAAAGACACAATATTACAGAAGAATATTTTATACTGATATGCACACTATTCCCTGTGATAATTGCTAAAGCACAGTTCTCCAAGAGCCAGTTATATTTGATATGTATTACACTTTACTTTATAAGGTTTTCCTTTTCCAGGAACAAGATGAGAAAACAAATATTTTTACAGTACCTATGTAATCTGTACATGCCATAAGAAATTATTATAAAGTGATTCCAAAGCTACACATTAAGTGTTGCAAATTAGTATTTTCATATAAAACTGTTCCAAACTATGACTTCATGTTAACTTTTTTTTAATCAACTAAGGTAAGATGGTGTCTGAATACAAATGGAGAAAATGTACAGTTGCATTAACTAAAGAATACTGATCACGCAATAGACTGCAAATTTTTCTAAACCAGATACCTGAAGGTAGTTTCTTCAAATCTGTACCATCTGAGCACTGTTGTTTTTCCCTCCCCCTCAGGAGTGTTGAGAACATACACCTCAGTCGGACTTTTTTCTTTTTAAAGGAAGGGGCTACATGAAGAGTTAGGGAGCTTAAATTGACTCTACAGACTGAACAGCCCTTTCAGGAAATCGCATCTGCTACTTAACTATGCAACTAATACTAAATTTATAGTAATAAAGCACTGATGCATAAAAATAAAAATATTTACTAAGAAAGATTACTACATTTCAGGCTCAGTCCTTTGAGATGCTTAAATTTATAATCTTTGAACTTCATTAAAAAACAACAAAAAAAATGCTGCACTACATTAGAGCAGAGGTCCCTGCCAATATAATTCAAAGCCATCTAACTTCATTGTTATTTATGGTCTACTGATTATTATAGAATCTTTCTTTTTAAAAATTATACGTTTAACATTTCATCCCGTTTGTTTGGGGTGAGGGAAGGGAGAAAAATAGGGGGTATGGAGATGCGGAGCAGGAATAAAGGAAGGAGAGCAATGCACAATTTATTTATTTATTTTCACACTTTTAGCATTTAGATCTGCTGAAAAAAAGACAAAATACCTCACAACAACAAAACTTCATTAATGCCCCTGGTATCCCACAGATTAAGAAAAACTCATCTCAATTTTTTTTCTAAATAATCAACCTCTATTTAAATTTGGGATTAGTTATTTTTAATCCTTAAAATTTTTCTTCTCCATTTGCCATTTACTTTTTGCAAGTATATTTGCTGGCCCACCCAAGAAAGCTATCTGTTAGTTAGAGGTAAACATAAATATTTTCTTGAAAGCCAATCTTTGTGCTTCACTGATGAAGTATTGCTTTTCTATTAAATTTGCTCTTATTTGTCAATATTTTACTGATAATAAAGATACCCAGAACCAATTGCAATATTCCAGCTCTGGAGGCAGCAGATCAATAAGTCCTCTGATGTCTCTCTGTATATAGCATAAAATTGCATTAGTTCTTTCCAGTGCCACACTACATCTCAGACACATACCTAGATTGCTGCCTACTAATGTCACTCTGGTTCCCGACATTGACTGGTCTTTTACCCACTAAAAATTTTCAATTTATTCCCCTTCCCCCCCCAGGATCAAAATGTTTTTTACTTTTCGAATCAACTTAAATTAACCCATTTCCAGTACAAATATCCAGTTACCCTAGCATTTTCACCACTATTTGAGTATCTGGATTGGCTTTTATAGCTAAAGTGAGCATGGCTTCTGGTTACTGGGAATGCCATAATTTCACCAAGAGGTGCTGTTTTGTTTTGTGCTTTGTAAGTGATGCAGTAAGCCCTTTACAGACTGCAAAGGAACCACCAATCAGATGATTCAATGAAACCAATTACAGCCTGAGCATTCTCTCCACTTGTTTTATGCTTTAAGAATTCCTTCAGCATGTTCTTTGGGTGCATACTCCATATCTCTTGCCTCCAGTTTTTTCATAGGGACTCAGACTTATGACACCCCCTGCCCTTCTATACATGTTATCTAACCAAGACATGATTTGGCTGAGGCTTAGTACGGACATTCTCCACTCCGCCCCCTGCCACTCCAACCCTGAAATAATTCCTAGGCGACACAGCAGCCAACAAAATCTTAACATGGCTAACAAAGATACTGCTCTCTGCCATCCCCAAATGCTCCTTAACATATCCTTTCTTGATCACTGGCCACTATAAGCATCCTGTCCATCAGACCTGTAACTAGAACATCTTCTGAATTGAATCTCCCAAATCTTCCCAATAAGTTAAGAAAATTGCATCACTTTTTATGCATTCCTCTGCTGCCTGCCTTATTTATTATCCCAGGAGTTCTAGACTTTTGTTAACCCAAAGGCAACAAACAATAACAAACAAGTGATACATTATTGCATTAAGGGGGAAAAAAAAAAAGAGGGAAAAATCATACCTCACTTTGTCAATTGATTAAACAAACTTTATTTTTCTGTTGCTACAAACACAATAAGGCCTTAAAGGCAAGCCATAGGTTAGATACCACACAGCTACATTACAGCAACCTACTTGCCTTCACTTTAACCATCACTTATGGCTTACCCCTGGTTTCTAAGCATCTTTTATTCAGTATAGAGATGCTGAATTTCTATATCAGCAGTCCATAATGCCAGCCTCCACTGCCAACTAATTTAAAATGTGAACATTTGAGGGGCTCCTCCCAAATATTTGCAAAGGCATTCAATTTTCCCTTTCAAATCCCTTTAAAAAAATGCATTTACCATGAGCTGCGCACACATGCACACACACAGCGCTAGAGGGTAAAGACAAGAGGGGAGAACTTGGTTCTGCCTTTGTCACCATCCTCTTTCATCAGTTACTAAAACTCATTTCTGCAGTTCTTGCTAGTACTCACCAGAAGTGTGACATCCCTCACCAGCTAACAATTATCATCATCATAAAAATGTATATAGAATTATTTTTTTTTTTTGTTTCTCTCCCAATCACCGTATCTGGCCCATTAATAACTCCACCTTCAATATCCCTTTCATTTGATTTTTCTTCCTCATTGATTCCCATATATACATGCCCTTCCTGAGCTAAATCTACAAGGACACTACCCCTTTTCCATACAAATCTTCCTGAACACGTAGGATTTACTGTTCCAACACCAGGCATTGATTTTTTACTTTTGTTTAATCATATTTTTGTGTTCCACAAACTTATGCATTCCACTTTAAAGAAAAAAAGAAGCATTTTCATATGAAAATGTCACCCCAATCTTAAGTTTCCTCACTAAAAAAAAAAGTTATCCCCCTCCATTAGCACATTGGGAAACAGATCATCTTGTCTGTATTAGGAAGTTTCTAGCTTGTTGTTCAGTGTGCAGTAGAACACCAGACAACTGCAGCCTAATCAACTGCATGCTGCTTCTGCAGTAAGTTTATTTCCTTGCAACAGATTCAAAAAAAAAAATAAAAAAAAATTCAGGGCTAGCTTCTGTTGCAGAATTCCCACTAACCGTTACTCTAACCAACACTGGCTCTCCTCTCACCTGTATCACTTAAAGCTTGTAGAAATAAATTTAACC
>NW_017729027.1:21847497-21848111 GCF_001723915.1 Gavialis gangeticus | reverse complement strand
AAATAAATAAAAAAAAATTCAGGGCTAGCTTCTGTTGCAAAATTCCCACTAACCGTTACTCTAACCAACACTGGCTCTCCTCTCACCTGTATCACTTAAAGCTTGTAGAAATAAATTTAACCATGAACACCACAAAGTTAAAGATGCAATGCAGAAACATGTAGGAGTAATGGTTATAGCAATTACTGATCTACCATATTTTTACAGCTGCACAGGGGATGCTCCCAAGTAACATGGCTGTTACATGCTCTACTGTGTTTTTACTGCTCCTTTGACATACCCCAGGTCTAGGACTGGATTTTCAGTTTATTACAAGATTCAAGAAAACACACACAAAACAACATCCATCTTTAGTTAGATATATTTTTTTTATTTTGTGTAGCCCTTTAATCTGTCTTTTTCAGTCTGCTCAAGGATATTTATCTACTTGAGTAATACAAATTTACTCTTCATTTAGAAAAACAGCATCGAAAGCTTTTCAGCAGTAAAATCATATGTACATTTCCTTTCCTTCACCATTTGTCAAAAGAAGGATCAATAAAGAAATAAAAAGCTGGCAGAGAAACGTTTTTTGCTCATATCACTGGACTTTGGATCACAGAATGAGGTTGTTG
>NW_017729027.1:21838648-21842497 GCF_001723915.1 Gavialis gangeticus | reverse complement strand
AAAGAAATAAAAAGCTGGCAGAGAAACGTTTTTTGCTCATATCACTGGACTTTGGATCACAGAATGAGGTTGTTACTCTGAAGACCTTATAATGCTAAAATGAAGATTAATAGAGTGGTTCAGGAAATTGAAATGCGTAAGTTGCAGTTAAACATAAGCTTATGTAGCACATAAGCTGGGGGGGCGAGTGTTTTATATAATACTGTATTTAGTGTAAATAGGTTTTTAATATTATATTAAAATGTATATAAAAATATTAAAAACAGCTTACACTAAGTATAAAGTAATAAAACTGAAAGCAAGCAATTCATTTTTAGGTAAGGGAGGAGAATAAATCTATTGATGTAACATGGTGACTAATGACCGAAGTGAAGTCAAGGAGGATGGCAGAGATTAGGCAGGTAGCAGACTCCTACTTCAACAAATAAAGCTCTAACAAAAAGGCACCTTTCAGTTTTGAGAGAAGTAGCCCACAAAGGCTTATCAAGATTTTGCTCAGTTCCATTATTTTTTACCTTCCCCACTATGCATCTTTCTTAAACTAGGTATTGATAACAGAGTGAATAGCGAATCAGAAAAAAAAACACTTTCCTTTAAGCTTTGTTCTACATTTAGTTATCTCCCGTCTTCTTGGATCTCTCAGATTCTCCATGAATTTTCAAAAGTTTGGCAATTAAATGCGAGTTCAATTCCTGCCTCTATCACAAGTTTTAGGCAAATCCAATGCTTTGTACCACAACAAAATAGAAAATGCCTTTTTCCTTTTCATCTGATTAGAAAGGAAATATTGTATGGCATAAATAGCTCTACCTGAAAAATTCTCGTTTTTAAGTTTCTGAAAATATAATTGAAACAGTAAAATAAAAAAACCGAACTTGAAAACCACTACTACTAAACACAAAAAACCTGTTAAACACTTGACACATTTGTTTCAAAAATATTTCTCTCAATAGAATTATGCACAGATCAACTTGAGTTTGCCAAAGATAAGAAAATATTAAAAGCAGGGAAACATGTACACAATATAAAATAAAATAAATGAAAATAGGGCTGCAATTTTCATTTCTATGTAAACCAGTTTCTAAAAACAATTTAAAAACTAGGCAAACATTACTACGATTTTCAAAATTTCTAAGAAAGACTAGAAATAAAAAATAATAATAAAGGTCAACTATACCTAAATAAAGGTAGGAAATACAATTTTTAGTTTTGCCTCTAGGTTCAGTTTAAATGGAGGAGTAAACCTTGTAAGATGAACCTCAAATTTTTTCAAAGGTATGAAAAAATTGGACAGCTTTCACATGCCAAAGCATCCAAAGATCTTAACTAGATGGGGGGAAAAAAATAGTTACATTCCTTTTGCCAGTACAGAACTTTTTCCTATACGTTCTATAGACCCCTTCCCCAATTTCCTTTCAGGTTTCTCAAATTACCACTAGTACTGTTATTCAACTTTTCCATAACTGGAATTACATACCCAAGGTAGAGAAGCTATTCACATATTTTAAAGACAAATTTTTTAAAAATTTCTTCCGTCTATTTATGATGCATTTGGAGAGCTTAATTGCCTTTCTTGTCCTTGCTTTTTATTGCGAGGTTAAAATGAAAAGATGACAAAACAATTTGCTGGTTATATGCAAGTTGCCAAGGAAACTCATATAATGGAGAGAGACTGGAAGACAAGAGACATAATACGAGACCAAGAGGAGAAAGAATAAAGAGTATGAGTATATAGAAACAAACTGTATACAGCAGTGGTCAGCAAGACTTTTGGGCACAGTGCTAAAAACCACCCGCGACCTTCACTTATAAGATATTAGTGTGCCGGGGTGGATGGTGGGGGAGCCAAGAGGGGCCTGGTCCTTGTTGTGGCAGTGCATCCCCGGCCTCTTCCCTGCTGTCCACCATGCGGCACATGCACCAAGCAAAATGCCTTTGAGTACCGCACTCTGGCACTAGTGCTGGGGGTTGCCTACCCCGATAAAGGAGAAAGCATAGCAGGAGTTTGTTTTGCTGCTTCATAATACAAAAATCAAATGTCAGTCAATGAGATAAAAAGTTAGCAAATTCAAAAACTAATAAAAAGGAGCCATCCAGTAGCAATAGGCACTGGAATGCCCAGGCTCCACTTGTTCTTCTCTGCCTCCCTTCATGGCTGTTGTTAGGGAACTTTGAAAGGGGGTTTCAAATTCCAAACCCTGCTCATTTTAGAACAGGAAAACTTTGACCAGGGTGGCTTACAACCCAGAAGAGCACACTAGCCAGTAGCCTTTTGGGTATTCTGCAACTGTCTCTCAAGTCCTCCAACCAGCAGCACACTTATACAATGGGGAACTCCTTACTCGAGAGCACGGAGGCAGAAAGGGATCTTGGAGTCATTATTGACTCCAAGATGAACATGGGCCGACAATGCGAGGTCATGGTTGGCAGGGCTAACCGGACCTTGTCGTGCATCCACAGGTGCATCTCGAGTAGAGCCAAGGAGGTGATCCTCCCCCTCTACGCGACGCTGGTCAGGCCACAGCTGGAGTATTGTGTCCAGTTCTGTGCGCCCCATTTCAAGAGGGATGTGGACAATATGGAGAGGGTCCAGAGGAGGGCCACCCGCATGATCCAGGGACAACAGGGCAGACCCTACAGTGAGAGACTGCGGGACCTGAACCTATTCAGCCTCCACAAGAGAAGGCTGAGGGGGGACCTGGTGACCGTCTATAGACTCACTAGGGGGGACCAGAAGGGTTTGGGGGAGACGCTGTTTCCCCTAGCGCCCGCTGGCATAACAAGGAGTAATGGGCACAAGTTGATGGAGAGGAGGTATAGATTGGACATCCGCAAGAACTACTTCACAGTTAGGGCGGCTAGGAGCTGGAACCAACTTCCAAGGGAAGTGGTGCTGGCCCCTACCCTGGGGGTCTTTAAGAAGAGGCTGGATGCCTACCTGGCTGGACTCATTTGAGTCCCGTTTCTTTTTTTGGGGTTTTTTGTTGTTCTCCCGCCCTGGCGGGGGGTCGGGCTAGAAGATCTACTAGGTCCCTTCCGACCCTTAATCTATGAATCTATGAATCTATGAATATATGCAAAGTGGAACAACTTCAAACTCACAGAAAGTAGCATAATAAAATAAAAGTCAGCTTAGTTCTTCACACAGCCTCCTAAGGCTGGAAATTGAAAATGAAACCTGGAGAAGTAGATTGCCAAAGAGAGAATGTGAATGCAGAGTGTAGTCTTTGCATATTTCAGCTCCTGGGAGCTTGGCAAGCAGTGTTCTTCTCTCCAGACACTGGGGCCTTGATAAGAACAATGAACAGCATACTAACCCCACAGCCCCTTTTTGAAGGCCAGACTCTTCAAACAAAAACAAAAAACAAAACAAAAACACAAAAAACCACCAACAACAAAAGACCCCACTCAAATCCAAGCTGGTTAGGGAGAAGTTAGAGCTACAGAGTAGGTAGGTGTTGGGTTCATCCAGCTCTCTACGCAGTCTGATCTGTTGCTCTGCTTCCTTTTCTGTACTCCAGGCTCAATTTACTGCTTTGTTTTTTTACCTTATCTGCCACTGAACTGCATGTTCCCTCCCCAATCTGCTGTGCACCACACACAAAGGCTGTCCATGGCGCATGACATCTATGCTACAGGTTGGCCACCCCTCAACTAAACCACCAAGTCAGCTGGGGGGTGGGGGGCAGTTACATTCAACAGTATGCTTGATTTTTTGTGCACTGCTTTAAGCAACAAAGCATATGCACAGAGTTTACATACCTACCATGCTCTAGTATCACAAAGCAACCAGAGTTAAATTAAAAAACAAATTAAAATATATGTGTGTAATGAAAGATATTCCATAAG
>NW_017729027.1:21826210-21833648 GCF_001723915.1 Gavialis gangeticus | reverse complement strand
TGCTCTAGTATCACAAAGCAACCAGAGTTAAATTAAAAAACAAATTAAAATATATGTGTGTAATGAAAGATATTCCATAACCCCGCATGGAGCTGCATGAACGGTATTACTATCCTTTAATTCCTGATTAATCGAGTCCTGCATCAGCTGCTCTACTATTTCATTTGGGAGTGTTGTCTGGCTGATAAGCTCATGGTTACCCATGGGACATACTGGGGTGCACTTGCACCTTCAGCCCTATGCTCCTCTGTTGTCTGCTATTTGGTTACTGAGAACAAACTGAGGTGCCTCAAAAGGTTCAATTCCTTGGCTCAGGGCATCTCAGCTGCTCTTGCCAAGGGCTCAGCAGCTCTAAACAGCGATGCTTTTGCTAAATAAAAATCGCACCTTTTACCCAGCTTGTGTGATGAAATTACATCATCCCCCCCGCATCCCATAGGGAAGGGCCAGCCCAAAAATGATACAAAAATCAAATATGTTTTACAAAAAATAGGTTCTCTTACGAGTTACCTTATGTTGAGAACTGAGAAATAGGAAAAACAGCTACGGGAATATTTGATCTTACCACTGCATCTCTTCTGAAAGTATAGACTTCACTTCTGACCCCCTGTCAGAGTTCCCTGAAAGACTTGTCAGCCTGTACTTCTCAGCTAAACTGGCTGAGAGGTGATCATCCTCTCTACACCCAGGGAGCTTTAGACCAGCGATTCTCAGCCTTGTTAGACTCAAGGTATCTTCAGTCTAAACAAGGGGTTGCCCATCAGAAAATGGCAGCTCTTAGCTTTTACTACTTCTCTTTTTTTGTTCTTCTTGAGTATAGAACAATAGAGCAATTCCTTGTTGCAAAGAACTCAGAAAGTTGAGAACTGATCAGAACATTTTTGAAGTTACAGATTCCCATCTGTAATCTCTAGGTTTAAATTTTGTGAATCATGTATAAGTGTTTGCATTCCTAATATTGGGTGGCACCCTCAAAAGGACCTCCTGGCACCAGCACTGAGAATCACTACCATGGCATCTCAAATAACTTATCCACCCATTTATGTTTTTACTGGATTCTTGGGGAGCTTATACTATGCATCTAATTTCTGGCCCCAGTTGCATATCTGTTTGATAAGACAGGTTTCTTTCCAATTATAATGAGGAAGTAATTTACATCCCTATATTCACAAAGATTCTTTGATCTGAAGATTAGTATAGTCTATTTCTAATCAGATACTATTTTGACATAAGACTATTTACTCCTAACACTTAGCTTCCCTTTCAAACAGGAAGGAAAGGGATCATTGCTCAAAAGGATAAATCTGGAGTCTAAAATTCATCTAATCACCTGGCAGGCTCATCTGCATAGCCATTACAGATATGAATTCTTAGCATTTACCATTCCTAAGCCATCTAGGCTTTGCTCCATGTAGGTACAAATCTTATCTATTACCCAAATCTCAGCTGTACTCTGAAAACATAAAAAACACATTCATATCAAATACTGTAATCAACACAAATTAAAAATAAAAATTTAAAATAGTCTCTAGAATCATCTATCCATAAGGACTACACATCACTGTACACGATACTAGTAAATCTAAGCAGTTTGCTATTAGTATTACCCCTCAACTACACATTACATCAGTAAATCCAGTTGAGGGAACCATTTATGAATGAAGTTCTTTGAACACCCCCACAATTCCTAATTTTGGGGTATATGACACTGTCACCTTGTTAGTATTTTAGAAGTACTGGCATAACATAAGTTCAGTCTTCTAAAGCTTCCAATTCTCAAATACTTCTTGGAGAAGACCTGGCCAAGTGTGCTCCCCAGCCAGGCCTCTTAAGAAGTTCAATATCCTTCTAAGCTAGGGTTGGTCAGTCAGTCAACTGGCAACTGACTCCACCAGAAAAAGGTCAAAATATTCCATGAAGCCAAGGATGGTCTTA
This sequence comes from Gavialis gangeticus, assembly GCF_001723915.1. NCBI lineage: Eukaryota > Metazoa > Chordata > Crocodylia > Gavialidae > Gavialis > Gavialis gangeticus. The sequence goes on along the minus strand of NW_017729027.1, from coordinate 21,831,713 downwards.
TGTAGTTAGTGACCTACCTTTTTTATTGCATTGTTACCAGAGTGATGGTCTGTGCCCCTCAGTTTTGCAGGGCTTAAGACAAACACACTCTGTTTTGGAGCAGGCACCCCCCTTTAGCCTTCACTCCTCTGCCTCCCTCTCCCCCCCAGTTAAGCAACAGGGGGCTATGGGAACAACTCTGTGCTGAGTAAAACAGAAAAAGCAGCAACACAGAAAAGCTTCTCCTGGCCACCTGCTATAACTGCAGGTGCTTCCAAATAGAAACAAAAATCATCAAGAATTGGTCTACTGTCTACTTAGCATGCTGTATTTTAAAAACTGACTTAAGTCTTTTATGGTTGCTGCTTTCTATTTAATTTTTAATTCTGTAACTGTTGAGGCTGGGTTTTGGGATAAAAGCCAAAAGGAAAGAAGAACTTTCTGTTCAGTCTTGAGTATCATTCACATTTACCCAATGTAGCTAGTTACAGAAATTAATTTCATTGTTTCATAATTACATTTGTTTTTTTAAATTAATCTTCAGTGGGCTAGATATTTGTGGTAAAGTCTTTCACTTTCGTAATATTTAATGCTTAAATTATTTTATCAAGTATTTTTTAACCAGTCAAATATTATTACTAACTGTTGGAGTGAATGTATTTCTATATGGTGAAAATATCTACTTCTGTCCTTTTCTCAAATACAGAAGAGACATTTTTACTAAGGCTTCAGCCTGATCTGCATTGAAGAGTCTACCATTTCCACCTAGCAGTAGACTACAATGCAGTTTGGATTTTTTTTGTTGCTTGTATATTTAAGCATTTTTATTGTCTTTGACATGGTTTGGCAGCAGCTTTCTCCCTTGGTTGTGGTACTGTGGCTTTGGGGCACCTTGTAGTGTCCTGTTATTCTGATCTTTCTTTTACTTCCTCCTCCCAGCTAGTTTGGTTGTTCTTTATTTTCAGCTATGTGGAATTTTCCTTTTAAAAGCATCAATTACACTTCCAAACCAGAATAATCATTAATCATGACTATTTTAGTGATGAAGTGCATCTGCTGCTTATGAAAGTTTATGCTATGCACTCCTAATTTAGTCTATAAAAAGGCAGAAGTGTACCTAGACTTCTGCCTGAACTCAGATCAACATAGCTAACTACCTCTCCACTTAGTGGCACCCAACATACCACTAATTTTTAATCATCCTATTCCTGATTGCAATTTTGGCATCGGTTGCAGCTCTTTGGCACTAGTTTCCAGGTAACTACTGTTTATGCTAAAGAAAAACCTGGAGACTAGTGTCAACAACTAGTTTTTCCTTCCTAAAATAAAAGTGACCAGTATTTGGAAATTTAACCCTGCATTTTGTAGTAAGGGTACAGTCCTCAAAACAAAATACACACTTTATAACATTAGAAGTCCTCCTACAATCACACCCCATCAAAGCAATAAGACCTTGCCACATCCCTGCCCACACATTAATATTTATTAAAAGGACCTCACCTTTGCCAGGTACTTTTGACTTCCATACATTACATATTGAGGTGCAAGGCTGTAGATCATGTAGCTTGTGTGTAGAACAATCAGTAGAAGTATCATGCAGAGAAATAAGAGTGCCTGGGGTCGAGTTTTGCCTCGTCTAATCTTGTACAGCTAAAAGAAAACATACACTGAAACATGCGCAAAAATAAGTTCACCATTGCTTATGTAAACTGAGTTTTAGTTCAGTCCAAGGCAATTTTTTTGTTTTGTTTTTCTCCAAGTTGCATCCTGTACATTTATGCTGGTAACGTACATATCCTAAAAACTGTTCTAAAAACATGCACTCCCCTACACAGCTTTTTATGTTTTAAATAAGATTTTACATGTAAACACTAAATGTAAATTTACACTAACTTTGTAAGTGATTGAACACTATTTGTTTTGAACTGATTGTATTTGAAATTTCCAACTCTTCTGCAGTTATTTTACTTAAGGTAACTGATAAAGTTAAGCGAGTGTAAGTGAAGATGGTTTATGATTTACTGCAACTAAGTGAACAAGATCTGTCCCTTAATCTGACCCTGTTAAGGGACACTGGAAGAGCGCAGGAAATTTCCTGCTGATTCATTGCAGCAAGTACAGATTGTTAAAACTTTCCAAGAGGGAAGGTGACAGTAATGGTTTTCAGGATGGGGAAAACAAACAGGCAAGAAATGCAAGAAGATTCTGAAGGGAAAAACCTTAAATAGACACTCAAAAGGAAGTTAGGATGTTTATTTTATTTTCTACCAATAAAGCCAAGTCCCATTGTGGGTAAGCATATATTCTGAGGGCTTATGCCCTGCTCAGGACATGTTCCAGCATAATATGAACTTTAAAAACATACAAACAAAAAGAAACCCACCCACAAAATTCTAAATTCTACATACTACTTACATATTAAATCAATCCTGTTTTCAAATTTTTACAAAAGATTAATACAATTTAACTATTTTTACAACATCACTTTGCTCATGTAGTAGCCTCTCAAGATACTTTGATGAAAGCTAAGAATCACATCATCCTAGTCAGGAAAGTAGGTAGTGGTAAATCCACTTTACAGGACAATGGTCAACAGGGTTGCACAATATCAGTAAAAAAAAAATATAAGAAACTAGGCTTAAGTGGCTGTCAGTAAAGTTTGTAAAAACCTTTAGCCATCCATTAAAAACACTGAGCAGATGCACCTTGAAGTTTTTCCAGGCAACAATGCCACTTGGTGTTCAAGCAGAAGCATTGCACCCATGTTCTCACCCATATGCTGCTGCACCATTCCAGCCTGCCTGTAATACTGCTGGGTAACAGGTAGGCTTCTGTTGCCAGGACAAGGGGATTGGGGCCATAGGGGTAAGCCTGGGAGACAAGGTACAGCATGGTACAGGGCCCTGTGGTAAGTGGGGGCAGCACAGTGTAAAAAAACCAAGCCCATCAAATGCAATTAAGCAGGGTTGCCAATCCAAGAATAAATTTTTATTACAAGCAAACAAACAGTCTTAAAGACAGACAACTTTTTTTTTTAAACCATAGTTGATGTTAAACCCCTAAATTTAAACCCAACCCTTCTTTGAGGCTTAGCAGCAGGGCAGGGCAGGGCCTGGCAGAAACGTTATATTCACATTATGCAATTCAGCAACATGCATCAACAGAAAAAAAATTCTTGGGTTGGCCACCCTGCTGGTTACATAACCTGTCATTAAAAACTTAGAGTGACTTTGGATTGCAACCATAGTGCTCCAAATCCTATAACATGACAAAAGTACAAAAGAACAAAGAAATTCCTATTTTTTTTCCCCCATCTACAGAAGAATTCCCTACAAGGTACTTAAGCTCTTTAGTTGAGGACTTAAATTTCAGTTGACGGCTCTGATCATTGAGTAGGAGAACTTCCTCAAGCAAAAGGGTGCTTCCATATTGTACCCACCCAAGGTTGCCAATTCAGGGATCTATTCACAGGACTTGATATTTTCTAGACTCCCATGGTCTCAGATCCCCAACTTCAAAACTTGGCAAAGCTTCCTTGTTGCAAATGACTACCACTTCCCACCACTTTCAGTGGGACCAAACTGTTCTCATGTAAAATGAATTCCGTTACATTGCATGAGGAAGTAAAAACGCCTGCAGTTAAGATAGATGCTTCTTGGACTTTATTATACGCAAGCTTAAGAAGTCATAGAGCAAGGGAAATACTGAGGGTCAGATATTGTTTCACTTAAGTGAAAAGTCCACTTATGTGCCTCCATATGATTCTATTCCACATTGCATTAACCGTTTTTCAGAAACTTGGGGAAAGTGGATTCTTTTCTCCATTGCTGCTTTTTTGCACCTCAGTCTTCAAGGTAAGATACGATATATGTTACAACAATAGATGTATTCATGAATTTTAAAGGATCCAAGCAGGGTGGAATAGAAATCACACTTAGGTGCCTAACAGGTGGAACAATCTGCCCCTTACTTCAGGAAAAAAAACCTGAAACTTGGGATAGAAGACTAAAGAAGAGTGAGTGAACTAGTGAATGGCACGAAGAAGGAACAAAGAATAGCAAAGAGGGTGATAGGTATTAATCCATCTTTTACTCTACTGTAGAGGTTAGGAAATTACTAGACTTCCTATAAGTAGCCCACAAGGGAACAATGCATTTAAGATGAGCTTTGATTCAAGAGGAAAACTATGTGGAGCAATGAAAGATGTAGAAAGAATATAAAATAAAAATCCAAAAGAAGTCAAATTAAAATAGTAAACGTTAACATATTTATATCTCAGGACCATACAATTAACAGGCTACTTGCACAAAGCTCCCAGTCTTTGCTAGCTTAGAACCTAGAATTATCTCAGATTTGCACCTGCATTTTAATTGAGCCATCAGCCCAAAGCCTAGTAGTTTGTATCATTTAATTGCTGAATTCCTTACTACTCTTCCTACTAAAATTCATTGCAAGAACTGTTTACCCAGAATGCTCGCTTTGCACCATTTCCATTTTTGTGCGTTCTACAGAAAAAAGGGATTTGGAGTTCAAAAAACACATTCTATTAAATTCTTGTTACACAGATTTAGAATAAATATTAAATAAGATACAAATAAATAAGCAATATTTACCCTTATCCAAAAGAACCATATGCCCATGTTTCGAATGCCTGCCATTGAAGTGAAGATAAAATACATAACGATAGTTGTAATGAGGATATAATCAAGTGGAAAAACCTGAGAGACATGAACATTAACATATAAAAACTGAAAAATGAAGAGGGCATTAAAAACATGTTACAAGACTTGAACACCAAAACAAGAATAACCATCTCATTTTAAATAAAAATTTAAAATATCCTCATGTTGCATAATAGAAGTACAAACTCCATCCTGTACGTTCATACTGTAGGCAACATAGTGAAGAAGGGAAATAATTTATTAGTGTAAAAACCAAAAGCCCCCCCAGTTAATTTCACCTGCATCAAGGGTGGTCAGTCAAGTTGAAGAAACTGACCAACTTTGTTAGTTTTTCTATGGTTCACCTGTATTTGAAATTGTAAGTATTATCTATGTTTGAAACTAAAAATAAAAAAAATAAATGCACGTATATAAGTTTTGCAAGCTTGGATCTCTTCAAGTCCACTCTTTAGGGACTTACAGGAACATCCAGTGTTAAAATTTCAGAGGTTTAATGTGTTTAAAAAAAAAATCTTATAAAGAGGCAACTTTTTTTGTTTGCAGGACAAACAAACATCCATCACTTCCATGGGCACTTTTACAAGCTACTGTAGATAACATTGCAGTAAGTAATCTTGGGAGCCTGAATTGTATTGATTAAATTAAGAGTCAATAAATATAAGTTATTTGTAAAGCATTATATTGCCAAGTCACTTAATGTCAGCTTGACATGATCCGTTACCCTCACTAGCTCCTAGCACACTACTCTAGATACATTACTTAGTTCTTCACATCCTCTTGATACAGTACAAATCTCATCACTAAGGCTTTTCAAAGTTTCTCCTTGTCCTGGCTCCCTCCCT
>NW_017729027.1:21821892-21826050 GCF_001723915.1 Gavialis gangeticus | reverse complement strand
CCCCCCCCCCCCCCCCCCCCCCACACACACATTAATACCTTTGTTCACATCCTTTTGCCCTAATTATAGTATCTAGAGCTCTTGTTTCTATTCTTATGCTTTCAAAATCTCTTGCATCTACTCTCATAAGTTTAAGATGTTTAGCGCAAACTAGTCTTAAAAAGGTAAAAATCTGACAATGTATTGGATTAAAGGAAGTTTTGCTTTCAGAAGAACAACTCCTTATTAGATAAGCATTTATAATTGTACACTTTTTTTGTTTTTGTTTGTGCTGTAGGCTTTAACAGAAGCAAATAAGATTGTTTGCTGTTTAGCTGAACTGTATATGGCAGTGGAGGACTTGATAGCTTTCCTCATCTTTTAAACAATCACTAAATTGGGCAACATTTGCCATGTCTCTACAAACTGGTTTTTAAAAAAAATGGCAATAAAAGGTTACTGATTGGTCATATGCTACTATTGACAAGCAATTTTTTTTCACATTAATGCAAGATCTTTGATTGCCAGCATAATTGCAAGAACCACGGAGGAAGGGGACCCAGAATGCAACAGTACTGATTAGAAAAAATAATTTGGCTTCCCCTTCCATCCCCTCCTACCTGCAAAAAAAAAAGTTACTGAAGTTACTGCAGATATAAAAGATTTTGAATAAGTTTGGGCCACTATAATTTACCTTTTGGCAGCTTTTTTGAACAAAATATACTATTTCAGTAAAAACAGAACATACCATATATCAATCAAAATTTGTTACTTACTGTTTGTAAAATGGGTAAGAGCATATTCAATGGATTGGTCAGATTAGTTCCTAAAATTATAAATCCAGAATCAAAGCCAGCTGAATGCAGAGCTTTGTCCAAGCTGTAGTAAATAGGAAAAAGGAGTTAAATATTTACGTCTTTGCTCCCAGTAATACATTTTCAAGTTCATTTAAAGAGATCTTAGATTAAGACAAGGATTTTTTTTGGATATACAGTTGGTATAATCAAACTATACAACTGAACCAAAATATAAAAAAAAGATTGCTAAAAATGCTCATCTGTTGTATATTTCCTAGACAACACCACCTACAAACAGCATCAACTGTACTGTCATATTAAGAATCACCACTTGTTACGATTAAAAATTGTAACTGAAAGACTGCATTTATTTTCCCATTTGTACACTGAATTTTCACACCATCCCCTATATTAACAGTTAAAGTTTGGGCTGTAAAAATGCATACAAATCAGATGATTCCTGTTCAGTCTATGGCACTGATATGCATCTGTGTAAAATGCATCATTTAGGCCACAAACAGGTGTTCATTTCTACTAGTGGTCATTTCTGAAACATGTTCAACACTAGAGAGGGAGTATACAGTTTAACCTGCAGCTACCCCTTCTTCCCTGTTCTCTAGGCATTTACTAAAGTAGGGTGACCCCATTCTGGGGAATGCATGAGGAGCACTGATTGTTCTACTAGTTTTATACCCCTCAGGGACCAAAAGAAATAGGGAAAGACCACAACTTCCACACACTGGGGTGTCCCTGGTCTGAGGAACAGGTGAGAAGCAGTCTCTTTAGCTCTGCTCTCAGCCTCCAAGAGCAGACAGAAAGGAGCAGGAGGGCAACCCCAGCCCTACCTCTCCCCCTGCCCAGCCCATTCTGTAAGCTGGACAGTGCCTGATTTTGGGAACAGGCAGAGAGCAGTAAGATGAGGCCCCCAGTCTGCTTCCTAAACCAGGAATTGCCAGATCACTCTAGGAGGAGACTCATTGCACATTCCCCAGACCATGGTTCCCAGTTTGGGATATGATAGGTGGGGGGAAGGAAAGTCAGCAGGGGAGGGGACAGGCTTGCCCTACTGAACACTAGTGGCCTCCCAGAGCACACCATGGAGAAATGTGCAAGAGTTTTTTCTTGTATGACTCTCTCACCAGGGGAGATCTTCCAGGTTGAAGTAGCGAACATGTTTCCCCCAGGAGAAACTGAAAGAAAGTTTATATGCTTCTAGGTTCTACTGAGTACACAACAACTGTTCTGGTAGAAAAACAACACTTGTACATGGCCTTAGTTTCCTCTACCTACTTTTTGGGTCAGGAGAGAAAAAGTACTAAAGAGAAGAGATACAAAAAAGTCTGAGAGGCTCTCATGAATGAGTACCATATCTGAAAACTATCTAGACTTCCCTTTTTCATCAAGTGGGAAGTAGTACATTCAACTTGAAGTGATTTATCTTAAAATGTGAAAAAAAGTAAAATTAACCATACAACGAGCTTAAAGTACTGATTTCCTGGCCACAAAGAACAGACGCATGCTTCAAGTTACTATTAAAGCACATGCATAACTCCTTTGTTAAAACTGAATACAAATCAGATAGTAACCTTTATTTAGATCCAAAATCTATTGAGCTCTCCCTTGAATCCGAATTATAGAAGTAGTATATTAAAAGTAAAGCATTGTGGCTAATTAAAAAGGAATATGGCAAGTTTGCTTTTCCAAGAGAAAAGAAAATATACCACCACAGAATGCTTCTAAAGTAAATCAGGTAACTCTTAAAAGCAAGCAGGTTCCACTAATGTATTTCATCTTAAAGCATGTATAAACTACATGATTTGTATAACTGATTTGCACAACAGGTATTACAATGTACTTACTTTGACAAGAAGAGAGAAATTGTGAACAATAGTGCCACAATAATGAAAAACACTCCCCACACGATCTAAAACAAAGAGACACATTATTATCCAACTGAAAATCGTTTTTGACATTGATTTAACATACAAAATGTATTGTGTAAAGTTTAATAGCAATCAAGGATTATTTGCGTGCTGTAATGCTTCATCAAAATAAGATTGCTTGGTGACCATTTCCTTTTTGAAATATACTTTGAAGTCTTATGAATAAAGGAAATAGTCCATGGGAAATCTCAGGGCACCTACACAAGTTCTGGATGTCTACGCAGACAATTAGCACACATCAGAGCAGACTTGACTGAGTCTGTTGGAGCATGCCAATTAGTGCGCACACACCATGTCTCTTCAACATCCCTGCACTTCAAAGTTGCAGCAGAGGTACTTTAACTAAAGCTCAAGCAAGCTTCAGTTAAAAGCACCCCAGCCACCTTTCTGAAGTACAGGACACTGAATACATATGACGTTGTGGGCCTTTAAAATTAGACCAGCTCTCAGAACCACTCCCCTCCCACAATATCCTGGAGCATGTGTATAGATGCCCATGGGCAGAGGGAAAAATAAATAAATTTAACCATATAGAAACAGGCCTCTGCCACATTGAGGTAAAATACAGTAAGAAAAAAAAATATTGCTTTCACTGGTAGAGGAATTAAATTTATGCACAGAATTGAAGATAAGGTGTTAGGTTTCAACAGCACACACATAAGAGACAATGAATTCTAGGTATATGCTACTGAAACAAAAACTTGAGATGGCACACCTACCTAATGCAGTGTTTATCATGATATCCTTATACTTTTTATATTATAGAGGCTGTGAAAAAAAAGCTAACTGTGTTACATAGGCAGACAGGGTTATTTGGGCAAATCTCATCTCTTTTATTAGACTCACTGAAATAGTTGGAAAGATTATTCTTAGCCTGATGAAGGGTATTTATACCCAAAAGGTTGCTAAGAAGAATTTTTCCAACTATTTGAGTTGGTCTAATAAAATATATCAGATTTACCCAAAGAACCTTGTCTGCTCATATCCTTAAACCAATACACCTACAACCTACACCCCTGTAAATATGTTAACTATTATTTATCTGGTTCTCTAGTCTGTTGGAACAAAGATTTCCTTCCTCAAAGCTTTGGGACCATAATGAGAGAAGGCTCCAATAAAGACCATCAGGGGAGTAAGAGCTCTACTTAACATAAGGGTTTAAAATACCTACTGGTGATTGCCTCAGTTTCAGGAGCTATGCCCAATAAGAACTGAAACAATGTAATATTGATCAAATATCCATTCTGTATACCTTCATTAAAAGAAGGTTCTGTTTATGAGAATGCTTCCAGTTCCCCTTCCAAACAAGATACAGTATTTCAAAGGCCATATTTAACCTCACAGCCAAGTAAATATCATTTTTTCAAAGACTACACAGTCTGGCTCAGATTTAAGCCATCTGAGGAAGGAAAATAATCTTTATAGCAAGGTACTCCTGA
>NW_017729027.1:21816031-21816892 GCF_001723915.1 Gavialis gangeticus | reverse complement strand
GGGGGGGGGGGGGGGGGGGGGGGGGAATCAATAAATGAAATGCACGGCATCAAAAAGAAACTGTTTGTTTGTTTTGCATTGTAAGATTTTTTTTTTTTAATTTTTCTGAGTTGTAACAGCCTATAAAAAAGATTTAGTCGGTTGTTTTCTCGCCCTAGAAGTTTTCAAAAAACCTACTTGAACTATAAGATCATAGACCCACATCCACTTGCATCAAAGTGCCATCACAAGCCTATTAAAAATTCTTAAAAGAACTAAGAATGTGCATGTGGGAGACAAATATACCTTTGACTTTTTCCACTAACTGCAACTGCAACAAAACACTTATTTAAGAAACAGAACAGGCCTCCTTACGAGTATCATTATAGGACTTCAATACATTCCATGTTATATTTGATTAGAGTCTAGAAGTGGTAGTTAATTACCTCTAATGACTAGCTTTTACAGATTTGATCCCCCTTCCTTGTACACAAATATTGACAGGTCACTTTCTGTATCCTTGTATGAAGAAGAGTGGTTCAGAGTTGTATTATAGCAAGGATTATTAAAAGAGGGTAGGTATAGGGGGTGGTGCCAGGTGGAGGGGTGGAAAGGAAATACCCTATATACTTGAATATAAAGACAATGCCCCCCACTAATTGGATCTTTATACAGAAGACTGATAAAATGGATCATACATTTTCCAGGTATACAAATCTAATTTTGGAAGCTTTGCCTTGAATTTGTCCTTCTCCCACTACTACAGTAGGGAAAATAAGTACGAGAGGTCAGCTAGCCCCCTTGCCGTCCCATTCCCCCCCACCACCTTCCACCTGATGCCCCCATCCCTCCCTCCAATCATAGTTTCATAGTTTCTAGGGT
>NW_017729027.1:21815329-21815618 GCF_001723915.1 Gavialis gangeticus | reverse complement strand
ATTGTGCCCACATCCCCCCACATCTTAGTGTCATCAGCAAACTTGAACAGGGTGCTTTGCACCCCCTCATCCAAATCACTGATGAAGATATTGAACAGTGCAGGCCCAAGGACTGAGCCCTGTGGGGTATCAATCAGATGCAGCTCTCCCTGAGTACATGGAAGTGCAAAAGGAATTTGAAAAATGCTGACCTTGAAATAAACATAGCTGTTGCAATTTACATATAGTACCCATAGAATTAGTTCATCCAGAACTGATGATGAGGAACTACCCCCCCCCTCCCCCAACG
>NW_017729027.1:21809911-21815187 GCF_001723915.1 Gavialis gangeticus | reverse complement strand
TGAATTCACCTTGTATTCAAGTGAATATAATAAGGGGGCCTGCATTAGAGATAATTATTTCAGACTGGATAACCCAACTCTATTCTGAAATATGCATAATTTACTCCTAAGAGCTACTGAAGACACAGATTTCATAATTGTTTTAAAAGTAGCCTATTATAACACCTTAATAGTTATATTTAGAAAGAATTTCCTAACCAAGATCTCACTTGCTATAAATCAAGTAAATTATTTTAGCTTCAATTTAGAACAAAACAAGGAAGACTGCTATCCATTTAAAAATCCTTCCACACTGAAATACTTGTTGTTACCCCTGAGTGTTCTCTTTCTAGACTATACAAACTTGCATCTTTTACCTGTCCTCTTTTTGAGATTAGACTGACTGGCCTAATTCCATTTTTCTCCACCTTTTAATACATTTGTACTATATTTGCCTTTTCTCCAGAATTTTGGATTTCATCCATCTCATCCAAGATGTCACATAAATCACTAATGGCTCAAACTGCTCTTACTAGCTCCTTTAGTACTTTATGATATCAGGTTCTGCTTTAAAAAAAAAAGAAGGTTTTTTTAGCTTAATTCTCCCCGTCTTCTGCCCTAAATTTCAGAAACCAGAACAATTTCAAAGCAACTAGAAATCAATTCAATTTTACGTGCTTCCTAACCAGCTGATTAACTGAAAAAGTAACAGGAACAGCAATTACATAACAATTAAAATGAAGTTTTGCAGGGTCAGATAACCTTTATGCAAAAACACTGTTAAAAAAGGTCAATGAACCATTGATGTTAAATTACTAAACCTTCCTAGTGTTCCCAGTCTGGGAAAAGCTCTTGTGCCCAGTAATTTTAATAGCTTTAATAAATTTAAAGTATTTAAATAGGCTTTAACCTCACAGGCTGTTGGTATTAGTCCCTCCTTACCCCTCCCTCCTGCCTGCCCGTTCCTGAAGCACTGCGCCACTTCCCTTGCCTGTCAGACTGTGCCCTGCACCAAATGTTAATTGGTAATGCATAGCAGATATAAATATATTTATCGTTTAAACTTTTAACATCCCCAGTTGCAAGTTTGGCTAACATTGTTATTTTGTAATCCAATATTTTAGTCCAATGCCATGTGGAACTAAAATAAGAGACTACCTCCACAGGTTCGTTTCATCATAATCCTCCCCAATGTCAGCTGAGACCCTGACAATGGAAGTTCTGCCCATGCCCCAGGTTTGGTTAGTGAAAAATACATGGAAGGTTGTCTTCAGTCATTGTTTCTCAGCTTTGAAACTCCCTTCCCCTTGAAGTCTCTTGGAGACTAAACCTGGCTCTTTCAGAAGTGCTGTAAGACCCTTTTATTTGGGCAAGCTTTTAGCAAGTGGGTTAAGTTTTGGGATATTGTTTAAAGAGTTGTTTTATTACATAGCATATTTTAATATTTTTAGAATGCATCTTGTTTTTACTGTAAGCCACATGACACTTTGGGAGTGTGGTATAAGTCAAGTATGCAATAAAAGTGAACTGATAAAATAATTAGACCTATACTAAATCACTGCAGCCAACACCAAATTTAAATGAACTGACAGCTTGCAAACAGCATTTGTAAATAAAGAATTCTACTCTAGAAATCAGCAATATTCTGAAGCAAAACAATGCTGCAATGGAGCTTAGCTCTGGGTGCTAGGAGGCGGAGCTGGCAACATTTTGGGCCAAGGATTGCTGTAATGAAGCTTAACTCCAGGTGCTAGTCATTTCCAAAGTGGTTCTCACCACCGCAATCACAGTTCCTACCCACACCTCCCATACAGCCACTGCTCTCCACTGCTTGGCAACCTTGCGATGAAGCCCCTACTACCAAAACATCCAGCTTCCCTGGATCTACAGGCCCAACTTAGCACACAGGCCATAACTCCTACCCTACAGAAATGCTTCTAGTTATTTATTTTATTTAGCAAATAAAAATCCAAAGCCAAGCACTAGCTTCTAGTGAGATTCCCACAAGGACTTTTTTTTGGCCTGACACTGGGGGATTAGGAGGGAGGGTAGGGGGGCAGGGAGCATTATTTGTTTTCTTTTATAGATCATCTTGAGGAAATATGCAGTTAACTACTTGGTAAGACTAAACAATAATAAGGACAGGCGCTCTTTCTGCATGTGTTCATAAGAACCCATTTTACATCTTAAAGAATATGACCAAATGCAAGTCTGCATATTTATGAACACACTGTATATCAGGCTCAATGTTATCTTGAGATGCAGCTTTTTCGATCCATCTACGGACATCCAAATCTTCCAATTATTCTTCATATCATTTCAATTGCTGCATCATTCTTTTTTGTGTCCTTTTTAAATGTAGTGTTACCTTGTTAATATTCATCCAGAATACCTTTTTCACCACTTTCCCCTTTTTTAAAATCATAAAAAACAACTGGTTTTCAATGTCAAAAATCCATACACTTTTCACTAGCTACCAGAAAACTATACCAAAAGTAGAACTTTGACCACAGATCAGTGATGCACAACTTCCCTAGCCACTCGTTTAATTTTTGAACAGGCACCTTCAGACTTTTTCCTATACTGCCTGTATACATTTGTCAATCTGTTAATTCTTCTTCATACAAAAAATTTCTCCCTCCACCCCCTCTTCTCCCTGCCAAAATAGACACCCTACTACTGGCCTATTTTGCCGTGATGCCTACAAAAAAACTTGACTACTAGGGACTGATGTTTTGAGAGAGAGTCTACCATGCTGACCAATACCATCTCAGTTTCTTTGTATGGGTTTTCCTTGATTTATGTGGGTTCTTTATATGCAAATTTGCTCTTATGGAAAAATCAGCATAAATGCCCTCTCCCCAACCCAAGCATGGAGTGGGGTGAGTGCAGATGAGCAGAGCCCTGGGTGGTGCAGGGCACAGCACTCACCTTAGCCCATGCTGGAACCATCCCAGGAGCAGCCAACACCAGCTGCCTGCACCAGGGAACAGCTCAGCCCAGGCACAGAGGCGAGTGGGGACAGGTGGAGCACGGCACAGCCCAGCAGCTTTAGGCAGCTGGTGCCGGCCACTCCCAGGGCTGCTGCAGCCAGAGCTGGGGTGAATGCTGCTCTGCTCCCTCTGTTTTGCTGCTTTGTGCAGCCCTGGGAGCAGCACCTTCCCCCCGCCCCTTCCCTAGTCCCAGCCTCACTGCCATTGGAACCTATCCCTATTTGTTACATTCTAAAGTGGCTTTGCCTTATGTGAATTTGATTTATGCGCCATTCTCCAGGAACATGTACTGCATAGAGGGAAACTTGTAAAATCTTTTGCCCCATTATACTTGGATTAAGTTTTCCTTGGAGCATGACTTAACACAGTAAGATCTCAGTCCATGACAAACACAGGTGTGCTACAATACTAGAAACCTGATAAACTTCTCAAAATGGAATGCCCATTCATGTTGTACTTTGGCAACACAATGATCTAAAAGAAAAGCCATTACATGTTCATACCTTCATGATAGACGTCACCACATGGCTTTGTAGATTAATGTAATGAAACTGCTATTTCATCAACTTTGAAGTTTAGCAAAGTAAGAAATATACTTGGAAGGGCTAAGATCTTTTATTAAAAACCATCAACTGTCAACTTATTTAGAAGTTGAGAGCTATTAGGCTGCTCATTAAGTTCTAAAAGAAACTTCAGTTTATGGATATGAAGAAAAGTTTCAAAAATTCACGGTATAATAGATTAAGCAAGCAAGCATTAATCTTCCTAAAAAAGTCCTAAAAATATGCTGATGTCAAATGTGTTAAAATTACTCATCTGCTACATTCTCAGTGAAATGTTAAGTGGACAAGTAATGTACTAACAAGGGAAGGTCAGAGGACTAAATACCTTAAACACAAAGTAAATATTTCTCACCAGATTATGTTCTCCACATGTTAAACTCTCCACATGGATATTTAAAACTCTAAAACAAATTTCATGTAGCTGCACATATAATGGTAGTCTTAAAAATAAGAGATAAAAATCAATTCTCCCCACCCCCACCACACAGCAAAAATGTTCAGACCAATAAAAGCTTCAAGAAACTCATAATAGTAGGTCATTTTACTGCTCCAATTGGAAGTTAATCTTTACTACCTATATGGTCAGATGTGTAACAGTACCAGCAAAGAGTTCAAGGGTAAAAATATTCAGGAGAATCCAATTAAGCTTCTGGATCCATCACATGCTTCCTTTGTAACAATGAATGCAATTCTTCTGCAACCTACTCACAATTTGTAAAAGATAGAACTAGCACTTCCAAGAACTTTTTTTTTGTCCAATATGTAACGGAAGTGGTCCAAGATAGAACAGTCCTCAACACAAGATGTACACTGAAGCAAAAAAAAAAAAAAAGTCCTTGGGGCAGAAATCTACACCTTTCCTTCACTGGAAGCCCACTAAAAGCTCACCTAATTGCACAGTCTAACAAAATAACTATAGAGGGCATGACAGGCAGTCACATTTCTTTAATAGCTAATGCTACTTTCTCAGTGTTTTTTCTAGCTCTTTCCTCAAGTGCCATTTTGTTTCACATTAGTTAAGCACAATACTCCTACAATTTAAAAGCTACCTCAAAGCAAAGTTCTTTACAACCATCTCTTTTTTGGACTCCTTCTAGCCATAGCTGCTCAGTAGCCCCTGTGGAACTGTATGCACAGGATATACTGGTATTGGACTATTTTGGGATAAGTATTCCTATTCCCTCCTTCTCTAAAGAGAATCAGAAAGGTCTTGCATTCTTACTCGAGGGCTTAAAATTCCCATCTTGTAACCCAGGACTCATGTAGACAACCTACTCTGGCAACAGACTAGACCTCATTTCAGACCCTATTTATTTTAGTCAATAAGCCAGAAAATAGTTGCTGAGTAGGAGAGTGCTCTCTCTTTACTACAGCAGCTGAGCTTGCACCTCAGCTGAGCAGACCATGTCCCATGGGGGTTACCAAACCTGAACTCACAATAATTCAAAAAGGGAGGGAGAGGAAGGATAGCAGCAAGAAGAGCTGTAAAACGCTTTAAGATGAGTCACACTGCCGTTTACTTTATGCCCCAAGACAAATCAAAAGGAAATGCATAATAAGCCATATTCTCCACTATCTGACACAACGGATGAGGAGCTACCAAGAAGTAGCTGGGATTCTCCGATGCACTACCACCACAGCTATACCAACTTACAATGCTGGCACAAAGTACTTAACACCTTCTCTCCACTCTATCCATGCCAGAGTTAAGGGTAAAACAGCAAACAACATAGCACGTTGC
>NW_017729027.1:21797676-21804911 GCF_001723915.1 Gavialis gangeticus | reverse complement strand
ACTTAACACCTTCTCTCCACTCTATCCATGCCAGAGTTAAGGGTAAAACAGCAAACAACATAGCACGTTGCTCTATCAGGTCTGCCAGCTCTCTACCAGTCAAGGGTCCTCTCTCTCAAAGCAAGTTCTCGGTGAATACATGCATATTTTACTGTTTGTATAGTGGTGCAAACTGGACAATTATGCCCAGAACCTCTCAATGCAAATTTAGACTAAAATATTCATTTTCAAATAGAAAAGGCTTAGTTATCCAAAAACTTTGACATGGAAAAGTTGTTACACTGAAATAGAATAGGAACTCTGTAAAAAAAAAAAAAAAAAAAAAAAAAAAAAATCGGGAGTTACATGACAGCAAGTGATGACAGATTATGCCAATAGTTTCTGCCAAAAAAGCCAGTTGGACCTAATCAATATATAGGAATACAGTGTTAAGATGTGCTAGGATAGATGCAATTCCCTGCTATTACAAAAAAAACCCTAATCAAATACCAAATCTTGATTAATGGTTGTTTATACTCACTACTACTACAGGTAGAATCTCACTCTGCGTATCAAAAAGCCTTCTAACTTCCAACATTAAAATTTACTCATGGCCATTTTATACCCATTTATTCTTTTGCCAAAGCAGTCCTTTAGCCTAAATGCCGTTCTTCCTGCCTTGGATTTGCTCCCAATATGTTTATAGACTGCAAATATAGACCCTTCTGTCTTTTTTTTTACTAATATAAAGAAACCAAGCTAATTCAGTTTCCACATAAAAGAAACTCTATCCTTTCAGTTATCCTATTGGCCTCTCTAAAGTTCAAGCTTAATTTAAAATGCCAAGTGGATGACCATAAACATATACCAATGTTAATGAAATGGAGTACTGTGTGGTAGTTTCTAAACCTATATTCTGATTCTTAACAGCTATTCCACTATTCATGTGCATAAACAGAGCTTGACCTCAGTATCTTTTAACTTCAGTGCCATCCTTGCTGCACAGCAGCTTGATTTTTCATTCTTTTTATACATGGCTTAAAAGGCTTTTACCAGTTTTAGACCTTGCAAAGGAAAATCATCTTTGCTTTTTTACAATACACACTAACCTTACACTTTCCAACCTCCAAGAGACTTCACTTCCTTATCTTTTCCCCCTTTTTGCAAACTTCTTGCTCCCATCTTTTTCAGTTATCCCTACAAATTCTTCCTTCTTTCCCCACAAGTTACCACGTAGTAAATTATGTTCCATCTGCAATTTAGCTCAATGGATAGAAATGATTACTTCCTCTATATTAAAGTACTGGTTCATCAAGTTTTAGTCAGTTTGGATCAAGATCTAGATGTGTACGAGGGGTTTTTTTTTTGCCCCCCCCTCCTTCCCACAACTAACAAGGTCCATTAGGGACATGCACGCAACTTCTGTGGGCTCCAACACAAGAACATGCAAAATGGGCATCAATGAAACCCAATTTCTTCTTTATACTCCCTTACAATCCAAAACTAGTATTAGGCTTAGTTAAATATTTAAAAATATGAGAAATGATTTTATTTGTCCTAGGATGCACAGCAACTACAAACACAAGAGTATAGGTTATCATCTATTCTTTCAACAATAAATTCATTAAAAAGGAACCTAATGTATAGGGACTGGCAAGCAGAACCTTCCCTAAATGTGAGGTTTTTCAGCTATAAAGTTATATTGATGGAACAAACACTAAGCTAATTTCACCATAAATAACATGTCACCTTCTCAGTCAGGTTAAAAGAATCATAAAAATAGTAAAATAAACTACAAAGATATTGCACATTAAATGTGGAACATGTCAGTCTCTGGTTTGTAGGACACTGCGAAGTGAATCTGTGGAATGCTCCATCATCCCAATACTGACAGTCTGCCTTGTCAATATGGTTTAGTTTTCTTTTGAAAACAATTGTCAAACAGGGAATTACCATATTTATTTCAGTTTTAAGATGACATTGGATACAAGACTACCTCAAATAATTAGATTCTATATATGGAAAGTTTATAAACTGATTATCATTTACAGATATAAAATAGTTATAGGAGGCTTGCCTTCTTTTTGTCCCCCTCCCACTGCTACAGTATGGGAAATAAGACTGGGGGGGGTCAGATAGCCCCCTTGCCCTCTGCTCCCCTGGGTTTCATGGGTCCTGGGATCCTGCAAAAATGTATATGTGGGTTGTTTCCATTACTGAGCACATGTGGCTTTTGGCAGCAGTTTAAGTGCGACAGATAATGTATTTAATGATGTTTCCCTGTATGTGAATATAAAGACAGGGGGCTCACCCCTACTCCCATGCTGACTGGGGAAAAAAACCTGGTTTTGTATTCAAGTAAATATAGTAATATTATTGTCTTGCAACAAAACAGGATCTAGGCAAGTACTGTTTTGGAAAGTACTTTAAACCAGTGTCACCGTGTCATTAAAAAAAAATATAAAGACCATGCCAAATGGGAGCAGCAAGGGGAAGGAGCAGCCAGTGGTTTATTGGTAAAATGCTGAAAACTATTTATTGGCTATAGTTACAATAGATCCATTTCCAAGTTTCACAATGGATGTTTTCAGGTCCTTAGATAAAGGCTAGAAACTACATAGCTAAGCTAATGGCAGATCACACAGATGTTCTTCTCCCTTGCAATTTTATGGTAGTAAACAGAATTGGCTGGAAAATAATTAGAAATATATGCAAGAGGGGCGACTGGCTGGCACATTACAAACTTAAGCAGTTGCAAGCAGCTATAGAATAGTTTTTATAGAGCAGTGGTCACCAACCAGTGGATCTTGGAGCTTCTTGTGGTAGACTCCAAGAGACTCCCAGATCTATCCAAGGCTCAGACGGGGGCGAGTGCCTGAGTGCATGCACACATGCACCCCAACCCAGCAGGTCAGTCTGTGGGGTAGAGAAGCAGTGGGGGCTAGATTGAGGGCCCCATGGTGAGGGACAGTGCTGCAGAGGCAGGAGCAAGTTGAGTAGGGCCCGCGGCTGGGTGGGACTTACCTGCTAGAGTGGCATGCCCCCCCAAATAATTTTTTCTCCCTCTGCCTCCATCTGCACCCGCCCCTAATCCCCTCCCCACAGACTTAGCTGCTGGGCAAGGGGGTGGCACACAGTAGATCTTTGGTTGCTTTTAAAATGCCAGAAGGTGATCTGCTACTTAAAACGGTTGGAGATCACTGCTATAGAGCAGCTATACAGCAAATATGGAGAGTCCAACAAGCAATAAAGCATCATGTCTACAACACTGAGGTATGTAAGGTTTCAATAATTAACTGATTCTCATTCCTTTGACTGTACTGTTGAAAGTTCCACTTGTCATAGATCTGTTTTAGGAAGTCAATTACTATAGTACCCAGATGTCTACAACTTTACCCTGAACCCCACTGTGAAGGATACAGTATAAAACACTTTGCAAGAATGTTACTAAAAGTTAACATATTTTATAATTTGAGGCAAATTCCACAATAAAAAGTATAATTTCACTGCTTTGCTAATCTTTGGCATAGCATTATCTATGTTATAGCTGCTTAACATTTGAACTTGATTACCTACTTATTTAGGAGTATTATATTTTTGCAGATAAAACAAAAACAATGTACTTTAAAACAGATTCTCATGATGAATATGATATTTTTCATGAAATGATTCCATTAATAAAAGTGGGGTAAGAGGTCCAAATCCAGAATCCTACTCACCCCAAATAAATATCTATCCTATATAAAAACAGAAAAAGGAGGATTATCCTTAGTCTCCTGTGTGTATTTCTGCCCGTAAGACAGGATCATCTTATTTGTTTATTGTTCAGAATTGATTAAAATAGATATACAAAGACTAGTAAGCATATAGAAAGCGTTTTTCTGGGCTCTGAGACAGAACAACTCCCAACCAGTCAGTTTTAAACTTTGGTTATCATAAGTCATGACAAATAAATAAGTGTTGTGCTCTTAAAGTTACTTACAGATTTTTGTGTTTTCATATAGTGAAAGTAGGATTCTATGATCTTCAAGATAAATGGGAAAGTCCCCCGCCCCAACTCCCTTCCAAGCCTGTAGTTTCTTCAGAAGCCAAGGATATTACAGATTTAGAAGCTATGATTAAACCTTCCAAACCTGCAAATCAAAAGAGGGTTTTCTTTCCCCCCTTTTCAATGGGAGATATTAATGTGATGATTCAACAGCTAGTGACATTTATCTACCTACTACATGAATTAAGTCAACTTAAGTTACCATAATTCCTGAAATGCTAAAACACTTCCCTAGGCATAGAAACTAATCAAGGTGACAAGTGAGCAAATCTATATGCTCAAGTAAAAGCATCATTATTTTGGGTAACCAATTTTTGCCCTTTAAGCTACAATACTCTTAGTAAAAGGTGGCCCCTTCCATTCTACACTGGATATCCAGTACCATAAAAGACAACTATACCCAGTGACCCCAGAAACTTCAAGGGCAAAAAATGAAAGGAATTAGAGTGACGGCCAGAATCAGAGGGATTAACAAGCAATAAATATGCGCTTCTTAGAGACATTTGGTATTTTGACTAAACAGGTAATATTAATTAATTTAAAGCGTGTGAGTTTGTAAACTGCAAATGTAACTTGCCTGTCATAAGTTTAACCAAAATGATAAAGTTAACTGCTCGTGGAACTGACTGGGCCCCATAGGCAAAGCTGTAGATGTGAGATTAGCTGGCCTGACCGTTTCTGCTCAGGGTTCAGCTTTGATGATAAAAAACTGGATCCAACTGCCTGGCACACCCAACACATTCCAGGAAAGCACATTCCAAGAAAGCATATTCAAATGAAACCTAAGAGGGGTTGGAGCTTAGGCAGAGCAATGTCAATTTCAAACCTAAAGGTGCTGTATTATGATTTGCTTATTGGATAAACCCGAGTCTGGGTAGTAACCTTTTATGATAATTTTTAACACCTTTCAATCCCATAGGGTGGCAGCTATAGGGCAACATTATGAGTGGCTCCAAAGCCAACAGATTAGCATAAGACTAGGTATAAAGAGCACATGCATCAGGTAGCCAGCAGGAAGGAGAGAACAGAACGGTCATTTCTGTTCCACGCCCGGACCCCAGACTCCCAATGTGAGTGAGGATCGGATCCTGATCAAGGGACTTTCCCTGGTAATCCCTCTGACAGCAGCGTCAATTGGGGATGCCTAACTTTGCTGGAATCACTTGACGTGTACCTGGCATTGGAGGGACTATCGATCAAGTTGCCAACCCATGTCTGTCTATCTGTTGTTTTGAACAGCCCAGTGGCTAATACCCTCACAGTGCCCAGTTGGCCTGCAACAGAATTGATCTGTTATCTTGATCATCACTTCTTAGCCTCTTGAAGGCTCAGATCAAGTTTAGCTCTTTAATACTGCATTGCCTGCTTATTGCATTTATTTTTCTGTTAACTGTTGTGTGTGCGTAAGCTATAACAAGTTTGCCTTCACTTCACTCCCAACTTTGCCTCCTCAATCTGAAACTGAATCAAAACAGCCCAGTTGGCCTGTGATAAAACTGATACACTCACAGTGCCTAGCTGGCCTGTGACACTAGAGTCAAGTAAAGGACAGCAGAAAGGTACCCAAAGTATAGATTTGGCATTCACTATTGTCACTGACCATATATTGGAAAAACATTGATGGTCTTTCCCCCAAAATCTATATCCCACTCATTCCTACCACACTGTAAAGAAATCATAGAAATCACAAAATCATAGAATCAATGAGTCTGAAGGGACCTAGACAGATCATTGAGTCCGACCCCCCACCATGGGCAGGAATGAGCACTGGGGTGGGAGGGGTCATAAGACCCCAGCCAGGTGCCTATCCAGTCTCCTCTTGATTTCCAGGGAAGGTGAGAGCACCACCTCTCTAGGAAGCCTATAAGAAATTTAAGTGAAGGAAAGAGATAGGCTCAGAGAGTGGGGACACTAGAGGTTTCCCTAATTAGCTCCAAATGGCCATTCCATGATAAATGGCTAATGGTCAGAAGTAACAGGATTGCAGGGGAAGCAAAACTACTGGTAGAATGTTGGGAAAAGAGGGGATAGAAAAGGAGTGGGCTAATGGAGAAGCGGTTTTACAGAACTTAAGACTCACAAGACAAAACAACCAAAATTTGCCAGTGTAATTCTAGCATTTCAAAAACACTTGCGCACTCATATTTTTGAGCCCATAATTTAAGCCAAATTTATACTGTCACTTTCCCAGCCTAAGTTCTCATTTTCCACACATTTCACTGTCTCAACCCAATTTCCCTTTTTATTTGGCAAACATGCAAAGATGCCATACAATTAACATTGCTCAGAGTAGCAATCCAAGTATTTTTTTGTTTTTAAAACAGAACTGATGAACTCTTGCAGGAGCTTCACATCTTACTTCTCTACAAATAAGGTAGAAAACAGCCAATTATTTAGTTGCGATCTTAGGGACTTCAACTCTCAAAGCAAATAAGATAGTAAAATATTGTCCTTTCTTAAATCAACAGAGTCTAACATTCTGTACTAACAGGTATAATGGCAACTTGTTTTAATATATTTGAGCAAAAAAAAAAAAAAGGGCTATGAAAGCCAAGACAAATCTCCATTCCCACTGATAAGAATATTTTCTGAGTCAGACATTTTAGAATTTACTTTTAAAAATTTAATACATGCTAATGAGGCTTTGCCTGAACCAATTTGCAGCTACACTTCTGCTGTACTCTTAGTAAAAGTTCACTGTTCTTATGAAATATTTTAGTCTAGTGAATGAAAAACTACCCTTGTAACTTCCTTAGCCTGTGAAGAATGGGGTTTTGAAGACATCTTAAGATTATGTCAGTTCAGAACGCAGCCATTTATGTAAAATACGTTGATCACAGACATTAAAACAGCAATGTACAAATACAACAGAGACTAGGAAATTAGGACATCTCTAAAAGCAAGAGCCATAAATAGCAGGGTCTGTTTTACTGCAGAGTAGTGGGCAGGATGGAAGGAGGGTAGGAGGTGCCACTGAGCTGAAGTTTAGGGGTGTCAAGAGCAGGGGGTGGAGGAACTGGAGTCATAACTGCTGCGAATACTCAAAAAGAGAGAGAGGTCCCCAGCTGCTGTTGCTATGGTGTAGTATGCCGGCCTAAGTTGTTGCTACTCTTGCACCAACAGTGTGTCCTCTGGGCTCAGCTACTGCTGACAGGTCATTGGGGGGGGGGGGGGGGGGAGAAGGGAGGTTCTGGCCAAGAAAAATTTT
>NW_017729027.1:21795917-21797666 GCF_001723915.1 Gavialis gangeticus | reverse complement strand
GGAGGGGGAGAAGGGAGATTCTGGCACAGAGAACATTTTGGCACCCCCACTAAGTTGGTATCCAGAGATTGTGCCCCACCTCCCAGCAGTTAGCCTACAAGGGATTTTATGCACAGTTACATTAAAGTAAGTGTTACACAAATTATACAGCTTGTTTCCACTTATAAGGCAAATCTGAACTGATGTTTATAAAAAACTAATATTCTTTATATAAATAGGCTTTACTAACCACTGCTATATTGGTAACGAAGAACTTTAAAAATGAGCAAGAACTTCAATATTAAACTTTGTGCAAACTCCCAAGAAGATGCAAAACGTAAGGAAAAGACTCTTTCATAAGTGGAAGCCCCTCAGGGATAAGAAAAGTCCTGCCATTATACTCCTAAGGATCTAAGTGGCAAGACCACAGCATTTGCTGTAATTCTGCAACAGCCAGTTTTCCACATAGCAGAAAGTCTTCAGGTAATAAGAACAACACAGTAACATGCTTTTTACATTATGAGAGAAAGTCAGTAGGGGTGTGCAAAGCAGGCCATATTTGATTTGGATTCAGCACGATTTGAGGGACAGCAATTCGATTAGTTGATTCAGATCACTGTCCTGATTCGATTCAGCTGAATCCAAATCTGAAGATTCAATGCCAGGTCAGAGAATCAGCAATTCGGCCATAGACACAGCTTTAGATTTTTTTTTTCTGTATACCTTGAGGTACCAGGCCCGGCTTATGAACAGAGATGGTGGGGCAGATGGAGCATCCCACAGAAGCAGACCAGAAGTACTTCCAGTCCACTTCTGGGCCTGCCACTGAGCATACTGCCACGTGGGGCACTCCATCTGCCCCACCATTTTTCATGGTCAAAGCCTCCCTTCTAAAAATCCAGTTCCCAGGTTGTTCAGCATTCTGAAATGTTGTGTGAACAACATTTGCTCAGTTCCCAGTATGGTATCATGAGGCACCTTAGGTGTTCCAGCTTGAAACAATATAAAATTCTATTGTGAAGATTTAGAGCTGGTAGCTGATATGCCCTTAACAAAGCACCTCCAGGGAAAGGGGAAGAAAAAACCCCACCAAAAAACCCTAAAGCACATTGTAGTTCAGCTCTAAGACTGTCATTATTCTTAACTTTGGAGTCACAATTCTGATACAATTTTTACTAGAAGTCCAATATCAGATCAGCACCAATAAAGAAAGTTGACCGTATTGGAAGTCAGATTTTTTTTTGGCTAATGTGGCTGATAATGTGGCAAATAAATACCCCATTCATGCACTTAGCCACAGCACAGCACACAGGTTGGGAGGAGCACATCTTGGCAGCTTGGAGAGCTGCATCCAGCTGGTAAGTCTATGGGGGAATGGGTGTGGGGGGGAGAGCAGATTGAGGTCCACCGCAGTGAGGGAGGAAGTGGGGCTGGGCCTTCAGCAGGGGCAAGCACTGCCCAGGCATAGCAGGGTGCAGGACAGAGCAGTGGCTTGTTAGGGGAGGAGAGGAAGGGGGTGACTCCCAGTGCTGCACACACACGCTGGAAGGGCATGGGGACATGTGACCGTAGATTTGCATGGGGCAAGGGTGGGCTACCACTGTGGGCTGGGGCTGCACCAGGATCTTCCCAGCAGGGACTGGGATGGGCTGCGCTCAGGGTGAGACAGGTGGCAATACTGGGACAGGGGACTGGGGGGATATGGCAAAATTTTGGGATGGCTGCTGCTCCCCTCCATAGTTCCCCTCCCAGCATCACTGCCACCCACTC
>NW_017729027.1:21784200-21795731 GCF_001723915.1 Gavialis gangeticus | reverse complement strand
CCCAGACGAGCCATGGCTCTGGCCCACCCCAGCTGGGCAGCACCTGCCCCAGTCCCTGCTCCAGCCCCACTTCTTCCCTCACTGCAAGGGCCTCGATTTGTGTATCCCCCCTCACTCTTCCCTTCCCCCTCAGACTAACCAGCCGGACACTGCGCAAGCCGTCAGACTTGACACCAGAAATTGGATCAGAGTATGCCAATATGCCTCCTTAAAAGTCAGCTATTGGTATTGCCCTCCCCCAAAATAAATCCATCAGTGCACCCCTAATTGTTACATAAGCTGGTCTTTCCTCCTTCCTCTGCAGAGGCTAAGTAAAACAGAAAAAGGGCCAGGGATTACAGTGGACAATAAGCTGAATAAGCCAACAGTGTGCTCTTATTGCCAAAAAGGCTAAACAGCTTACATTAGTAAGAGTACTGCCAGCAGATTGAAGGAAATGGTTATTCCCCTCTCTTTGGCACTGGTGAGGCCACATCTAGAGCACCGTATCCAGTTTTGGAGTACTCCACATCTGGAGTACTGTGTTCACTACAGAAAAGATGCAGACAAATTGGGGAGAGTACAGCAGAAGGTGCTGAAAATAATTAGAGGCCTAGGGCACATCATTGCTGAAAAGAGGCTGAGGTAACTGGGCCTATTTAGTCTAGTCTAGAGAAGAAAAGACTGAGGAGGGATTTGATAGCAACCTTCAACTACCTGAAGGTAGGTTCCAAAGAGGATGGAGCTGAGCTGTTCTTAGTGCTGGTAGATAACAGAACAAGCAGCAATGGTCTCAACCTGCAGCAAGGGCAGTTTGGGTTAGATATTAGTAATAAAAGCACTGGAACAGGCTCCCCGGAGAGGTTGTGGAATCTCTATCCTTAGAGATTTAAGACCTAGGTAAGACAACCTTGGCTGGGGGTGGTCCTACTTTGAGCAGGGGGTCGAACTAGATAACCTGAGGTCCCTTCCAACCCTAATTTTTCCTATTATTTTTATGGTAACAATGATGTAATCAATAAAAAAAAGCATATTCCAGTCCAAAGGGGTTTGCGGGTAGAAGAGGAACTTGCTACCATAACTACCTATAGCAGGCTTGTCCAACATGCGGCCCACCAAGCCGTTTTCCAAGGCTCAAGGTGCTGTGACGGGAAACTAAAGTAAACAGTTTACTTTCGTTCCCACCCCTTGTCCCTCCCCCAGCCCCTCAGCAGCTTCCTAATCGCTTGACGTTGCTGACATGGTGCAGCTCCTTCCCTCGCCCCTCATTTCAGAGTGTCCTCTCCTAGCCCTGCCCCTCCCTTCTTCATTTACATGCCTGCCCCGCCCTGCACTGGTCCCAGCCGGCCATGCAGGCTACAGCAGATCGCTGTGCAGCTGGCACGGATGCCAACTCGGAGGAATGCTGCAGCCAGGTGTGTGGGAGATGCTGCTGTCACTCCTGCTGTAGCTGTCAGGGCAGGAAGCTGGCACCGCTTCCACCTCCCTGCATCCCCCTGAACCCACAGACATTGTGCTGGGGGTGGTGAGTCGCAGGCCTCAGGGAGGGAGCCCTGCTGGTTGGGCTTGGGCTGCCCCAGGGGAGAGGGAGCAAGGGGGTGTCCCTGCATGTCCCCCTGGCTGCCGAGCCCAGGCACACAGGTGTGGGAGTATCCTCAAGGCTGCCCAGGTGACAGGGAGGACACGGCAGGGTTAGGCAGTGCCCCTTGACCGCTGTGCCCCCAGGCCGGACTGGACAGGCCACGTGAGTGCCCACTCCTGCTGGCCCACTGGGTGATAAAAAGTTCATGATCCGGCCCCACATTCAAAAACGTTGGACACCTCTGACCTACAGGAATCAAACACTGAAGTGGTAAAAGAAAGCTTCCATTCTCAATGTAATGCTGCAACTCATAAGCAAGAAAACTTAAGAGATTCTGTGCAGGTAAGAATTCCAAGTTCATTTAAGACTCTAGAGTTCCATGAAGGAACAAGGGCCACATCTCTCAAAGTATCCCAGTTATTTAGGGTGGCAGCCAAAAGACTAGGCCACAAGAAAGCAATGATATCAAGATGAAGAGCTGAGAAGACAACTAGAGAACCAGCCCTCAGATTCTGGAGAGAGGGTAGTATCAAACAGGAGTAAGAGATGCAACTGTGAAGAACAGAAGTCTGTACACCAAGGACTGTTTTGAACACAAACTGCACAGCCAAAAGGCTTCTAACAAGAGAACTCTGGTTGTGACTACCTTAAATGATCCTTCTTATTGCAGGGCATTAAGTGTAATGAATATTTTAATGGAAGTCTTCTTTCCAAGAAACTGCATTGATAGACATAAAGTAACTACAATCATTCCAGCAGCAAACTAAGAACAGGCCATCTTCTCAGACATGATACCAGACATATCAATCTATGGAGTGAATCAGGACTTTCATTTGGGGCACACAAAAAAAAGAGACAGGGAAAGGACAGTTGGAGAAGACAGTGCCAACAGAAAAACCATAACCCCTCAGTACTAAAGCTGCAGATAAGCACCCATCTCCTAGAAAGGGAAGTCAGCTGGAATAGTCAGTTTAAGAGGAGGTGGACTTCATAGCACACTCCAAGGACCACCCAGTGCACAGAAGTAGTATATATGCTTGGGTTAATGACCACTTAGCTTTTAGTTCTCCCTTTAGGCCAAGGAAAAAAAAAACTTAGATGCTGCATGGAATTCATACTTCTGAAGAAATTCAGAAGACTGAACTACAAAGCAATTCATCCACTTTGCTCCCTTCCCTGTTTGTTTCCAGAAGTCAGAATATTTCATCGCAAGACCTATTTCCACTAAAAAAAAAAGGTAGAGCTGGTATGACAAAGTTAGCTAAAAGTTGGGAGATTTCCAACACCAACCTGCAGAATTCCAATTGATCAGTTTTTTTATGCTTTAATATAAAAAGCGTTAAAGTACTGACATTTCTAACAAGTAAATCAAAGTTTTTCTACAATTATATGTTAGTTTTCTGGTTTTAGTATCACACACCATTAGAAGCCAGGGTAGCGATGAGCCTTACAGACTAAGTGAATCAGAGATACTTAAGCTTTCATGACCAAGAGTTCACTTCACCAGATGTTAAAATCAGAAATGTTAGGCATCACTGATTCAGTTACTCTAGAAAGGTGCACTTCTACCCTGCCTTTTGCCCAACTTCAGACTAACACAGCTAAATACCCCTCTATGTAGAAGGTCCTATAGCAGAGAAATATGTAAATTAACATACATGTCAATTTTTGGCTTTTTACTGGTAAAAACTAGTCTACACATCTGCATGTGAAACAGGCCTCAATCTATAACCCATTTAGACAATTCTAAACATCTAGCAGTGGTTATAGAAACAGCAGGTAACAGCTTAGTTTTCTAGGGCACCTACACACAAAGAGGCTGCTCTGATGCACTTGAATTCCAGTGTGTTATGCAGACTCAATTGAGTCTATTGGTGCACGGTGGTTTCCATGCTCCAGCAGCCTTCTGCATCTCATCTCATGCATCAGTTTCCCCATGCTTAAAAATGGTGGTGGGGGCCCTTGATCTAAAGCTTGTTTGATAAGCTTTAGATCAAGTGCCCCCACCACCATTTAAGCACAGGGACACAGATACACAAGATATGCTAGCACTTTAGAGAGGCCTTCAGAGCTGCTAATTAAAAGTGCCCCCACCCCAAGTATGTGTAAGAATGCCTATAGAGACCAACCTAATAGCTACTTCATGTTCTTACCGTGTAAGAGTAGCCATATATCATTACAGAGAAAGACCAGAAGCCTCAGACTTCCAAAAATGCTAGCATAGGTAAAAAAATGAAGCACATCTTTACTTATAAATACCTAGGCCTCACACATTCATGTATGCGACTGCAGCACCCTATGCTTCTTTCAAGGGTAGAGAATGAGGTGGCATTTTTCATCTATACAAGCTGAAGTAGTAACAGCTATTTAATACTGTTTTGGAGAAATGAGGAAATAAGTTACTTGGTATTAACCACCCCCTGCCCCCAGACTTGGGCCATAGTAGTAAAGACAACATAAAATTCAGAGTAGTTATTCTATAGTAAAAGGAGGAATAAAATGAGAAAACCCAGATAAGGATCTGATTTGTTTTTACCTTCAGGGGTCGCATAGCTCCACAGAATTTTGCCCACCAGCTTTTCTCAATAAACTCTAGGTGTCTCTCTCTTCTTCGAAGTGTCCTTAGCCTCTCCTCCAGTTGCTGTAGGGTTCGCCTGTCCCTTGTTGATAGAGGCCGACCATCTTTGCACTGCCAATCAAAAATGAATGCATGAAAGTAATGGAACAACGAAGTAAATAAAATGTTAAATTTTATTTATAAGCTAACACTAGCAATTGTAAGGGGTCAGAATTATCCAATAGGAACACTGTTTTTGAAACAATTTCCATTTTGACCTTATTTCTACCAGCTCCCCAGCCCTCCACTTCTTCTAAAGGAAGAGCCAGAGTTCACATCAGAAGTATCAGGTAAAGTCAAGAACAATACCAGTTAAACAGACTAAGCCCTCTGAGCAATGGGTTTCAGTCAGCCATAAAAATAACCATAAGAATAGCCGTGAGATTGTCAACCATAAACAAAATCTCTAGGAAAAAAAAACAAACAAACAAACAAACACAGTAGTATAGTAGCCTTAGCTAGCTTTGTGAGCAACAAGTCAGTAATAACTAACTAATCAATTTGACTCCTAGCAAACATTGTACATTTAACTCCCTTAATCCACAAAATGCTGGGCATGAATATTTCAAACTGTATGGGTGAGTTAAATATACATATGCTTTTCATGTCAATACAGAGTAATTAGCACTACATACAAGACATATGAAAAAAGTAGTTCAAACTTTTCATATTCTTACTACAGGTTGAAATGTTCATAGGTTATTTAAAAGGCTTGTAAGTGTTGGTTATTATTTAGTCACTTCATTTTAAATAGCCATATTTGTATCAAAATTGTATCTTAAAAGACTCTAAAAAGGGATTTATAAATTCACCTTTTTCTGCTCTTAAAACCTCTAGCATTGTAAATAAATTAACAATGTACTTCAAGCCTGCTGCAACACCATTTTAAAATTAATAGAAAATTGATTAATTGGGAGTAAATTTAAAGGACACAGTAATTTTGATGCTTATGAATGCTAATAGAGACCTCTCCTTTCCCTACAAAAACGTGTCCCAAACTGTTGCAGCATGTTATCTCTCAAGAGGGAAGTGCAGCAATAGGGGACAGATGGTTCACTTTCAAGAAGTAACTTAGTTATTTGCCTGTTAAAGCAATTAGAATGGCTGTTGCCAATGCAGACCCTGTTCCAAGAGAAGAGTCAGACTAGAGCAAAAACTTCACAGCAGACAAAGCTTCCACAGCACCATTCTAAAGGATTCTCAATGCCAGTATCACTTTGTTCACATAAATATGGACACTACTTAGAAAAAGGCAAATTTCCCAATTTAGAAAAAACCTGGCTATAATTCAAAATGCCAAGGAATATGGCTTTATAATAAAAAGCCACTTTAAAAGTGTGACAACACTCGGAAGCAGATTAGAGTGAGTTAGAAAAAAAAAAACACTTGCTACAACAATTCGCACCTCATGGATATACCACTTCCAAGATGCACACTGGTTGACTTAACAAGTTTCATGAATACAACCAAGCTTTTGACAAGTTTGTAAGCATGAGGACTTCAAATAAAGCTCTTTGCAATAGATAAAAGTGTATTATTTTTATTTGTTCCACAACATGCTTTGAACAACAAAATTTAGTCTTCAGCAGCTATAAAATGCCAGATTGCCAAGTATTTTGGATGGAAATGTTACTCTTCACAAAAACCGAGGCCTTACCTAGTTTATAAACTGAACATACCATTCTACTGCCTTGAGTTTCACGACCCAGCACAGCTCCCAACCCATGGAAGGGAGCAAGCTTTCTAGAAAAGAAATTGGGTAGCTAAAGAACCTAAAACTGGAAGAATAGAGAATCTTAGACTGCTGTACATGTGATTGTGACAACCAAGTCCTGAAGCCTCATAGCAAGGTGCTTTATCTGGACTCTGAAGATAAAGAAACATTCCATTAAAAAAAAAAAATCAGGAGGCACTACCTCATCTTCAGAATGACTCCCAGCCTCAAGAGTTTGGAGATGTGGCTGAAAGTTTTATCTAAGCATTTAAGTAGCTATTGCCCTTCTCTTCACATAGGGTCCAGAATATAAACTTGTGTCCCTCCAGCCTCTTGCAGGATCATCTCCCTCTACAATGCTACTGAAATTACTATTCCAGAATCAGAAGAGAATTATCCATCAGTATTTCATGCACTGTATGGATTAGTACACTTTTGCGACAAATGTTTCTGCTTCGCAGCCAGATACTGGTTATGAACTGGTTCCCAATCTAGCACAAGGATTGAGATTTGTGGAATCAAACCCACCTACTTGCTGACTGTGGTAGTAGGTGTTCAGTGCAGATACTCCTTCAATAGGAATATCAATTTAGCTTGGAAATTGGAACTGGTAGCGACTTGGGAGAAGTTATGCCCTACAGAAGCTAGGAAGTGAAGTTGGGGTTCCTAGTAAGAAAAGAGACCCCCTTTGAAGTCAGGATGAAGACTAAAGAATCCCAAAGGGTTTAAACCAGCTCTGATGGGGAAAGATACAAATCTTCCATTAGATAAGAATTCCTTCCATAATTTTTATCTGAACCACAGAAGTTATTTCCTGTAGTTCCCAGGTGTTAATGAAGTTGAGCCTAGCTGAAAAAAAAAATCACACTCCTTTAATCTTGTCCTCCCTTTTACAATTTCTTGGACTAAACACCAAACACTACCATAATAGCTAGTATCAGGAAAGACAAAATTTTGAACATTACTTAAAAACAACTGAACACCAAACCTTCAGTTTAATCCTTTGTATATGTTGCTCTACATCTTCAATATCTTCAGTGTTTTCTAGGAGTTCATAGGCAGCACTTCTAGTTCCCTTTATCAAGTTTAAAGGCAAAGCAGACATACCATAAGCCTAAAAAGGGCAAGAAGAGGCATTAAAATTATTACCAATGCAACACACAAATATCACCTCATAGATGTACTGTCACCTTCATAATGGTATTTCCATTTCTTCTTCTCCCTTCCTGTTAGTTTGTTTCAAGAACCCACCATCAGCTTTTTTCCATAATACCTTGCACAAAAGCAAGTCTGTGAAATAACCTAGGTGACAAATGTTCAATATTGTCCTAGATTCTATTATTAGAGGAAAAGCTTAAGAACTGTTAAGTTACAGTACACATCTATTATCATTGTGGAAATCCTGGCCTTTGGAACCTTATTTTGTCCTGTGGTATTCTGGTTCAGTCAAAAGTTACCTTTTTCCAAATCTTACCCATCAAAAAGATAGATATAACCAAAAGAGAATGAAGTAGAGCATATAAAAAACCTGAAATTCTACAGTAAAACAATGCAAAAAGTAAAACACATGCAAAAGAAAAAACACCACTTCTAATGGGTAGTTACACTGATAACTCTCAACTTGCTCACCATCTAGTCCTATTTAATTTTCTCACTATGTATTCTGTGATAAAACACTGGTTACAAGTCTGATGTACCGGCAATTCTGGAAGTAACATTTATTAGTAAAGGAACATTTATGAGTGCCATTTCTTATGAGAGCAAAGGAAAAGTCTTGAATATTAAGGTCTGCTATAAAAGTTACATTTATGCCATGATTAACATATTCAATTGCAGCATAAATTAAAAGGATGCCACATGTGCACCCATTTTAGAAGGCAACATAAAACAAGCCACACAAAACCATTCAAAATAAAACATTTTATGGCTTGTATGTCATGTTAAATTAAACATGTGATGAGGCCAGAGCAAACAATTAGTTGCCCATTGGTCCTGGACCTGCAGGCACACAGAAAAAAATCTTAACTTATCCATGTTTTACCAAACTATTCAGTGAAAAAATGAGAGAAGTGATTTCAGAAGCACTCTAAAAGGGACCTAATCCATCCCCTCACCCCAAAACAACAACAACAACAACAACAACGGTTGTCCAAACAACTTTCCTGCACCACACAGACTATGTAAAAACTAATTTCCCTGGGGGACCAGGGAACAGGAGCAGTGTCATACAGGTCTCCAAACAAAATTGCTGCAAGGATCCAGACAAAGCTATCTGTACCAAACAACATATTGCAATGGGATTCAAGAACATGTTTTGTTTTGGGGGGTTTTTTTTGCAAGACAAAAGCAAGTAGGTCCAATATTGTCCTTGCACATGAAAAATATTTCACTAAACTTTAAATTAACATAATTCTCTTCCTTTTGATTTATTTGACAGTTTTAGCACCACAAAATATTTCTTTGTTTATATAGCTATCACCTTTTAGGCAGCAGTTACACCTATGGCTTGCATTGCAGCAGGCTTAGTATGAAGCATTTAAGAGAACTTCATTCCAGCTGACAAATATGTTTCCTCCCTCCTCCTCCACAAGGACAGCTTAAATGAAACCATCTGCAGGAGCACTTACTAGCTATTCCCAATAATATTAGAAACTCTAGCAAAAATCACCACAACATACTGACTGCAGAAGAACACCCACGTGACTTTCTTTAGCTGTGGAAGACAAACAGGTAGTTTGTCTCCTCGTTTAAAAGACTTTGTACAAACATAACCTACTGTTTGGGAACAGAGGTCTCTTGCCCAACACCAATAAAACTGGTAGCGAGGGAATATTGTATATTTTGGGGTCATTCTAGGACAGTCACTCAGCTGGGAATCAGCTGAGCCATAAATAAGCTTCCACCTACAAGATGCATCACTTCAATTCAGAAAAAGCATTCTTCTAAAATTTTAATCTAAGATTTTTTTTCAAGTAGATAGCTCATTTCTTCCCACTAAACAGATTTTGGTGCTTCCTTCTTGGGAGCAAATCTATATCTACTACTGCAATTAAGCTACAGCTTCTCTAAATTATAGGCATGTCCAGTGATGCATCCTGCCCTCGTGACTAGAAAGCAAGCTTGGCATCCCCAAGAGTCATTTTCAGATGTGAAGTTTGAGAAATAAAATAGAAACAAATTATTCCCCATGACCATTATCTGGCATTAACCCACTACATAGGGAAACTGTAGTCTTGCTCAAGGAAGGTTAACATACAATGCATGTGAACAAGCCAATTTAGATTTCTATTCCTTCAGACAGTCCTACATCAGTGTCCCAGCTGCAAATTACTTGCTAGTGCATAAAGAGATGCTGTTAGACCACCCAAGAGCTACCAGATACCTAATGATAATTTCCTGCCCACACACAAGCCAGAAGCCACTTCAGCTGAACTTCTAGGAACTGAATAACCCAATATTTGTGTCTAAATCTATCTCTGACCCATTTCCCTAAAATGCTTTGTGATGCACTTTGTTTGCAGTACTCAATGAAAAGAAACTAAAACCACATGAACTAAATTTTTTATAGCAAAAGTATTGAAAACTACTATTTATTTGAATATATGGCTATTCATTGGGACAAAAAGGTGATCATCCTTTTGCTTAAGAGCTGCAGTTCTAGAAGATGAAGTACTGATTTTCTTTTTGCATCTGTTTGAGATGTAGGAGATGCAAATGAAGTCTTGTTCTCTGCTAGTTTCTGTCTTCTTGCCCATGTGTTATTCTTGTATTTAAATACTTGTTCTGTGATGCTAGGAACAACTTAACTCAGATAAAAGAATAAGAGCAAACATTAAAAAAAATATATATATAAAAGCACTCAAGTGTCAGAAGGGTCCAAGGCTGCATACAATTTACTTATCAATGTTAATGCTACCCTAGCAACCACACCCATCTAATTTAAGCTTTCTGCTGAGGCCTTCAAAAGAGTTCTTTATTCTGAAAAATTTGCACACAGTGTAACATCCATATTTTGCACAAAATGGATGAAAAAATTGCATCCAATCTATACTAAGGGCCTGCAAAAAGCTATGACAGCCTAGTATTCTATACAGCAGAGCACCTAAACTTATGTTTCTGGATGTTGCTGAAGATAAGCAGATGCATTAATTCCCAGCAAAACTTTTTCTAGAATTCTCTTTACATTTGAGTATTTCTGACTCAAGTACTTCAGGTTACTCTTTGCTGTAGTAAAGTGACCTGCCAGACACCTTAAGCAAAGAAGTGAAAACAGAAAAAAAAAAGGGATTGTTTGAATTACAATCCCAGTCTCTCTGCAAATGTTTATTACAGAGGGTAACAACCTACAGCCCTCATCAACATTTGATCTAGCTTGGGCAGCCGCACAGCAGGCACTTTCCTCGTGTCACCTGAGGGGGTGGGGGAGATAATGGTAGTGGTGTGTGAGCCCTAGTGCTCACCCACCCGCCTCGGACCTGGGGTGGATCATTTTGACCTGCAGCCTAAAAAGAAGTTGCTGAACACCGATCCATTGTGCAACTGCCTACATTAAGCAAGTAGTGTTTACAAGAACAAACATGCACACCAAGAGAACACGCGTACCACAAAATACCCTTGCCCTCAGCACTCTGTAACAAAAAAACAAAACACTCAATGCCTTAAATACAAGAGGCCAGAAACAGTAGGAACAGGCCACGGTAGGGGAGAGACCAGAATTTCACCATTGGACAACCTGCAACAACGAGGAATTGCATGGCCAAACTATGCCCCACAGAAGAAGAGAAAGACAAGAAGTCTACCTAAAAAACTAATTCCTCCCCAAAGCCAAGTCTAGTTTAACCCGGACCATGTGAGCAAGCTAAAATTGCTCAAATTGCTTCCTCGGTACAATAGTAAGCAACAGTGCACCACACACCATCACCGATACCCCAGAGGAAGGTAAAAAGCAGAAGCCAACAACAGCTGCCCTGCCACTTGCTCACTGACCACCCACCACTAGAGTCTGTGCCAATACTGGCCTAAAAGGTAAAAAGAGCTACTTAACTGGTTTCCACCCTGCCTCCTAGGCCAAGGCTCAGTGAGGATCTAGGTCAGGGAACTTCTGGAGGGACTAGACGAATTTTTAAAATCAGCAGGTCCGGACGATCTCCATCCCAGAGTGCTGAGGGAATTAGCAGAGGTCATTGTGGGACCCCCCAACAACTTTACAAGTACTCGTGGTGCTCTGGTGTGGTGCCAAGGGACTAGAAGAGGGCCAAAGTGGTTCCCATCTTCAAAAAAAGGGAGGAAGGAGGACCCAGGAAACTATAGGCCAGTTAGTCTTACCTCAATCCTAGGTAAGCTTTTTGAGAGAATTCTTCTGGCACATGTCCATGAGGGGCCAGCAGGGGAGATTATGCTTAGGGGCAACCAACACGAGTTCATTAGCGGCAGGTCCTGTCAGACCAACCTGGTGGCCTTCTATGACCAGATCACCAAATCCTTAGATGCAGGGGTAGCAGTGGACATAGTCTTCCTGTACTTTCAGAAGGCCTTTGACACCATCTCTCACCCTG
This sequence comes from Gavialis gangeticus, assembly GCF_001723915.1. Lineage (NCBI taxonomy): Eukaryota > Metazoa > Chordata > Crocodylia > Gavialidae > Gavialis > Gavialis gangeticus. Next base: position 21,784,284 of record NW_017729027.1, on the reverse strand, counting down.
TTCTCATTTAAAAAATTGGGGGACTAACTGGCTGGAGGGCTGCACCCAGAGTGGTGGTGGGCGGGTCATTTTTTGACCTGGAGG
>NW_017729027.1:21777551-21779200 GCF_001723915.1 Gavialis gangeticus | reverse complement strand
CTGTTTACAAACTAGTCGGGGGGGGGGAGGGATCAGCAGGCATTGGGGGAGTCCCTATTCCCCCCCGAGCACTACCAGGGGTGACTAGAAATGATGGTCACAAGCTGGCAGAGGGTAGATTCAGGCTAGACATCAGGAGGCGCTGCTTCAGTCAGGGCGGCTAGGATCTGGAACCAACTTCCAAGCAAAGTGGTGCTGGCTCCTACCCTGGCGGTCTTTAAGACAAGGCTTGACAATCACCTTGCTGGGGTCGTTTGACCCCAGTACTTTTTCCTGCCAAGGCAGGGGGTTGGATTTGATGATCTGCTCATGTCCCTTCTGACCCTACAAAACTATGGAACTATGAATTTATGACAAATAACCCTATCTTCTGAAACATTTGCTGAGAATATAAAATCTGGTCTTAATTTCTTCTCATAATATAGGTTTTCCATTCCCTAGCAGCCCTTCTCTGATCACGTTCCAGTTTAATCTTTTTTGAATGTAGATTACCAGAAGGCAATATACAACAGTCTAAATAAAGACAAATCAAGACCATGTATAAATGTACTAATACATCCCTATTAAAAATGCTCAATACTTCATTGAATTACATCCGCCTTCCCAAAACCATATCACATTGGCCATTACACCCAGAAAACTCCCCTCCTCAGTCGCTTCTCTCTACCCAAAAGCAAAAACTTCTTGGTACTGCAAAGTTTTTTCACAAAATGATATTAAGTTTCAACCCACTTCTATTTCCCCAATGTACTACATTATTTAATTCTTCCATACAATAATCTGGTCCTCCTTAGTACTGGTTGCCTCCTAATGGTCTCAGATGCAAATTACATTAACAACCCAGAGGCAAGAATCAGATGGATGCTAATAATAAATACCAAGCAGGATTGTCTCAAAACCTGGTCTCAAAGAACCCAGAGTACACTGTATCTTGATCACTCCTCTTTCAGTAGAGCCTGTCAATCTTTCCCTTACAGTTTCTAGTCTACTTTCTTTTTTTTTTTTTTTGAAAGTCCCCACCCACCTTTAAATCATGGTTTCTTTTGAGGCACTATATCAAGTGCCTTGTTTAACATGTAGGCAAGAGAGAGATTCACCACATTTCCCTTTGAGGAATTGGTTCTTAAAGAAAGATTAGGTTGGTCTGAATGTTTTTGAAAGACAACCATGCTGCATATGCCCCATTTTCTGCTTACGTCCACTTCAAGTGATAAGAGATATAAAAAGGAGAGGTAATTTATACCCCAAGTTAAAAGTGTGTCCATTTAGTTTTATGAAAACATTTAATGTAAAAAAGTCCCCCCCCACCAAAAGGTGGGGGCTGGAAGGAGTTAACACATCAGCATTTCAGATATTACATGCCCCACCCACCTTTTCTGTGCAAACAAAACAAGCTTCTTGTTACACTGCTAATCTCTGGTTACCTCTTTTAGATTCATAGATTCATAGATTAAGGGTCGGAAGGGACCTAGTAGATCTTCTAGCCCGACCCCCCGCCAGGGCGGGAGAACAACAAAAAACCCCAAAAAGAGAAATGGGACTCAAACGAGTCCAGCCAGGTAGGCATCCAGCCTCTTCTTAAAGACCCCCAGGGTAGGGGCCAGCACCACTTCCCTTGGAAGTTGGTTCCAGCTCCTAGCCGCCCTAAC
>NW_017729027.1:21774920-21777299 GCF_001723915.1 Gavialis gangeticus | reverse complement strand
CTATCACAGCAGGGAAGTCCCGGTCCCTGCACAAGAAAACGGAGGTGAAGAATTGGTTAAAGAGGTCCGCTTTCTCCTCTGACGCAACCACCAAATTGCCCAGCGTATCCTGCAGGGGTCCCACATTACCCTACCCTACACATTACTCTAGACCAGGGTGGGCAAAATATGGCCTGCAGACTGGATCTGGCCTGCAGTAGAACCCTCAGCCCCAAACAAACCAGGCATGGGGTCAGCCCCAGCTGTGGCATGTGGCCAGTCCCACTGCCCCTGGGTGCACAGCGACACTGAGGTGGGCACAGCAATAGGAAGCCAGGCAGATGCTGTTGCTTCCTGGCTGCAGTCTCCACCTTCTCCGCCAGCTAAAGCTCTGGCTAGGGAGAAGGGTGGAGCTCAGGGCTACAGAGTATGCTGGGGTACTCTGGTTTAACTTAAACCAGGAAGGGGTCTGGGACAGAAGTTCCAGAAGCCAGTTTGGCCCAAATCAGTTAAGTATAACACTTGATCTGAGCCTTCAAGAGGCTGAGAAGCGATTGACTTTTATTAGAAGATGTTTGGATTGGGAATCCAGAAAAAAAGATGACAAAGCTGATATGGAAATACAAAGCGCCCGAGCGAGGGACTAACAATAGAGGGATGGGGGAGAGGAGGGGAATGCGACTAGGTTACAAGCGATACAATGTTAGCCAACTAAGCCCAGTTACTACACTCAATCAGGTTCATCTAAAACCAGTTTCAAAATGGCTGAAACTGGTTTATGTGCACTGAACTTGTGTTCCATTACAGGTTTAAATTAAATTAGTTTCTGATCACTTAAACTAGTTTGTGTATGTATGTAACTTCTGTCCCTTGCCTCAATCCCAGCCCCACCCACTTGTCCCACTCCTGGATGCTGCTCCCCACATACCTGTGGCCTCACTCCATCCATCCAGCTGAGCACAGGGCAGAGCCACTTATAGAGCTCTGATGAGCTGTTGTGGCCTGGGGTTGAGGGTGGGAAGGGAGCATGCCAACTCAGCTGGGGTGGGAGTAGAAGGGAGGAGCTCTATATTATTTCTATATCATGTAAAGAAGTTCTTATTAAAAAGCTTGTAACTATACTAGACGGTGTAAGTAAAGATACACATCTCCATTTTACAAATGCACGCAGCAACAGAGTACAAGCGTTAACTGTGATTTAGGAAGCTCTCACACAAATAAATAACTTTCACTGCATCTTCAGTAAGAGAAATAATTATTTCTATGGTAAATGATGATGATATAAATCATTACTGGCACTCTGAACAGCTTTAAGATACTGAAGTATCTAGGAGTGGTAAACCACACAAATCACATCTTTTTGGCCAGGTCAGTTTGTTACTTTATTTTCAACTTTTCCGAAGTCCAAATTCAAGTTGCCATAATCTAATTCCATTCTCTAAATGCAAGTTTTGGCAAACTAAAATATTAAAAAAAAAAATATCTGCAAACAGAGCAGACCTTAAGTTAAATCTATTACTTCATCTTACCCTAACGGCTCCCATCCTTATTGACAAATCTTTTTCTTAGCAAAGAAAGCTAGGTTAAGTACTTGTTCTCAGCTACATGATACATACCTCAGGGGTAGAGAGGCTGGACTGCCAGTTTTAAGCCTCTAGACTCTGAACATTCAGGCTATGTCCACACAGGCAGGCATGTGTGCTTACAGTAGCTCAAAACAGCAGGCATAGAAGTGTGCCAGATATTTGTGCCTCAGCACATGTGCCTGAACATGCAGTTTGGTGTGGGGCAAGTAGTGCCCCTTGGGGTAAACTGACCCTGCCAAGCTCCTCCTAGATCTGCAGCCAGGGGAGCTGAAGGCTGGGGCCAGCACCACAAAAAGCTGCCCTAATGAGGAGCTCAGGGCTACTTGCCCTTAGGAACTTCTGAGACCTGACCACCACCTGTGCCAGCTGGATTGCTGCAGCAGCTCCAGTTTGAATGGCCCCCGTATTCTCTATCCACTGCAACAGTCTGGCAGTGGTGGCTGCTGCTTGGCTGTGACCTGCTGCCACTTTAGACCTGAGGCCCCATGTCTGCCCACCTGCCACATCCAGATGGGAACCTCATAGGCAATGCAGCAGAGCTACCTGCAACCTCTGGGCCAGTTGCTTTGGCATTTGCTTTTGGGTTTTTTTCCCCTCCTAAAAAACAGAGCTCCCCATGACCCTCTCTCTAACCAGGATGTAGGGACAGCTGCCCCTACAGCCACAACTCCCATCCTGTCTGGAGGCTGGACACAGAGGGTGGGTAGGTATACAGGGTTTGTGGGGGGAGGGAGTTAAGGGGAGGGTGCCACCCCCCTGCAGTGCACAGCCCCTGGCACTGCCAACAGAAGCCAGCTAAGCCACTGGCATGATC
>NW_017729027.1:21769174-21769920 GCF_001723915.1 Gavialis gangeticus | reverse complement strand
TTGTGGGGGGAGGGAGTTAAGGGGAGGGTGCCACCCCCCTGCAGTGCACAGCCCCTGGCACTGCCAACAGAAGCCAGCTAAGCCACTGGCATGCTCAGGGCCTGCTGCAGGCGCAGCACCACCTGAGATCTGGGGGCTGCACATGGTGAACAGAGCCAGTCCAACTACATCCACAGAATCTCATCTGGGACTCCTGACTCCCTGTGGTTAAAAGTAAACTTTCCCAGATGCAGCAAGGCAAAAGCCTTCTGGTTTCACAGTTTGGCTGTTCAGAAGCTGACAGATGAGGGAAAATACACACTTATATACATTAAGATGGTCCTGCACAGAGCTTCCAATATATCACTGTTTTTTACTTAAAGCACATGATGCACTGTTTATACTATTTGAACAGAGGACCAGCGTTATCTGAAGGTCTGAAAAGCCAAATGCTGACAGTATAGCCCAATATACAAGCGAAAGATGTCAGCTTCCTAGTTAAAAATCGAGACTGCAGTCTCATATGCATATAAGGAATTCATAAATCTCAAATAAGATCTATAAACTGTACATATAGTGCCTAAATCACCACTTTATCTTCAAGTTCTGACTTGTTTTGGAAGCTTCCCAGAGTAGGTGGATTTAGTGAGTACTGCTATAGACAGTTATCCAAAAATCACCTTACTGCTCTGAAAGAGGGTAAGAATTAGCTTTGAAAACAGTGAACTTCAGCAAATGTTTATTTTTAATGTCTGTCACTGATGGAA
>NW_017729027.1:21765894-21769058 GCF_001723915.1 Gavialis gangeticus | reverse complement strand
CCCCCCCCCCCCAACTGTACAAATATAAAAAAAAAGTGCTTCTGCCCCATAGTATTTAAGTTAGGTAGAGGACCAGAACCTAAAGTCTACCCAGCTGGTAGTGTTAGCAGGTCACAGTAGGACCGGAGCAAAAGAGACATACCAAGCAAAAGTTACAATCACATTTGAAGTTTACTCATTTTGTGAAAATCTTTTTATCATTCAGGTCACATTGAATAATTTGGAGCATTTATGATCCAGGAAACTGGAGATACGTCACCCTAGGTAAGCCACAGCCATCTTTCCTAGACTGATCTTCACATCTTGTTTTCAAATTAAACATTTAGTTTTTCTATCATCCTATAGCTACTTCCTTCCCATCTGCATATATATAATAAACTTTTCTTTCATTAATCTTCACTGAAGCTCACATATTGACTTTCTTATGAATATTTTTAATGCCTACCCACAGAGGAAACTATCCATATGTGGTCTTCTATCAAGGACCTAAAATTTGTCTGAATAATTAAAAATGAAATTAAAATTAATTTTAAAAAACCCACTATGAAGTGCTTCTATCATGTTACTTTATGCAAACAGTAATTAAGTGAAACCAGAAATCCTTACTCCAGTTCAGATTTGAAAATGCAAATTAGAAAGTGCAAATGACTTGGCTACCACCACACATTATGAAAACAATAATTAGCAAACATTTCTCCTGAAGTCTGTTTCCTTGCTTCTGGGCATCACTCGTGTAACAGTTTTTCCTTTCACATGGAAATGTGCATACTGATCAAGTGGGCAAGCATGCCTCCAGGTTAGGTGCAGAAGGGGAGAATAAGCCAGTGTCCCCTGCACAGATCACCACAGTTAAAGTGGGGGAAAATAACAAGCATGTCCAGATTACATGCCTGTTGCTGCTGTTGTTGTGCAGAGCTAAAAGGATCATAGTGCAGCCTTTTAGCATGCTCCAATATGCTGGATAAATTCCATCCCCTTGACCAACATTCCCAGTTACCAATGCATGCAACAAATAAGAATTCAAGTTTTCAGATTAAAAACTTTGGGCATAAAAAAGAGCCAAGCAACTTATGCCACGTCTTGATCTGACTGCACAAACTAGCTACGTTCCTGTTGATGCACTATGTATAGAAGTGCTAAATATTGAAGTTCGACTATTATAATCCCAGAAGAGTTTACTGGAATTAGTGCAAGTACAAAGGAAGTTGATGCAACTATCTGAATCCCTCCTCACATGGCAGCTTTAGGGGGAGCCTTGTCCTGTACTGGAATCAGTTATAGCTTGACCAAATTTTACTGGTGTCAAATGACAAAAAAAAAAAAAGTTATAGGTCCCAAATTTTCCATCATTAGTGCAGCCATTTTTCCCTGATGCTGTACAGAAAGGACTCGTACCAATTAATATCTAATTGGAACTACACCACAATGATAGCCAGGAGCAAGGAAGAGCCACATCAGAAGACATCCAAAGCATACAGGTTGGTGAGCTGTATGCTTCATCCCCAGTCAGTCTTTTACCTGCATTTGGAATAAAATACTTAACCCTTTTGTGTTCAAAGTGCCACAGCATGAATACAAAGTGCCAAAGCCTTAACATGCTCCTACTGTATTAAACGTTTAGTATTTTAGAGCCATTACGTTATCCAGTTAATCCTGTTTATTCAGGTGCAAGACTTAAGCAAATTCACAATTTTATGGGTTAACTGCTCCCTCCTTTTATCCTGCAGTATTATATCCAGAGATGCCTCCAAGGAGGACAAAAATCAATCTCCTCTGTGACTTCAATGCTGGACATGCCGGTGCACCCCCAACCAGCCGTGCTCACTGCTTAGGCAATGGGGAGGCAGAAGTGCCAGTGCCCCCACTACAAGCACCAGCTGATAGGTGCAGCCACTCCCAGAAGCGGCCGCAGCCATTCCCAGAAGTGGCCACCGTGGGATCAGCCCCAGTCAGTGAGACGGGTCACAGGGGGGCCTTGCACCCCCTGACTAAGGTGGCACCAGTCACGTAAAGTCCATGTTAGACAAGCCATGTCAGAAACTGATGACTTCTGGACAGATTATGAATATCCAGCTTTTCCCAAGACACCAAAAAATTACCAAAAGCAAAAATGTGAAGAGCTCAACACCAAAACCCCAGGACTCAAAGATCTGAAAGGATCTCCAACAGCATCTTCATGAAAAGCTCTTTGCCATGTCCACAAATTAAAGCAACACTGAGGGACTCTGGAAGGTGTTTTAAATCCCTTCCATATAGCCCATGCTGAATTTATTGGCTATGCCACCAATCAGCATCTCTCATTGAACCACTTTTAGTGTTGAGATCCAAGAGCTCCTCAACCAGAAGGGAAAAGGCCCATTCTGCTTGGCAAGATAACACCACTGCACCTCAGCACGCGATGACATAAGGGCTCCTCAAAGCCAAAGTTCAAAGGAGGATCTGGGAAAGTCAAAAATCTCTGCTCTCTTACATAGGATGATTACACTCATCTGGTTTTGTACAAGCCTCAGGAACTTGATGTACTTTTCAGGGCACTGAAATCTGGCCAGTACTTTCCACAAGGCTTCACAATTGATGGAATCAAAGGCCTTAGTGAGGTCACATACAAGTCCTGATGTTGTTCTTGACACTTTTCTTGGACCTGGTGGGCAAATCACATCATGTCATCTGCCCTACAGAATGGTCAGAAACCACACAGATTCTGCCAGGACTTCCTCAGCAACAGGTCCTATGTAGTGGACTGGAGACCAATCTATTTGTCATCTGAACTGGGGTTAAGCCAGGATGCATCATTACCCCAACTCTATTTTTTATTTATTTATTTTTTTGACAGTGATCCTGATTCTTGTTAAAGGACAGCCTTTCTGTAATTGACAGTGAACAGCCATCCATCTCTTTGGTATTCAGTCTTGGATGTTTTTGCTCAGAGTCCTATTCAAAACAACCATTCTTAACCTTCAGTACACTGATGATTGTACCATCCTTGAACACATTAACAAAAGCCTCCAGACTGCTTGATCTTTTCAGAGAAATCTATTGAACTTTAGCTTTCTTGATGGGCCCAAAGTATCACCCTGCCTTGGGCCATGAATGTGACCCCATTCCCCAAATTACCACCAAGAGGAAGACCTTCTAAGCAGTTGAGCACTCCCCCCCACCCCCCC
>NW_017729027.1:21765547-21765862 GCF_001723915.1 Gavialis gangeticus | reverse complement strand
CACCTCAGAGTGAACATTAATGGAGAAGATCTAGCACAGGATCCAGTGTACAAGTGCCTGCTGTGGGAAACTGCTTTGCCTTGTTGTTCTGGAGACTGCGATGAATGAAGGCAAGACCCAGGTCTACAATGCAATCATCATCTCCATCTTCCTCTATGGGTGTGAACATGGGTTATCTACCATATGCATCAAGAGCCTGGAGAAGTATCATAAACATTAGCTCTGGAAAATTCTCTATATCAAGTGGGAAGACTGCCATACAAAATACCAGCACCCTTGCTGAAGCCAAATGTTACCAGCACTGAGTTGGTGATC
>NW_017729027.1:21759314-21760547 GCF_001723915.1 Gavialis gangeticus | reverse complement strand
TGGGAAACTGCTTTGCCTTGTTGTTCTGGAGACTGCGATGAATGAAGGCAAGACCCAGGTCTACAATGCAATCATCATCTCCATCTTCCTCTATGGGTGTGAACATGGGTTATCTACCATATGCATCAAGAGCCTGGAGAAGTATCATAAACATTAGCTCTGGAAAATTCTCTATATCAAGTGGGAAGACTGCCATACAAAATGCCAGCACCCTTGCTGAAGCCAAATGTTACCAGCGCTGAGTTGGTGATCCTGACGTACCAGAGTCCCTGGACCGAACATCATGTGCAGATGCCTGACTCAGCCCCCAAAACAAATGCTCCACTGCCAACTTAGTAACACCCTGAGGAAACACTACAAGAAATATCATGTGGAAGGCATACCTCAAGAAAAGAGATTCTAGTATCAAGTGTTAGGTTGGTAGCCAGCTCCTCCCATCTCAACAGCACTGCAGCCTTAATCAAGTGGCATCCTGCTTCTAGGTAGTGTTTTGCTCTCAAAGCAGCGAAGAAAGCATGAAACATCCCAACCTGCAGCTTACTTTCCCCTGCAGAAGAACCTGCAGACAGAAGTGTGGCTCAATGGTTGGATGTTTAAATCACACCTCAAGATGCATCAAGGAGCCATAGTAAAGATTCTTCTGGAATCAAGGGATTGCCAAGGACAATGGACTTCTACTCCATGGCACAGGAGAGAGAAAAAAGAAACAACAGCATCCAAACCTAATAAGTTGGATTTGCATAGTACCTTGCCCCCTATCCCAAGGAAAAATGCATTTAGATTCCCCTCAGTACTTACAGCAGTAGCTTCTTCAGGAAGACAACATATCTAGTAGGTTCATATTTATATAGTGTTAAATGCAATTTACAGAGTTTAAGAGCTTATGAGCTTCCCAGTTTCTCTTTATTAATGAGGACATGCATATCACCAGCCCTCTCTCCCCCACCCCTGCTCCCCCCATTATTTGAATCCCCTAAATACACACCAAGGTAAAGGAGCTAAAAGTCTATGCCAACCACTAGAATTTAAGATTGGATGAGTTTCATTGGCTTCTCCCCCAGGTAAGGTTGCACAGTTGTCTATTCACTATTATATATTCACTTCCATTTCTCAATTGTCCAAGTAAAAAAGGAGAAATCCTAAGGGAGAAAGTTTCTATGGGAAGGAGACTTCCCTACTGTCTCCATTCTCTCTCTTCCCCTTAAAGTCCCACCTCCTACCTAGGCTATCCAC
>NW_017729027.1:21750868-21759257 GCF_001723915.1 Gavialis gangeticus | reverse complement strand
GGGGGGGGGGGGGGGGGGGGGGGAAATACCAGTTACGTCACTAGAATGCAAATTCTATAGTCCTCCCCACCCTCTGACATGGCCCAAATCAGACTGCCCCCCACCCCAAGTAATTCTGCTCCTTCTCAGTTGTACACAAATCAAGTCATTGTAGGCCCCCACACCCATAGGCTATACCCCTCATTTTGTAAAGTAACTCTAGGCTCCTGAAAGATGTGTCAAGGCCTAGAGGCTTTTTTTTAAAAAAAGCCCTTTTGTTTTTGCCATTTTTCCAAAAGCAGTAAACTTCAAGCAACTCTTTAAGATTAAATTCAACTTTCCTAAGTTTAATGGTAGGTTCCGTTCCATCATTAGATTTTTTTAAAACTTAATTTAGAAGTATATTCTCTTTAAAAGCTGAAATCCTCTTTTGCCTGCCTAAGTAACATAAAAGTAGGCTAGGACAATATTTCATGTAGTGTGATTTCTGACCATTACCTCAACATAAACATGGTACAGCAATTGAAGCTACTCCCCCCCCCACAACTAACTGAGATGTAGTAATTAAAGTGCATTTTTTAAAAGAAAAGTTTACTTTCAAACACTTTCTGTACAATAATAAGCAGCTCCCCATTATGGTTGCAACATAAGAATTAGGGGTTGTTGGGTTTTTTTAAACATACAATAGTCATTCATGTACAAATGGGTTTTTTGTACAGGAATTTACAAGATTACTTTATATATTTGTTGCCTAACACTGCCCTCTAGTGAAATCATAGAATACAGCCAAGCAAAATGGAAAGAGTATAAAATTGTATTTAAAGCAAAACCTAATCAAGAATGAAAAAAATTAAAGTAGTGGTATTTAAAGTGGCCTTTTGAGGAGAAGTGAGGGAAAGAAGAATTCCTTTAATCTCAAGGGTTTTTCTTTTTAGTTTTAATTTTTAAGAAGCTATTTTTCTGGTGTTGAATTTCAACACATGATCCAAAACAGGTGTCCAATATGCACAATATGCAGCCACATACAGCTCCCATAAGTGTATAACATACACAGTTTGTCAGACTATTTTTAAATCACATAAAAATTAATTTTTATTGCATTATTTCTAGAATGTGTACCAAGGGAAACAAATGCTAAAAATAGCATTTGTTAAAAAAGGATTTAGCTACAGAAAGCCTGCCAGTTACCCAAACTTGGTACTTCTTTCAGTAACTGGAACCCCTTATTACTTCAGGAGGACTCTCTCATTTAATACTGTTTAAGAGTAAGTCTGTTTAGACAGACATGGGTCTATCTGGAAAGATTCAATACTGTTACTGCATACTCTAGTACTCATGATTTCTGCCATGTACCATCTTTAAATAAGAGCTGATGTACAGAGAGAAAACTGCTAAAATTTACATTTAAAAATTAAAGACAGCTTAGGTTTCACAAAATAAAAAAGCCCTCCAACAGCTGTAGTACCCATGTGGCTCAGAACTGGAATGCAGCAGTCCCAAAGCCTTTTTGCTTTCTCTGGAAATCCCAACTTTTCAGAGGATAAGACTGACACTGGAATATGCACTTGCTCGTCTTCAGTGACTATTCTGACTCTCTCATACATGCTCTCAGGCCCCATTGAAACTCCTGTATCAAAATCATGACAGGCAGCGCCACAAATCCAGATGGGTCACAGAACTATTCCTCCAGTAAGAAATAACCACAGGCTAAGAACTAAAGCAGCCAACAATTCCGCTTTGATCTCATCTTCTTTCACTAGATACAAGGGTACACAACGTTAAACAGCTTCATACCTCTATTTTAGAAAGTAGATGTATAATTCCTTCTGTTTCTTAACTAAAGGCATTCATCTGCAAAGTTATGCATCACTTGTGGTAAAGCAAGTACTTTAAACCATTTTGCTAGTTTGGCAGATCTGAGTCTCACTCACTTAGCCAAACCGACTTTCAGAACAAATGCACTGTGTGGCTGACGACACTAAAGATGGGACTTCTCCAGCAAGTTACCCTCAAAAAATGTATTCAATACCATAAACAACCTGACCATTAGGAAACTGTGAATCACTATGAATGTTAAAAGCACCAGAAAAAAAAAATGCTGCTGCCTTGGTGTCACTAGAACAAGCCCTCTTCCCAAATTCTTCATACTAAATTCCCCTGCTCCCCTTTCTCCCACCCCACCTCCATATGCTCTTGCTTCACTCAAACACCCAGAACCAACTGCCCTCACAATGTGGCAACCACTCACTCCATAACTTATTCAGTACAAGACTCTCTAAATTACTTCAGACTACAAACGCTACCCCAAAATACATGCTTACCCCTGCCTTCCACGCTTGTCTAGTGTACTCATAACCATAATATCCAGATGTCTCAAAAGGAGATTCTTCACAGCACTGTGACAGAAAGCAGTAGCCATTTTACAGAAGTTTATGCTGAAAAATGTAAGCTTATTTTGGTATTGAACAGAGGAGCTCATTCTTCAGAAGTGGAAAAAAAAAATCAAACTAAACATCTACTTTAAATTAGAATTGTGAATACTGAGAACATTTGGAAAAGAGATGGAGGTTAAGCATCCAGTTCAGCACCCAAAAAACAGAGCACATCCAGCTTGCATTTAAAATTCAGTTGAAAGTGACCTAATGAAGCAAGAAGTCTAGACCAGAAAATATTCCTTTTCAGTCCCATGCACTGATCTTATAACCTTCTTTTCTGCAACCCCTTCTGTTACTGTCTGAACTGAATACGAAAAACATCTTGCAGAAACAGAGATCATGGGATTAAGGTTTTTCTATGACCATATTCCTGTGTACTATATGCCCCCAAAGTAAAATACATGCCTTATTTCTGAAAGAGAATAACTTCCAAGGAAAGAAGTTTCTGTAGCAGAAGCTGCTGTTGCCATATCACTTAATTTTATAATATGTACCCTAATTTCCAGTAACGATTTTGGGAAAAATGTATCCTGAGAGAAAATATGGTGCATAGTAGTTAACATATAACCTTAATTCTAGCACCTCGTATTGTGTTGACACCTTACGGTTATTTTAAGTAATTCTGTTTTTATATAAATACCAAATACACTTGCTAAAATGTATCTGCCAACAGGCTGGGTGCTGCTTGGCTAGGTAGCAGCACTACAGAAAAGGACCCAAGTCCCTTGGATTACAGACTGAATAAGTCTGCAGTGCAACAGCTGCACAAAAGGTGACTGGTTTTGGGCTGCATCAACTGGAGCATGACATGGGGAGAGGAGAGTGATAGTGCCTCTTTACTCAGCATTAGTTATAAAAGTAGTGTATGCAGTTCTGGGCTTCACAGTTAAAAACAGCATGGAGAAAAGGTAGAAAGGGTCCAGAGGCAGGTAACAAAAAAACAAACAAAAAGATATAGGACTTGGAAGGTAAACCATATGAAAAGAGATTAAAGAGAAAAAAAATATCAGCATGCTCAGTTTATGGAAACAGCAATCTTACAAACACCTGAAAGGCTACCATAAAGGAAAGCACCTTTTCTCCCATGCTGCACAGTCGGACACAGACCAATGGCTTCTAGTAACGGCATAACAGTTTAGACTGGATATCAGGAAAAACTTCAGTTAAAAACAAAGTAGTAGAATAAAATGCCTAAGGAAATTGTGGATGCTCCATCACTGGAAGTGTTGAAAAAAGGTTGGATAAGCACTGGTCAGGGATGACCCGGAAGTAGCCATGCTTGTCATACTCCAGGTATTTCCCATGCTTTGCTGGTTGCTGCATGGGGCTGGGAAAGAATTCCACCATGTGCCACCCTCACCCCCAGCCCCCCAACTGCTACAGGTGGTGTTGAGGAATTGTTTATCCCTACCTTCATCGGAAACCATGGGTACTGGCTTCAGGAAAAGCTGGGGATTTTGGCTGGAGTTTGCCAATGCTCCTGCTGGGACTAAAACCCAAAGATTCTTCATTGAAGGGTCTTGACTCTGTGTTCAGTCAGGCCAATTACTACCACATTTGGGGGTAGGAAGAAGTTTTACCCCATGGGCAGACTGGTAGGGACTGGGGGGTTCCCTTCCTCTGTAGCAGAGGCTGTGGCTCTCTTCCCAGGATCTCCTGAGCATTTTTTGAAGACTTGCAGCACCAGGACCCTTTCCACTATTATCCCCCTGCTTTACCCCTGGCTAGTTAGGTTGCAGTGTCTTGTGGTTATGATGGTTGACTGTAGTTTTAGTACCAGGTTAGACAAGGATTGTAAGGGATAGTTTGGGATGCTGCTGCTTTGGGCAGGGGACTAAGGTTTGTTACCCCACAGGTCTATTAATCACAGCAAAAGAGGGTTGGAAGAGAAGGGAGGTTGGCCTGGAAAGTCTAACAGCTTGCCCTCAGGTGCTGAGTGGATCTTGTTCCCCAGACTCCTCTGGGAGGACAAAACCCAATTCCAAGCTGGTGCCCCTACCAGACTATACAGCTTGGCTGGAGAGCCCAACCAGCCTGTCTTCCTTTCTAATAGTCCCCCCCACCCCAAAGCTGAATGAAATTAGATCTGCCATCTCTATAGAAATAATGCCTAGAATTGACAAGTGTCCTGGAACAACTCTCCCCACAGATGGTAAGAAGCAGAGATGAGTTGCATATGGGTAAATCACAAGGAAAAAAATCCAAGAAATATAAAGTAGTAACCAATATATTTGGAGGGAGGATACAAAACTGAAACAGAGAAAGGGGTGAGTTGTTCTAACTAGAAATAGCTCTCATTGAGTCCCATCACCATTTTGCCTAGCCAATCTTCCTGCTTGCTCTTCTAGACTGTTACCAGCCTCTTAGGCACAGGAGTTTCCTTGACAACACTTCTTCCCAGAAGGCAGCTCTCAAGTATCCTAATAATATCTCCCCATCTTTATTTCTCCATTTCATTTTTGGGGAGTATGTGTATTATGCAGATGATTCTGTTCCTCCAGATAGGAATCGTTTGACAAGCTAGCTGTCTTTACTATAATTGGGAATAGGAAAGACAGTAAAAATTACTAGAAACCCAACATATTTCCCCTCAGTTGATTTTTATTTCGGGAGAGAGACAGACTACCGCACAGCCTGAAATTTCCTTTTTGAATGCACTTTATCCATTATAAAGGACAAGGCATTTTCCTTTGAAGTTCAAGTTTCAAGCCACTGTTTAATAAGCATGTCTATTCTAGGTGCACATTCTAGAGACTGGCCTCTTCCCTGTAAGGGAAGAGGAGGGCAGACTCCATCTTTCAAAACCAAGCTACAGGTTTTAACCCCCCTCAGCCACAGTTGTTGCAGTCAGGATCCTCTGCAGTCAGCATTCAGCTATGACTAGAAAAAAAATCCCCATTCTGCCTTCCTGAAACCAGGTACATATTTGGGGGCATACAAAAACAAAAAGACCAGAGTACCAACTATTCAGGAGAACATGCATTTAACATCTCCCCATATTAATCCCTGTATATTGGGGTATCTATCACAGTACTTGGAAAAAAAATACATAACTGCTGATTTTTTGTAGAAAACTGAAGGGATTGTTTCCCTCATGCAAGTCTCATAAAAAACCTCAATTAAAGAGGACCTTCTACTGCTGTTGTACAGTTAGTGACTTGCTTTGTAGCCACTGAAGAGTAACACTGGCTATTCTTGGGAAGTCAACTTCAGACTATCTGAACCAGAAGGGGGTTTGCTTCCTTGCAGAAATAAGAAAGATGACTGCCTCTCTTACGATTGAGAACCAAATACTGCTATTGCTAAATGCATTTCCTTCTCAGGCAGCATCTTCTATGGTTTGGTTCAGTAGTGAGAACTTCTGCTAAAAAAAAAAAAAGTCTGAAGCACAAGCAGCTACTGAGATTCAGATATGTAGGACACAAAGAGAAGACTGAAAGTTAAGCTTTTCTTGCATCTGACAAAGGAAATAGCAACCATCACACTGTGACAAAGAAAAGCCACACACCTACATAGGGTAAAAACATACATAACAACACAACAGCAACAGTCAGAGCTGATGTTTCATTGGAGTACAGTACTAAATTACTGTATTCTCATATTCCAGATGCCGAATGTAGAAAGAGGAATTTTCCCAAATCATGATCAGGTGACAGCCTTCCTGGATCCTCTACTTCCAGGGAGTGCAAAAACATCCCAGGAGACATATTTCTTGGTGTGGTGATGCAACAATGAGGCCAGACCTAGACCCTTGCAAAGACAATGGCAAGATTTCCTCCTATACAGTAGTTTTTAGATAAGCTCTTGTAAATAATGCATTGTTTCCACACCACAAACCTTGTAAGCTCATGTCAACACCATACCAAAGCTCCCATTGGCTCAATCAAGTAATCCATTTTACTAATAAACTGAGGTTACCAAAACAGGGAAAGACTTTCCAGACTTAATTATTTGACATTTTCAAGGTATCATAAACCACAGCAACACTTCCATTATTTTTCCTCTCTTTAAGTTTCCATTACTGCTGGAACTTTAAGTCTATTAATAATAGTATTAACAACAGTATTACTTTGTTGTTTCTCCCCACAGACTGCATGAAACATGTCAGAAGATTTTAGCAGACCTAAAGAACACCTTTACCTTGAAAGGTGAAAGTTTTAAAGTAGTACTCAAAGCTGGGATGCATAAAAAAGTCACTTCAGACAGCAGGATAATGCGATGCATGAAAGTGTCATTAGAAATTTTCAAATCCAACCCAAACATGCACCATTATGTTTCTTCAAAACAATGTCGGAGGTATACAAGAGTTTAGACAGAAAAAGATATGCAAGGAAGATCAACTAACTATTACTAAATGTTAATTCTGGAAAAAAAATATGACAACAATTATATTCAGCCATCAAGTCCACATTGAATGAAATGGACAAAAAGTCACTCAAAAACCAATCTGCCTACCATAGTGCAAGTAATATATTATTCTGCCTTGAATTCAAAATAGCAACTTCAGGCTGATAACTACTGTATTAATACCTGAGGCTATACAAAGACATTTCAATGCAAAAACACGTTAATGAAAGTATAGATGCCAACTACATCTGTGAAAATGCTTCACAACAAAAACATTCTAGCGTTAATTTATCATTTTACTGTTAGGCTCCATGTTTACAGACAGTTAGGAGTTGTAAGCATAAATCAAGGCCATAGATTTGTAAGGCCCTAAGAACCTTTTGTTCAAATTTCTTACACTTTTACTTTGATTGTGCGAGTGTGTTTTATTCATTTGCAACACAATGAGAGAAAAACCCAAATTTGTCCTCAAGTCTTAAAGACCCACATCATGTATAACAATGCCATCTGTTAGACTTTTTCTAATGCTGGATTTTTAAAAAAGTGTATAAGAGAAAATATATGAAAAGGCAAGGATTGTTATGGGTGTTATTTTATGGACTAACTGTATGGTTGTGAGAAATTTAGATAACCTTCTGTACGAGGCACCTTCTCCAAGGTCTGAGAATTGTGATGACATCTTCTGTTCAAGCTTCTGCAAGAAACCCATCAGACCCAGTGAACTTATCTGCAACCCTCAGACCAGAACCCAAAACTAATTTCTCTTTCCTTCTATTTCACAGCCCAGAAGGCTTATTTTACACAAATCATTGCTCCACCTGCTACATGGCTCAAGCTGTGCCCATTTTTTCTTCAAGCCTGGAGATGGGCAACTTGTACCCAAAAGCTTGGCACAGCCATGCAGTTGGTCCAAAAAAGTGTCATCCACAAAAAATCTTGACTTCACTTCCTGGACCATCACAACTACATTTTTCTAAACACTAATGGGACTGAGAAACTTAAACGGCAATATCTTTTCACTGTATACACTCTGAAACCTGACTTTATTTTTTATTTTTAAAAGGAAAGGAGGAAACAATCTTACCATAACTTTAAGTTAAGAAAACAGCAGCGTCCCAATTCAATTCATACCAATAAACACATTCTATAATTATTATGCCCAGTAATTGCAGTTCAAACGTGTTGTGAACAAGGCAAAAGCCTGACATCACTTGTAGACACACAGACAGACACACACAGACACCTTCACTTAACCAGAAGTCTTATCACAACATACAAGACAGAAAATAGATCTTGTGCTAAATTCAGTTTTGGTAGGGGAAACAAGGAACTCTAGTTTACAGAAGAGGAATTTCTAACTTACACAGAAAACTTTGTTTTGACTATAAGCGGGTTGCACAAATCACCATTCAGCGCAAGGTGGCAAAGGCAAACAGTCAGGTGGCGGCCCTAGATTTTAGGAGGGCGAACTTCAACGAGCTAAGGAGGATAGTTGGAGAAGCGCTGAAGTCTCAGAGGGGAGGGGAGCCAGGCATCCAAGGGGAGTGGTCGCTCCTTAAGGAGACGATCCTCCAAGCCCAGAGGAAGGTAATCCCCAGGAGGGTCAAAGGGGGCAGGAGAGCATATAA
>NW_017729027.1:21748971-21749762 GCF_001723915.1 Gavialis gangeticus | reverse complement strand
ACCCTGGGGGGTTTTTAAGAGGAGGTTGGATGACCACCTTTCTGGGGTCGTTTGACCCCAGTACTCTTTCCTGCCATGGCAGGGGGTCGGACTAGATGATCTGTTCAGGTCCCTTCCGACCCTAGAAGGTATGAAACTATGAAACCTTAAGATACATTTGTTTCTAAAAATAGCAAGCATTCAGTACGTTCAGGACTGTTTACTGTTTAGCTTGTAGGAGAAGTGTTAATTCAAATCATTCTTTTTTTCAGATATCTAGTTCTCTCAGATAAGCCTCAACCCCCTTCCCAGCTACCCTTTTGGATTCCATTCTACAGAAACAAAAGTGGCATCTCTTATTGCATAATAAACAAACTGCTAAGGCCTGGGGTAGAAAAATAGCTACAAATGCAAATAAGCATCTTCAGAGTGAAACCATACTAAATTTATGGCAAGTGGTTTTATAAAAAGAAAAGTCAATATGCAATGAACAAAGCTTAAAAAAAAAAAAAAAGTGTCTATACCAGTTGGATTAAGTTGTAAATTCCCTAAAGAAGCTCCTACTTACCACATTGAGACTATAATGACAAAACAACAACTTTATTATGTTATCTTCATGGACTATACCACCCACCTGATGCAGCCAACATTATGATACCAAATAAAGGTTTTAGGTCTGTTACTATAAGGCAACTGAGATACTTATCTCTTTACAGTCAAGGGAACCTTAAAATGCACAGCATCTTGCAAGAGACACTCAGCACTTTCTAGGCAAGTCTCTCAGCAATTCCCCGCCCCCCCCCCCCCCCCCC
>NW_017729027.1:21744738-21748935 GCF_001723915.1 Gavialis gangeticus | reverse complement strand
CTCACAAAATCCCCCCCCCCCCCCCCCCCCCAACTGAAGAGTCTCTCCTCTAGCTTCATAAAAAGTTAAATTCTCAAGCACTATACAATACTGCAGCTTTGGATTCTTTCAATGCTATACTGATAAACAGAACATGTTAATCCAACTCCCACTTAATTCACTATTTGAGAACCTAGTTATTAGAAGCCGCCTTTCTTAACTATTTTCCCCAACACCTCTTCATTTATCATACCACTTGAGATACAGAATAATGAATAAGGAAATCAGTAAACTTAATTTGCTCCACTGGTCTTCAAAGTGTCATCAACTGTAAAATCGTTCTGGAAATATTTTCAATTTGCTATAAAAAGGTATCATTGTAGTTCGTGCAGATAGCAGTTTTCATTTCTGATTAAGAAAAGTGTCTACTATGCAAATCATTTTGAGACTGCATGCACAAGGTAGTGTGCGCCACCATGTAGTAGTATAGCTAGTCTAAGGGGCCCTCTGTTCCCTAAAAAGAAGCAGCTTTAAGTGCTTCAAATTACATACCATACTTACATTAGACAAAATATTACGATCCTGCCACCCTCTTGGTGCTCTGGTTCATCAGTTACCAGCCAGGAAGTTCCTCACATTTTACCAGCCTAAATAACAGATTCCGAATTTGGGTCTTATTGAAGAACAGACCTCTACTAGACCAAAAATGGCAAAGAACGTTTTTCTAGCCTACAAAAGCCATGTTTGATGCTTACTATATTTATACTTGCCTTTATCATATTTAAACTTGTCCCACAGACCACTCAGTGCTAGACTTAAATGCAACCAATTTAAAGATGCAACCTTGTCCAGCATGAAAAAGCAGTCAGTGAATAAAAGCTAGTCTGGAACACAAAATACAAACATACTACAAGTCACACTAGCTCCCTGTGGGTTTTATTCAAGTAAATACAATTGTTCAAAATATGCTCTCTACCCATATCTGTACCGACAGCTCAATCTGTTATACTCAAAATGTAAAAGCATGAACCCTAATATGCCATTCAATTAATTGTCACTGGTTCATTAAGCATGTAATGACTTGCTCCTCAGGTCAGGAAGAATCCTGAACAAAGCAAAAGATGCTATTTCTGAAAATTACTGGGATAGCGCTAGTCCCATACTGAAGTACAAGGGTGCCTTAAAAAGTGACGTCCATTGGGAAATACACAAGAGAATGTAATAGAAACATTTAACTCTACACAAGGAAGCAGATACAGATTTGATGTTGTAAATGAGGTAGTGGACAAATGGGGCTGATAAAAAAAAAACAAAAAACACACAACACAATTCTTAAGGAAAAACACTGGTGTCCAAGTACATTCCAAACTGTAGACATAGTAAGAGAATAGTGGGTTCTGTTCAACTTGATTATCCTTATGACTGTGGCTGGAACAAAATATTGTTTACATGTAGCTGTCCCATTCACTTGATGCCCACAGAAATGCATCCAAAAAAGGAACTACGCACCTCTGACCTGTTATGCAATGACCCGATTAGTGAGTTCTGCTCAGATGATGCAAGTGTCTCACTACGTAAATCTCATCTACAAGATTATGGTCAATCTATTGCCTGCTTTCAAGGACCACTCATCATAATCCTAGGATATACTGCATGAGTGAGCTTGTCTTCATATTCTCCTTATCAGCAAAAAGGTAGATAAAGCATTACTTTGGTTTTTGGATACAACATAGCTGTACAGCCAAAAAAGTGTGTTTTGTTTTTTTTTCCCCCTGCAGGTGTCTGAAGCTACTGAATCGAATCAATATTATGCTAAAAGGTAGCTGTTTACAAGGAAATGGAGCTAGGGAGGGTCTAGTCTGAACATACTTTTGTGGCTGAAGGCATCTTCTCTGCTGCTGTTGCAGAAGCAGCAATTCTCCTTTCCATAGAGCAGGGGAAAAAAACTTCACCCTCATAAGACTTCTTGTGCACCCCACACACAGCATAACTTCAAAACGTTAGAGACCTAGCATCAAGCTGCAGAGCTAAGCCCCAAGTGTTAATAGAGATCCCCAGAGAACAAGGAAAATATGAGCACAATAAATCTCAGCAGAATTTAGTAGAAACAAGAGAAGTAAAGTGATTTGATGTGTGTCCTCTTTGCCCCCAGCAGTTTTACAGACATTCACAGCTTTTGAGCAAAGTTTTAAAAAGCTATGAAGGCTTAAACCTAAAACTAAATTCACCATACTATAGCAGTAATGTTACCCAATTAACCTCAATGACTGAAAAGCAATGCTGAAAGCAGCAAATTTACAGAACTGATCTTTAATAGAGGTACCAAAATGCACAGTACAATTAGTCAGTTTATAATGCTGTAAGTAGTAATAAAATAAAATGTGTATTAATGCAAACATGTATAGTTGCATCTTACAGAGTAACAAAGTAAGGTCTAACCCCTTTACAGGCATAAGCCAACTGATAGCAGTTGGATGCCCTTGGGCAAGTTCAATAAACTGACTACTTCTGAGTCTCCCGTCTTCTGAAGCACTTAACAAGCACAGCAGAAAAAGGATGGATCACTGATTTAATTGAAAGCTACCCTTTGAATTTTTCAGCATGCCAACTTCACTTCCACTGTTCTGTTATTGAATGGAGAAATACAGTAAACCAAACTAAAAATAGTGTCAAAAAGCACTTTACTGATCTTGGTGATAAAAACCCAATTTGAGATTAAACTGAAGTATTCTCACCTACTTTCACCTTTCACATAATTATGGTCAATATTCCCCAATTAAAATTATAAAAGTGTACTATACAATAATTTTGCATTGGTACTGTACACTAATTATTAACATTGCCTCCAAGAAAATGCTAATAGACTAAAGACTGAAAAAGTACATACTATGTGCAAATTAGCCTTTAATGAAAGCAAACAAGAGATGGAAGAAACCTGATTCAGAATGCCAGACTGCAAAGATATCTACACTTTACAACTGATGATATTCAATTTTTTCCATGGACTGTAAAATAAAGCTAAATTTCAGACCCAAATACAATTCTCTTATGCAGGCATGTACCACCAACTCTATTAAACTTTGCCACAAAAGTATCATTTTGTGAAACTTCTGTGACTTTAGATTCTATTTCCCCTTGCCCTTCCAAATATTCTCAGAAGGGATTTGTTACAACACTTTGCGTTCTGTTGTAACTGCATTTTGCCCAGGAAGGCACATTAATTATTCAAACCTCTTCCCCACCCCACCCCAAAAAGCTCAGTTACAAAAAGCCAAGATGACAAACAACTAATGCCAAGAGAAACACAATAATCCTCCTCTCTCACCTTTTAGCCATAGTAGTGATGGCATTTGCAGGTTTGCCCCCTAACTCCCACCTCCCCAGCTAAAACCGAGACTCCCCCTGCCACTTCAAAAAGTAAATCATTCCTTAATTTTGAACAGGTTTTTCCTCAAGGTCTCTCTGGACAACTCTACCACCCGTTTCTCCTGCCATGACTGTGTTCCAATCCCCCGACCCATATATTTTTCCTTTTTACTTAGTTACAAAAACATCTTTACTGACTAGTGCTTGCGGGGGGGGGTGCATTTTAAATATTACATGTCTTTATCTGGCAATGTGCTACCACTGAAATGCCTGAAATAGATACTAGCTGATAGGGTTGGCCCCATACCCATTCACCAGCAAATCAAAGCTACATTAATACAGAGCACCTTGAACAGCAGTGCTCTATGTACAAATCAAAAAGCCCAAAGCTGAATTTATTTAATATTCTCAGGTTTGTCTAAACTGTGTATATTGAACCAATAAGCAAGTGAACAGACATTAATTTTTGGGCATTCATACATGTTTGTGCTGCCATGCCCGGCACTTTTTAAAGAGTGCCTGGTGCTAGCAGTTGTATAAGTGGTGAAATGTGCATCAGCACTGAGAAAATGGTTGCGGTGGCTTGCTTTTGAACTAAAACTGAGGGGTTTTACTTAAAAAAAATGCACCACCATCATTTTCTGCTCACTGATACATATTTTGCTATTTATACAACTGCAAGCAAAGAAGTGCAGTGTGTGTCAGCTCACATGTGGAGTAGACTATTAACTGATCTGCTCTGACCCGCTGGATCTCCAGCACATTGCAGGATGAAAAGGTATGTGCATAAATGCCCTCCGATTCCAGGCCAGAAACTAGGGAGTGCTAAAACATGTCTCCTTGCTCAGTTCG
>NW_017729027.1:21734617-21739738 GCF_001723915.1 Gavialis gangeticus | reverse complement strand
ATGTGCATAAATGCCCTCCGATTCCAGGCCAGAAACTAGGGAGTGCTAAAACATGTCTCCTTGCTCAGCTCGCAGACAGCTTGGGCCAAGGCTAGCCCACCCACCCTACAAAAGGGAGGGGGTGAACAAGAGAAGAGGTTTGCATGGGATGCTCAGAGGCCAAGTTCACTTGAATCTGGAGGTGATCTGGGTCAGAAGTTCAATAAACCAATTTAGTCTAAAAATCAATTAAGCCTGATACTATATTCATCCAGATTTATCTTAAACCGGTTTCAGCCATTTTGAAAGCAGTTCATCTTCATTGATTATCTGATAAACTGTTGCATTACAGCAGTGGTCTCCAAACTTTCTAAAAAGTGAAATCACATTTTGAAGTAAAGGGCAATTCAGGATCTACAGTGCCCCCTCCACCCAGCATGTCAGTCTGGGAGATGACTGTGGGAGCGGGGGCTGATCAAGGTCCCCCACAGCAAGGGAGGGAGTGGGTCAGGGGCGAGCAGGACCAGATAGGCTGGGCTGGGGGAGGGTCAGAGCCTGGGCAAATCATCTAGGCGCATGGGGGGCTCCTGCCACTGCACACACCATGGCAGAGGCCCAGGGTGCATGGCCCCCAGCCCCCAATCTGTGCATGGGGGAGGTGGCTGCCGCTGCACACTGGGTTTGTACCCCAAGCTGCACCAGGGCGTGGGACTCAAAACCCAGCATGCAGCAGCAGCTGCCTTACCTTGGCCCACAGATGGGAGGGGCCATGTGGCCCCCAGGCCCCCGCCAGGGTATGTGCAGCAGAGGTCCCCCCACACACCTGGGTTCCGTCTCTCCCGACCCAGCCTGGAAGCAGGGGGCACAGCTCAACTGAGCCATGTGCATCCCCCTGCTCCTATGTCCTGTTACTCCTGGACTGTCCCACCACTCCTGATCTCAGAGCCCCTGACGACAGTTGATCCAAGTCTGGGAAGGCTAGCCCCTCCAGACTCAGACTGTCAGGTGTTCCCCCATCAACCAGGCAATTGGGATAGACCAGTTGGTGACCACTGCATTACAGATTTGAACCAGTTTCCAATCACTTACACTGGTTTGTGCCCAATTTCTGTCCCTATTCCAGGAGGGAAAGGTAACTTGACTGGGAACAAGGAAATGAATAAGTTGTTCAGGAGTCTTCAAAAGGAGAAAGGGGATACCACTATCAGTTAAGATTGGTTATGTTTGGATAAGTCTTTGTAAAATTTAATATATTACAACAGTTTGTCCTCAATTAAAAGACAAGCTATTATCTATTTTAAGTTAAATCTGATCTGACATGTTTAGTTCAAACAATTTACTCTTCAGCTTTTAGCCATAAACACTGTAGCTGTTCACCAACAATTTTTGATTTCTGAATGCCACTTTGTAAGCAACAGGACAGCAAGTTAACACCATAAATACTATACCACTATACTAACACCATAAATATGGTAACCTAGACAAAAAGTCATAGTGCCCCTTCTGTCAACAAGCTGATGGGTTCAGGTTCCCCAGTACTGCAATGGAACAAAAAGGGTGGGGCATATGCAAAGTGTACACCAGGCATTTTTTCCTTTTTTATCCTTCTCTCTGTATGGTACTTTTGGGTGAAGAAATACTCCATTTTGAATCCACTGCTGTCAAAGTTTCCCAGGGTGAAAGGTTTTCAAATGAACCTCTCAGTTGGATCTCCAACAGTTGAAGTCTGCAGATCTAGTCTTAGAATGGTTCAACTAGAATTCAACTCAAAAGGATAGCAAGCCTGACCTCAGCATCCCCTATGGAGATATGCACTTATTAACTTAAAAAGCTGATTTAAATCAAAACTTTTCACCACATATGGAAAAGTAGCAAGTAAAGAAAGTGGGCGTTTTGTTTGTTCTTTAAAAAAAAAAGTCAATATAAAAAAAATTTTACACCCCAGCAAACATTTATATAAAAGTCACACCACAGAACACAGCAGATAAAAACCATTCGTCTATATCCATCTTCCATTTTTTATTTTCTTTAGTTCTTGTTTATTTTTAAATCATTTAACAACCAACTTATTTTTGCTAAGGCCCAGATCAGTGACTCTTGGACATCAGTAAATCATGCAGCATTTGGCTACATCAAGATTTTGGTTTGCAACTCAAAGGGTTAGGAAGTCTGGATACCTCTGAACTAGGTTACCTCAAATTGCTACTATATTTTTGGAAGTTAAAGGCATTTATTCCATTAATAGTTATAACAGGTAACCATTTATTACCCTTTTGTGCCAGCAGATTTGTTTTTTAACATTAACTTAAATCACACAAGTTAAATTTAATATTGGTAAGTTAGAATCAAGAAAATGGTAGTCAAAAAAAGTACTGAACAGTCTCTGTAAAGGTGGTGGAGACTTACTGTGTAGGTGATCGCTGCCAACATACCAATCAAGGTCAAGGAACTAATGGAAAACGAAAGAGCAGCCAGGCCATCTGCAACATGAGAGCAGAGAAAACCCGCTTAAAAATCATATGCAAGGTAATACATTTCTGCAGCCACAGTGGATTTATTCTGTTTAAGTCAAGGCTTTAAAATAAAATAAAGTTTAAAAATAAAAATAAAAGCTTAAACAAATCAAGTAATTTGACTTCAGACAAAACACATTAGAACTGCATTTGCTTAACTAGAGCAGTAGTTCTCAACCTTTGTACCAGGGATCCATTTGTAAACAATCACCAGTCCCGACCCAGTGCCTCCCACCCCCAGACCTCCAGTGTGTTAGGCAGGAGGGGGCCCCCATGCAGCTGCTTGCAGGCTGGAACTCTGCCAGCTTCCAAGGGAAAAGGCAGTTTCCCACATTTTTCTTCCTTGAAAGAAAAAACAAATAACTACACCAACAAAAAAAACCCTACACTGTAAAGTTTGTTCACAACCCTTTCATACATTCTTGCAATTCATTTTTGCATCACAACACACTGAACTAAAGAACCAGCATGCAAGGCAATCCAAGTGAAGCTTATATAAACCATGTCTTTCAAAAAAGAAAAAAAAAAAAAAGATGTCATATCTGTGCTCCTATAAAAAAATTGCTATAAAAACCATTTAATCTACCTTTAGAAGCTTTTCCCCAGACTGATACTGCAGTGCCCCCCGCCAAACAAAAACAAAAAGAAAAAACATGAGCCCCCTAATCCCCTGTCCAAATCACACACACACACACAGGGTGGCCCTGTGGTATAAGGTATAAAAACCCCACAAAACAAGTCTCTGCCTCAAAGAGCTTATATTAAAAACAACTGATGGAGCAAGAGTTAAGTAACAATACCCAGCAATAAATAAATATTTAGCAAACATCAGACAGAATCACATTCAGTAAGTCTACATCCTTTATTCATTACATTTTTTCCAAGAAATCACAATTTGGATAAAGCCCAACATGAAAAAACAAAATGGCTGTCACTTAAAGTAAGATTGGACAGTGTTCAAAAAATTAAATAAACTTCCAACCCGAGACCCAGTATCTTTTCTGCTGTATAAAATTTTGGCCAGAAAAAAGGCAATAGATTTGGACCAACTAACTGGAAGACGCCCTTTGTTTTTCCACAGTCTCAGTCTGTCATCTTCCCTCAATTACCTTTGCTCTAGATCGAGCACGCCCTAAGAGGAAATATTACACACCTCGGGCTTAGATACCAAATCACTGCTTATGAGTTTTTAGTTTACACAAGCATTTCACTTTAGATTATGAAGTTATGTTTCATAAACTCGCCTTTTCATGGAACGGAATCTCATTCCACAAAAAATATGCTCATTCAAAATGTTTCTCTTGTTATTACCTGGATCCTTAACAATAGGAACTTACTATATTCTTTTCACAGAAGAACACACACACTTCTCCTAAAAGCAGAGTTGACACTAATGTCCTACACCAAAATATTGTGCATCTCTGGACAGAATTCTTGGTGAAGTAAATTATGGATGGGCATGCCCTGTATTCAATCCACAGTAAATTCACTTTCATCATCTTCCAATTGCTAGGGATTACTTGAATACAGAATAAATATTAATGAATGCCAACCAGAAACTCTACTGGCCAGGTCAGAAAGCAACTGCAGCAGACTCAGTCTCACTTGTTAAAAAGGGAAGCAGGAAGTCAATTCGGACAATGCCTCACTAAACCCAAAACTATGTAAGATACCTTACTTTTGAGGCACCAGAACCCATGGCAGCTCCATTCTCTCCTCTTAAGTGAGCTCAGAGCTGAACTACCAGGAGAAGCCAAACTCAGGCAGCTGGGAAGAATTGAAACTGAAGCAGCAACCAGATTCCAAAAGAGTTTCATCAATTTATCATACACGCCACCCCAAAAAACAAAAGCCAAATACCAATGCTCCCTTTATTTTCATCTCTTACTGGTTAGTCCCCTTCCACAATACTGCATGAGAGGGGAAAAAACAGTTTCCAAATATTTTGCTCATTATATTGCTTCCTTCCAATGTATTGCTTTAAAAGTTTGGATTATAAGCTCTTTCCAAAGAACGCCTCTCCAAAGTGCCTGGTACAATGGGGTACTGATCCCATCTTTACAAAGATGCACAATCTTATACCATTTGAAGGCTATTCTCCAAAAGCTAAGTTTGGCTTTAAGAGTTACATTACAGTAACTAAGAATGCAAGCCAGTACAGTAACTAAGACCCCTGAAGCGTTCTGCATCATTTAAAAACTTACAGCTTTTAAAAGTGTAAGGACTTTAAAAAGTATATAGATAGTCCCGTTCAATTCAGTTTTCAGTACTTTTGTGCCAGTACAGTTTAAGTAACAGTTACTGCTTAACTTAGGTAATGGATAAGAACAAAATGCCTTTTACGTGTCAGTTCCTCTCTTGACAGCCTTATGGAATTCTATTTGCTTGCTGGCAGTCATCCATTCTCTGGATGAATCTCTCTTGGCTACATCTTCAGGTAAATTAAAGATATCTTCCCTTGTACTTTATACAAGCTTCTCATAGAAGCATGAGGGACTCCATACCTCCTTTTGGTACCTGGCAAAAAAGAGCCTTGCGAGTTTAAGATTATATATTCCTCTTCTTCCAATCTTCATTACTAGACCAAAATGCCACATGCTCCTGTAGCTTGTCACTGTAAGAAACCGAA
>NW_017729027.1:21728147-21734576 GCF_001723915.1 Gavialis gangeticus | reverse complement strand
GGGGGGGGGGGGGGGGGGGAGGATCAGCAGCACTCTGGGAAGGTATGGGGATGATGCAGCATACCTGCCAGAAAAGGCTGGCCCCTACTGCATTACAGCAATGCAGTAACACAAGCAGAACACTATATTTATTCTAAATGAAAATAAGGTACACCCCCTGTCCCCAGCATGGGGAAAAAATACCCTTACCTTAGATTCAAGTACAGACCAGGGAAGAAGTTGCTGCGATTCAAGATGGGGACTGGATGGCTCACATGGCAGGCAGGGAATGCATTCAGCAGAGAGGAGTACATAGAGAGAGAGCTGCTGTGGCCATAGGTCTGGCCATGGCCCCAGCCTGAGGCTGGAGCCAGAACTGCCATTACTGTCTGGGTGCTCCGCGCCCCCAGCCAGGGTCAGAGTCACCAACAAAGATTTATTTTTTCCCCAAGTGGCAGAAGGGTGGAGAAGACAAAGGACATGGAGAAGGCTGCCTGGTCCCCAACCAGTTTACCCCCATTGCTCTTTTCCCTGTGGCAATGTTGGGGGAGAATTAAATTTAAGAGGGAGCCTTCCCATAACTAGGATTCTAGACATGGAAAATTTAAACCCATTTATAAAAAAAAAAAGTTTTCCATGTCTAGACTCTAATAATTAATTGAGGGATTGTCTTAACATATTTACCTAAATCCAAGGCAACCGTCAATGGCATCTGTGAACAGCTTGCCATGAGTAGGCTTTGCTTGTAGCCTAGTGAGCAAGATTAAGCAAATCAGAGTCTAGCCTTCTGCTGGTAGAAAGTGGCATAACTGCCTATATTTTTGGAGTAGGTCTACCTTAGGATTGAGTTCGTCAAGAAGAATACTGCCCACTACAAGAGTTTCTATCATACCTTAATTACATTTTCCATAGCAACAAGCAAACCTTAGTACTAATTAATATGGTGGTGTGAAAACAGAACGCCCTTACAAGTGTGCATTAAAAATATAGTACTACTAACCCTAGAAAAATATGCATTTGCTATTCAGATGCATCTCTTGTCATACAGCATATAAAAAGACAACTGAGGTAAGCCCAGTGGCTAACAGACAAGATATCATCCAACAGCCTGCTACCTGACCAGCACCCACCTTTCATAGGTTTCCACAGACAGTAGCTAGTGTAATAAGCATTGCTCATTCAACTTTTAGTTTGCTGTTATGACAGATATCTTTGTATTTCTATGAAGTTTACATTCAATTCATTTGTCCTCTTATGTTCAAATTATAGTTCCTAGAGCTAAACCTAATGAAACAAAAATTTGGGGGTTAAACCGATTAGAAGCTACACTCTTATTGCACTGGGTTCTCAAACTATTCATGCTCAAGGTACCCTGGATAGAATCATAGCATCTCTTGGGAAAGGCAAGCTCTTATTTTTCTGCAGCTAGAAGTGGGGAGCAGAATAGATCCTTTTTTTTTTCCTGTTGCAAAGAAAAAGACCAAAACTATGGATTTCTAATGGTATTTTTTGGGTTTAACTGGTGAACCATGTTTGCAAACTTAAACAGTGAACATTATATGGCACCCCATGAAATTCTTGAAAGGATCTCAGGGCACCCCTATTGAGAATTAGTTCTCAATACCTACCACTGCCAGATGTTGCCTACAAAAGAAAAAAGTCTCTTTGAGATACTGAAAAGTCAAATACTAAAAACAGCATTTCCAATGTACAGATTCTAATCAAGTGTCTTCCTCATCTTGGCTTAGTCTTAGCTGCAACAGGAACAATCCAATAGTGTTAAAATTAAGCTAGTCATTGAACTCAAACTATGTTGGAAGGATAAGGAAGTATAAAAGCAAGCTAGATAAGAGTAGCACACTGAAGGACCATAGGCTATTTTAAAATACAGTTCAAGTGTCTTGTTCAGTGCTCGGTGATGTCCATGGAGGCCAACTACCTCCGTTTCCCTCGAAGGTTGCCAAACCAAGAATTTACTGGCAATCTGAAAACTTTTACTGACATTCAAGCTTCTTTACTAAACACATTTTACTGACACATTATGCACAATGGAGGCCTTCTGCCAGCGTCAGACAATAGATAAAAAAGGTCCAGGTTTAAAAGCTGGAATTCTGATGTTAAACATAGTAAACAGTTTGGTTGTCAATAAAGATTGCAGACTGTCAGTAAAAGCAGTTTTCTTGGATGCTTCTCAACTGCAGCCTGACTGCAATGCTTCTTGACTGCAGCAGTGGTTTTTACAGCATACTTGCCCCACTTCAGGGGTCCCCTACTTGCCTTCAAACTTGATGCTTGTGATGGTACTGTGCTGTCCCTCCAGCCTTGACTCTAGTCCTCATCCCCACATGGACCTCCAACAACTCTCCTCACCCCCAGCCCTGCAGCTTCATCCCAGTTGTAGCACCTTCTCCCCATCTTGCTTTGGGCTATGAACCCTGCTTAACTGAGGCCCAACAAGGATACAGGCTGGCAGCAGGATGCAAGAACAGCAGCAGCAGCAGCTCATGGCTGGTAGGGGGGATAGGAGACCTCCAAAGGGTCCCATGGGCTACAAAGCCCTAAAGAGAACTCCCTGAAGTGTGCTGAACTTCTACTCAGGCACCAGGTGAAGCTGCTCTGCTCTGTGTATCAAGCAGCTTAAAATTGGTTTTGCTTGAAACAAACAAGAAACCCACAACATTTCAGCTGTACCCCACCACTTTGTTTTTCTGGTTTTTGGGGGTTTTTTGTTTTGTTTTTTTTAAACCAGACTGCCTGTAAGTTTACAGATTGCCAACAGCCCTGATTGCCATTCACCAACTTACTTGCTTAAAACCAATAGCCTCCCACTTTAAAAGAACAGGACCTTTCCAGGATGGTACTCTTTTGGTAGCATTCTTTAGTCTTGCATTTCTACTTCCATCAGAGCCTTGTTAGCTTATTTAGCATAGTACACATTTCTTTTCAGCTTTTTGGAAACAGACCAAATTATTTTCACAGACAAGCATTACTGCTAAATTTTGTTTGAGCTGTTCTGTCTGCAGTTTAATAGATACTTGCGTTGTTTACAAGTGTTTGCAAAGCACCCAAGTTACAGTATCATGAATATCTATTGCCCTGAATTATGCATCTGCTTTTACAACATTCTTCTGATCAAAAGGGAATCATTGAAAGTTAAAAACCCAATAGAATTATTTTTTGCTTACTCTGGCCAGTTATTATTTACTCTGGCTAACAGAAATTATAGGCTGATGGCAATGTAAAGCACAGCAGTAACTGTTGTAAATTTTTAGGTGCGACAGAAATTTGATTTCAACCACAAGACATTCTATGATCAGAAAAAGACAGGATAGAACACTGTATGTCAGGAACAGAAAGAGGGGGTCAACTAAGGAAGTGATGACAAAAGACTGAACTACATACAAAGTAGAGCAATAGGGCTGATAGAAGAGTAATGGTCCATCACGTTACTAACTCTCCTGACAAAAATGGCACTTGACTGATTCTACTACAAGCAGTACAATCTCACACAATAACTGGACTTCAGGACTTTAGGCTCCCATTTTTATATACGTTTTAAAAAAATTCCTGAACGTTTAAACTCATCATTCAGTAGCAACATGCAATCTTACATGCCTAACATAAGCTGGATACAAGTAAACATTTTTCTGATATCAAAGTCATGATTTAAGTACTCTATTTTAGTTCAAGAAGGTATTTTAATTATGATACCATGTTACAGTGTTTAAATACATGTCAGAGCTGGTAATTTTCCTAATGTTGATAAAATAAAGAACTTTAGATATGCATTTTAAAATGTCTATGCCCCTCCTATCAATTCCCTTCTGCAGAAAAAAACCAACCAAACAAAAACCCTCAAACCTTCATTTCTAGCATGCAAATCAAAAACAAAAAACCAAAAGAACATATGCACTCTGAAGCTGTATTCCATTTCTGTAGGAAAGCATAAAGAAAAAGTTAGCTTTATACTTCCATTACCAAAAATTAGTTTTCAGAATGCTTCATGTTCCTTAATTTTTCAAAACTAGAATTCCAGGTTTTCAAAGACATTTGATGGAAAGCTATCTAAAAGTTGTTATAACAAGTTGAACTTTCCCTGAAAAAAACTGCTACTTTTGGATGCCTCCATGATGGGACGCTGACAGTTTAAGGTGTTGGAGACAGAGATGGAGCCTGTTCATTGTTAAATTACCACTTCTTTACTGAACACAAGTACTCCCTATATGTACCCAGAATGGTCTGTTGTCTTCACTGAGAGTCAGATATCTGGCTCTTTCTTTGGACCTGTACAAGCTACTTGATAAATCGATACATCCCCAAAAGAACCAAAAGCAAAAATACAGAAAGAAATATAAAACTTGCCCTTTTATAGATAACTTTTTTTTTAATGAATTTAGCTGCAGAATTGTTATTGGTGATGCATAAGCTATAAAATTGTGACTTCTAGACTGTAGACCAATTCTCTACAGTAACTATTCAGAAAAAGCCATGTGCGCATTTAAAAAAAAAAATCAAGCAGATATGGAAAAGAATAAGGGTCAAACAACTTGGTATTTGAAGCTGTGGAAGTTGAGTTTAAGCATTTTACCTACAATCTGTAAGTTAAAGAAAAATATATTGAGCTTTTGTCAGGTTTTAGTCATTCTTTAGAGCACTAGCACTTAGGCTGTAAAGTACTTCAAATCTTTCTCTATCAAGAACAGACTTTACCCACTAACAGGCAAGATAAATCATGTAAGGTATAATTTTAACCTTGCTTTATTTTGAATAAAGATCCAACCACCATACTGCTGAAGTTAAATTAAAAATGAAAGTTGGCTTTAAATGCCTGAAGTCTTGAATATAAATAGGCAATATAACATGCCCTTTTTAAAATTTCTCACTATGCCTTTATATACTGTAGTTTACATCATAGCCATCCAACTTAAGTAGATGAGGGCCAAACGCCCCATGCAACACAATGGACCGAGTCACAATACACACAATATTGATGAGCTCTCCCAGCCCCACACAGCAGGACCTCTCCTACCCCCGACAACTGTATCATGCACCCATGCCCCCCCAACACTGCTGCACCTGCCCCCACCCCGGTTCATCACACAGCCAAGCCCATCCTCAGCTCCCCTGACTACTGTGATTCACTACCCTGCTCTCTGGAGGTAGGAACAGGAAGAGAAAGTCTAAGGAAAGAAAGGGCCTAGTTGCAGGTCACATGTAGCTTGCAGACCATCCGCTCAGCTTTACATAATCTTCTATAAGGGTTCCCTAAAAAATTAATGAATTTACACATCCTGGTTATGAGCCTCCAATGTAAGCCTAAGACAGCAATATCTGACCTTCTGGAGACAGACAAGTGCAGATAAGATTAGGACTTCTGGGTATCATTTATTCGGCTCTTTCTACTTAATAACACTTTTCTTAAGAGCTTGTCATCTAAAACACAAGCCAAACCGTGAAAGAAACATTCAGCAACTTGTTTTTACAAACCACAAAAACAAACCCAAAAGATTAAGGTTAGTGAGTACAGGCAGATGAACAAGTTACTATAAAAAAAGAGGATGACAGAAATTAATAGTATATCAGCTGCTCTGTGGCAACTGCTCATGCATATACCAGATTTACTTGAATATAAAAGGATAAGTCCCTTCCACTCCTCCAGTAAGCATGGCAGGGGGGAAAAAGCTCCTCAATCTTCATTTGCATACAAGGAAACCTCATTAAATATGTTGGCCATCATTAAACTGATACCAAAAGCAGCATGTGCTCAGTCACAGAAACCAACTATGAAGCAGAATAAATGCAGCCAAGCACTGAACACAACTATACAACATAGCCTATATTGTACAAACATACTTATGGGAACCTACCACAAGGATATATTAGCATAGCCCATCTGAATAAGATGTCTGGTGGTGTCCATTGAACATAGTCCCCCTCAGCACCAACTCTTTTCCAAGTCACGATGAGCTGCTACATGGAATACAATTAGACTTCCTCTTCACTGCCATAGCTGACCTGTACCTTTCTTTACCATTCAAAATATTCTTCCCCTTACATGTCTGGCAAAGATCACCAAACAGCTCACCCAGAACACTTCTGTCACCCCCTCTCTGACTGTTGCATATGATTAGAGGAGATTGAGCCAGGCCAGGTTGCTCCATGTCTTATCTGCGTAAGATATTGGAGGTTCCTGGGACTCATAACAAGATGGTTCTAGTCATGACTGACGGTTAAATTAGCACATGAATCGTGCAAGGAGTAGAAGGAGTACTACTATCTGGAGCGCATGTACACACACACACACACACACAATTGGGTCATCATGCCTTGAAACCCTGTTGACTCTGCTGGGGCCAACCCCAATCAACTAAAACAGTAAAATCATGAGTCTTTTGGCTTTGGACTAAGTATCATGCACAGTTTGTATTATGTATATAAAAAGAGGTATAA
>NW_017729027.1:21722875-21723147 GCF_001723915.1 Gavialis gangeticus | reverse complement strand
ACACACACACACACACACAATTGGGTCATCATGCCTTGAAACCCTGTTGACTCTGCTGGGGCCAACCCCAATCAACTAAAACAGTAAAATCATGAGTCTTTTGGCTTTGGACTAAGTATCATGCACAGTTTGTATTATGTATATAAAAAGAGGTATAAGAGTGCTGCTTAAAAATGTGTTTGTAGAGTACCTGTACTAAAACTTAGTTTCATAGTTTCTAGTGTTGGAAGGCACCTGAGTAGATCATCTAGTCCAACCCCCTGCCATGGCAG
>NW_017729027.1:21722590-21722864 GCF_001723915.1 Gavialis gangeticus | reverse complement strand
TCCCTGCTTAGGAAAATGGAGGCAAAGAAATAGTTAAATATATGTTGGCTTTGTTGTCCGATGTGACAACCAAGTTTCCTAATGTGTCCTGCAGGGTTTAAACTTGCAGCAATTTAAAAAAAAAAAACCTTGGTTTTGGATGAAGTTAGTCTATGGGCACCCATCATAACTAGCCTATAAACATGTCCGTAATTAATTTGTATCATTTCAAAGTCAGTATTTTCTAGTTTACCCCTTACTTCCATGTGCTCAGGGAGAGCAGGTTCTGACAGTA
>NW_017729027.1:21697968-21722564 GCF_001723915.1 Gavialis gangeticus | reverse complement strand
AAGGCCAAGGGAGTTACCTGATCCCTTGAATTTTAGTTTTCCCTGCTGTAGCAGTGGGAAGGATTAAAAATTCAAGGCAAAACCTCCAATAACTAGGTTGTGTACCTGGAAAATTACAACCACCTTATAATCGTTCCATATACTGAATCTAAATTATTTGGGGGAGCGGGAGCATAACAGGGGGTCTCTTCTCAGGGCTAGTCCATCATTGCCCCACCTACCTGTTTCTGGGCCAACAGCCCACCTTTGCTTGCCATGCCTTGATTATATACAATTAGTATATTAATTAGGTGGGAGGCTGCCTATTTCTTGCTCCAATGGAGTGTTATCTGCAGCTCCATTCCTCCCCTACACCACAGCCCAAACTGGCATACAGATGGCATCCACTGTTCTTATAGTTCTCACAATTCTCCAATCCAGACCCTAACTGGATACCTCCAAATCAGACTGTCTACTCCACCACCCTCATTCTGGGCTGCCTAGCTCCCTGAACTCTTTGCCCTCTTGGGCGTGGCCCCCCTGGAACCTTTGGCCACACAGGTCCTGGCCTCACCTCCAAGGCCAGTCAGAAACCCCAGGCCCTCAGCTCTGGGTGTTCCTAATAGTGGGCCCCTGGCCCTTTTAATTGTTTTGGTCCTGGCCCCAGTATTGACCAGTCAAGGGTACTCCAAGTCAGGCTTCTGAGTCTATAGCCCACTCTAGCCTGGGTCCGTTTTCTTGGCCCTACTATGGGGTAACCCACCTGGTTAACCTGGGGTTAAGGTGCCCCAACCCACCTTACAACAGGGTGGTAACTGGCCTGGTATTTCCTGGGGGCTCCCATGCCACTGAGAGCCCCACCAGGCCACCCACCCCCAGCAGGGTGCAGTTTTAGGTCACGCCCAGGACCAGGAGCCTCCAAACCATCCCCTTAAGCTCCTGCCCTTACCTCCAGGATGTTGCATTCAGCCTTGCAGCCAAGCATCGTTTCTGCCTGGCCTGCCAGCAGCAAACTGCTGTGTTTGTATAGGTGGCTGCAGGCAAGCACCTGCTGGCTGCTTGGCTCAGTCCTTAAAGTGGCAGGCACCACCAGTGCCCTGCCACAGGGTTCATCTAATAGTCAGGGTCATCTTAGATTCAGGTCAATGTGACTCTTAAGAATAAATGAGTAAATGAACAAGTCCTCTCACTGTGGACTAAGCCACTACACAGCTTTCCTATACTAAGGAACAGCTGACATGCAAGAAAGCCTTGACCATCTTTTACCAGAGGGTAATTTGCTCGTGTCCATGCCCCAAAAGACATTATGCAAAGTCACATGGGACACTTGTGGCAGAGCCACACACTAGATACACGTTTCCTGAATCCAATCTAACGCCTTAACCAGGAAACCATCTGGGATGTTACATAACAGACTCACAGTCTCTGAATTTAAGTATATTGACATCCATAGCGCTAAAATAGGTTTCCCTGAAAACCATTTTAACTCATGTATCACAGTAAAGACTATGCCTCAATTCACCAGTTACTATAAAAAGTCAGTCAACAGCACAAGCCATAGAATGCAGGAGGATGGACTTTATTCTTATTTCAACTGATATTTTTTTTAAAAGAAACTGATAGCAGTATTCTCTTGCGTTAAAAATGACGAGATGAAAACAGTACATTTTTGAGGGTTCTCCCTTTCCATAAAGGCACAAAGCCTTGGAAGGAGGGAAGATGAGGCAGTGGAGAGGAAAGGAAGAAAGCTGAATTTTTTTATTTTTTATTTTTTTAACCTTCAGCAGCATCTCTGCATGCTTGCACACACTCACCCATACACCTACCTTGTTATCCATATGATCTTGCAAGGACTTTCACTCTACAATTTTAGAACCAGTCAATGAATAAGAGGATACCCTTTTAAAAGATCAGTAGGACTTATGCAGAGCAGTAATACTAGCATTACTTTCCAAGGGAAAAAAACCTCACTGAATCACTTTGTCTCTCTTTTCCAATCATATTGAAACTTGTCTTCATCATGAAGTCTAGATGCCTGAACACATTAATCCACAATTTACCATGAAGCCAGGAATTAAAAAGCTCTCTTTTCAGATACTGAAAGCTGCTTTAGGAATACCATACATATATAATACAATTTATTACCTAAAATCTTACTAGGGATTTGGTTTTGCTCATTTAGATTTGATTTTTCAGAGTCAGTGTCTTAATATACAAGGAGCTTTATGCAGAGATCCCCAGCATCAAGACGATTATTCAAACAGAAACACTGTTAGTTAAAGCTCCTGCCTACCCCTTCATTATTCCAGAAGCAGATCTGGAGTCCTCTCCAAAATGCCATGCATTGGGTATACTACCCTGAGTGACTGTTTAATAACACCTTCTGTCATAAGCCCATCTGTGGGGGACTCCCAGAGCCATGAGTTTTCCCTCCTACTGTACTGCCACTTGCTCCAAGGAACAAACAAGGGATGTTCTGAGATAGCTCCCCATCACAGCACCTGTCTGTGCCCTCACAGCTGAAGAGTCCATGTAGAGGGATCTCTCTTGGCCCCAAGCAGTCCCCATTTGAGTTACAAAATTATAGGTCCTCCTCTCCATCCAGAGTCAGCCTGGATATCTGCCCAGAAGTCATCCCTTCCACAGGCAACCAATAAGAAAAAAAAAGTTGTTTTTTTCAAGTATATAAAACAGAATAATAAGTGAAACCAGAAACTAGGTGTTGAGACTGACACAGGAGTAAACAAAAAAAGTAATAGAACACCAACTTGTTCATACCCTACATCGAGAAGATGCAGTGCTCAGCTAGCTTCAAGGGCCTAAATGAAGTTTCAAGCTCCCTCCCTGCCCATCAGGGCCTCCTGCATCTCTTTATCAGCTAGCCTTACATAGCCTGGCTGGGTGGCTAAGCCACTACCTTGAAACTGGAAAGGCTGAAGACAAAGCCATGTTCTCTGGGCAGGCTTGTGCATCTTTGCTAGTGTAGCTATTAACATATACACCACACACACTTCAGTTCTAGGGGGCTCACACTGCCACTGTTGGAATAGGTTTTGGAATATGCCATTATTGTCTAAATTATGTTATATTATGCTATAAAATTTGCTTATGTTATACTTATACTATGATTTTGCTTGTGAATGTTTATGCTAAGCAAGTCATTTGCCTATGCTAAATAGCCATCTTAGTGTCAACCATTTTCTGGAAAAGCAGCAAGTGAGTTTGTGTGCTGTGAATAACGTGGGAGTAATGGTTAAAATGAAGGCTGGTACAAACCAGCTATAGTAAGTAACAAGATAAGATACAGGGGTCTAAGAAAGTGTGGAGATGGTACAAACGTGGGACTAAAAAACAGACTGGAATGTGAAAGACAACACGTAACTGGTGACAGCGTCCGAAATAAAACTTATGCAAAAAGGTAAACGGTGATTGGTAAAGAAACTTCCAAAAGTTACCAGGCTTTGGTCAAAGTCTGCCCTAAAGGGAAATAAAAAGGCAGTGAAAAGCCAGCCTGATGAGCACCTTGACAACCAACAGCAACCTACCCACATGAGAAAACAAGACAGAGTTGACGCCCCCTCTCAAATGGACATCACCTTGAAGCCTGTGACTGGTCATCACAGCGCAACTCCAAGAGCCGCGGACAGGTGACTTAAATGTGAACTGTGTGCATGATGAGTGTATGATGCAAGTGTTTGGTGCACTGCTAAATAGTCTCAGTTGGCCATTACTACACAAACCCTGGTTTCCTGATCCCACGTGTTGGTTTTCATGTCCAACACCACTAATTTCCTGGTCCTCAAGGCTAGGGACAGAAGTTACACACAAACCAGTTTAAGTAATCAGAAACTGGTTTAAACTTGTAACAGAACATATGGTCAGGGCACAAACCAGTTTGCAAGTGGCCGAAACCAGTCTGAGATAAGCCCGGTTGAATGTAGCAGACTTAACTAATATGGCTCAAACCAGTTTATGCAAGGTCTGTCCCAGACCCCTTGCTGGTTTGAGATAAACTAGACACCCCCAGCATGCTCTCTGGGCTAGGCAAGGCTCTCTGCTCCACAGCAGAGCTGGCCCTCCCCCCACCCTGCTCCCAGGCTGCAGCTCCCCCCTCTCCCCAACCCCGCCAACCACCACCACTCCCTGCTAAGAAGGGATTCCCTGCTCCCCCCTCCCCTTTGTCTGTACAGGGTCTTCATGAAGTCCTTTTGCACAAGCAAAGTTTAAAAGTGCACAAGGACTTTTTGAAGACCCTGCATATTAGCTAGCAGACCACATGTTTCAGCAAGGACCATAGCCAGCAACAGGTAGAATCAACAAGTATCTGGTAATGTCCCTCTGTGGTCTTCTTAAAAAAAAGTGATAAACATTTCTCAGTTCCCTACTGGGATAATATCACAGCATCCTGCCCCCTCAGCTCCATGCTGTGGAAGGAAGGAATGGATGGCTGCTGTACTGCCCCCTGGCTTCTAGCCTGAGCCACTGCAGGCATGTGCCTGTATTTCTGGAACATTCCAGCACAGAACTGATTTAGCCTAGCCAGGTTAGACTAGCCTGCAAAGACTGAAACAATTCAGGCTTTTTGAATGTCTGTCCCTAGCCCAGACTTGCATATTTACTGGACTACAGTCTTATATCCTTTTTAGATCCATTAATCTGGTATTTTGTTACTCCTGTATGAGAGTTTGACCAGCTAGGCTACAGATTTCTATTAGAACATAAATATACTATTGTCTGGACAGGCCCAGGCTTCCCAGATG
This sequence comes from Gavialis gangeticus, assembly GCF_001723915.1. Lineage (NCBI taxonomy): Eukaryota > Metazoa > Chordata > Crocodylia > Gavialidae > Gavialis > Gavialis gangeticus. Next base: position 21,717,825 of record NW_017729027.1, on the reverse strand, counting down.
TCTCTTAGCACCTCCACAGTGAGGATCAATAAACAAGCAAAGTCAAATGCTAAATCTCAGCCATTGACCAAGTGTGATCAATAGTGGGAGGTTCAAGTCAATAAATGACTTACTAACCCAACCTTAGCTGAAATAAGATGCATCAAAATAACTTTCAGAATCAAATACTGTAACATACCAACATGAGAACTCTAACTGAATACAGCTTTGCAATAGCTACAATTAAAATACCAAACACCCTAAGGCTAAGTACAGACAGTCAAAAAAAACCCAAAGTTGAACCGATTCAATCTTCACAGGTTAGTCTAAGCTACCAAAAAGCAAGTAGACAGACATCCACTTCTGATTTTGGAAATACAGCCACATGCCTGCAGTGGACCAGGCCAGAAGCTGGGAGGCACAAGAGAATACCTCGCTGCTTGGCTGAAACAGACAGCTTGGGCCAAGGCTAGCCTGCCCAGTGTGTGTCTGTGCATGGGGGGGGCAGCTTGCAGGGGAGGTGCAAAGCATCCTAGAGTGATAGGGGACCGAGTTAACTTGAATCTGGAGGGGGTCTGAGACAGAAATCCAATAAGCCAGTTTAGCCTAAACCAGTTAAGTCTGATACTACAATCCATCCAGGTTCATCTTAAACTGTTCCTGGACATTTTGAAAGCAGTTTATGGGCACAAAGTCTAACACAACAGAAGTTTAAACTGATTTCTGGTCACCTACCATCAGTTTGAGTGTAATTTGTCCCTAGCCTAACAGTTAACCTTATTTGGGAGAATACCCATGCATGTCACATGATTGTATCCCCCCCAAAATATTCTTGTCCTGTGTCACTTTCATGACACATTCCCTCAAAACTTAAGTCAGTCATAAAATCCTTCTGCCAACTCCAACCAAAAGATACTACACTATCAGTTTTAAGTCTTCTGAATCTTCAGGGAATCATTTCCCCCTCATTCCTTCAATTTAAATATGTGAAGAGGAATTTAAAAAAAAAAGTGTTAGTTGATCAAGTTATTGATGCCAATGTGAAAATAGCCTTATTTTAGATCAAACCATGGTCTGTTACTTTTTGATGTCAGAAGAACAGATAACTAATGGGTACATCTTTACATAAGCTTCCTCATTTCACTTATTTAAAAACATGCAAATAGTTTCTCTCACCTGAGATAAGCCCCATTCATATTAAATCATTTTAGAAAATGGCAAAAAAGAATTTAAAGAGTTCATTAAGTTACATGTTACAGCATGTAAGAAGTCTCATTTTTAGGTCTTTAGGATAAAAAAAATAAACTTGAAAATTTTCCATTTTTGTTTGAAGACTCTCTCATTAACGTCTTCCCTATTGCTAAACTTGCACCATTAAGTCCATTAAGTTAGATTAGTACAAATCTTTACTAGTGTAGTTACACTGGTACAAGCTTTTTAAACATTTGCATATGCTTACATGTTATCAACTTGACACTTAATGAGAAGCTGTGAAATGAACCACAGCTCGTGCGGAGTTTCTCTCTTTGTTTTTAGTACTAAGGTAATAAACTCTGTTTTTTGCCAACAGCCTCCTTGAGAGAGACTGCACACACCACAATTTTAAAGGAGGTAACATTAATTTTCAAAGCTATTTAACTCAGATAAATTAAATGCATTATGATACAGTTGAATTATTATTTCTCCATTCTGTTCCTGGATCAAAGTAAAGCAACCAGTGTGTTCAGGGTACACTGACACACTAAGAGATCAAGTCCCTCAGAGGGGGCTTCACCACAGGAACACCTACCTAGTTTAAACCCCCAACAGCCAAGAAGCAACTCTGTTTCATCAAACCAGCAGAGTATTTGTCCAGGTTCAATAATATATTATGCACATGAGTAATTTCAAAGACACAAACAACTTAAACACAGACCCTCAGGTGTTACTCAGTTCAGTGCACCTAACTATAAATTGCTTTCTTGGATCTAGGCACCCAAGTCAGAGAAAAAAAAAAGCATAAAGGAATTCATAATGACCTAGACTAGCTCAGAATACGTATAAACATCCTTCCATGCTCCCATTTATAAAGTACTTACAGGAGAAAGATAGTTTTATTGATGTACCAATAATGCTTGCATAAGTAGCAGATAGTCAGAGAGGCAGAGTCTGAGGCCCTTAAAGCAAACCCAAAGCATTCAATTTGGGGGTATACATGGACACGATCAGTGCAGTAAATGGCTTAGAGACGTTATTTCATTTAAAGGGAAAGTATTGAGCAGATATTGTAATGTAGTACAATACATTACACTGTAGTATTACAGTAGCATTAGCTGCAGCTCAAGCACTAGAATCAAGATCTGTTCAGATTCCCATAAACGTTTTTAAATAAAAGTTCATTGTAATTACAAGTTTTTTTCAGAAACCAAACAGCTCCTTTAGTTTAGCAGAGTTCAGGAACCTAGACGACCAATTCCAGTCTGCTAGTAATGTGCTACTAGTTAAGGCTCCCACCACCCTCTGTTCCAGAATATTCAAGCCAGCCAATCAGGGCAGGACACTAATATCTTAAGCATTTAGCTTGGCCATACAGCGAGGCTGGGTCGCAAGAGCAGCCCCAGCCACTGGATGCAGGTGAGTAAGTGTATGGGGAGCAGAGGTTGGAGGTCCAGGGGATTGTCAGGAAGGGAGGAAAGGGGGGGGAAGTCACCTGGCCCTTCACAGCAGGGGAAGGGGGCGGGGGCAGTCCTTTGTGGCAGGGAGCTGCATGCCTGGGCTGGTGGCATGGGGCTAGTGCCCATACATGCAGAGTCCTGCACAGGGGATGGGACAGGGGCAGCACTAGCTGCTTGCACTCTGGCCCAAGCAGGATGGGGGCATCAGACTGCGCATCAGGACAAGCCATAGACTTCAGCAAGTAGGTACAAGTATGAAGAAGGTTGAGAACCATTGCCTTAAGCCATTCAAGTAGTTGTGGTTTATTATTATAGGAAAGCAGAAATAGTAGTTTCAGATAATTTAATCCTCAGTTAGGCCTTTATTCTTTTCTACACCTTCAGTCAAATCAAATGCAATAATCTATTGAGGACATTGTAAAAAAAAAAAGCTATTAGTCTTTAAATAATCCAGAAAAGTGTTGGAAAAGTACAGAAGTGAGATGCTTTCTCTGTAATTTTAGGCTAGAAGCATATAATGGGTGTGTAAGTTTACCCAATATTTCTACTATGTACAAGCTACTGATTTCTACTCCTATAAATACTTGTTAGAAGAATATTCGCTCTCACTGGAGACCAAAAAGTTTATTCTACAAATCAAATCACTGAAAACATTCAAGTACAATCTACGGCTGTTAATAGCTTTTTACCCACTATTCCTCCGAGTAGAATTCTTACTAATTATACTAAAACTTCACTGGTGTTTTGTCTGGAGGGGGGGATAAAGTATACTAACTTAAATATTATGTTAATGCTTTTCCACATGGAGGTAAGAAGGGGAGGGGTTACAGAAGAGAGAATGGAATACTGAAAAAAAACAAAAAAAAAAAACAACTCTTAATCCTTACAAAAACCCTTCTCCTGAAACACTGGTAACAAGGAACAGACAGCAGCGGAGGGGAGGCACTTTAGCAACTTTCTGCTCTAAGTTTTAGGTCATTAATAGACTGGTCCCCCATACAAAACTAGATGGGCAACATTACATTGAAAGGAAGGCAATTACCAATTGTGCACAAGAAATTTGAAAGAGATACTGATCTCTGATCTCCAAAATCAAGAGCTAAAAAAGTTTCTTCTGTTATTCTATTAAGATAGTTATAAGTAAAGATTACATGTTCCTTTTGAGATTTTTGATCCAAGCAGTTTTTTTTAATCTTGTTCAGGGAAAGTACACATGCACACCACACAAGGCTGTGGGTCCTCTGTTAATAAGCCAGGGAGAACTCCTACCACAAGATACAAAGAAGGTGGAGCTGCACAACAGCTGCTTTGCCTCAGACTTCCCAAAAAAGTTAAGCTGCCAGGCACCTTAATAGGGATTATCTGGATAAGGAAGGTGGCAAGCTGAGGAACAAGATAAGAGAATCAGAGAGCTTTTGTTGGGTTTGAATGAATTCAAGTCAGTAGGTCTGGAGAAGTGTTATCCCAGGGTCCTGAAGGAACTGACACAGGATATCTGGGAGCTTCTGGCAATGATTTTCATGAGGCATGGGAGACATGCCAAGTACCAGAGGACTGAAAAGGGGCCAATGTAGCTTCTCTTCTTAAAAAGAGGCAAGGAGGAGGATCTGGGGCACTACAGACTGGTTAACCTGACCTCAATACCTAGGAAGTTACTGCAGCATATCATAAGGAAGACCATTTGCAAGCCTCTGGAGGGGGAAAGGATAATATAAGCAACCAGCATGAATTTATGGGGAACAAATACAGTATAACCTCACAAATCCGGCTTTCCAAATTCTGAAATTCTCAAAAATTTGGCACTTTTAAAAATAGCTTCCGAATAATCCAGAAATTTCACCAGAAATCTGGCACTTCTCTGACCATCATTGTTTTTGTTAGTCAGTCTACATCTATTGTTTCAAGCAATCGTCAGTCACATGTATAGTGTAATAGCAAAGAAAATTGTGTTTCAAAAATCTGGAAATTTTCAAGTTTCTGGCAGGTGCTAGGTCAAGGATGGCGGATTTATGAGCGTCTACTGTAGCGTCAAACACTTAATCTCCTTCTTCCACTATTTGGGTGGATGATGGGAATGTTGTGGATACAGTACCTGGAATTCAGCAAAGCTTTTGACAAGGTCCAGCATGGCTCTCTCATAAACAAATAGGAGAAGTGTGGACTGAACAAAACTATTAGATGGACGGATAACTAGCTCAACAGCCATAAGCAAAGGGTAATTATTAATAGATCCATGTCAGAATGGCAGTCTGACAGGGATCTGTCCTGGGCCTGGTGCTATTTAACCTGTTTATTAATAATTTGAATACAGGCAAGGAAAGCTTCTTAAGCAAGTTTATGGATGACAAAACTGGAAAGGATTGTGAACACTGAGGATGTGACTGCAATTCAGAAGGATCTCACAGAATGGAAAGTTGAGCTAGAACTAACAGAATAAACTTCCATGTGGACAAATGCCAGGTGCTGAATCCTAGGAGGAATAATAAAAAACCCACAAATACGAAATGGGGCATAACTAGCTGGATGGCAGCACTGTGGAAAAGGATTTGGAAGTCTTAGTACACCACAGACTCAATACAAGTCTACAGTGTGATGCAGCTGCATAGAACACAAATGCAGTTTTGGGATGCATCAATAGAAGCATTAGAGGCAAAACACAGGAGGCAATAGTTCCTCTCTGCTTGGCACTGGCTAAGCCTCATACTGTGTGTAGTTCTGGGCTCTGCGCTTTTAAAGGACACAGAGAAGGCAAGGAGGGTCCAGAGACAGGCAAAGATGAACAGTTTGGAAGGGTGTCACGAGGTCAGGTCCCAGGGGTGGCCGTGACATTCCCCTAGAGGCTCTGCAACCATACGTTATTCCATCCCTAGGGCGCCTTTGCCTTTTGCCTGCCATGCCCCGATGGTAAATATAAATAGGGAGATTGCCCACAGGCCTTCACACGGCCCAGGTCTACTGAACCCTTATCAGCCAGTACCTGCACCCAGGCCCCTTGCTGTGCCTCATTCTATAGTTGTGCCCCCAGATAGCACTCTGAGCCTTAAGGGAAATTGCATGGCTCCAAATAGTCCCCTACACCACACTCTATGCCTCAAATGGCATCCTTGCAGATGTTCTGCCAGTTGCTGATGCCACCCCTTTCTAGGCCTTCCAACTCCTCGGCCTCTCTCAGCTAGCCCTCAGACTCCTTGGTCTCTCTCCTGGCCTTTCTGCAGTTGCCAGACCCTTCAGTCTTAACTGCCCTCTGGGCTACCAGGCTCCTCAGATCTCTCCCCTGGTCCCTCTCTAGGGTGTTTTCTTCTCTGTACTTTCCCAACTGCTGTCCAGGCCCTCAGCCCCACCCAGTCCTATGCTCTATTCCCAGCTGCTGGACCCACCTGGTCATGTGCTCTTCCTTGGCAAGTGCTCTTCTGTCAGGGTGTGCGCTCCCCTAGCCTTCCCCCTCCATAGGGTCACCCACAAGGCAATGGAAGCTGAGGCTTTCCAGCACCCCATGCTCACCTTTCTCTTGAATGGCCCAGGTATGGCATTTCAGAGGCTGCCCCACCACATCAACCAACTCTACTAGGATGCAGTTTTAGGTCTTACCCAGGACTGGTTTCCAAGCCTTTCTGGTCTTACACATCCCCCTCTCTGGGCTGTTGCCTAGATGCTGTATGCCCTTCCTGGGCTGCTAACCAATGAGTCCCCTGGCCCCCTCTCACATCAAGTCCTCCATCTCTGGACCCCAGCCCACTCTCAGACCCCTACCAGCCATTGTCACCATGGGCTGCATGCTTCCTGACCCCTCCCTTTCAGCTGTGGCCCTACAAGGACCTTTGTGCTTAAGACCTGGCCCTATCTCCAAGCTAGTTGAAGCTCCAGGCTGCTGGTTCAGGCAACCACTAGCAGTGGGCTATTTCACTTTTTGGCCCTTCCTGGGCCCTTACCCCAGCATAAGCCAGTCAAGTTTCCCCAGAGTCAGTCCTCCAAGCACCAGTCCTCTCCTCTGTGGGTCTGCCCTCTTAGGCACCTCCATAGATCACACTGCCTCTCTCTCTCTAGGCTCACCCAGAGCCCCCAACACAACCTCTTTCCTTCTCTGGGCTTATCTGGGCCCCTCCTGGCCTCTCACAAGGCCCTTCTGCACACAGCCCCTCTCTGGTCCTGTCCTGAATCCTCTTCAACAGGCCCCAGGCAGTCAGCCCCTCTCTCAAGGCTTTGAACCCCACACTGGGTCTCCAGGAATCTCCATCCCCTTTGACATCCAGAAGTTTGGGTAGGAATTTTCTCCCTGCTAGCATTGAGTGGCAGCCTTCATAGATTTAATAAATTTCATAGACATTAGGGGCTGGAAGGGACCTCATGAGATCAAGTCCAGCCCCCCCTGCCATAGGCAGAAAGTCAGCTGGGATCAAGTGACCCCAGCAAGAAATACATCCACCTGTCTTTTGAAAGTCTAGAGTAGGTGCTTGTATCACCCTGGGAAAGGGAGTCTGTTCCAGACCCTGGACACTCACACCATAAAGAACTTTTTTTCTTATGTCTAGTCTAAAATCAGCCTTCCTGGAGTTTGTGGCCATTGGACCTTGTTATCCCTCAGGGAGCTCTGGTGAACAGCTGTTCTCCTAGGTCCTGATGTACCCTTCTTATGTAGTTGAAGGCTGCCACCAAGTCCCCCCTGAGCCTTCTCTTCTCCAGACTGAAGGAGTCCCAAGTCCCTCAGCCTCCATCGATCACATGAGTGGCTCTCCTCTGGACTCCCTCAAGCTTCTCCACATCCTTCCTGAAATGGGGGGCCCAATACTAGATGCAGTACTACAGCAGCAGTCTCACCAGGGCCAAGTAAAGCAGGAGGATGACTTTTCTGGTTTTGTGTGAGATGCATCAGTGGATGCATGCCAGTTTGGTTTGCTTTGCCAGCCACAGCATCACATTGATGGCTCCTATTCATCATATGGTCAATCAAGACCCCTCCCCCCTGCCCCCCAGTTGCTTTCAGTTATGCTAGTAGACATAGCACTGCCAAACCTGTAAATATGCTGAGGATTCTTCCTACCAAAATGCAACACCTTACACTTCTCTACATTAAAGGCCACCAAGTTTTTGTCAGCCCACCTTGAGAGCGTGTCCAAGTCGGCCTGTATCCCCAGCATGTCCTGCAGTGTGACCACCCTCCCCCATAATTTGGTATCATCTGCAAACTTGGCCAGTTTGCATCCAACTCCCAAATCCAGATAGTTAATGAAGATGTTAGAGTACCAGCCCAAGTACCGAGCCCTGAGGGACTCCACTGGTCACCCTGCGCCACACTGATTTGCTCCCATCAACTAGTACTCCTTGGGTCCTACCCTGTAGCCAGTTACCTAGCCACCTGTTGGCGATGTTCCTACACCAGCTCCCAAGATGCAACTGCCTGCTCTGCTCCATTTGGATCAATACCCTACCTAAGCCCAGTCCTCTTCCAATCAGGTGACTCCCTTAAAAACAAAAAACAAAATCACATAGCTCCTTTGACAAGACCCAGCTATATCTGCTAGCCCCCAGGGTCAGCCGACTGCAGTTAGCACTGACCCCAACATGCCAGTGGCTCAAAAGGCTGCCTGACCTCTTCAAGTGGCAGGCATATCAAGTGCCCTGCCATAGAAGACAAGTCATGTGAGGGGAGTCGAACATGTAGATGTTCAGCTTGCGGAAAAGGTGCTGAAGAGGGGACATGAGAGCAGTCTTCAAATGCCTGAAAGACACCTATGAAGAAAAAAAGGGAAAAGTACCTTTCTTCTCTTGCTGCAGAAAAGAGGACAGAAACCAATGGCTTGAAGTTACAGACAAGTAAGTTTAAATTGGATATTAGGAAAAAAAAAAAAATGTCTTCACTGTGAGAATAGCAAGGTAGTGGGATAGACTGCCTAGGGAAGTTGTGGATTCTCCATCACTGGAGGTCTTGAAGGTTAGAGACAGCCACGGGTTAGGAATGATCTAGGTGTAGCTATGCCTGGTTTTCTACCATGGATATTTCCCATGCTTCTGGGCTTTGCCTAGTTGCTCCCTACCTCACCTTTCCATATAATATAAAATATATTTTAAGGCTTCCCAGAGGCATTGGATGCTGGCTACAGCCAAGGCTGGGGACTTCAACTGAGGTGTGCCTGTTCTCCTGCTAAGAACAAAGCCAGAGTTTCCCATCTAGAGGATCTTGCTCCTCTGCTCAGAGTCAAACTGATCTCCATATTTGGAGTCAGGATTTTTTCACCCCATGGTCAGATTGACAAGGACTGTGAAGGTTTTTGCCTTCTTCTGCAGCAGAGGGCATGGCCTTCTACCCAAGACTTCTTGAGCATATATTGACAACATCTCATAGAAGCAGGACATTAGCTGCCTTGCTTCCCTTGCTTTACCTGGGTAAGCTAGAACGTTAGGAGTTAGAGGTTGTGACACAGTTGATGGTAGTCTTATGCAGAGTTTAGGTTACGGTTGTATGGGATGATTTGGATAAGGATGATTCTGTCTCAGGCAGGGCATTGGACTAGACATCTTTGTAGGCTTACTTCATAGGCATCAGGGCTGGAAGGGACCTCAGAAGATCATAGAGTCCAGGCCCCCGCCTGAACGGCAGGAAGTCAGCTGGGGTCATAGGATCCCAGCAACATAAGCATCCAATTTACTCTCGAAAGTGTTCAATGTAGGCGCTTGAACCACCTCCAATGGCAGGCTGTTCCAGACCTTGGGGACTTAGGGAAGAAATTCTTTACTGTCCATGTCCAGCCGGAAATGGTCTTGCAGTAGTTTATGATCGTTCAACCTCATCACCCCTTGGGGTGCTCTAGGGAACGTTCCCCCAGATCCTGGTGGTCACCCCTGATAAACTTATAGGAGGCCATCAGATCACCCCTGAGCCTGCAGTTTTCCAGGCTAAAGAGCTCCATGGCGCTCAGCCTGTCGTTGTACAGTCTGTTTTCCTGACCTCTGATCATGCGCGTGGCTCTCCTCTGCACCCTCTCAAACTTCTCCACATCCTTTTTGAATTGTGGAGCCCAAAACTAGACAGTACTCCAGCTGTAGCCTCACCAAGGCTGAGTACAAGGGGAGAATGATGTCCCGGGATTTGCTTGAGAAGCATCTATGGATGCAAGCCAGCATTTTGGTCGCTTTACTAGCTGCAGCATCGCATTGCAGGCTCATGTTCATCTTGTGGTCAATGATGATCCCCAAGTCTCTTTCTTCCATAGCACTAGGCTTGGCAGTGCTACGCTGGTTATAAGGATACTGCAGGTTTTTCTTCCCAAGGTGGAGAACCTTGCATTTTTCAGTGTTGAATACCACCAGGTTCTCATCCACCCATTTGTTGAGCCTGTCCAGGTCAGCCTGGATCACCTGCCTGTCTTCTGGAGTGGATGCTTTGTCCCAAAGTTTGGTGTCATCAGCGAACTTGGCCAGTCCGATGTCCACATCATTAGTGAAGATGTTGAACAATATGGGTTCAAGGACAGAGCCTTGGGGGGATCCCACTAGTCACAGGGCACCATGATTATTGACTTCCATCAATTACTACCCTCTGGGTCCAACCACGGAGCCAATTTCTCAGCCAGTGGATCGTGGTGGACCCAAGGCCACAGTTGGCCAGTTTCACCAGGAGGCGATCATGGGATACCAGATCGAAGGCTGTTTTGAAGTCAAGATATATGACATCAATTGCTTCTCCCTTGTCCAGGTGATAGGTCACATGGTCGTAGCAAGACCTACCTGCAACAAACCCATGCTGGCTATCCCTCAGGATGCTGGCATTGGCCAATCCATTAAGGATGGCTTCTTTAATAAACTTTTCTAAGATCTTCCCCAGGACAGATATCAGGCTGATGGACCTATAAGTTAGCCGGATCCACTTTCCTCAAAATGACTATGAATATAAAAATGCCTTAAAAATTATATTCCAAGGCATAATACCAGAACAGTTTTTGAAGGGATGAATCCTGAATGAGGTTAACCCAGTAGAACTATCAGGGTTTGGTATCAAATTCATAGGACACCATTCCAACCATCTCTTATGCATCTAGGTGCCAGCCAATTTGAAACAATACTAGATTTAGAGATGGGCCCAGGGTCTGACCAAGGGTAGCAATTCCCAGGCTACAGAAATAAAAAAATTTCAACTTCTAGTTACCAAGGAAAAGATTGTTTCAATCTCAGTTAAGAAGTGCACATACCATCTCTTGTATACGTGTCACAATTTTAGAGTAGGCATGCCCAAATGAAGTGATGAACTGACTTAATACCAAACTCTTGACAGTCTGGGGGGAAAGGAGGCACAGAAACACAACCCTGCACTTACGACTGCTTCCAAATTCTTCAACCAGAAGCTTCATTTTCTCCCACTCTGTGGAGTTCTTCTTATATGGAATATCCAAAGGAACAAAAGCACTGTATTAAGAAAAAAAAAAGAGTTAAATCAATCTTGTTTGAAGTCATAAGTCTTCAGTTATAATGCAGTGGTTTGCTACTAACCAATTTAGGGGGTGATAGAGGAGGCCAAGGATTCAGTCTATTTGCCACCCCCACCTAGGAAACAGACACCGCCCTAAAGCAAGCTGACTTATGAAGTTAAAACAAGAAAGGGAGAAAAACCCTTTTCATCTTCAGAAGATACTTCCTGCATATTAGTCGTGTTTTCACATAATTACTTTCCTATACCTGACATTATTTTACCTGTAAGTCAATTATTAGAACAGCTTTATGTTCTGTTATGAAGACTATTCTAGACAGTTTTTATATACATAAAGAATCCTGTAAATGAAGAGGGGATAACAGGGATATGGAACAGCTTAAAACCTGGAAGACAATTTCTTCATTCGGCTGCTGATGCAAGGTAACATTATCCTTTTGGTACTGTGGTGAAAAGGCGTATTTAGCTATACTCTTGACACTCTCAGAATACCACTTGCCCAGTTTTAAGTTTTTTAGGATCTCATATAATGATCTGTAAATAGCCAAAAATTTGGATTTTTATTTTTTTTAGGCCACTGTTGCAGTTTTACAGGTTTATGCCAGTTTGACTTTAACCATTTTAAAGCATGACACCTGACATGAAAACAAAAAGCTATTTAAGAAGATGCATTATGCAAGTTTCCATTCCCTTGCCCCACCTTTGCCAGCAGCTAATAACAAAGAATAATCAAAGTTTAAGCACTTTTTCTCCTAAAGAAGTAATTAGTTGAAAACCCCCCTTTTTTCAAAGGGTGTTCATTTGCTAATATGTTATAAAAGCCATTTCATTTTCAGAGCTGAACGTTTTCTGTACAGATTGCACTGGAAGAGCCACCTGGGTCATTAAATACATGGTTGTTAGGAACCATAGGGTAGTGTAATGGTCCAAAACCACCCACAAGAAAGCATGCACCCTAGCCACAGCCATAAAAGCACTCTATAAACAAGGTGCAACAGAAGAGAATGTTAGGATGTTCCCTACAAAGAATGAACAACCCCCACCCCCAATATAGCAGTTAACTCTCCCTTCCCTCCTTATTTTGGGGTCATCTGTTCTCTTCCATGCCATCTTAAGTCCCATCACCTGATGGCCTCTCTTTCAGGGGGTTGGTTGTTTTGGGGAGGTTTTTTTTTTGGTCTTCAACTCAACCTAGGTGACTTGGTTATGGCCCTTGTCACCTGGGTGTGACAAAGAGCCCTAACAAAAAAGGGGCCTAGCCAGTCCACACCCAGAAGTATAAAAGGACACAGACCAAGTAACCACAGGAACAACGAACAGGGAGAAGCAAACAGTTTGCCAATCACTTATTTTTAGCAGCTGAAACTCAGCAACTAGACCAAGATTTAAGCCCCTTGTTTAAACAGAAGTCCATAGCAAAGGGGAGTTTGCTGGGGAGTTTTCTTGGAAACCCTTGCATTCATTCACTGTCAGCTTGCTGAGAGGAAGTGGGTGAAGGAAAGGCCTGCTTGCTGTTCCTTTCAGATCAAAGAACAGCAAACTGGCCCATTACAGAGGAGTTTGCTAAGGAAGGTCTGCTTGGAAAGAGGCAAGAAGTGAAGGGCAACAGACAAGACAACCCAGGGAGAAAGCTGGAAGATGTCACAGTCCCAGAGCCACTACCACTTCCAAGTCCTCCTCTGCTTCCAACTGCAAGGCGTCTGTCTGGGCAGGACTGCACTGCTGAGGTTTCCACCCAGGTCCTGGTTTGGTGCTCTGCAGACTGCAGCTTGCAGATTCCTTCCAGTGTCAGAAAAGGTAGGGAAAGAGCCTTCAGCATGAGTGGTGCCTTCTGGTGGCATTCCCCAGGGAGAAGGGAAGAGAGCTACAAGGTAACAAGGCTCTAAAGCATCCTCTGCCATAAGGACTTCATTGATTCCATGCTGAAGGAAACCTCTAGGATGGTGGAGGAAGGACTGCCATAGGTGATGCTAGGAAGGAAAAAAAGGGCCATGGACTCCCAAAAAGGTGGGAGCTGGAAGCCTGCATCTTCCGGCAGTGGTTTGCCTGGAGAACAGATACAGAGTGCTAGCAACAGAGGAGGAAAAGAGCATTCCATTAGCTAAAGAGGCAAGGCCAGGAATACCCAAGGTGGAGAGGATTGAGACCATTGCCATGAAGCAGCAGCAGCAGCAACAGGTGGTGGTGGCGGCAGCTAGAGATTCCCTTCTGTAGGACAGATATCCATCTGCCAGTCTCACCTATTGTCCTGCGTGGTCTGCTGCTTGCCTGGAGTCCAGATCTGAGGTGTCACAGAAGGATTACCGAGACTTGTTTGACCCTTTGACTACTACCCCATGCTGTTCATCCATGTGGGCATGAATGATACTGTCACAGGTGACCCTGAGCAGATGAAACATGACTATACAGCTCTGGGTGCAAGGGTGAAGGGGATGGGGACACAGGTGGTTTTCTCCTCAATCCTTCTGGACAAGGGGAAGGGAAGGGCACTGCCTGAAGTGAATGCATCCCGCAGACCAATGCATGTCTGCGCAGGTGGGTTTCGCCAGCAGGCGGTTGGCTTCTTTGACCATGAGATGTTGTTCCCAGAAAGATTTCTAGGAAGAGACAGGATCCACCTGACAAAGAAAAGGAAGAGCATTTTGCAGACAGGCTTGATAACTTAGTTTTAAAGCCCTGGGTTCACCAGGGGAAGGAGAACAAATCCCTGAGGTAAGTGGGGAAGTAGGGGACCTGCAAGAAGCACAAGCAGGAGGGGGCAACAAGGGAGGCCTTGTTCTTCCTGAGAAGGTAGGGCAATCAACTAGTCACCTCAGGTACCTGTACACACATGAATGGAGGCTGGGAAATGAACAGGAAGAATTGGAAGTCCTCACACAGTCAGGGAACTATGACATGTTTGGAATAACAGACTTGGTGGAATGGCTAGCATGACTGGAGCACTACCATGGATGGGTACACTGTTCAAGAAAAAGACAGGGGAGAAGAGGAAGAGTTGCACTGTACTTAAAAAGAGCTGCATGATTGCTCAGAGTTCCAGTATAGAACCGGAGACAGGCCTGTTGAAATGTCTCTGGGTTAAGGTTAGAGGGGAGAGCAACAAGGGTGACACTGTGGTGAGTGATCACCACCAGACCAGGAGGATGAGACTTTCTTTATACAACTGGCAGAAGTTTCCAGGTCTCCTGGTTCTCATGGAGGATTTCAAATCTCTGATTCTGCTGGGTGTACAAATGCAATCCAGGAAGTTTTTGGACAGCATTGGAGACAGCTTCCTGGTGCAAGTGTTGGAGAGACCCACTAGGGGCCATTCTCTTCTTGACCTGCTGCTCATAAATAGGGAAGAATTAGTGGTGGATATAAAAGTGGATGGCAAGTTGGGCAGCAGTGACCACAAGATCCAGTTTAGGATCCTGACAAAAGGAACAAAAAGGAGAGCAGCAGAATATGGACCCCAAACTTCAGAAAAAGCAGGCTTCAATTCACTCAGGAAAATGATGGGCAAGAACCACTGGCAGGCCAGTTTGAGGTGGGGGAGGGGAGAAGAGTCCAGGAGAGCAGAGTGCATTTCAAAGAAACCTTACTGAGCATGCAGGAACAAACCATCCCTATGCGCAGGAAGAATAGCAAATGTGGCAAGCAACTAGCTTAACAGAAAACTCTTCAGCAAGCTTAAAAACACAGAAAGGAAGCCTACAAGAAGTGAAAGTTTGATCAAAACTTGGGTGGAGTATTAGGATCACATTTGGATCTTGGGAAACACTGGATTTACAGCTGAATAAAGGCTCTTAAATCCGCATCTCAGTAAAAGCTGCTAGTCATAAGGCAGGATGATATATTAAAGCCAACTCTGCAAATGTTGAAGCAAGCAGTTTTCTAACAGCAGGGTAGTGTGTAGCATATATGGTGCAAGAAGAACAAGATGCAGCCCACCAGCTATCAGGAGATAAAGCAGAAGCAAGACCTTGGAGATGGAGAGTCAGCAAGAAGCCATTAAAGAACAGCAAGTGACTGAAGGAAGCAGAGGTCAACATCTTATGCATGCCCTCTTAGCAGAGAGGCATTTAAATGCAAGAAATTCCATGCTAATGAAACAAACAGTAAACAGAGGTGGAACTCAAGACATGAGGAGAAATGGGTGGAACAAAAAGGAGTGAGGGTGGACTGAATGGGCCAAAGTGTGTAAGTGTGGAAAGAACTATTGTTTGTGGCTGTTCCCTGAGTTCACAGGCTGTGCATCTGTGAGGGAGCTCACCCAAAGCCATCTCCATTCTAAATAAAGCTGTTGTGAGCAATGTGTGCAAGTAGCATTTGCTCCCTGCTTGCTCTGGCTAATGAGTAACAGGATCCACGAGGAATTGGATCGTCATCTCCCTAGTTGCTGGACACCACATGGAGTCAGGGTCCAACAAGGAATACAAGAATATTGCTTGGGCATGCCGGGATTAAAAAAAAGTCAGGAAGGCCAAAGAGCAATTAGAGTTGCAGCTAGCAAGTAACATTAAGAGCAACAAAAAGGGTTTCTACAAGTAGGTCAGCAACAAGAGGAAGGTCAGGGAAAGTCTGGGTCCCTTACTGAATGGGGGAGGGAACATACTGATAGATTATGCGGAAAAGGCTGAAGTACTCAATGGCTTCTTCACCTTGGTCTTCACTGGCTAGGTCAGTTCCCAGACTTCTGCAATGGGCAGTACAGTCTGGGGAGAAGGTAAGCAGGCAACTGCGTTGAAAGAACAGGTTAGGGACTATTTAGAAAAGCTGGATGTGTACAAGTCCAAAATCGGGCAAGACACCATGCATCTGAGGGTGCCAATCGAGTTCGCTGATGTGACTGCAGAGCCACTGGCAATTATCATATTTGAAAACATGATAGATCAAGGGAGGTCCCAGACTACTGGAAAAAGGGCAAATGAAGGAGGAACCAGGAAACAGACCAGTCAGCCTCACCTCAGTCCCTTGAAGGATTTTGGAGCAGGTGCTTAGAATCTATTTCTAAGCACTTGGAGAAGGTGATTAGGAACAGTCAGCATGGATTCAACAAAGGTCATGCCTGACCAACCTGACTGCCTTCTACGACAGGGTGACTGGCTCTGTGGATGCAGGGAAAGCAGTAGAGGTGATACACCTTGACTTTAACAAAGCTTTTGATACAGGCTCCCACAGCATTCTTGCAAAGGAGTTGAAGGAGTAAAGGATGGCTGAATAGACTGCAGACAGCAAGCTAGCTGGATTGTCAGGCTCAACAGGTAGTAATCAATGGCTCAATGTCTAGCTGACATCAAGACGGATGAGTCAGCAGTGTGCCCTTGTTGCCAAGAAGGCTAATGGCATACTAGACTGCATTAGTAGGAGCACTGCCAGCAGATCGAAGGAAGTAATTATTCTGCACTGGTGAGGCCACATCCAAGTTCTGTGCCCAGTTTTGGGCCCTTCACTATGGAAAAGTATTTGGACAAGTTGGAGAGAGTCTAACAGAGGGCAATGAAAATGGTTCGGGGGCTGGGGCACATGACTTGGAGAGGCTGGGAATTGGGTTTATTCAGTCTGCAGAAGAGAAAACTGAGTGGGGATTTGACAGCAGCCTTTACTTGAAGCGTGGTTCAAGAGGATGAAGCTAGACAGTTCTCAGTGGCGACATGACAAAACAAGGAGCAATCATCTTAAGGTTGCAAGGAGGTTTTAAATTAGATATTAGGAAAAACTCACTTGGAGGGCAGTGAAACACAGGAAGGAGGTTACGTAGAGGTGGTGGGATCTCCATCCTTGGAGGTTAAGGCCTGGCTTGAAAGAACCCTGGCTGGAATGATCTAGTAGGGGATGGTCCTGCTTTGAGCAGGGAGTTGGATTAGATGACCTCCTGAAGTCCCTTCCACCCCCACTCTCTTTTAAAATTTGATTCTATCAATGCATTCCAGGTTTATCTCCATCTTGCTTCTCTAGTCACCCATCTCAATGGATTGTCCTCTTCTGAAGAGCAAGCAAACCCTCTCATTCTTATGTGCAGTCACCCATGCCTTTTTCCAATCACATCCCTAAAATGCCATTTTCTTCAGTTGGGTTTCCAGTCTTTGGATCTTCTGTTCCATGGATGAAGCACATGGAATTATAAAACTTCACTGCCAAACAAGAAAGCAAGATTTCTACACCTTCCTGCCATCTGACACTACCTGGTAAGAGAAACTGCCTTATCTGCACAAAGAACAACTCACACAAGGGACTCATGGACCCAATACTCAGTTCCCTTAAAAGCAGCCATACCCCAAACTCCTCCCTACAAATCAGCACCAGCTACCTTATTTGTCAGCTCTGCAATCTCTCAGTGGCTGTTTGGCTTTCAAAGCCTGGGGGTGAGGCTGGCTCAAATTAGGTACCACTGCAAATAGGGACAGGCAACAAGCTACAGGGTCCTGAATAAGGCCTTGTTATAAGTGAGACACAATCACAACTTCCTCATGCAGACTCCAGATCAAAAAAATTCACCGAAATCATTAATAGGTGAACAGGCCCTTCTGCTTCCTCTTCTGGTCAAGTGCTACTCAAACTTCTTTTTGCAAGCAACACTACTCAGTTATATTAGGCCGTAAGCTATTTTTGCATCATGTAAATACTATATTTACATGAATACAAGGGACAAGCCCCCTCCCCCTCCTACCACCAAAATCAGCATCAGGGGAAAAAAGCCCCTCAGATTTCCATAAAAAGAAGCCTCATTAAATACAGCGTCTACATGCTAAAAGCAACATGGGCTCAGCAATGAAAACCAACTATGAAGTTGATTAAATGTAGCCAACAGGAAGCATGACTACAAAGAACACACGGCCCATATTGGGCAAAATGCTAATAGGAACTTTTGGGAGGAGTGTGAGGAGTGCATTCTATTTGCAAGCCTTAGGCCTAGAAGCTTTGGAGTTCAGATGCCACCTAGTCCTAACTTCTTCCTAGCCAAAAAGACTAAGAGTAGATAGGAGAAAAGTGCAAATAGTCCCATTGCTCCCTCCCCTCCCCATGGGAACTTACTATTAGATTATGCTAGTGCAGCCCTTCCCACCACCACCCCCCTCTGCCCCTCAGTACATTTTGATACAGGAACTACACCTTTCTAGTCTTCAAGCACATAAAGCACTACAGTATCACATACCTGCTCCAGTTCTCACACCTGTGTACGCATGCTCCCATCCACATACCCTTCAGATTTACAATTACACTTGCCTGCCTCTGCCTTCTGTTTCTTTATTTAGTCCCTAGCCTTTACAACTACCATGTCACTGACTGCTGTATCTCCATCATCTTTGTCGCCGTCCTCACAGTCGGGGTGACTCAATCCACCATCTTCTACTCCTTCCTTGTTATCAGTGCTCTCTTCCTCAGAGGGGTGTCCTTGAACCATCTGTGCCAGTGGTTCTACAAAATTAGCTTTGCCACCTCTTCACCATCCTCTCCTGATATCTTCTGGTAGTAAAGTCTGCAGCTTGCTCAGTCCCACTTTAAAAACACAGGTCTCGACTGAGAGCTTTGCGTTAGTACATCAGGAGGTTCCTGGTCTTGCATAGACATAGTCTGACATAGGAGACTAACCAATCAAAGCAGGCTGATAGGGACCCTTTTTGTTCGGTCAAGTGAGCACCACTTCTCTGGTCATGGTTTTGACTCCCAACACCACCTAGCACAGCCAATTTACTTTCTTCCATACCTCCTAGACTTGTGGACAGAACCAAAGGAGGTGGTCAATGGTTTCCACTTTCTCTTGGCAAGTTTCCCTGGGGCAACTGGGTTGGCTTCTTCCCTTCTGTCTCTCAACCCACATGGGGACTGCCTGCCCATTCAAGTCCCTGTAGTCTTTCTGTAGACCTTTGTGGAAGGTCTGCTCCCCACATGGCCTGGCAGCCACTGCCAGGGAATAGGTCTACAGTCGACAGTGTCTTTGGCTCCGACCACCTCCTGCATCTTGCAGTGGTTGATCATGGTTGCAGGGGCTTCTTTGAGCACATGTACTTGCTCCAGAAAGTGTCCAAGACCTTGGAGAATTATGGTTTCTCCAAAGTCCATGGTTTCCCATGGGGATACATGTATACCTGCCAACATCTCAGCAGGTGCCCAGATTAGTATTCAACAAAGCAGGCCATTTTTATCTCTATCCCAGTCACCAGCAGGCAGATCTGGCTCATGTACTTGGCCCAAAGGAACAACTGGATATCTGGCATTCCCAACCCCAGTCTGCTTAGTCTTGTAGCAGGGAAGATGCTGTACTTCTTCCCCATCTGGATCTCCAGAAGCAGCAGCACATGACTCTGGTTTCTATGGACATGTTTTCATAGTTTCTAGGGTCAGAAGGGACCTGAGCAGATGTAGTCCGACGCCCTGCCATGGCAGGAAAGAGTACTGCGGTCAAGTGACCTCAGCAAGGTGTTCATCTAGCCTCCTCTTAAAGACCCCCAGGGTAGGAGCCAGCACCACTTCTCTTGGAAGTTGGTTCCAGATCCTAGCCGCCCTGACTGTGAAGCAGCGCCTCCTGATATCTAGCCTAAACCTACCCTCTGCCAGCTTGCGACCATTATTCCTGGTCACTCCTGGCAGTGCTCAGGGGAGCAGTGACTCCCCCAATGCCTGCTGATCCCCCCTGACTAGTTTCTAACAGGCCACTAGATCCCCCCTCAGCCTTCTCTTGTGGAGGCTGAATAGGTTCAGGTCTCATAACGTCTCCTCATTGGGCCTGTCCTGCTGTCCCCTGATCATGCGAGTGGCCCTCCTCTGGACCCTCTCCATGCTGTCTACATCCCTCTTGAAGTGCGGCACCCAGAACTGGAC
>NW_017729027.1:21696148-21697915 GCF_001723915.1 Gavialis gangeticus | reverse complement strand
ACTGCCGACCCATGTTCATCTTGGAGTCAATGATGACTCCAAGATCCTTTTCCACCTCCGTGCTGACAAGAGGGGAGTTCCCCAACCTGTAGGAATGGTGCCAGTTGTTCCTCCCCAGGTGCATCACCTGGCACTTGTCTGCATTTTGGCAGGGGTAAAAAGAGACTAGTGCAGTGTACAGGAGCATCAGTAGCAGCACTACCTAGATGAGCACCAGGTGCCCCACCCCTCCATGGAGAGGCAGCACGTGCCATAGTCCCAACCTGTTTCACTTTGGCCTCCATCTTTTCCCATACCTTCCATCCATCCAACTCCGGGTCAAATGTTACCCCGAGGATCTTAACCGCAACACTAACCCCGCTGGGGGACAGGGGAACTACCGCCACTGCTGGCCCGCTGAGCAACCCCTGCAAAGCTAGTGGGCCAAGGCACTTAAGGGAGCCCACCCTTGCCCACAGATTGTACCAGGGCTGGGGCAAGGCAGGATCACCCAAGGGGACACTTGCCTGCCTATACACAGATGCCAGGAGCTTGGGGAATAAGCAGGAGGAGCTCGTCCTCCTGCTCAGTGCAAATTATGACGTCACTGGGCTAAGGGAGACCTGGTGGGACTCCACCCATCACTGGACCTCGGGTATAGATGGCTATACCCTGTACAGGAGGGATCGCGTAGATAAAAGGAGCGGGGGTGTAGCTCTCTATGTTAAGGAAAGCTACATGTCCCTGCAAGCTGATATTGGCAACCAGAGTGAACGACTGGAGACCCTCTGGGTTAAAATCCATGGGGAACACAGCACAGGGGACACAATGGTCTATTACAGACCTCCCACCCAAAGTCCTGAGCTTGACCAGGAGTTCGCCCAGGAACTGGCTGAGGCCACATGCTCCAGGACCATGGTTGTCATGGGCGACTTCAACTACCCAGACTTCTCGTGGGAGGACCACTCAGCAAAATCCGAGCAGTCGCAAAGCTTCCTCTCATGCGTGGATGACTTCTACCCGACTCAAGAAGTCTATGGGCCAACAAGAGGCAAAGCGCTGCTCGACCTGGTACTGGCTACTGGGGATGACCTAAAAATCGGCGACCTAGTGATCGATGGGAAGCTGGGTGACAGCAACTACAAGCTGATCACCTTCACCATCCGCTGTAAAGCTGGCAAGTCAGTCAGCAACACTGACATCCTTGAATTCAGGAAAGCTGACTTTGACAAGCTCAGGAGGCTTGTCAGTCAGGCCCTAAGGGCCCATGACCCCAGGGAGAGGGGAGTTCAAGAAGGGTGGTTGCTCCTCAAGGGAGCGATCCTCAGTGCACAGGCTAAGTCTATCGCATCTTAAAGGAAAGGCAGCAAGAGGGCACAGCAGCCCCCCTGGCTCTCCAGGGACCTAGCAGACCGCCTGAGGCTAAAAAGAAAGGCCTACAAAAAAGGATGGAGGACGGGATTCATCTCCAAGGAGGATTATTCTGCACTGGTCCGGTCCTGCAGCAAGCAAACCAGGAAAGCCAAGGCTGCAACTGAACTCTAACTAGCTTTGAGCATCAAGGACAATAAAAAAGTCCTTCTTTAGATATGTGGGGAGCCGGAGAAAAAAGCAAGGGCAACACTGGACCCCTGCTGAACCAGATGGGGCAACTGACAACTGACGCCCAGGAAAAAGCCAACTTATTAAATGGGTACTTTGCATCAGTCTTCAAAATCAGTCCCATGGGACGCCCATGCCCGCTACGAGACAGGAAGGTCCGGGTGAGGGAGATCCCCTGCCCTCCAT
>NW_017729027.1:21691585-21696005 GCF_001723915.1 Gavialis gangeticus | reverse complement strand
TGGCTGACGCCAACATCCTAAAGGATAGCCAGCATGGGTTTGTTGCAGGTAGGTCTTATTTGACCAATCTCGTTTCCTTCTACGACCAGGTGACCTATCACCTGGACAAGGTAGAAGAGATTGATGTTGTATATCTCGACTTCAAAAAAGCCTTTGATCTGGTATCCCGTGATCACCTCTCGGTGAAACTGGCCAATTGTGGCCTTGGGTCCACCACGATCCCCTGGCTAGGAAATTGGCTCCGTTGTCAGACCTAGAGGGTAGTAATAGATGGCAGTCACTCATCCTGGAGTCCTGTGACCAGTGGGGTCCCCCAAGGCTCTGTCCTTGGACCCATATTGTTCAACATCTTCATTAATGATGATGTGGACAATGGAGTCAGGAGCGGACTGGCCAAGTTCGCCGATGACACCAAACTTTGGGGCAAAGCATCCACGCCAGAAAAAAAGACAGGCGGGTGATCCAGGCTGACCTGGACAGACTCAGCAAGTGGGCAGACGAGAACCTGATGGTGTTCAACACTGAAAAAAGTGCAAGGGTCTCCACCTTGGGGAAGAAAAACCTGCAGCATCCAAATAGGTTCAGCAGTGCTACGCTGGCTAGCACTATGGAAGAAAGAGACTTGGGGGTCATCATTGACCACAAGATGAACATGAGCCTGCAATATAATGCTGTGGCTAGTAAAGCTACCACAATGCTGGCTTGCATCCATAAATGCTACTCAAGCAAATCCCGGGACGTCATTCTCCCCTTGTACATGGCCTTGATGAGGCTGCAGCTGGAGTATTGCGTCCAGTTTTGGGCTCCACAATTCAAAAAGGATGTGGAGAAGCTTGAGAGAGTCCAGAGAACAGCCATGCACATGATCAGAGGTCAGGATAATGGACCGTACAACAACAGGCTGAGAGCCATGGGGCTCTTTAGCCTGGAAAAGTGCAGGCTCAGGGGTGATCTGATGGCCACCTATAAGTTTATCAGGGGTGACCACCAG
Source organism: Gavialis gangeticus (assembly GCF_001723915.1). Classification (NCBI taxonomy): domain Eukaryota; kingdom Metazoa; phylum Chordata; order Crocodylia; family Gavialidae; genus Gavialis; species Gavialis gangeticus. Next base: position 21,695,014 of record NW_017729027.1, on the reverse strand, counting down.
GATCTGGGGGAACATTTGTTCACCAGAGCACCCCAAGGGATGAGGTTACAGTCATAAACTACTATGAGACCATTTCAGGCTGGACATAAGGAAGAATTTCTTTATTGTCCGAGCCCCCAAGGTCTGGAACAGCCTGCCATCGGAGGTGGTTCAAGCACCTACACTGAACACCTTCAAGGGTAAATTGGATGCTTATGTTGCTGGGATCCTATGACCCCAACTGACTTCCTCCCCTTTGGGTGGGGGCTGGACTCAATCACAGGGGACAGATACTCCCCCACAGCCAACAAGTGCTTTTGTTCATGCTGAGCTTGGCCCCCACAGTGGGAAGGGCACATATTCAAGACAAACCTTCAAAAAGGTTAGAGAATATCTGGAAGATTATATCACATTTATAAAGAATTTCCCCATATAGAATCTAATTGCTTGGGGCGGGGGGGAAGAAGAGTCAGTTTACAATAAAGGTAGTCTTACAGTTGAGTTAACACTAAGGACTCCAGAGATTGATTGATTGAATAAATAATAATAATAATAATAATAATAATAATAATAATAATAATAAGGGTCAAGTAAGAAGTGCTGGGAGGAAGTAAAGCAATGAAAAAAATTGAGGAAGGAAGCCCAGCAGACAACAACAGAAGGCTGCAAGTTTTGCTGAAAGCAAGTGCCACTACAGTAAGGCCACAAAAATATTCTTCATCCTACTGCAGTGACATGCTCCAAGACATTAAGGGAGCAGTCCAATGGAAACATGAAGAAAACTACCAATTGCTAGATAGTGGGCCCATCTACATGTGCCACTAGGGGACAGCAATAAGCTGCACAGCTTATTGTGGTTCAGCACATTAAGTTGGGTCACAGCAGCTTGATCTGGCAGGGAGTTAGCCTGCCAGCCTGGGGCTGCTCTGACTAGGCTCAATGTACTGCAGAGGAGCTGGCTAGGGCACGAGGGTGCTTCAGTGTGGGGCTAACTGGCAGGCAGTCATTCCCCTCACTGAAGCACCCCCATGCCCCAGCCAGCCAGGTCAGTGTCTACAGATGTGCTGCTGCACAAAAAACAACTCCATGGCAGAGCAGGGCTTGTATTTACAAGTCCTATCCTGCTGCAGAGAGTTTATTAGTTTTGTACACCCTAAGAGGGGTGCACCTGTAGACATAGACATTTACTCAGTAGTTAGTCAACTGCTGAGTAGACACCTTGTGTAGAAGTACCCACTGTTATTTTCAGTGTTCTTGATCTCTGAATAAAGTGCCAGTAAGAACACTGAAGGGGAAGAAGTAGCCATATTGCAATTTTTCCTTACAGTAAAATCTGTTATCTGCTACTTCACCAATACCTTATTAACTCAAATTCAGTGCTGTAGCAGGACACACATGGTGCTGCACCACTTTACCTCCTACTGTGCCAATAACTGGAATTTTTAGATATCTAGCATGAGTGGGAAATGTGGGGTGCTGGTTAACAGATTTTACTGTAGGATGTTGTAAAACCCTTATCCTTGGATTGGAACAGTGAAATATGCAAGATCTTAGTTATACGGTACACAAAAATCAACAAGTTTGACAGGACAGAAGAAGAATATAGAATGAAAAAAGAGCAACCAAGGTGAAACTAAAGGGAATTTTATGAATAATAAAAGATTAATGGGCAAATATGACAAGAGCAAAATGCTAGTCAAGGACCACACACAAAGGCATCAGAAGGTTCCTTGATTGATAATACCTTTTGGAAACAAAGTCATCACAAAAGCATCTACACCAGAACACTAAAGATGAACAGACATATGGGGGCTGAATTTAAACCAACTAAGCAAGCTCAGATACGAAGAACAATATGAACACAAGAACTAGTTGCTCAGAATTAGATCAGGTATTTACATTCAGCACTGCTGAATAACTGTTGAGTAAACATACCCAAAGATGTACACAGCATGTCAAGACTGTAAATTACAGCACATTCACATCACAACACCCTGCTCCACAAAGGCAGCCATCTCAACTGAAAAGTTGAGGTGATAGCCTCTGGATGGTATTGTATGCCTGCTAATTATCATGTTCACTCAGCAGTGCTGAGTGCACAGGTAACAGAGCCCCTATGCCAATTCTCTCTCAGGAGGCAGCCCTTTTGCTACTGCCAGGCTTGACAAACTTAAGTTTTATTGGTTGATAAAAAGCAGAGGTCTTCCACCTGTAAGAAAGTTGCCCAGCTGCATAAACTTCAAGTATTGACCAGAAAAAACAATCTATGCTCACACCCAAAAGAGGTGGGGGAGGGGAGGGGGAGGAGGAGGAAGAGATGTTGTGGTTACAAATAGTTTCAAGTGCAAAGTTGGTCAAGGCTGAACTACTAAGCTACTAGAAGGAATATTACAGAGATGTTATTCGAAGTAAACTGTTTACTTCAGGAAAAAAAAGTACTGCTCCAGCATGAAATATGGCAGGAGCCTCCAAAACGCAAATCATGTTTTCAAAAGCACCTATAAAAACAAGGATTTACTGGATGAACAATTTGGAATAAATTACCCATTTCCAGAACAAAAATTTGACAAAAGGAAGTGAGAAAAAGGCGACTCAACATTAAGTAGCTTCAGGTCTAATTAGATAGCTGCATCTGTGCTTTTTCTATTGCTCATTAAAGCATTAGTCTACCAGACTACCAAGATTCTGTATAAAAGGATAGTGCCCCAACACCAAGTAACATAAGAATAAAGATACTACTATTCATAGTTCCCATCTAGGGAAAATTGATAAATTCTGCCATTTAAAAAATAACCAAATATGAAGCCTACAAGCAAAGAACAATACAAGAATCAAAGCTTTAGGATATTTCTGATCACCCTTAGTCCTCAGAATTATGAATTAATTGGAAGTTATCTTGTTCTGTAGACTTACTATGCAGGAAACTGACTTTCAGTCTTTCACCTAAGTCTGTTTAAGTGACCTATTTCACCAGAGAGAGAAGGTACCAATGCCCAAAAACCACCAGAGTTCCCAGACTTTCAGGGTTCTGTCCCACATGGACAAACATAGAAGCTAAGAAAAATACTTCAAAGTTGACATGTTAAGACATGCATAAGAGGCAAAATTTTCCCCTCTTACCCTCAGAACCTGCTAAGCAGAGTTAGTTGAAGGAATAGGGGTAGCAGTTTGGTTTTTTTGTACATCTAACACTGCTGAAGTGCCAAAGAAAGCTTTGAAAGGCAACTATTCAAAACCATCAAAACACTTCTAGAAGAACAGTTAAAGCCTTAGTTCTGTCCTATAGTTCCAATAGAAAATTGCTCTAGTACCCAATTCCTGTTTGATGATTAGTCTGAAATGCAGGACAAAAAAAAGTATTAGATGCTTCATTTGAAGGTGAGAACTACAGAAAAATATGAAGTACTTTAAGATGAACATGGGCCGGCAGCGTGGGGATGCAGTCAGGGA
>NW_017729027.1:21672281-21691162 GCF_001723915.1 Gavialis gangeticus | reverse complement strand
GCTAGGATCTGGAACCAACTTCCAAGAGAAGTGGCGCTGGCCCCTACCCTGGGGGTCTTTAAGAGGAGGTTAGATGTACACCTTGCTGAGGTCGTTTGACTGCAGTACTCTTTCCTGCCATGGCAGGAGGTTGGACTAGATGATCTGTTCAGGTCCCTTCCAACCTTAGAGACTATGAGTAAATGTCAAATACAGTGAAACCTTGCTCTGAGGCTCCTTGTCATCTGCCTCCTCATTCAGTGGCTTATTTTAATAGATTTAAGCAGGACTCCTAAACTCAATGAAGCCTAGCAGATAATGTAAAAGAGTATCTGCCCATTCCACTTATGCAAAACAGAAATCATAAACTGCAAAAAACATTAGAGAGGAAAGGACCTCTAGAAGATGCTTTCATAGCACACTTATTTTAAAAGCTTGACAGGAAACTGAAGTTCTGAAGAAGACTATGGGCCTCGTTACATGCTGCACTTTGTGCTCAATGTTGATCAGTTTCAGTGCTAGCTCAAGTTTGGAGCAGTTGCACCTTAAGGCTAAAATTAAAAACCTTTTCCGACTGTCTAACCTGCACAGCTGTTATTTGGCTGCCACAGAGGGCTGACCAGCAAGGGCTGGGCTAGGAGCTATAGCTGTGAATTACCAATGGAAAGCTGGTGAGCCAAGAGACCGCTATCCCTGCTCTAGGTGGGGGTATGCAAGACATAGGTTGTGGACACAGAGTTAATGAAGCTGGGAAGAAAAAAGTGCGAGTGGGATGGGGGAAGATGAAGTCAGCCAGCTACTGAAGGATCAATTTAAAAAGTTAAAATTAAAATCAAGAAGTACTCAATTAAAGGAAGTCTCATGTTTTAATAGAGTTGGGTTTGGATTGAGGGGTGCTGGTTGTGCTTCCCAGGATGGCTAGAAGGTGGGAACAGTGGGGGGGGGAAGAAGCCTCAGTTCATGAGGACCAAGCCTGGCCCCCTACTTTGTCTCTCCCCTCCTGCCCACCAGACTTGTCTATGCCCAGTGACCTGGCTAACTGGCATGTGCTCTGAAGGCTGCTTGCACAGGATTGAACCCCTGGGGTAGGAAGGTCCCATCCCCCAGGCAGAGGGGGAGCTGGCTTGGTGCCAGAACCAACCCCTGGGCAGTAGAGAGTGGAAGTGTTGTCCACATAGTTTTGAGAGCTGTATTTTCAATGGTGGCACTTGCCATGCCAAAAAGCAGGAAACTGTTACTCAAGATAAGAGAATAGGAATTTGGGTAAGAATTTTAGCATTTGGACCAAGCGAAAGACTGAAACAGAGACACTGAGGAGAAAGCAACACCACAATGTTTAAGTTAAGAGGATAGATCTGATCAAGAATGATTACTATTGTCCATAGTAAATAAAGAAAAAGGTAGGGTAAAAGACGCTGGTAAAGAAACAGATTAATTCTAAAAAGGTTTAAAAATAAAATCTTGTTGTGACATACACCTGGATCAAATTATGATCTTCATTTTTTGCTATGTGATGAGCACATCTACCCTTGCCCAACCCAGAAGCTGATGCATTCCAGTGAGCAATCCTAGTCAGAAAGGGATGTTTAACATGCATGAGTGACTAACTAAGGGCAATCAAACAGTAGTGTAGGCCCATAAAAAAAAAAAACAAAAAAAACAAAAAAAAAAACCCACCTTTCATTGACAACTCCTAACCCCAAACCTCATAGAACAGGGAACCTTTCATAGGTTCCCCCAAGGGAAGAGAAGAATGAACTCTCATTCTGGGTATACTGAGAGAGAAGAAAAAAGTTGTACTTAGGGGATACACACAGGAAGGGGCCAGACCACCACCACATGTCAAAACTGGCTGGAAAGAAAGACAGAGGTTTCTCATCCTGAATTGATGATAAAACCTCAGATGATCCGACAAAAGCAGCAGCTACATGCAAGTTTTTAGCTTGGGAATCTTTGTAAGTAAACATTTCAAAAACATAAAAAGTTTGACTCAGAAGTATAAAAGAAATAAGCCACTGGGCATCCAAACTTATTATTTATTTTTTATCCCAGTGTACTTTGTTTTCTAGTAAAAACATGCTAAGTGCATATAACAAAACTGTACTGAATTTCATGTGAATTAGACATCAATGCATACTGTACAACTCAAGTGGAGAAAATAAGGGGCTTTGTGACAAGGAAAAACACCTCTTCTCTCTACCTTTGATAAGCTGCAATCATGAACCGATTGATACAGCTGAGCATTCCCCATATATATCAGTTCACTTCAAAAATCCAATTCTAAGATAGCATGGGGGATAAACAACTGACATTACATAAAACAGGCTGGTTTTCCTTTAAAGCTTTTAATATCTTGTTTAAGTTACTGAGGCAAACTATAGCCCAGCCCCACAGACATATGGCAGCAAAACTGCAGCTTAATTTTTTAAGGAATCTCTACACACAGCTGGAAAGAGCAAGGTGTCACAGGTTAAACAGCTTGAAGCAAAAAAGTCTGAAAACTGCAGGAAGTCTCAGAGAAAATCACTGCAGGAAGTCTCAGAAAAATGTCTCTTCACAACAGAAAATAATTTTAGACTAGAATAAATCTACATAAAGTATTTACTCAATTAAGGGGACGAGGCTTTTCCTCTCCATTTAGCATGGGGCAGGGGGGGGAAGGGAAGCCCTACATCTTCAAATCTAGTACAAAGTGCTAGAGGCAGACTGCTGCTGCAGCTCTGGCTTTGACCCCAAATCCAGGTCAGGGCTGGCACCACAGCTGCTGCCTACCCCCTATCCCAACCAGTGTTCCCCACCTCCCTGGCTGCACTGCATTCCCCCTTACCTTTGCTCCACTGGAGGCTGGCTCCACCTTCACTGCCGCCTGGAGCAGACCATGGCTCCAGCCTGGCCCTGCAGCAGCAGTGCTGACTGCACCACTGCTACAGGGCCTGGCTGGGGCTGTGCTCAGTAACCCAGGTTGCAGCTGAAATGGAGCCTGCCAGAGCACAGGTAGGGAAAGGGGAAGGTGAAAGGACAGGCAGGTGGTAGAAACTTTGTTTTGCAACCCTGACCTAACCTTGGCAGACAAAAGCAGTGGTAGGAGCTCAGGACCTAGGAGGGTTACATGTGGGGACAGGGTCACGCCCAAAATTTAAAGTTTGGGAGAAGGGAGGTGGACTGCATGGTCTCCCCAACAATTCAAGCTGCACTGGTGGAGCTGAAGATGGAATTGAATTACCATCACCTGCCCCAGGCCAACACTTGAACCTCTCCCTCACCACTTCTGATCAGGGAAGGGCAAGCCACAAAACAGTTCTTTGGATTTCAGTAAATACAGTAGACAGATCTAGTGCCTCTACCTACCTACCAGCAAGTTGTTCTAGTATTTTTTTTTAAATTAAAAATAATTGTTATTGAGTTTAGTTAATCTAAAATCTGACTAGCTTTAAAAGAAATTCAGGCTGCAATATTATGCTTTAATAAAACAAACATTAGTACTCAATGACTACTAGACTCCGATTTCCACATAAAAAAAAAAAATCACTATTCTTAAACACTTAAGGGCTGAACTGTGTCTCAATACGAATTTTTCCTATTTCCAAATCATTTTGAAAAACTCTTGAGAATCCTTTCCAATTTTTGTCTTCTTACCACCAGAATAACCAATAGTATTCCAAAACCAGGTCTCAGTAAAACTGAATACCAGGTTATTAAAAAAGTAGTAATAAAATCGCATTCATGGGCAGAAATAAGGAGAATTTTGCCATGTATCCAACAGTTACTGGATTCGCTGAATCTGTCAAAACCTCAGAACTAAAAAATCTGGTTTCCAGCATACCTTAGAAAGTTTGTTTTTCCATGTTTTAATGGCCAATTCTCCTCAGTAAGTCTGAACTAAATTACTAGAAGTGAAGCAAGCAGGATTTTGATTCCTGCTTTTCAATGGATAATTTAAAAAAATTGTTCCTTCACTGGCATAATGTATATAGCCTGAACTTATGCCAGTCCAAAGTAGTATGAACTAGGAAGTGCCCCAATATATTGGTTGCCTAGTGGATCAGTGCTAATAAAAAAAGGAAATTGCATTAATTTGCTATTGGCTTTTTTTGACTGTTGTAGCCAATATTTACCAATGATTAAGCCTTCTGGCCAGGGCGCTGGACACCTGGGTTCCCTCTCCCCTGTGGGGCCATGGCCCCCGGGTGCCTCAGTTCCCTTAAGAAATGGCAGGTTTGACCTTGCAGGCAGGTAGCATTCTAGCCTGCAAGGGGCCTTGCGCTTTGGGCTGCCAGGAGCGAGACACAGGGTGCCACGTGCATGCGTGTGGCCACGTGCATGAACATTAGGGCTGTGCAAAATTTTGGCAGCTGTTTAGTTTTGGAGGCATTTCTGTGCTCACAACACTGAATCAAGATGGAAGGCTCCAAAATGTTTCAGAAAGTGTTTCGGAGAATTTTGGAGTCAAGCTTGCAGGGAAGCAAAAACTAGGAAGAGGCAGAGGAAAGCAGGGAGGAAGAACTGCTCCAATATTGATACCTAACTCCTAGTTCGATCCCCCAGGTCTCCAATCATTTCCCCAGCTCTTCCCAGGGGGCACAGGCCCCCAATCTATGCACAGGGTTTCAGCAGGCTGCTACTGCGGGCTGGGGCCAGCAGCAGAGTACCGGGAAGACTGAAGTGCTGCCATTCACTCTAGCCTGCAACGGCAACCTGCTGAAACCCAGCATGCTGATGCAGGGGCCCATGCCCCCCAGGAAGAGCTGAGGAATCCCTGCTACATGCCCTGGCTCCACAGAGAGCAGAAATCCCTGCCTGGGTTTCCTCCCCACCACTGTCTGCCCTGCACAGCCCCATGTCCCCAGGGCAGCACGGGATTGGCAGCAGTAGGGAGAAAGCCCCGGCACGAATATCTGCTCCCTGTGGAGCAGAGTTGTGAGACAGGGACCAGCAGACTTGCTCACTGCTCTGCACTGTTTCCCTGCCCTGCGACCCAGCATGACAGGGATCAGAGATGCATGCAGGGGTCTCCTTCCCTGCACGGAAGGCAGTGGCCTTTCCCTCCCCCACCCCCCCCCAGACAAGCCACCCATTGTCCCAACCTGCTCCCCACTGGGACCTTGCGGCCCCTGGCCCCAAGCCTCATCGGGCTGGGTAGGGCTATGCAAAGATTCCCTTGCACCCTGTTCGAAATGGGTTCAAAGAAGATTTGGCAGAGCCAAATCCTCATAACAGATTCGGCTGAAACAAGAGGACAGTGATCTAAAAACACCAAAATGAATCCCCTTCCTCCAAAATGGCCGAATCTGAAACCAAATCAAAAACAGCTGTTTCACACAGCCCTAATGGACGTGGCCAGGAAGAGTCAGGAAGCATGGAGAGCAGCTCCCTGCAGGTAAGTCTATGGATAGAAGGGGCGTGTGGGGGAGAAGCCTTAGAAGCCCCCACAATGAGGGAGGAAGTAGGGCAGGGGATGGGGGCACTCCCCAGCTAGGGCAATGCATGGGATCCAGGGCCAAAGTGGGATGGAGCCATAGGCAGTCTGTCCAGGGGACATGTTGGGCAGCCCCCTACCACTGTATGTACCCCCCAAAGGGAGGCATGTGCCCCCCCAGTTTTGTGCATAGGGTAGATGTGGGCTGCTCACTGTGGGCATGGGTCTATCCACTCTGCTGCCTCTCTCAGGATGCAGAGTTGTGGCTCCCACTGCCAAGCAAGCAGCAGGGTTGCAGCCAGTGTGGGGCTCCCAAGGCAAAGGCAGCAGAGCAGGGATCCCCAATCCCACAGTGGGTAGCCTGCATCCACCCTCATCCTGCTCCACTTAATGTCCCTGTGCTTAAAAACAGTGGAAGCAGCAGCAGCACTTGAATTAAAGTTCATTCAATGATCTTTAGTTCAAGCACCCCCACCACTATTTTTAAGCATTGGGATGCTGATGAATGTGAAGCAGGAGGCTCCTGGAGAGAAAGTGCCCCCCAAAAAGGTTTATTTAAATGTCAGTAATTTAAAATGCGAGGCATTTGGCATTTTAAAAGTAAATTGGTCATCAGATCAGCATCGGCCAATATGGTTGATTAATAATCAGTTATTGGTATCAGCTAAGAAAATCTTCATTGGTGCACCCCTAATACCAACCATGGGAGTCACAGAAAAGTAGGGCTGGAAGGGACCTCCAGAGATCTAGTCCATCCCCTTCCTGAGGCAGAATCATCCATATCCACACTAACCTAAACAATCCATAGTCAAAACTCCATATAAAAGACTGTCAACCCTGACATAACACTATTAAAAAAAATAAAATTAAAACTTACCACAGATAAAGCAGGGGGAACCACAGCAGCAAGCATCCTGCTGTTATGAAATGTCAACCTATGCTCAAGCGATCCCCAGTAAAAGAGTGATACCCCCACTACAGAGGAAAGCAAAAACACCCCACAGTCCATAGCATACCCATCTGACCATGGGGTAAAATTCCTTCCCGACCCCAAATATGGCAATCAGTCTGACCGAGTGGACAAGCAAGACCTGCTAGCCAGGGAACTCTGGCTTTGGGCCCAGTAGGAACACTGGCACACCCTAGTCAAAGTCCCCAGCCTTGGCTGTAGCCAGCAGTGGATGACTCTTGAGGAAGACTTAAAAAAAAATAAATAAAATAAAAAAAAATATCACCAAGACATGGAGAGGAAAAAATAGAAGCGAGAGGTGAGGAAGGGGAGGGTGCAGGGGCAACCAGAAAAGCCCAGAAGCAGGCAGAAATTTATATATATGTATAGCTATGCCCAAGTCATCCACAACCTCTTCTTGAATACCTCCAATGATGGAGGGTCAGCTTTCCTAGCAGTTTTATTCTACTGCCTCACTGTTCTAAAATGTGAAAAAGGTTTTTCTGGATATCCAATCTACACTTATTTTGCTACAACTTCAAGCCATTGGTCCACATCTTCTGCACTAAGAGAAAAAAAAAAAAAAAAGGTGCTTTCCCTCTTCTTCATGGAAGCCCTTCAAGTGTTTGAAGACTGCTCTGATATCCCTTCTGCACCTTTTCCACAAGCCAAACATGCTTAGCTCCTTCAGCCCCCTCGCATACAACTTGCGTTCCAAAACCTTGATCATCTTCATTTCCCACTTTTGGATCTCCTTTAACATTTCCACATCTTTTTAAATGTGGCACTAGAACTGTACCCAGTGCTCCACACCAGGTCTAACCAGTGCCAAGTAGAAGCACTATCACCTCCCACATCTTGCACCTAATGCTTTTGACGTATCCCAAAAATCGCATTTGCCTTGTGTGGCTACATCACACTACAATTCATACCGAGTCTGTGGCCTACCAAGGACTCCCAACTCCCTTTTCCATAGTGCTGCTATCCAGCCAGGTGTCCCCCAGTTTGCATTTGTGTTTTTTGATTATTCCTCCCAAGATATAGCATAGATATTGTATTTGTTCTCATGTAACTTCATCCTATTATCTCTAGCCCAACTTTCTATTCTGTTGAGATCTTTCTGAATTGCACTCGCATCATCCAACATAATCCTTGTCAGTTTTGGGTCATCTGCAAACTTGCTCAAGGAGCTTTCTATGCCACCATTCAAATTATTAATGAAAAACACATTAAACAGCACCAGGCCCAGGACAGACCTCTACAGGACTCCACCTGACACCTCCTCACATTCTGACATGCACTTATTCACAATCACCTTTGACTTGCAGCTACTGAACCAATTACCTATCCACCTGGTAGATGTTTTCTTTGAGCCCACATTTCTCCAATTTGTTTATGAGAAGGTCATGCAGGACCCTGTCAAAAAACCTTGCTGAAGTTGACAAACACTATAGCAAAGCATTCTCTTCATTAAAGAGTAGTTACTTCAGCAAAAAAGGAGATCAAGTGTTTGACAAGCTTATGATCACCTTTCCTCCTCTAAATGCTTGCAAATGGCATTCTCTGGAATACACTCCAGTAACTTCCCAGGTAATGAGGTGAGCTTAACTGGTTTAGTTCCGTGGGGCCCCCTTTTCACTTTTTTTTTTTTTTTTAAAAAGAGCACTACATTGGTCCTTTTCTAGTCCAGTGCCATAATTCCCATGTGTGCACACATTAAATATAATCATGTAGTCTTGATTTATCAGTACAAAGAAAAAGAATCCCTGCCTGGGAAAACATTAAGTATACTTAAGTTTTAACCCTTAATACTTGCATGGTTTCCCGAATCAAGGCATTAATTCATAAAATTATAAAGTAAAAGTAACTGAACTAGAAATTAAGAAAAAAAAGATACCAGCCCTAGTGTATATTAAACTGTAAGCTTAAAAGCAAGCAAGTCTCTCATAAGAGTGTCTTAAGTTACAGTCAGACGCAAGCTAAAGTTAAACCTGCATTTATACCTTAATGCCTAAACTCCAAGGAATAGAGGTTAAGGTACAGCAAGTCAAGTAGTTCCACATTTAACCGATTGAAGAATTATCTTAAAATTTTCTTAGAGCTGAATATTATAAAGAATTAAAAGATCTTTTGGGGAAGTTAACATCTGCATTATCTACCCAAGCTTATTGTTGTATAGGCCAAAAATACTTTGATTATTTTTTATTATGAAATATTTATTTCCAGCAATAATAATCTGATCCATCTTTGTCTTTAATACATAGAAAGGCCTGTACTTACCCAATTAAAAGAAGAACTGTGCACACCACAATAAATCCCAGAGAATACTTGAGCGCAGTTTTGACCTGCTGTAGATCAAAGCAAACATTAGCTTATTTGACCTAATGAAACTAAAAAAAAAAAGCAGCATTTGACCAAACAAATCCAAGTAGAGTTACATTACACATTTAGTATGACTTTTTGTTCTTTTTAGTAAAAAAAGTTTCACATGAAATTCAGTGAAGCAGCATATTAAGAATTAAGATTCACTTCAGATGCAAGTCTTGCAGTTTGTCATTAAGAGATATCGGCCACTAAGTTCTACCCAAGCTGTTGGCAATGGAAACAGAAGTACTCTGGCCATATTTGTTATATTATTCAATAGTGTAAACAATGACTTTCCCTATTTTGCTTGTATTGGAAACATGACAAGAAGCCTCAGTTTAGAAGTAGACCTGAAGTGATTAAAAAAAAAATACCACAGAATTATACAAAGTTAGGGTTGGGAGGGCTTTCTGGAGGTCATCTAGTCCAACCCCCTACTCAAAAGCAGGATCATCCCCAACTAGATCATACTAACCAAAGCTTTGTCTAGCTGGGTCTTGAAAGCCTCCAAGGACAGAGATTCCACAACTTCTCTGGGTAACCTGCTGTTCCACTGTTTTACTACCCTCCTACTGAGGAGATTCTCCCTAATATAGCCAACCTAAACTTCCCTTGCTACAACTTGAGACCATTGCTCCTTGGTCTGTCATCTGCCACCACTGAGAACTAGAGGCGAACTGATGCATCAGGTCACATATCAGATCGGCACCAACAGGAAAGTTAACATTATTGGCCAAAAAAAGCAGACTGCCAATACTGTTACCCATAAGCATTGCATGCATGCATGCAGCCACAGCATCCATGCAGCCAGGAATGCAGGTCTGGTGGCTTGGAGAGCAGCATCCAACTAGTATGTTTGTTGGGGAGGGCAGGGGCACGGGGAACCAGCTCAAGGCCCCCTGGTAAGAGAAGGAGTGGGGCTGGGGCAGCCCAGCCAAGGTGCATGGCAGCTCATCCTGGGGGTACAAGGAGGTGGAGGCAGGGTGTGGGTGGCTCCCTGCTGCTGCATGCACCCCCAGAGGCATGTGCTTCCCCCAGATGGGTATGCAAGGAAGAGGCCGGCTGCCCAATGCAGGCTTGGGACAAAAGGGTTGCGCCAGCCTCTTCCAGGAACGTAGAGCTGGGCTGGGCTGGGGCTGTGCTCAGCGCAGACTCAGCTGCACAGGGTGGGCCACAGTGGCACTAGGGCAGGATCCCCATAACCCTCCCTCCTAGTTATGTGGGGTGGGTGACAGTGCCAAGTCTGCCCTGAACACAGTCCCAGCCCAGTGCCCCCACCAGGAAGAAGCTGGTGCAGCTCCTGGCCTGGCCCTGAGCCTGCAGCAGGTAGTCCACTTCTGCCCTACACAAATCCAGGAGGGGCACATACCCCCCCATGCTGCACCCAGGGGTGCATGTAGTGGCAGGGAGCCACCCCCACCCCTCCTCCAGCCACCCACAGCTCTGCCCCACGCACTGTGGTTGCATTTACTGCCTGGCAGGGCAGCACCTGCTCTACTCCCTCCCTCCCTGTGGGGAGCCTCAATCCATCCCCCCCACACCTATTCCTCTCTACAGACTTACCAGCAAGATTCTGCTCTCCAAACTGCCTAACTGCATTCTTATTAAAAAAAATTGGTTATTGGATTGGTATCAGCCAAGAAAAATCTTTAAATCAGTGCACACCGAGTAAGAACAGTTTAGCCCCATCCTCTTTCAAGTCTCCTTTCAGGTAGCTGAAGGCTGCTATTAAATCTCTTCTCAATCTTTCTTCACCAAAATAGAACCCGGTTCCCTCAGTCTCTCCTCACATGTCATGTGCCTTACCCCTGAACCATTTTTGTTGTCCTCTGCTGGGCAATTCACTAGACTTCAGCATTATTTGCATGCATGTTCATGCAGTAGTCATATGCAGATTATAAAAAGGTAAACAAAACTTACTGAACATGTGTTGCTATCATCTTCTGCCTTCTCCTCATAATAGAAATAGACAAAAGGGATCCACAAGAAAACACAGAATAGGATGACCGAGTACAAAGCTAGAAAAGAAAAAACAGAAAAATAATTAGTTATTGTATTGACTCAAATACAAAGTGAGGTCTATTCCCGCCCACCCCCAAGTCAGTATGGATCTGAGGGGGCCTGTAGCTGAGGTCCACAGCCCCCTGCAGCAGCGCCCAAGTCCCGGCTGCCACCCATGAGGCAGCGGTGGCTGCTGCAGCAGAGCAAAGAGCCTGGCTTCCCGCCCCCCCCATGGGTTCATGCTGGGGTGGAGCCAGTTCCCCACCTGTGTACATACTCCTGGGCAGGCAAAGGGAACCTGTACCCCCCCAGATCTGAGCACAGGCTGGGTACGGACCTAACCTAGTCCTGAAACAGCTTGAACTCCAGTAGCCCTAGGCTAGAAGGTGTTAAAAAAGGATCGCACAGTCCTATAACTAAACACTTCACATTTGTCAGTATGTGCTCAGAATGGATACAAGTGTTCAGGCAGTTAAATTATTAACTGCAATTTTAAAAAGCCAAAATTTCCTCCCAATATCTGGAAATAAAAGAGTTCCCACAATTTGACAAAAAAAGTTTTGAAGCTCTTAAGCTAAAGTTCTGAAGGAGTTAACACCTCCATCAACATTTGAAAGATCGAACCAGAGAAGAAGAAGAAGTCAATACAGATTGCTAGGTTACTTTGGATGCTGACAGACATGCAGGCCCCCACTAACTCATGGCACATTATATAAAGCACCACAAGTTAAGAGCGCCCCAACGCAACAGATGTTCACTTGTTAGGTTGGTGGGAAGGGAGAAGAAAAAAAAATAAAGAGCTCTACTTTGGAGCTGATTGAACCTGAAGAGGCAGCCTTCAGGTCCCCCGACAATGCTACCTGCAGGCTGGGCAAATAGGCTTGTGGGGATGATGGCCCACATCGCAGGGAGGCTCCAATCCAGCCCCACCCCACCCCCTCCCTGCAGCTCAGGCCAGGCAAACCCAAGCCTGCAAGCTTACTCCCCCCCCCTCCCCTGCCCCTCCTTTCCTGAACACAGCACAGGCTGCATCAGCCTAGCCCCAATCACACAATGGATTGAAGCAGCTTCAGGAACTTCTGGGCATCTTTATAAGTGCTCTGGGGTGGGGGAGGGAGAAGACACTTTAATTGGAGTGGCTCTCAGGAGCTGCTCTAATTAAAACCCCCACAGCATCACATGTATTCAGTGTCCTACACTTCAAAATGGTGCCAAGGGAACTTTAACTAAAAAAAACTCATTTGACAAATTTCAGTTAAAGCACCCCCAGCACCATTTTAAGATCATGCACTGAATATACATGACACGGAGGCTGCTGGCATCAGTCTGCTCTGATGTGTACTAATTAGCACACGTCAGAGCAGGCATCCAGGACATGTGTAGGTGCAGTTGCATAGGGTCAAGTGGAGTGCCTTCATCTGATCCCTCATTTGGTGAGGGTTAAATCAGCCACTTAAAATGCTCTGCAGAAGTGCACAAGTGTCACAGTATGACTGTAGAGCACTTTCAGGAGCCAACTATGCAACAAGGTGTCACTTCTGTCTGCACTCTCAGTCACTGCCAATGATAGACTCCAAGGCTGTAAATGCACTTTGAGGTGGTCCTGACTGATCCCAACTTGATATGATCTGTACAACCCTTTGTACACCTTCTAAGCTGTACTGCTGCTTCTCTGTCATTAGGTAGGCAAGGAATGCACATAGCCTTGTCCCTAGAATGAGCCACAATTAAAAAGTTAAAAGTTAAATGAGCTACAACTAACTTACAGTTATATCCTGGAATTAAAAGCCACCAAAAACACAACCATCACCACAACCCATATACCCCGACAACTGTTAGCATATTTTATCCAGCACACTTCATAGGTACTTGAAGCAGGACAAATCGGTGTGAACATCTGTAGGATGCAGTGACAAAGGCCTTCTCCCAAGAAAAAAAGTAATATCCCTTCACTTTTCCCCTCCGGCAGTAGTTTAAGACAACTGCTTATACCCTAGGAACCCTATAAAGGGCACAAGAGCAGGTTATCTAAAATGAAAAAAAGAGATAGAAAGTCCAGCAAGAGACCAGCTTGGCAAAACCACCCCCTCCTGCAAGCTTCAGCTCAAAAAGGAATCTTACATAAAAAGTGGAAAAAACTAACATGTTACCATGTCCAACTACAAAGAGTATTTGTATGCAGTTAGAGAATAGGGGAGATAAGGCACAAGTAGAGCTGAACTTAGCAAGGAACAAGAGACCAAGAACCCCCCCTCCCCGCAAAAAAGTATCTTATAAGCATAGAAAAGGAAAACCATGGATGCATAGGCCCTTTAGTAAGTAGGGAGGATGATCTAGTAACATAAGCTAAAGTATTTAATGTTTGGGTTTTGTTTGTTTTTACACTTCAGTTTTCACAAATGAGAGGCCAGCAGTGAGATTAGGAGCACAGTAGGCAACACAAATAGGTGGAGAACAGCTCAGTTTGTTCAGAGAAACTAGAGGTTAAGTACCCAGGACTGAATGAGGTGTATCTTTGATTAGTGGAGGAATTTGCTGTGGTAACTGTAGAATGTTTGGCTATTCTTTGAGAATTCATGGAGGTCAAGTGAAGTTCTGGATGACCGGAAAAAGGGTAAATAGTGGCCCACCTTTAAGAAAGGAAAGGAGGATACACAGGAGTTACAGTCTGATACGTTTAACCTTAATACCTGGAAACATTACAGAGCATGTCAACAAGGGATCCATTTCTAAGCACAAAAGAGAACAAGGTTATCAAGAACAGCCAACATCAATTCGAAGCTTCAACATGCCTGACCAACCTGATTTTCTTTTATAAGAAAAAAAAGTGATCAGCTGTATAGATTGAGGGCAGAAGGACAAGGAGGAGAAAAAAAGCAATGGGTGTAATCAACCTTGACTTTAGCAAGAACTGACAGCATCTCCCATAACATTATCAGTGTCTTAAGCAGCTAAGGAAATACAGACTAGAAGTGGATACTTAACTGGTTGGAACAGATGGCCAGGTGTCTGAAGCAAGGGCAGGGAGGTCCCAGGATTTGTCCTAGATGCAGAACTGTTTAATAACTTCATTAATAGACTTGAGGACGGCACTAAAAAAAACTTACTTTACAGATCTATGGATAAACCAAGTTGGATGGAGCTGCAGACACTCTGGAAGATAGCATTAGGGTTCTGAATTACCTTGACAGAACTAGGGAAATGGTCCAAAAGAGTCAAAATGGAATTGAATAAATGCATAGTCCTCCTTCTAGGGCAGAACAATCAGATATACTCATATTGGCACACTGAAAGTGGAGAGATTGTGAACATCCGCATACACATAACTAGAGAACAACTTGCCACTCTGCAATACTGCAGAAAGAGGACCTCAGGATTATAGCAAACCAAAAGATAAATAGGAGTCAAAAAGCAAAACAGATTGGGCTGTATCAATAGGAACACAGTCTGCAAGTCGAAGGAAATGATTCTTCCATTCAAGTCAGCATGGGTGAGGCCTCACTTGGGAGTACTGGGTACCTATACACAAGCATGCTCCAAAGCACATGGCAATTCGTGCACTGCAGCAGCCTCCCTCATGTCATGCATCAGCATCCTTGCACTTCAAAACAGCAGTGGGGGCACTTTATCCAAAGCTGGAATGAGTTTTAGGTAAAGCTCCCTTGCTGCCATTTTGGAGCATGGGGATGCTGATGCACAGGACACTCTGGGAGTTTTTAATTAGAACAGCTCTCAGATGAAAGCACCTCTCCTCAGGCACATGTATAAAGTGCCCACTACATCTAGTTTTGGGCAACACAGTTGAAAAAAAAAAAGAAGTTATGGACACAGAAAAAAATCCAGCAGAGGAAAATAATCACTATTAGAAGACCAGGAAAAAGAACTTTCAAGAAAAAGGGCAAAAAACCCAAGGATTATTAAATCATATTAAACAAAAATTGGAGAAGGATTTTATAAACTTTCTTCAGATTATTTAAGGGGTGGGTGACTGTTCTTGCCTTAGTTTTCCATGACTGCAGGATATAGCAGACTTAAAACTGCAACAAGGAAGTTTTGGATAATAAGAAACACGAGTGGTTAAAGCACTGGAACAGATTAAAGTACAGGAGAGGTTGCAGAATCTGTATCCTTGCAAAGTTAAGAGCACATTAAAAAAACATGCATCTGTAACAGTTTAGATATGGATGATCCTACCTTGATCAAAGGGTCGGACTAGATGATCACCTCAAAGAATATGGCTGGAATTAACTTTCTTCAATTCTATGGGTGTAGCTGCTATAATCTAATAACTGATACCATTACCAACACAAACACAGGAATTCACATTTACTGGTGGCTGAGGATCATAAGAAAGGCCTGGAGGGAATGAGTAAGTACAGCAGATCTGATCTTTTAACCTCTGTTACAATTCCTCATAATATTCTGAGCAGTGTGTAGCGCTTCATATAAGCTGTTCTGGCTTCTTTTTTTTTTTTCCTCCTTATGCTGGGAATACATTTTGCCATCAAGCCCTACATTCTATTCAAAATGAGAACCAGGCTTCTGCGTCAATAGTGTCCCAGACTTTGGATTGAGACAACTTTGACCTAGTGGGACTGTACTCATGACTGGGTGGTAGGAATAGAGGGCTATAGGTTGTATAGGAGAGATAGAGGGAAAAAGGAGGGGGCGTTGCTCTCTGTCAAAGAACAGTACACATCTTCCCTAATCAAGCTGGGATCAGAGGACAGACAAGCAGAAACTCTGTGGGTTAGGATCCAAGGGGGTCAGGGGGAAAGGGACCTGATGGTGGGGTTCTACTACAGGCCTGCACACTAGGAGGATGAACTAGACCGGGAATTTTCTGGGCAGCTTTCAGAAGCTGTGCCGCCTAAAGATATGGTAGTCATGGGGGACCTTAACTACCCAGACATATGCTGGACGAACAGTCAGCTAGATCTAACCACTCATGCAGGTTCTTAACTCATATTCAGGACCTCCACCTAGCACAGGAGGTAAGGAGTCCCACCAGGGGTAACGCCTCACTCAATTTGGTGTTGGCCACAGGGGATGACCTGGTGGGGGACCTGCAGATTCAAGGCAACTTAGGGGCAGTGATCACCAGATGATAAAAATTCACTATCCAGAGAAAAGCAAGCGTTAAACCCAGCAGGACACAGGTACTAAGCTTTAAAAAGGCTGACTTTAATAGGCTCAGGCAGTTGGTTAGCAGGGTACTAGGAACTAAGAGCCTACATGCTTTGGGGGTCCAGGATGGGTGGTCATTCCTCAAGGAAACAATTCTTTGGGCTCAGAATGAGAATCCCATGGCAGCGGAAAAGGGGCAAAGGGGCCAGGAAGCCCCTTTGGCTAACCAGGGTCATCCAGGATACCTGAAGGGAAAAAAAAGAAGCACACAGGAAGTGGAAGCAGGGGGTAGCTAGCAAAGAATATACTTCTTTGGCCCATGCCTGCAGGGAGTTAGTCAGGAAGGCCAAGGCAGCTCTAGAACTCAGGCTAGCAATAGGGATTAAGGACAATAAAGAGTCTTTCTTTAGGTACACTGGGAACAAAAAGAGGGTGCTGCATGCTGTGCCCCAGCCTGGCAAGACAGTACCTGCCCCTTCCCCCAGCCCCACTCCCTCCCTCACCAAGGGGGGGGGCACAACTGGCTGGATGCAAAGTCAGCAGCCACAGTGCCACTGGTTCTGGCAGAGTCACCAACACTAGGCAGCCCCTGCAGGAGAGGCCATGGCCACTCTGCAGGACCCTCCAAAGACCTGAATGAGCCTCTCTATACACTAGATGCTTTAAGTCACTGGAAGTTCCCCCACCCCTCTTCAGGCAGGGAAAGCAAGAACAGAAAACCATGCAAAGAAAAAGAAAAAAAAGTTTCCCTGCACTGCTCTTTGAAGACTATCCCCTCACAGGATGAAACTCGCAAGTTAATTCAAAAAACAGGATACTGAAGTTGGAGCAGTAGTACTGCAAAAGCATGATATCATCTTTTACAAAACATCTAAGTCCATCAGTGACTTAGACTTGTTTGCTCTATCCAGCAAGCAAAAAGCTCTTCAGTGCGTGAAGACAGAAGTGGACATGCTGCTACTTTTAGAAGGTATACAGGCATATGTACCTTAATTAGGAAGTTGTCTGTTTAGCAGATGTAAACATCTTGTTTTCCTTAAACATTAGGTCATCTATGTGGTGGTGTGCACAGTAGGGGGCACTATTATGCAGAGCTACCCATCTCAGTGCCAGGCCCAAAACCTTGTTTCAGGAGTCTCTCAGGGAGCCTACAGCCAGCTGTCCTGCTTCCTGGAGAACATCTGCAAGCCTAGGATAACATTGCCACTGCCACCACTAGGGCACTGGTTGCCAGCAGGGCTTTGTGCAGCCTGGGGGACAGGGCTGTAGGGGGAATAGTAGGCAAGTAGTCTGTAGGGTAGCATCTTTACAAGTCTTATGGCAGTTTATTATGAAAGTCTAAAAATCTTGACTAAAAAAAGTATATAAATCAAGAGAAACACTTCCCTTACTATTTTTTTTAGGCTTGTTACAGATTGAGGTAGAAGGTAGAGGTATAAAAAGAGCCTAAAAGCCACCATGTCACTACACTTCATAGACATGTCACAGCAATCTTAAGACAATCTGTATCTCCAAGACCTGTTAGAGTCCAGACCTACTCCTAAAACATACTTTAAGTTAATCTTGTACAATTTAACAGGTCTCATTGGAGGCAACTGTCCCCACTACAATATCCATTGACGGCATTCCAAATATTTAATCTTGCCTTAAAGTCTAACTTGACTATGAACTCTGTACTGACAGCATGCAGCCAAGCTAGCCATCAAGTGATGGCCAGCCTGATAATGTGAGTGCAAGTAAGTAAGTGTTTCAAATGGATATAAACCTTCACCTGCACACCAAGCTGAATGTTGTAAATTGCAGCAGTTCCCAATCTGTGGAATAGGTACCACCTGTGGTACAGACAACCTATCAATGGTATGCATCATATTTATTATAATTTCTTCATATGAAAACATTTCCTGGTGGTACTTAAGGCTGTATCATTTTAGGTTGGTTGTGCGCAATCTGACAGTTTGGGAACCACTGGTATAGTGCATTATTAGCTATGTTATCCTCTGGCTCCAATTTGTGGATACCATTAGCAGTACAATCAAGAAGCTTGATCCATTTTATCTGCTCTGTCAGAAGTGGAGCATCAAAAATGTAAAGACAGTCTAAAAATATGAAGGTGCTTCAGGGAGGCATCAAATACAGGTGTCCCCTGCAAAAAGAGAGTTCCCCAGAAGAGCTGCAGGCTAGAACTCAGTCCAGTTAACCTCTGTCGTCATATATACTTACTGTTTGCTTGACAAAAAACCAAAATACTGCAAATTGTTCCTGGTTTTATGAGCAAAATATCCACGTGCCCTTTTCACTCCAGGGCAGATGGTTGTCTAGGTTGACAAGAGACTGCTCTGACTGGTTCCCCATTACTTAGTTTCATTTTATTGAGCAAATGCTGTCCTCAGGCCAATTCTACAGTTTTGAACAGTTCTGTTACTATGTGGCCTACTGGGGCTGGAAGGAAAAAAATAAAATAAAAAGTGAGGCTCAGAGCTGGGGAATAAGGAAAGGGCAGTCCCAGGGAGAACAGAGTAGAATCTAAGGAAGGACAGAGGAAACTGTAGTGGCACAATAAAAAGACTTCTGAAGCAGAGTCTGGTGCGCCGTTTGGGACTTCAGCGCTCTACTTTTTCCAATTAAATTTATTCCTGGTAATCTGATTTTATTTTCTGAACTTTCAAAGCACTGGATGATGCAAGATAGACATGACCTTAAAGCTGCTACTAGCATATGGTACAGAAACATTTTAGTACAGTGTACATGTATTATTGAAAAATACAGTGGATGTTAGCTTATTTGGGGCCTTTTAGTTGCTACCACAATTTTACATTCAATACCTAGTACAAAGTAGGTGCTTGTGTCTTCAAGAGTCAAGTGGAACAGAAAGCCAAGGCTACCACCAGAGCCACCCTGATTAAACAAAATTCAGCTGCGTAAGGAGAGACAAGAGAAAAAAATTCCTAAACAGGTTTTAAACAAGAAAGCACAAAAAAAAGTGGTAGATCTTGTCTTGTGACCATTTGTGGAAATGTACTACATCTCTTGGGGGGGGGGGGGGGG
>NW_017729027.1:21661447-21672170 GCF_001723915.1 Gavialis gangeticus | reverse complement strand
GGGGGGGGGGGGGGGGGAACGACTGACAAAGGCAGAGATTGAATTCATCTGCATGAAGTGCAAACTAGTGACCATATTGGAGAAAGAGGGACAGGATTCAGAAGACAAGGAAGGGCAACGTAAGAAAAAGCTGGAAGGCAAGTGTCAGCATATGACCTCCAGGAAGTGTCATCCAAGCTTAGGAGAGAAAGACTAAAAAAAGTAGTTGCTTGATCCTGTAAGTCCAGGAAGAAGAAAGAAACAGGTCTATCAATTATAAAAAGCAAGGGTAAAGAGCAAGTGATACTACACTGGGAGACCTACTATAGACCATGAAAAAAAATTAAGTCAGAAAGAGGGTGAATGAGATTGAGCAAGTAACAAAAACTTCCAATAGTAATAAAGTAGTACTCATGGAGGACTTGAGAAAAAGAAACCCCTCCATTACAAGAATAATGCAGCAAAAACAGGAGGCCAGGTCTCAACTGGTATAGAGAACTTTCAAGTATATCCTACATTTTTGTAAACAGAAGATAGTGTACCGTTGATACTGTTCTGAACAATAAAAGAAGAATTGAATGTGAATATAAGAAGGCAATAGGATGAAGTTGCCACAATATGATGGAATCACAAGTTGAAGAAAGGGAAAGTGTCAGAACAGAACAAGGGGGACTAGATTTCAAAAGAGCCAAAATTTCAACCAACTCTTGAAAGAGAGAGGCAAGGTCCCATCAGTGGACAGAAAAGTCCAGGAAGACCGGCAGTTGCTTCAACAAAACAAAGTAGGTAAGAGGCTCAAACTATTCCAACCCAAGGGGAAAAAACAGTAAGAACTGCCACGGTAGACTGATGTGGTTAAAAGAAAGAAACGAAATGTTTAAAAAACACACATACAGATAAAATGGAAACCAACTGGCTAGCCGCTAGGCAGCGACTTTTCTGAGAAGCATCTCAATGCTTTGATTGAGCCAAGATTCAATGAGTCAATGTGACACTGTAGTAAGAGAGTACTGTATGCAAAATGGGAGTGACCACTTGAGATAACACATATGGATAGAGTGGATGAAGTATGGTGTGCAGTTCTAGGGTCCTTGTTTTAACAGTGACTTGGAGAAGCTTGAGAGGATTCAGCAGCAAGCCAAGGGTGGGGGGAGCATGACTGGCAGCTACATGTTATTCTCTTCCTGACTGTTTTGGTTGGAGAAGAGAAAGAGATAAGGAGAGGAATATGATGGCAGCCTTTGAAGTATTTGAAGAGTGCTATAAAGAAAGGGGAACAGTTCTACCCTGTTGCAGAACAGGATATGCAACAGTTTGAATCTAATATTTTTTGCTGCACCTGAAGTCTACAGAAGCATAAAAGAAGTCTTAATTAAGAATAATAAGTCAATGAAATAGGTTGCCCAGAAAAGGTTTTGGAATTCCCTTCAATGGAGGTTTTCCAAGAAGTAACTAGATAGAATGCATCTGGAATGGCTTAAAAACAGAGCAGCTGACAGTGGGCAGGAAGTTTGGCTAGATCCCCTGGAGGTTCGCTCTAGCCCTATGACTATTTTAAAACACAGTTCAGGACAGGAGTAAGCAATTATTTTGGGCAGAGGACCATTTACTGAGTTTTGGCAAGCCATCAAGGACCACATAACAGGTAACCAGGGGCAGATGAATATTAAGTTTTTTTAGGGGCCCCACAGGCCAGATAGAATGGCTCAGCGGGCTGCATCTGGCCTGTGGGCAGCATTTTGCCATCTCCTGGTCTAGCAACAACTTTTTACATACAAGAAGCATACAACATGCTGATGCATCTTGTCAAGGAAAATTTTGATTGAATGCTGCCAATGCAGAGAGAATTAAAGCTGACATGCGCAAGACAGGCTCATGGAATTTTCCATTGGGCTCACCCAGCATGTGACCCCTGGGCAACCCCAAGAGCTGTCAGCCAGGCTGACCTACTTTTCAGCCCTGCGCATGCTTGGTAACAGTGGAGAGCTCAGGCTCACACATGCTCAGTCAGCTAAGAACATGATGTCATTCGGCTAGAAAGTTCTTTGAGGGACGCATTCTAATTGGCCACCAAATTGTTATAAAAGGTTAAGAAGCCCCTCCCTCAGGGGGAGATCCGGTCAACTGAGGACAGAGGCTACTCCGTAGGGACTGTCCCTCAGTTAGGTCTCCTCCAGCTTGGGCTCTCGCTGCTTTTCGTACCTCGGTCGATCTTGCATTGATTGATTCTCTGGTTACTGGACTGTTCTGGCTTGGACTCTGACTTTGTTTTCGGATCACCCTCAACACACTGACTACCACTTACCTGGCTTTCGACCTCGGCAATCACCTCAACCATCCGATTGTCCTTCGGGACTGGCGTCACGACACATCGAGTTACAGTTCGTCCTATCGTTTGTGTTTATCCTTTCATAAGCTGTCGACCAGCTCTGGGACTAGCCAGCAGGCAGCTGCCCCTAGCTCCAGCTAGATAGTAAGGGCTTGCTGGTGAACCCTGTGAGCCGACAGACCCCTCTGTTTGTTCAGTGTTACCACCCACTGTAACTGAAGAATTACGTTGCCTACGCCTCAAAAAGCGTAAGTTGAATAAACCCTCTTGTTTAAGAAACCATCACGCTTCCGTGCCGCTCAGTACTCCATTGCCAAAAACTCCCGCCTGTCCGCTCCAATTGCCACCACCCGGCCGCCCCACTGTGACCACGACCATGAGCTTGGCTCACCAGCTCCGGGGCTGTGACATCTTAAGGCTTATGTTTAAAATTCTTTAAGATTCTTTAGAAATCTGCATAAGGGAAATTAGATAGCGCTGTATCAGAACATTTGACAGTTAAGTTATTTCAGATAAGCATACACTTAGTTTTGCTGCAAGCCTGGTCGACACTAATGTTTTCTAGTCATTTACTTGGCCATTAGATAAATGGTCAATATAACCATCCATAAAAAAAGTGTAACAGAGAAGCTGGGAAAGGAACTCTATCCAATACACAAAAATATAAATAAGATTGCTTTCAGAGATTAAAGCCTTCATTCTCCATTCAAGTATGGGATGATGCAAGAGGTAGACCAGATTAAACATTTTAGAAAGTGGTTTTCAAAACTGGGTCTTGATAGAGCATTGAGCTCCTAATATATAAAAATTTAATAAGAAAGATATTCTCTTTTCACCAATACAAAATGGTACTCATTGTCCAAGTCTGACTACAAAAAAGGAAGGAAAAAAAAAATCTAGAAACCTCAATATTTGGCTAACTTGTGTGATAACACTGCTCATCTTTAACAAAAAGAATTGAGCCAGGCCTGTTCCAGCAATAAGGAGAGTCTCTCAATCGTCAGTCCTGGTTCCTTCATGCTTTGGGTTAGAGGCTTTCTGATTTCTGCAAGGCTTAGTGCATTGGAACTTAGGTTCTTCAAGAAAATGGTAAAGAAGCATCTCATTTGTTTAGTGATCCTAACCATCTTCAGGCAATATTACCCAACTTAAACATCATGGCCAATTCCAGGAGGGTGAAAACTGGAATAATGTTAAGTGATACTGATAAAGGCTATTACATCGTTTCATAGTTTTTAGGGGCTGGAAGAGACCTTACAGATTGGGTCCAGCCCCCTGTGCTTGGGGAAAAAGAAACTGGGAATCAGATGACCCCAGCAAGATGGAAGTCAAGACTTTTTTGAAGATCACCAGGGTGGATCTTTTATTGCTCCATGTGCAATCCAAGGCCTCATTACTACATTTAACAGGTAGGGAAAAGGAACTCCAGTAACAAGTTTCTCAAGATGCATTGCCTACTTACCTGTTGGTTATTTGGGGTTGGACTAGATGTGACCTCCTGAGGTCCTTTACAACCTCCATCTTCTATGATCCTGTGAAATTACCACAGCAGCTGTTTGGACTTAGTAGATGAGAGGGCGCTTAGACTCAATTTCCCTTGGAGTCTTGAAGGCTCCTTTTTCTTTTATTGCTGGCTTTCTGTAGTTTTGCTACCCTTTGCTCATTAGGAACCCTCTCTGTGGTACTGGGGTACTGACATTCTTGCCAAAGTTACGCTGGCATCACAGAGAATGAATGAGGCAATTTACATCTGCACGCTCCAGTGGCGATACAAAGCTTTTGGAACTTTAACTAATTTTTAACCCCGAATGAAATACCGTTAGTGATTTACCTTAGTGTCCTTACAGGACTACTCCCCCAATTACAGTGTAACTAAGGAAGTGCAAGCTGGAGGACCAACTATACCTCCCCTTTAAAAGAAGTTGAAAGTTAAAGCATGTGCACAGATTAAATGTAGCCTTGTCCCACTACTGTCATTTGGCACCACTGATCAAGCGCCCTTCCTCCCTCCAAATATGTAACAGAGTACCTGCTGGTAAAACACTAAAAAAGTAGCTTCAACCAATGTTCCCAATATAAAAAAAGAATACATTTTAAAAGCACCAGGGAATACCGAGCACATGTTTTTTAAATGAAACCTAAGAAATGTTAACATTATAACCCTGGCGTCAATGACCAGGGTGATAGAGAAAGAACACAAAGAGGCAAGTCGATCCCTGTCCTGACAGGAATTTTAAATTGCTGAAATAAATACAATGGTGCAGAGGAAAACATGTACTGAAGCTGCACAAAGCACTGTTTTGAGCTGTATCCAAATGCAAGATCAAGATTAGTGGAAGACTGACCCTGACAAAACAGCCTCTTAACAGCAAATCTAGTCAACTAAAGCAGCAGCTATTTGTGTTGTGCAAGGGGTGGTATGTAACCTAACCAAAGAGCCTGGCTCATGCTGCAATGTATGACCTAGGATAAAAAAAGTTAAAGGGACTCTCATGCTAAGAAGTTTATTTAAAAAAAAAAAGTCTCCTCCAAAATCTTACATGTTACACACTTTCAATGCCAAGGCACTTTCAGATGCATGAAAAACCAACAGTTTTACATGGATGTAGTAAATGGAAGGAAGAATTTGGAACTGCGATTGGAGTGCAATTGACAATTCACATGTACTAAAATAAAATCCAGCTCACCACCCCATCATTGCAACAGCCTGCAATTTGCTCATAGGAGAGCAAGAGAAACTCATTGGTTCTGTTACCATAGTAACTAGACTAGAAAGATCAGATGAGGAAAAAAATAGCACTGTTTTTACAGATTTGCTTTTAGTGCAGAATAAGTAAAGGGTGCTTTTTGTTGTTTTAGTTGCATCAGATCAAAACTTCTCTAGAAGAATTTTAAACAAAAGTTATTTTAAAAATACTAACCAACTCCATTTTAGAGATATTGTAGCATTACCTTCTTTCAGTTTTACTGATCTTACTTTGTATTTTGGCGATTTAAAAAAACACCATGCAAATTCCCCACTGGTGTAAGGAAACTGCTATGTTTAAATCTGTTTAGTTTGTTTGCTTATTTGTTGCCATCTTCAGGTTTGATATACATTTCAGCATCTTCAAGCAATTCACAGAAACTGAACTCCAAGGGAACAGTTACTAGTTATGAAAATACTTAAATAAGGGCATCTACTTTTACTAGTCTTCAGCAAAACTGACTAGTCTAAAACTAGTCTATCCAATTAGAAAAGATGTATAATTAAATAAGATACAGAATCAGCAAATGTGACCATCTAAATATGAACAGCATTATTCTCTTCTATTTTAGCTATGTCCACTATGGACTGGACTCTTCAGATTTCTCTAGTCATTAAATGACAAACTTAAAATAGGTTCTAGTCAACTTCTACTGTAAAACTATTGATATCATTTTACTTCTGTTGAAAGCCACAAACTACTTCAAGTGCTACTGCATGAGTAAAACTTAACAGAATTGGTGCAGTAGCAAATGCTATATTACTAATCCTTTAAATCATAAAAAAATATCCCCTTTTGGGGGAAGGCTAGTTCTCTGTGCATCTATTTTGCCCAAGTGACACAATTTTTACAATTAAAATTCAAAAAACTTATTTCTGGTGCAGTCATGTTTCTGTTAACCAAGCTGTGCTAGCAGTAAGTTTAATTTTCCTCAGTCCAATGAAAGCTAAACAAGAGACAAATTTGAGGCCACTGACCATGAGATACCAGCCAGCCAAAGAGATCAAAGTGATCATTTAACACATTGCTTCTGAAATGAGTTGGCATTACCCAGCCAGTCAATTCCCCAGTCAAATAATGTCAATTGACTGCAGTAAAAAAAATTGTCAAGTATTCCATGAAGCCAAGAACAGTGTTGTGTAGATAGCTGCCTTTATTACATCATAGCATGCATCATTTCTTAAGGGCAGAAATAAAGGCTCCTTGATGCTCAGTCCTATAAATATCAAGATATGCATAGATGGTCTTTTCAAGAGCACATCCCTGCCCCCCCACCCCAAGCTCTTCCAGCTTCCTATCCCCAACCCTTCTCCTGCCTGCCTGCCTCCCATGGTTTGTTGGTTGTCTAGTGTCAGTGGAATAAAGCTCACCAAGAATGACAATCCCTCACAATGATTAGAGGGAGGCTCCTAAATGCACGAGAGATTCCTTGGAACAAGATAACAGAAACAGAAGTGAAGATTAGAAGTTAATAACCAGTGCGCCCAGGCAAAACCCCAAGCAAGAAGCTACAGCCAGCATTCAGTGGCATTTTAGGAGCCACTGGATTCTGCCAAACTCCACTCAGATTCAGGATGTGAAAGATTAAACAACTAATTGTTTAAACTGATAAGTGCAGTGATAACAGGTGAGTTTATCATTTATTAGGGTTGTGTGAAGCTTTGGTAGCCAATTCAATTTGGAAGAGATTCCGATTCATATCAGGAGGCCAAGTAAAAGCTCCGAACCAATTTGGAAAAAGATTTGGAAGAATTCAGCTGATTTGGAGATTTAGCCATAGACCAAGCATGCAACTGACAGCTGCCTCCAGCCAGAAAGTCTGTTGGGGTTTGGGGAGGGAGGGATTGGGGCTGGGACAAGCTGCGCAGCCAGGTCAGGGGGGGCACATTACTCAAGGAGGGGGGCTAGTGGGCTCAGGATGTGGGCACAGCAGCACTGGGAACAGGGGCTCAGCTCTGCTCTGCTGCTGCTTGCCCAGCCAAGGCAGGATGCAGGCATAGCTCACTCCAGACAGAAGGGGGCAAGCAGCAGCAGAACATAGTCCCTGCACCCAGCACTGCTGCGCCTGCCTCCCATACCAGCTGGCAAGCAGCAGCAGGGCAGAGCGCCCACTCCCAGAACAGGTGCAGGTGCAGCAGCACTGGGAGCAAGGGCTATGCCCTGCCGCCCCCGCAAAGCAAGCCATGCCTGCATTGCCCCCCTCCCCTCCCATGCCAACTGAGCAAATGGCAGCAGGGCATAATTTAACTGATATTTACATCCTTAACTCAGATGCATATGGATAAGGGAAAGAAAGGCAGCTGTCCAGGTCCCCTGCAGCCAGCATCTTCTTGGTTTGGAGAACGGAGAATCTGGCTAAGATCAGGAGGAGATTAACCGAAAGGTTCTGCCTACGATACTATACAGCTACAAGTGAGCTGCTCTGCTGAGGGAGGAACCAAAACCAGCAGCATAAGAAAAAACCAAATTAATTAGATTAAAGTAAAAGGTTTTTCTACCTGTTATCTACTACAGACATCTCCAAACAGGAACAGGGACACTCATTGCAGGGGACCAGAACCAGAAAGGCAAAAAGGTCACTGTAACTAGGCCCCTGGGCCCACTGCACTTGCTGCAAGGTAAAGCCACTTATTCCCACCCTCAGATTATCTGACAGTAGCTTCTGTTCTTCTCAGAAGCTTTACAGAGCAGACTGAGTCTTCTAGGAGACAGAGCCATTTGAAACAAAAAAGGGAAGACTACTGGTTGAACTGAATACAAGAGAGATACTGTGATATGACAGGAAGTTGGGAAAAAAGTGAAATAGAAGAGTAAAAATAACCAATTCAGACTTTAAGTCAAAAAGGGGTACATAGGGGGCATTAAAGCTCAGTACAAGTCCTTTTAGTCCAGTTGTATCACATGAAGATATAAATGGAGAAACTTGTTAACATTTCTGTCCTAGGCATCCAGCTACTGTCAAAAAAAGTAGATTATTGTAGTCTGTCAAACAGCAAGAGGAAGACTAGTCTGCATTAATATTTGTTATTCCCCCTCAACTTTCTCCATCTCCAGAAGCAGCAAGTAAGAAGAAAAAAAAAAAGACTATACAGTGAAGACACGAGCAATAACTACCTTTACTTTCACTATTTCCACATGGTCCAATAATAATTTGAATATTCTGTGTGCTTCTCAGTCAAAGACTCCTACTCCTGAGATATCATCAGGTGTTTATACTGGTATATAGAGGGTTTTTTGGGATCAAGTATCCAACAGCCAGAAAAAAAATAATTTGACCACATGCTTGCTAAACATATTCATGCCAGCAATACACCATTTCATATAGATGAAAAGCCGTATGCCCTGGATATAGCTTTTGAAACAATCCCAAATTACAAAGTTCCAAATAGGAAACAGCTTGTATAAAATCTTCCAAATGCTAAATTGGAAGATGTGGAAAAAAGCTGATGTTTATTACACAGGTTCCACAAGCAAATCAACCTCATGGTAACACCATCAAAAAAATTTTTTTGCTCATTCCAATGCACAGCTTAGCATCACTATACAGTGTGATATTTATTTTTAAACTAGTTAATAATCATCAATGAATTGGGTCTACAGGAGACCCAGCAAAGAGATACAAAGTCAAGTGATCATGCCTGCATGCAAGTGCTGCCCACCTTGATCTACCTGGAACAGCTGTGGAATCTCCATCCTTGAAAGTTTAAGAGCAGCATAGATGTATCTATCTTGGTTGGGACCATTTAGTAAGGGATGATCCTGCCTTGAACAAGGGGCTGAACCAGATGACCTTGTGAGGTCCTTTCCAGATCAATTTTCTTATTATCCTGCATGTCCAAGGCAGTGACCTTTCTGATTAATTCTATTTAGCTTGCAGCTTTACAGTAGATGCTGCAACTTTTAAAGGATATATTTTTTTAAGCAAACAATTCTGACTCAAGTAAGAAATAATACAGCAAACAAACTCAGTCAATCCCAAAAGCTGGAAAAAAAGTCCAAAAGAACTTGGCTCTTTCACAGTGAAAAGGCTCATGCCTTCCATACAGTCTAACTACTATGGCAGAAATAGTTTTAACACTTCCCAATACAGAAGCCAATCTGATATTCAGTTTGACATTAAAAGGAGATCTCAAAAGGTGATGCAAATAGAAGAGCTAAAGCAGAAGATAATACAGGAGTAAAATGCTTGAAGAACTGCAGAATTGCCTTTCTGCCTATTTACTGCAAGGCATTTAAATAGACTTTTAGCCTTTTGTAGGCGTTTTATTTTTATTTAAAACTCTCCCTCCACCATTTTTTTTTCCATTTTGTAACTCTTCAGAATAAAAGCCAAAAAGAACACTTAATTCTTGAATAATGTTCACATGTATAGCATTGTTAGCAGTTTTAAAACTATTATCAAATAGTAATAATATTCATTTTCTTCAAGTAACAGTTACTTTTTGGTTAAAAAAGCATAAGCCATCAAACCTATTGAAGACTCTCTAACCTAGTAGTAGTAAAATACTTAATCATTTTTGACAATATATTTGACCAGTCAATTGACCAAGTAATTTTCTAACCACATACCCATGCCTAAAACATAAGACTTAAGTTGCTTCCACAAGGTAAGCACCAAGAATTTACTCCTGGACCCTACTCTAGAGTTTTAATAAGCCTTCCTTGACTGCTTACTAGTTTAGATTGAATAGGTGACTGATCAAAAAGGGAAAAAAAGGAAAACTAGTTGTAAACGTCCACCTTTTTAATGCACACCAACAGGTATCAGAGCCTTAAACTACCTACAAGTCAGCAAAAGACAGTTATAAAGTTATTGTGTCCATCTAACAAAGAAGTATTGATTCCTGACCATTCCCCACCAACAAGAGAAGTGTTCCAACTGATATTTTTTCCCCCCTCTTAAACTTGAGACAGGTGAAGAATGAAAGAGCTAGTTACAAACACCAACCTTCAGCCAAAATCATCTCAGCCTCTTCTTTCTACAACTCAGACAGAACTGAGTAGCTTCCAGCTATAGCACTTCCATAGCCAGGTAAGTCATCTTTTCCCTTTTTCTCTCATTTCCGAACTGTCACTCTGTTCAACTTCAACTGAAGGTGTCAAACCCCTCTGGCCCCACAAGCCAGGTTAGTGGCAGGAAGCAAGTCCATAGGCTGGATCAGGCCCATGAATCCCCTCACCCAGCACACCTGAGCTGTTGCAGCCAGTGGACAACCCACACTGCAGAGAACCAGAAGCAGCCACCAGGGATATAAAGAGTGCAGGCCAGCTAGAGCACTGGCTGCACTGCAAGCATTGTCCACCCTCCCCCGAGACCCACAAGTGACTACACTGGCAGTTCTGGGACTGCACCACACCGTCTGCTCCTGCCAATCCAAAGCCCACATTGCATACCCCACCTGTGAGCACAGCACAGGTCCTGGACTGGCTGAAGCAGGCACAGCATTCAGTGCACATCCCAGAGCTGGTGCCAGGGTGGGGGAAGGGAAGGGTTCAGTCAGGTTGGGATGGCCACTGTGTGTACCATGGCTTCTGCTCTGGACAAGCTATGCCACACGTGGCACCTGTTCTAGCCACTCTGGGATTCATACAGTGCGGGTCCCAGACCAGCCAGAGTAGGCAGTACATCAGCTATGCTGTGGGAGAGCAGAGGGCCCCCCCCCCCCCC
>NW_017729027.1:21659113-21661220 GCF_001723915.1 Gavialis gangeticus | reverse complement strand
TCAGCTATGCTGGGGGAGAGCAGAGGGGCCCCCCCCCCCCCATGAACATAATCCAGGCCTCAGACTGGTCACACACACTACAGATGTGCAACATGTCCCATGCTGCTGTAATCAGACCCAGGGGCAGTACTGGGGACATATAGCAGGGCTCCACAGGCTGTACACCTGACCTCCCCAACTTAAACTATTTTAGAATGTACAGACGAGTAATTTGAGGCTCAGTGACCATTCTATAGCATCTGAATGGAGATGGCCATGTGCATGAGTTTTTATTTCAAACATTTGATAAACCTGAAACCAGCACAGCCTATGCAGTAAGTGGAAAGTTAATGCCACCTAGGATAACATTTTCTAGCACAGAGTTGTGTTTCAAAATGGATCTTTGAATACATGCACTTTTGAAAAAATTTTACCCAAATCAATTTTGCTGTATCAATATATACTTCCACTGTTTGCTTTATACTGGGCAGACTCCACTGCTAAAATGTGTACAGGACAGCTGATAAAAGGTACCCAGTTGGCTCAGATTAACATATTGTTGGCAAAATTTGCAGGAGAACAAAGAGGTTGAGAGCTAGCTCTCAAATGCTTCATGGCATTTATTTAGTGTATTCTACACGAGTTGGGCAAGTTGGGCCTTAATTGTAAAATGCATCTATTAACTTATTCGATGGCAGTTTTGGTGCTAGCCAAAACTAGTTTAACATTACTAAACATTTGGTTGCTGCAATCTTTCCAGGTCAAGTTTTATTCAAGATTCCTGTTCTTTTAACCCACATAGCTTCCTTTTTGAAGTTAGATTTATCCACTAAAAACATTTCTGGGAAAGCCAACCATGTTGTGGATCACAACCTCAAGGCTGCACATGCACAATTGCCCCATACCGTGTATGAGCCAACTGCACATTACCTAGGCTTTGCTATGTAGCCCGAGTGCCGTGGCACCCTGCAATACGAACAGATCATTTGAAAAGTGCCACAAAGGATGATGAGATTAGCACAGACTCAAGCTTGTCCTTGCCTGGCTGATCCTCCACATCCACTACCTTCCCAAAACATCAGGTAACAATTACAATACGTAAGTTTTGGGTACCACTCAATTCAAACATTATGAAGCAGTTTCTCCAATCTAGTGATTGTTGTTGAGAGCCACCACCTTAAATAGATACAAGTCTCATTCCTTCAGTGACGTGTTTAATTTAAGAGTGATGAAAGCTTCTTGCTTACAGAAGCTAACCTGCATGTAAAAATTTATCATAATGGTGTCCAAATAAGATGAGGATGGGAATATTTGCGAACACCTACAATCTGGTAGGTAACTCAAACGATACAGACAGAGCCTGCAGAACATGTGTATGCAAACAGGGTTTGGTGAAGTCTACCAATGAAAATGAATAATTCTTGTTTTGGATGGAGGAGGGGGGAGAGAGAGAAGATCAATTTAGAGTCAATTTAATAGTCTACTATGAAAGCTCAAGACAAATGTCTCTGTCACAGTCCTATGGTCAGTGCCCTTTAATAAAATTGGGGAATAAGGAAGTAGTAAACATGGTATTAAAAACATCCGGGAACGTCTCCTTGCCAAAAAGGAGGCTTACTCCCAATGGAAAGGAGGGGTCATCACCAAGGAGAACTATTCTGCAGTTGCTCGGGGATGTAGGGGAATGGTTAGGAAGGCCAAGGCAGAGATGGAGCAGGGGCTGGCTTCCCGGATTAAGGGCAACAAGAAGTCCTTTTTTAAATACGTAGGGAGTAGAAAGAAGGCCCCAGGAAATGTGGGGCCCTTGCAGAACAAGACGGGGAATCTGGTTGCCATGCCAGACGACAAAGCCAACACATTTAATAACTTCTTTGCCTCTGTCTTCCTCAGTAAGGACCAGAACAGCCACCTCCCTGCTGGGCCCCCTTCAGGCCCCGGGGGAGGCTCACCTGGGCCTAGGGTGAGTGAGGATTTACTTAGGGAGCTTCTGGAGGGGCTGGACGTTTAAGTCAGCCAGCCCAGATGATCTTCACCCTAGAGTCCTGAAGGAACTGGCTGGGGTCACTGCAAGTCCCCTGGCGCGGCTTTATGAACACTCGTGGTGCTCTGGAGAGGTGCCGGAGGACTG
>NW_017729027.1:21639580-21658596 GCF_001723915.1 Gavialis gangeticus | reverse complement strand
CCCGAGCGCCGCAAGGAGTGACCAGGAACAATGGTCACAAGCTGGCGGAGGGAAGGTTTAAGTTGGACATCAGGAGGGGCTACTTCACAGTCAGGGCGGCTAGAGTCTGGAACCAGCTTCCAAGTGAGGTGGTGCAGGCTCCCACCCTGGGGGGTTTTAAGAGGAGGCTGGATGACCACCTTACTGGGGTCGTTTGACCCCAGTACTCTTTCCTGCCATGGCAGGGGGTCCGACTAGATGATCTGCTCAGGTCCCTTCCAACCCTAGAAACTATAAAACTATTAGGGAACTGATAGCTGTAAAATTTTCTTCTAGATTTTTCTTCAGATTCCACTAAAAAGTAGTCTTAAACATCAATATCTTAAACAACACAGCATGATGGCAGTGTCTCAGTTACAACATGGAATGCCCGTGAATAGGAGGATGGAAAGCAAGGACAAAACATACACAAATTGTGAGAAAAAAAAAAGTAGCCAGCCTTAATGCAATGTTTAAAAAAAACAAAACCAAAAATAACTTTTCTTTTCATGGAGTTGCCTTAGCACAAATAACAAATCAGGCAGGCAGAAGTGTATTGAAATTGTGAGAACATTACAGGACATTGAGAGGACTGGGCTATCAGAAAAAGTGAACCAGATCAAGTGATATAGATTCACAGATTGTAAGGGGCTGGAAGGAACCTCACAAGATCATCAGTTCCAGCCCCCCTGCACTACATAGGAAAGATAACTGGGGTAAAGTGACCCCAGTACAGTGACTGTCTAGTCTCCTCTTAAAGATTTCCAGGGTAGGTGATTGCACAGTTTGGGCACCCTGACTGTGAAGGAGTTTTTCCCAGTGTTAAGCCTGAAACAGTCTTCCAGGACTGGAGTTTGTGGCCATTACTCCGGTTTTCCACAAGGGTACCCTGGTGAACAGTTGTTCACTGCGTCCTTGATGTAGCAGTAAGCTGCTACCAAGTCCCCTATCAGCCTTTTTTTTTTAGGCTGAAGAGACCCAAGTCCCTCAGCCTTTCCTCATGACTTGCCTTGCAAGTCTCTGATCAAATGGGTGGCTCTTCTGTGGACTCTCTCAAGCTTTTCCACATCCTAGATGTGGAAAACTATGGAAAAATATGGAGAACTAGAGTAACAAATGGAATAAAGAGCAGAAAAAGTGCATTTTTAGTACTTATTCATGATCTATCCATTTCCAACTAATGAGCTCCAAAGTTTATAAGAAGGACCTGGGTGTATCAGTTGATCGTAGAATGACTGAACTGACCATGTACTCAAACCACAAAAAGGCAACTGCAATCCTATGACACAATAAACAAGATATTCCCAGTGAAATTAAGCATTAAATGTCATCATGCAAGGCACTGGGAAGACCTCATATAAAAGTTACAAATTGTACATAAGCAGCAATAATCACAATTCAGGAAAGTTGAACTCAAGCAGGACTTAGGGCACTACTAGAATGAATAGGCAAAAAAAAAAAAAAATTTTTACAAAAAGGTTTGAAGAGCTAAGCTTGTTTAACTTAGTGGAACAGAGGCTAAAATAGGATGATGATTGTCTATAAATACAACAGGATGCAAACACTATTTCAGGAAATATTCTAGATAAATTATAAATCTTGGCAGAATAAAATAAGTGAAAGTAACTAGCTATAAGTTCAGACTGGAAATTAAAATGGAATGGCTGCCTACTAGGACTGAAAGAAGCTAATATACAGCAGCTGATATCTGGCCAGTTAATCAATTGGAAATAAAAAAAAAATTGTACAATATGGCATAGTGACTCTTTCACCTCCCCACCTCTAGCTTTTTTCCCCTCCATTCTCCTTCAGGGTTTGCAAAGCACAGGCATGATTCATCAGACAGCTCTTATCTCCACCAACGTCAAGTCCATCAAATCCCGTGTCTGAAAATAGCACTTCATTAAACTTATTCAGTAGAACTGGAAATTTAGGAAACTTCTTTGCAGGACCACCAGCCCAGACTACATCAGGGTTGACTAATTTTCCCCAAGAGGTTAAACAATGGATTTGTACGGGATGATTTGGATGAAGATGATCTTGCCTGAGGTAGGGGGTTAGACTAGTTAACCTATGGAGGAGGCCCCTTCCAACACTACCTCTCTACAATTCTATGAGCCTATCCAAATTAATTCACCAATACTTGGAAAGTACCAGTTGTACAAGATTTATTATTCCCAAATATTTTGGGGTTCTACCACCATTATGCACCTGGCTAGCCATTAAAAAACTGGGGCTCTGAATACTTCCTATGTTGTTCCATACATCTGCTCTCTTCCCCGCCTAACATTTTCATGCCAACATCATTTGTTAACCCTAGTTCTTTATACCTACATTATAAGGCAGCAAGAAAAAAAAAAAAAGAACAAGTAGCAAGAGGGCCTTAGCAACACCCAATGGATTACTAAGCCTTAAATAGTTTAAGGGTGGGTTTACAGGCTAAAAACAAAAGTTACAGCACACTTTGCAGACACTTCTGGCTGTTCCAATACAAAAAACTGCCACACCACCACTATGCTGCCACCCCCCTATGACTGGCCTTTGGATGTAGCACATCAGTTTATAGCAGGAAGCTATGCATAAATTTAGAGACAGAAGGGAGTGGACTTTGTGACCTCAGAGCAGGGGTGGGCAAAATGCAGCCTGAGGGCTGGATGCAGCCCGCCAGGCCATTCTATCCGGCCCACAGGGCCCCTAAAAAAAATTTAGGGAATTAATATTTACCTGCCCTGGGCTGCCTGTCATGCAGCCCTCAATGGCTTGCCAAAATTCAGTAAGTGGCCCTCTGCCCAAAATAACTGCCCACCCTGCCTCAGAGGAACCTTTCAGTTAGCGTGTTCTTGATATGAAGACAGTGTGCAAAGTTTTAAGTGCAATACTGCAAAAACAATACTTAAACTCATGCTTAAATCTCTACCACCATCTGGAGGTTACACAGTGCTACAACATTAAGATCTACATACTAAAATGAAGATAATCAGCTTTATATCTTACAGCAGCATGAAACTAGCCATAAGTATGGCCACTTTCAGTGGTGTCAAATCTCTCTCAAGTTACCTCCTCTTTCATATTTGTTCTCAGCTAAGAATGTAGTAGTTTGAGATGTTTTAATATTCTAGATGGTTTAAACTGCTAAACAGGTTATGTAGCGCACACGAAAAAAAGCCACCCGAAAATAAATTACTACTTTATTTTAAATCAACTGGCTGCTTTAGCATGTATTGCACAGGCCCGAGAACTTGATTTGGTAGGGGGACAGGGGGAAGAGCACATTAACTATCTATCTTTTTCAAAATCATAAACCTCAAATAGCACTAAAAAACAGGTTTGTTAAATATACAGCAACTGCCAGGTTAGATAAAAGTTCATTTATTTTTCTCGTTTGAGCATCTGATAATCTGCATCTAATTTGTGCATATCATTTCCGCATTTAACATTTCAAAATGTATTTCTAGAAAATTTATTTATTTTGGTGAGACTCCCTAGAAATGCAGGAGTACTAGAGGACCTGAAGTTATAGACCAATTCAAAGTTTTATTTCAAAAGTGCCTTTTACATAGGAACTAAAAGCAGATTAGTTATTTACACAGTCTTTCATCTAGACACTCCCTGTCCATGGATCACCAAAAAAGTTAAGTCTTGTTTTAAAATAGCAAAAAGGGAGGGAAAGGAGCAGTTCTATCTACTGAGTCCTAATGCCTTTGTCCAAGCAGTAAGCAAAAAGTTTTCTGTTGCCCAGGAAGGACTAATTTTCTCCAAGCCAGTTTAGCATACATAGTTAAATTAGTTATTTCTATGACTATCAACTTTTTTCTTTTCTTCAGAAGTAGATATAAAATGCATTTTCTGGGCTTCTATTTATAAAAATGCAAGGAGAGCTCTTTTCCTTGATCAGAACTGAAATTTTCTAAAGCACATTTTAAGCCTTAATATTAGACTGAAAAAGCCTCCTTCCTTGTTTATCTTCTGGAAAACAAAATCTAAAAACCTGTAAGCAATGCAGACCACTTTTAAAAAAAAGCCATCAAGACCACTGGCTCTGAGTGAAGTACCATACCCAGAAGGTTTATACTGCAATGAGAAAACTACAGCTCTTTAAACCCAGTCTTCAAAAGTATAATAGATAAGCATAATGAAAAAAGTATAAATCCCCAGAGAAAAACATTTTAACATGAAATTTAAACCCACATTATATCCTTCTTATTCATGAAATTAAGCTGCACACATCTTCCCAAAGAGCAGTACCACCACCACCAGAATTTGGTTCCAGTAACGTCAAGTAGTCATTTCAAAGCAGACTCAAGTCTCTGGAAAAAAACTAGAAAACTCATCTGTCTTTGAGTGCATCCAATTTTTACTTGTAAGAATTATTTTCCTTCCTCTATTGAGATCATGAAGATTAAAAAACAAGCCTTGATTAAAAAAAAGTTACAAGTAATTTTGTCATTTAACCTATACTGTCAAATCAGAAACATAATTATTTGTAGTAGGCCCAATCAAGAGTAGAACAAAGAAATATTTCTTTGACTCCTGAAAGACTAATTCCAGCAGGCAACAAGTAATGTTGCTCAATGGAAAATTACTTCATGCATCGTGCTTCACATTCACAGGACAAGCTATCCAAACGGTGCAAAAAAAGTGCTTGATGCACTTGCCAGCAAGATGGGCTGGAGAGCTGCTCACAGGGGCCGTCATTCCCTCCTACCTCCCTCCAACTATGCTACACCTCCCAAACATGTGCAAAACAGGAGGGGGATGAAAAAAAAAAAAAAGGAGAGAGAGAAAAAAGAGACATTCTCCAGGGACACTTTTTTCTCCTTCCACATTTGGTTTTTTTTTTTCCCCCCCCCCCCCCCAACTATGCTACCCCTCCCAAACATGTGCAAAACAGGAGGGGGATGAAAAAAAAAAAAAAAGGAGAGAGAGAGAAATGAGACATTCTCCAGGGACACTTTGATCTCCTTCTACATATGTGCTTTTCCTATCCCCTCCACCCCCTTTCCTATACGTGCAAGTAAAGCACGTCCTGTTGAGTGTTATCACTCATGGCTCTCACAAACGAGGCGCTACATGGATACTTAAAAGATCAGTCTTGAAAGCTAGTTAGGCTAATAGGAAGTTGGGCAGCAAATCCCAACATCTGCTGTTGAGGCATCCTGTGGCAGTAGACTTGCATCAGAGTCCCCTTCCAGCACTGTGGTATGGAAGAAAGAAGAAAAAAAATCCACCCTGGGATATTTAAAGCCCTGTTCAAACTAATAACCCACTATTCAGAATAAAAAAAAAAAAGAAAAACAACAACAACAACAACAACATAAGATAAGATTGATACAAACAAGCTGCCAAAGTACTTTACATTTAACATCCCCATTTTTGCAGTTTATCATCAGGCAATACACTGTTGGAACCTGATGCATGTTGCAATGTATTGCTCTACTAACAATTAAAGTGTGGGTAAAGTCTGCCAAGGGAGGTTTTTGGGTTCATTTGGTTTCAGTTTTTTTTTTTGAGGAACAGCAATGGTCTTTATTGCTTTTTCATGAGGTAAAATAGTGACTGACCCAGAGAAATAAGACGACTCGCACTATTAGCAGCCTGCCTGTGGGTTAGACACAGGGGATACAGCTACCAAGGAGCTGCTGCTGAACAAAGCTATTTCAGAAGACCCAGCCCCTGGGACCTCACATGTCAAGGAGACTCCCTGATCCCAGGAACCCCTGTGCTACAGGATGCCAGAACACTGTGTGCAAATGGGTGCCTGAACACCTAGGGTCAAGGAATGGCTCTTGACCCCCACGTTTCTTGTTCCAGGATGTCTAAAAGCTGTGTCCAGCCCAGCTGCACATGCCACTTTTAATGAATCTGGCACACAGTGGGATCCCAGAATCAGGGATTATCATCTCAATCCCAGTGCCCCCATGTGTAGTATTTGTATGTCTTCTGGCTGTGCAGCCAAGCTGCACATTCAGTTTTTAAAAGTTCCCAGCAGGCTA
The DNA here is from genome assembly GCF_001723915.1 of Gavialis gangeticus. NCBI lineage: Eukaryota > Metazoa > Chordata > Crocodylia > Gavialidae > Gavialis > Gavialis gangeticus. The sequence goes on along the minus strand of NW_017729027.1, from coordinate 21,652,585 downwards.
GGACCCCTAGGATCAGTGAGAGCTCAAGAGTTTGCAGGTGTCATGCAGGAAGAGTTGTCCAACTCCCCCTAATCCAGCATTTGCTAATCCAAACCCTGGGTTCCTTACTGATCATGTCACAATTGGAAGTTGATCCCCAGTCCTATGAACTGTACCTCCTGCCATGTCAAGTGTGGCAGAAGGCACTGTTGTTGGGAACATGGAGTAGATCTGTATCATGCCATTAAGTGAGCATTTGCCAGGCCCCTTAAATTTTGTTATTTAAACTATACTGTCAAATCAGTACAGTTGACTGTAAACAGACAGGGATAATAAGAAATTGACATTATAAAAGGGGTGCATTTAAACAATGCTTTAAAGTAACCCTATTCTAACAAAGGTAAGATAGCCATGTATGTTATGACCCAGTGCATAAACACATTCATTAGTACAAATTAGTTTGAAGAAAAAAAAAAACTTTTTTTTTTGGCATACGACATGCATCTTTTTGGAGAACATTATGTAAAAGGAAAGACTTTTCCAGAGTCATAGCCAAGAGTGCCAACTGAATGCAGTAGTTCACTCACCCTGAGCAAGCTCAAAGCCTGCTAGTCACAAGCTAATGTTAACCCTTTCATAGCCACTGTCAACTGCCTGAGCAGCTAGAAAACTGCTGTCAAAAGCTGACAATTTAGCAGGAACTGTAACAGTTTAAACTGGACTCCACCCGTGTGACTTAGTGGCCCCCCCAAGAAGAGTAGCAGTCATTTGGACAGCCATTACAGCACAGTACCTCCATGCTTTTATTCCAGTGAAGGAAAACAGGGAAGCTGGTTAAGACAAGCATCCCAATTTAAAAGTTAGTCAAGCAACTGACTAAGGAACTAAGAGGCTCAGTGTTGAAGTGCTAATCCCATTTGACAGAAGTACCCTTTTCTGTATTTGTTTCAGTTTTATTCAGCTATTTCAGTAAAAATGACAAGTTCAAAGACCAAATGGAAGTTGACAAAGCAGCAAGGGGAAGAAGAGAAGCATTTCTCTCTTCCATTCCATCAGTGAAAAAAAGATCTAGAATCCTGCAGCACAGTGAGCAGAAATCTTCTATTCAGCTCACTCAGTAGGCATTTCCTATATGTAATAAAGTGTTAGTTTTAAAGCAGGCATATAATACACCTAAAGAGATATTTTTAGTAAATAAAAAGATACTGAATGCATTGCCAAGCAAAACTTGGATGGAAAAAAAAAGAGTCATAAGCAAGAAACTACTTAGTAACTGAAGGAAGTCTTCAGCATTTTGTAAAACAAAAGGTGAAAACAGGACTCACTGCATCAACCTCATACTTAAAAGTGTAAGTTTACTGTAAACTGCTTACCAGGAATATCAATTTTGATATAAAGGGTTGTGAATAAAAATTGTTTAGGGCCAGGCACTTTACCCCTAAAGAAAAAAAAAAACAGTTCTAGTATACATATCTACAGTGATACTACAGCCCCAAATAAGACAGTCTCTTAAAAGCAGATGGTCTTGTATGCCATGTGCATGGCAGTATCAGATCACTTGCCGAGTAAGAAACAGGTGTAAAGTTTCACATTGCTGGAAATGCTGACACACTGCATGCTAACTATAAGAAAAATATTATGTATATGTCCCTGGCAAATGTTAATCTAAAGTGGCTGATGATATTGGAGGACTTTTACCCAAGATTAAAAAAATAAATAAATAAATTCAAGTGTACTACCTACTATGTTAGATCTGGGAGATAGAACATCCTATTTTGGGGATTTGGGATAAAATTCTTGTTCCCAATGCCAGGCTGCACAGTCTAGCTTCAAGCATCCTAGATAAGGCTGCATCTTCAAACTAAAGCATGATACAAACCACATAAATGTGGAACATTTATGGATGGTTTGCCATTGTATGACATAGCAAATTGGTTGAATGTGTGGCATATTACAGTTTATGACTTGATTAATGCCCTAACCACATGATAGAAGGTAGTCCGGCAGGAACCAGAGCAGGCCAAAATTTCTTTAAGAAAGCCACTAATGTCTATATTGTATATGCATTAAACCTGCTAGTCTGTTAATATAGTCTTTCCAGTACATTCATGATGTTGTTACAACTGTAACAAAAGAAAGTGATCCTCCATTTATAGAGCAAAGCATATGAGAGATCCCAAATATACACTAAGCCCAAGTTTATCACAAAATAACTTAAGTTGTATCCTCCTAAAAACTAGCTTACAATACTTTAGATAAAAGAGTAGTGAACGCTTGGTTTAACAACAAGAAATAAGATTATTTTTCAGAAGTCATTTAAAAAAAAATACTCACTGTAATATCCATATAATACCGTGTCCTCAATTTGTCTTGAAACATTAGCATCAGCCCAGTCCTAGTAAGATCGAAGAAGAAGGGGTTATTTTCTTTCTAAACACTTAATCTACATAAAAAAAACCACTTATAAAAAAATTAAGTATGGTTTACCTAAAAAGCATAAGACTTGCTCTCATCTTTTCTAGTGCTATGAGACCTCAATAGGTTGAAGAAACAATTAAGAACATGGTAGAAAGAATGCATGTTTATTCTGGATTAGACCGAAGAATTTATGCTTTCATACTTTATTAAACCAACTCGTAGCTGGAAAAATTCTTCTTGGCAAGCTTACGAAGAAGCTTGCTAAGAAGAATTTTTCCAACTATGAGTCGTTCTGATGGAAAGATATCAGATTTATCCAAAGAACCTTATTTGCCCATGTCCTTAGACCAACATCGCTACAACCTACACCCCTGAAATAAAAGCAAAGACAGACATTTAATTTCAGCATCACAGACACTATTTTATTGTGTTTAAGTGCCTCACTGCCCAGAGTACTGCAGAGCATGGCGAGAACCTATACTGCCAGCATAACAGTTAGGAGGTTGGTATATAGATATCCTAAACGGCTTTGCTTCCCCTCCCTCCCCACACCATGTACAGAAATTCCAGCGGACAAAGCCTACTGGCTGCCTAGGGAACTAAACCCACTATAGGCTCCCACCTACTTCCCCCAGCCCTCTCAACCAAAAGGGTTCAATTTTTACTTCCAAGCTACAAGGCAACCCTGCACCCACCTGCACTGCAGTTCCAAGTACAGATTATTCTATTGACTTGGTTTTGAAGAAGTATGAGGCCATCATAAATACTGTATTCTTACATACAGCCCATCCCTTCCTGCCCCCTCCTGCCCAAACAGCCAGCTGCTGGAAGTTGGAGTGTGCATGTTGTGCAAGAAATATGGTAAGAGCAGGTTCCACCACTTACAGGTGAACCCTACAGTAAAGTATGCAGGAAGCAGAACAGCAAGAAGGCTCAGATCTGCTGCTACTCAGTTACTGAAGGGAAGTGATCTTTCCTTGTAGTTTCCCTTTCAAACTGAAAATGTGCATTATATTTCAGGGTGTATATATGCATGAAATATGGTAGCCTTGGTCATGAACTGATGCACTTTCAAAGAGTGAAAGCAGATCTATTACTGTTTGGAAAAGAAAAAGAAAAAGGTTATTTCCTAAGATCAAGTTTTGACAAACTGAGGGAACTAGTTAGTGAAGTCATGTGGAAAGAGGGGTTTAGGGAAATGAAAGAAGAGACAACCTTGAATTTCTTGAAATCTAGTGCAGCAAGTCCAGAGCATGCTGTACTTAGTGGCACAGAGTTGAAGCCTACCAGCACTTCCAAGAGCCTGTTTAACTCCTGTGCAGGCTGGAGCACATGTGGCCATACAGACATGACCAGAGCCCTAGCCATACAGTCAGTCTCTGGTTTGCTCACCAGTTCAGAACAGGAAAGTCCCCAGTGCGGGGAGGCAGTGCACATGTCCCTGGGTACCTACCACATGAACAGTTTGTGAACCCATGGGAGGTTAGCAGCAGAAGAGCTCTGACCAGCTCCACTTCAGGAGGGGGTTGTTCCTTGGGCAGGAGACTTTAAATTGCATCTGCAAAGAAAGCCAGACTACCAAACTGCTCAGCCTCATTCATCTGCGAGACTGGTTCAGCCTCCCTGGGGCAGTAGAGTTTGGGGTACTATATCTGTAGGCATGCACATGGCACTTTACAACTACAGCAGTTACACACGGCACTGGAATTTGTCAAGTTGCAGAGAAGTTGCTGTTGTGGAGAGGTTTGCATTCTCCTCCTCCCCAATTAAAAGCTACTTAAATGCTGCCTTTTTGCAGTGCCAAAGGGACATGTTTCTCACGAGAAGTTAAATACCTGTTCATGGCTTCAGAACTACAAAAAAGTTTCATACCCACCATGAGCAGACACACAACTAATCAATATTTTAATGAAGTTCAAAGATGCTGTGAATGAAACTAAACTGCAGCAACATTTTACTTTAAAATCCTCTGACCCCTGATTTTGTCTTATTAATACTTTCAGAATCCATGAGAAGTCCTGGACTCCCTTTTTTCTCTGGACTTTTGATCCATGGCAAGTCTGCTTTTTTCATGTCCAGTGTTTAGCCTGTTCTTTCTTACTTCCTTCAGATTATGAACTCCACCATGAGTGTAATCCAAGCTGCCTTTTACTTTCAGATTCTCAACTATTTCCTCCTTATTTGTGAGCAAGTTAGGAACCTGTCCCACTCCCTCTGGTTTCTCTACTATCTGTGCCAAAAGGCACGGCCTAAATATAATCCAGCAAATTTTGGATTATGCTGTTGGGTCATCCCCCCCTAGCACTTATCACAGTAAATGAAGTCTCACATAAAAAAAACCCATCAGATCCTGTTATTTGGATGCTTTAGGTTGTGAAAGCATTTAAGCCTTGTGTAACTTTTCTTTCCAACTTGGTAATTTATACTAGATATTCACAGCAATATTCCCCTTGCCATTCCCCCTTTACTTCAACTCAGACTTTCAAACAGGTCTACCCTCACACAATTTCTCCTTTCCCCAACCTGCAGTCACAAAACAAGGTGGACTGCCTTGTTGAAAGACATCCCTATGGCCAAAGAAACTAAAGCTTTGCAGGCAACATCTGCACAGCAATTATTCGTCTCTAGAACACTTCCATCTCCTGACCCTCACTGACCAGAGCCATGTCCTCCACCCCAGCATGCAAAGCCAGGAAGTCACTTTGGGTTTGCCTAGGGTCATACCTGACAGCATCAGGGGTTATGTGGGCCAACAGCCTGAGATAGCATTCAATGGACTAGGGCAATAGTTCAACCTTTTTAGGCTCAAGGCACCCCTCAGAAAACACCAACTCTTCATTTTCACCTTTCTGACTACACAAAGAGCAATTCTGTAGCAAAGAATTCAGGAAGACCGTAGCAGGTCAGAAGGTTTGACCCCATGAATTCCCATGGGAAAGCTTTGAGTTTACCTTGTAAACCATGTTTATATATTCAAGTGCTCACACTGCATGGTACCCCACAACACCCTGAAAGCATCTCAAAAAACCCTGGGGTACCGTTGTACCCTGGCTAAGAATGACTAGACTAAGTTGTCTCAGCAGCATACCTCCCAAGATAGTGGAAGAAGCCAATAGATGGGTAAGTTAATTTCCCTAAAGCGAGTTGCTAACAGGGGGAATGTCCCTGCAGAACTCCACTGACTCCCCCCTCTCTCCCCCTGGCTTTCAGAAAAAGCAAGCAGAACTTGATGCAAGTTATTAGCCCTTCCTGTAATAGCATGTTCACAGATTTGATACTGCACAAGGAGCAACCTTTGGCTCAAAGTCAGATAACAAGTATAAACAGAAAAGGAAAATTTTAGACTAGACTAGAGAGTCAATGACTGCATTCCTCAACATCTAGCCAACACTTGTTAAGTACAGTATAACTTCATGAATCCAGCATGTTTTGGACCAAGCACCTGCTGGAAATGTGAAAGTTCCACATTTTTTAAACTGGAGCAGCAGTGGCTGGTCCCAGAGCTGTGGGGTGGGTGGTTAGCAGTGGCCAGTCCCAGAACAGCAGCTGCACAAAGCTGCAGAACAGGGTAGTGGATGGCAGCAGCAGCCACTGCATGCAAGCTTCCCCCTCCACCACCCCAGGACAGGCCACTGTTACTCCCTGATGGAGAGTAGTTTTAAAGAAAAAAAAAGTGCCAGATTTTCGATAATTCCAAGTTTTTGATATCCAGATTTATGAGGTTATACTCTACCAAATAATGGATTCCCTAAAAACAATTTGTGGCCAAATATCTAGAGATAATCTTATTACATTTGCTACTTGCCAATTTTAAAACAAGTGAGAGAACCAGTGAATTTCAATGGAACTTGAGATAATCTAAACAACTGAACAAAGTTCAAGTCCTCTATAGTTTTAAAGTACTTCCAGATGAGCAAGCCACTGTATCATAAAATGTACCAACTCCTCATTCAGTTATTTCAGATAGGCTTCGTAAGTCAAACTCTTCCCTTAGCAGTAAGTGTTCGATATTCACTTGCTATATCTATAGATCCACACACACAACCCTGATTCCTAGGAAAGTTAAAGATACAGGAAAGCATTGCCAAGTGCTAGGTTCCATCTGGTTGAGATTTTTCTCTAGCCTGGATGATTTGCTATATACATATTTACACAATTACATAGGTTTACCACGTATTATGCCAAAAAGTTAATCTAGTAAAAAGATGTCTGTTTTCTACTTCTGATTACTGTCAAATTATAGCTGGATGAAACTAAAATGAAAATAAAAAAAAAATGCACATAGATTGCACTTCAAGTAGTTTTAGTTAAATAAGTCTACTTTGTTTACATGCTTAAATATTTTACAGCAAGGTTCAGAAAGCATTTTGTTTATATACAAGTATATACATACACACAATATAGAAGTATATTAAAATATTTTTAAAAAAAATATGTCCTAAACTAATGGTTTAGCACATAGGGCATTTTCCCCCACATGTGCTCTGTGTTTTTTGGTTTGCTTTAAGAGCAAAAATCCAAGAGAGCAACTCCAAGAGCACCTCCAATTGAAGTGCCCACAGCATCTCATGTATCAACATCCCCATGCTTCAAAATGGCAGTGGGGGCATTTTAACTAAAGCTTACTTAGCAGGGATGCTGATGCACAAGATGCAGGAGCCTGGCTGGAACATACCAAAACAGCACATTCCAGCAGACTCAATTAATCGAGGCTACTTAGACATGTTGTAATTACAGCATATCAGAGAGCCTCCGAGCATATCTACAGACACCCATAGTAATCAAATACTCTGGACTGCTCCCAATAGAGAAACAGAGTGTTAAGCATTGCAAAGTCTAAGTGGCTACCCCTCACAATAGAATCCAAGAAAACTCAGTAGTCTAGGCCCCCATACAGCACAGGTTGGGAGGGGAGAAAGGGTAACACAAGGAACCCACAGATAATCCAGAACAGTCAGCACAGTGAGCAGAAAGCAAGAGCACCTAAAAATCCTACACTTTCAGTTTACGCTGCAGTCAGTGCTGCAAATGCACTCGTTAGCAACTGGCATCTAGCACCCAAAACCTCAGTATCAAGCACTTTCAAGAAAGTGAACAGAGCACACCATTTTAAATGGCAGCCATGGCATCCACCAAGAGAATGCCTTAAAGCAAACTATAACTAGAACAGCTTTTCTGCACTGTGTGGAAAGGAAAGCAAGATTCCTAAAGCCCAGAAGGGACCAAGAAGAGGGTTGGGCACTAGCCTATTTGTTGGGATACAGGCAGCCCTTGGACTTGCAACAATTAGTTCCTGAAAACCACGTCTTAGGTTGAAATGCAACTCAGAACCAGTTTTCCTATAGGAACAGTGTTATGAATGGGGGATTGGTTCCTGAACCAAGGCCCAATACCCTATTTTCACCCAAAATAACCCAGAACATTGTACTCAATTGAGTAATATAGCTACATAAACGTATTTATATTGTAAATAGCAATCATATCAATTTGGAAGGACTTAGAGGTGACTTTGCTGGACTTTTTGGAGGGGATCTTGGTTGGAATCTGGGCTGCTTTCTTAAGGAAAGTGTCCAAGGAAGTTTGGACAGATGCTCCCCAAGACAGAGTGAACTTTTTCACTGGCCCAACATCAGAAAGTCAAAACAGGGTGTCAATTTATAAACGTTGCAAGTGCCATTCATTGCAACTCAAAACATTGTAAGTTGAGAACTGCCTGTACTCGCCTAGCGCAAGGAGCCTTTGATTCTGCCCTAAGCATTACTTGTTTAAATACAGTTTATACTAAACACTTGGATTAAAGAGAGTCCTTGGGATGAGAACCAAAACCCTAGGACCCCAAGCCCTCAATGACCCCCTCCCACACACACCTCCTTGGGAAGAGAGATAACACTGCTTTCCTTCTTGTACACTGACCCCAGAAAATTTACCAGTTTTCTGTACTGTGACCCAGCTCCAAAGAGGTAGAGTTTAACACTAACCAGCTTTGCCGAGACCCAGATGTTTAGAACAATTCTCCAGAATATGAAGTGGGTTTGAACCTGCTCAAGTGGGGAATGACACTAAGCTGGGTGCCCCACACCTTCCCAAGGAAATATTCCAAATCCCTGCATATTAGAGAAAACCAATAGAAAAGCTGAGTGGTACTGCAGACACTCTGGAAGGAAAAATCTAGGATCCAGAATGACTCGGATAGACTAGAAGTGGTCCACAACTAGTAAGATAAGATTCAGCAAGAATAAGTGCAAAGTCCAGCATTTGGGACAGAATAATTGCATTCAGAAATACAGACTGGGGCATGACTGGTTAGACTGCAGAGAAGAACCAGTGGTTCCCAGCAGATCAGTGGTTTTCAACTGTTTTCATTTGCAGACACCTAAAAAATTAGTGGAGGTGTGGACCCCTTTCAACTGTCTAGGTATTCACATACTTTTGTTTGATCACAGTCATCTTTCGCATACCTTAGACAGTCTGTGGACCCCCAGGGGCCCACAGACCATAGGTTGAAGAATACTACAGTAGACCATGAAGTGAATACGAACCAGCCATCTACAATTGTTGCAAGAGGCCAACAGCACACTAGGCTGTATTAATAGAAGCATCACCTGCAAATAAAGAGAATGACTCTTCCATTCCATTTAATGCTGGTGAGGCCCCACCTGGAATAGTTTTGGGCCATGCAATTCAAGAGTGTGCACAGTTTAGAAAAAGTCCAGCACAGTTTAAAAAAAAAAATGTGAGCGAGAGATTAGGGCCTGGAAAGCAATACTTGTGAGGATAGGGTGAAAACTCAAGCTATTTATCTGGAGAAAAGACGACTGACAGGAGATTTGATAAACAGTCTTCAAATACCTAAAAGGGCAATTGCAGCATAGACGGAGATGAGCTGTCCTCTGCGGCCATAGGGAACCATACTAGGAACAATGGTCTGAAGCTGCCAACCAGAATTTACACTGCAATGAGGTGAAACTTTCTGGCTAGGAGGGAGGTACAACAAAAGACAGCCCCAAGGGTGGCTGTGATGCCCCTTGGGAGCTACTCAGCCCATCTTTTAAGCATACTCCCATTTTCCTGCCCTGCATGACTTGATGTTAGCTTTTATTTAGAAATAGAAGGCTGCCCCAGGGATCCCCGAGCAAGATCTCATCTGCTCACAAGCCATGGTCTAACTGCTCACTGCCTTAAAGGCAATTTTGTGGTCTCATCTCCCCTTTTAGTCATAACTATGCCTTAGATGTTACCAATTAACATATTATCATCAATCAAATGGGCCCTTGGCCCCAGTCCACCTCAGCACCTCCATGGGTCCTGGGCTCTCTAACCTCATCTCAGCCCCTCTCTGGGCCCTGGGATCCCTAACCCCTTCTCTGCCCTGCTCCCAGGCTCTGGCCTTACTTACAGGCCTCTGGCCCTACTCCTTCCCCATAGTTCCCCTCCTCCACCCCAAGCCTCCAATTGCTGGACCTCCACCTCTCTTTAGTCCCACCCTAAATTGACAGTGTTATCCCAGCCCCAAGGCTATATTACCCACAAGCTTTCTTAGTGCCTATCAGGAGTTTCTTGTCCTCTGTAGCCTGCTCAAGAGCACGTCAGCCTCCAGGGACAGACTGCCTGCCCAGCTCAGGATTTTGACTTACACATGAACTAAGCCTACCACCTTTCTGAACTGGTGTCTCCTCCAATTGCTGATTAAGCCCTCTCTGCAGCCTTTTTCTTAAGAAACAGGAGCATTAAGCTTCCTGTTACAGTGGTGAAACACTGGAACAGGTGGTCTAGAGATAATAAATTTTCAAAGTTTCCAAGGACAAAGAGCAGGTTGGGCAGACATTTGACTGGAATAGTTTAAATCAGGGATGATTCCTGCCCTGAGGTGGCAGGGACTAGATGACCTTGTGAGGTCCCTTCCAGCCCTACTTTCCTATGATCTTGTATCAAGATGCCTCCACAGTTAAAGAGATACTCAGTGAGGATTTTTTTTCAGCTCCCAATTGATTTCAACATCTGAATGAAGCAGTCATTGAGCTGAATTAGCCAAAAAGCTAAAAACAGGCCAAGTAACCGCCAATCCGTGGCACAGGTGCTACAAGTGGCACAGGCAGCACTGTGGCAGATAGGGCAGGGAGCAGAAAGAGCATCAACTCAGGCAAGGAGGAAAAACCAAAAACAAGAACAAAACAAAAAACAGGAACAGAACATCAGCTTGCTCAGGGAATACGGCAAGGAACGGAAACCTGAGCAGCAGATTGGACAGACAAATCAGAGCGGTATTTGGGGAGGGTACAGAGGTAATTTGTGGGACCCCTTCCAAAAAGGTTGGAAACAGTCTCACTCTACAAAAGGCTACTGCTATCTAAAGCTGGTTTAGCACTTCAGCTCAGTGGTTCTCAACCTTTTAGATTTGAGATACCCCTTGATTAAAAAAGAGGTACCAGCTGTTAGCTTTCACTTTTTCTGCTTACAGAAAAATAGGAAGTTTTTTCTATTGCAAACAATGCAGAAAGACCAGAACTATGAATTTCTATTTAAAGTCTCTGGGTTTATATCTGTAAATGTAATGGTGCCAATACTGTGTGGCAACCTGCTGCACCCTCAAGAGGATATGAAGGTGCTTTAAGGTGCTGTGGCACCCTGGTTAAGAATCACCACTCTAGTTCCAGGAGCTTAGCTAGTAGTTTTCCAGTTAAGCAGTTTGACTTTCTTCAAACAGCTTGGTAGCACACGTGTACTACTCGCTTAGTGATGAAGTTTGTATCTTACATTTTTCTTAAGAACAAACTTACATTTTTTTTTAAACTCGAAATAAACACCCCTAGCATTTTTCTCTATCCATTGTTTAAATGTAAAAATGTTTGACAGTTACTAAAGTAGTATATTTGTACAGATACAGTTACCAGCGTAAAATGGTGGTTTATACTGGAACAGAAATGTCAAAGATACAATCTGCAAGCCATATAATCTGGGCCACAGTGCTGCCCAACATACACAGCACACACTGAGCCTGTCTGGCATGGGCTGTATGCTTTACAGGGCCAGCCTGGGATGGATGCTGCTTAAGATGCCAATGCTAGATTACCCCCAAGTGCTGGATTTGGAGCCAGTTCAGATCAGGCCCCAGGACTATCCCCACATACCAGATCCAGTGCACAGAGCCAGTCCAGCATGAGCACCACATGTGGCCCCAGCTGCATCTAATCCGCACTCCTGGCTGGGACCACATGTGGGGCTGGCACATGCTGCACAACATGTCTGGGGCTGGATTTGGAAGCCACTCCCATGCTCTTAAAACCAAAACAGCAGGCCAAGTGAGTTTGACAGCACTATAAAAACTACATCTCTTACTTAAAGGAATGCAGTTTGTCCATCTAGATGTCATTATGCATGCAGAACTATAACAGTATAGTTTGTGTGTAAAGAGTGGCACAATTTGTGTTTAGATAACCCTTAAGAATTAAAAACAATTCTAAATATTTGTCATTTCTTAAGCCTACTCCTGGAAATAGATCTTAGACCATAACCCTTTTTCATAAATAACTGTCAAATTGTATTGAGTTTCAGAAAAACTTAAGTCTTAATTTCTCAGTATTGTTTAAATCAGACCCTGTTAGTTCTTATGAGATAGAAGTATACACAAGCCACCTTGGTCTCAGCATACAGAGCATACTGAAGCACATACAGTAGCTTCTCAGATCATTGCCCTACCACACAAGTCATCTTGTCAAATAGAAAGACATCCTCAATACCTATTGATCGTAACACAAACAAACAAACGCAGCCACAAGATGCATGCAAATTTAAAGGACAAAAACATCCAGGAAATCAAAAACTCCATAATCAGTTGTATGGTAGTAATTTTAGCAGCTTTTAAAATGTGGAGCTGTATCTGATTTTTAGGCTATAGGCTTGCTTAGCAAAATGTAAAACAACCCATTTGATAACCAATTGTCAGAAAACAAAGTGAGCTTTAGAACATGTCTAGAAAAGTTAAAAGATACAGATTTTGGCAGATTAAGTCCACCAGATAAGCAAGTACATAATCACAAGTAACTGGAGTTCAGGAGAAAACTAACTCTTAGCCCATATGCTGTTACTTGTAACCCTGATTTAGGATCATGACAGAGTTAGGTTTTAAGCAAGTTTAAGGAGAATGAAATATTGGTTATGCAGGGGGATGGAAGTTCTTATGCATAAAAATAAGTGCTAGTTCTTTCAAGCCAAGTATTCACATTTCCCCACCCCCCTCAAGAAAACACACATGCCAGGAAAGGTATTCCTAGAACAGTGGTTTTCAACTTATGGTCCACAGACTCATGGGGGTCAGCAGACCACGTGTAAGGAGTCTGCAAAAAAATAAGTATAATCAAAAGTATGTAAATAACCACACTTACAATTCAAAGGGGTCTGCACCTCCACTTGAAATTTCCAAAGGGGTCAGCAAATGAAAAAGTGTTGAAGACTACTGCCCTAGACTATGAAGTCCAGTCCCCTGCACTCAGAAGGCAACCATTCAGCCAGCATCCTAGGAACTATTTACTGTAGTTCTCCACACACACCCCACTTACAGCCTCAAAGTACCTTATGGAAACAACCTAAAAAAAAAAAAAAAAAAAAAAA
>NW_017729027.1:21635370-21639411 GCF_001723915.1 Gavialis gangeticus | reverse complement strand
AAAAAAAAAAAAAAAAAAAAAAAAAAAAAAAAAAACCAACCCTAAAACATGCCACAGATATTCTAAAGTAGTCTTACTGATGCCTTTTACAACTGAACAGTACTTCCTTGTATCTACAGACAGTAGCTTCTCCAATACAGAATTCACATTTACTTTCAATTCTTGTCTCGGCTCTCTACGAAGCAGAAAGCTAAACCAATGCATATGGTGCCCCCTCCTCCATAAGTCTTAGAAGTTTAGATAAGAGTACATAACAGTCAAGGTTAAGCATTCAGTTTTTTGGGAGGTTTTTTTTGTTTGTTTGTTTTGGGGGGAGGGGGAGGAAAAAGAGAGGGTTCCTTCCCCCCATGCTTGATTTAAAAAACCCAACCAACAAGTCCCTCTTCCAATACCTCCTTAAAGCATGACAGAATCAGAACCAATCCAGATCAACAGCTTACTCTCCACTCCATTACTATGACGATATCAGCCAAAGGGTCATCACTAATAAAATGGCATACTACTGGATAACTGTCTAATATCTCCCCCCTCCTTAAAGTTGAAGGGTTTAATACACAAAATAAGTGAGTTCACCATGTCATTCTCTACACTGGGGACAAGGTTCATATCTAAGCAGATTTGAATGTTTGATGAGCATTTCATGAGGAGAGGGAAAAGCAGAGAGATATTATGGAAAGCCAGTTTGCCTTCCAGAATTAAGTGCAGAAGAGTGCAAGAATTCCACCTCTCCTCCCCTTACAGCTCCATAACAGAGTATTCAGAACCAGCTAATAGCTTTGCTACACTAAGTATCAATCATTTTCTCCCTTGCCAGTTACAAAGAGATTCAGGTATACCTTTCTTTGACCTTAATTGGGAGATGAACCTGTGCAAGTTCTTATTTATCAAGGATGGGTACTTTCACCCGATGTTTTAGTTGATCAGAGCCACCTCTTCACTATTACTCTGGTAGAAGAGCTTGATCCAACATGATCAAAAACCAATATTCCCTTTGCTCTTAACAGAAAGAATGGAGACTGCGTGGTTTTCAAAGCCCCACTGCTACACTCAAAACAGGCTCTCTTTTCAGAAAATTTAAGTCAACTGTTTTTCATCTGGGTCAAGAAAAAAAAAAGTGCAGAAGCTTTGAGAATCCAAAGTGCAGCTAGTACTGCTTGCTAATGAGGTACAGGTGGATGGGAGTAAACTACAGGCAGGGCTAGCTGAAGGAGAGCAGGGAAGCAGGAGCTTATTGAAACAGAAGTCTCGAGAGCCTGAAGGGAGAGTGGCAGGGTTTTGCCGATTCTCCCCTCCTCTCAGGTTAAGAAAGAAAAAAACTGTAGCCCCTTTGACTTCCTTTGCAGAGGGCTTTGAATAAAAAGGCCTGTTTGGAACTTGGATAGATGTGTGGCTGTAGCTCATGCAAGATCACCACCTTTTTACCTGAACTTGGATATCTGCCCTCCTATTCAAGAATATGCCTCTTGTGATGCCACAAAATGAGGAACAGTGCATCATCTGTTGAACTTCAACTCAAAAAGAAGCCAACCAACAACAAAAACACTTCCTCTTCCATGAATGTATATCTCATACTGTCCTTAATGACACCATCTCCATGTACTTTTGCAGAAGAGTCATCTGAGGTTTTCTTTCTATACAAGTTTGACTCTTAACTCTTTGGGATAGACCCATCTTGCTCTGCTCTTAGCATTTGTAATGCTCTATTAAGCACACCTACACAGGCTATATTTTAGTCTTCTCATTTCTATTCATGCAGTATTAAAATAACATGCAAATATGGACAAGACACTCTTTGTGCGTCTGTTATAAGTGTGTTAACAGCATCATATGCTGTGAACTCGGATGAAAATAAATATATACCTTATGAAAGTACACAAAACAGAAGTTACTTAAGAACTATAAAAAACTGTTAACAATACTAGCCTTCCATTAAAAAGGAAAGACAACAACAACAATACACACACACACACACTCCAGCCACTAAGATACTTAAATGCAATTAACACAATTTGATTTTCTGAATATAGCAACAAGTGTCCTCACTCTATCCACAAGACAAAGTTTTGACCAAGATGTGGGCATTCCATAAGCTATTCAGTACCTTAAATGTACCATTTGGATTTTTCATATACGAAACAAGGAAGATATCCACGGGTAGAAGGGCTGAGGAGATGAGCGCTACTGCCAGTGCAAAGATTGCTGTGATGGTGGAAATCACTTCACTTTCTCGTCGACTTTGGTACTTGCGTACATAGATCCAGCAGAAAGCCAAGATAACCTGAGAGAGAAAGAACAAGACAACAGGATGAGTTGGCAATGCCAGCTGGGTGCCACTAAGCCTCATTCAAACAACAGCGCTCACTATGATATAGCATGTTCTTTGCACTGGAACTGGCACCACAGAGAGGCTGTAGAATCTCCATCCTAGGAGGCAGGTAGATAAAGCAACATTTTTTTTTTTTTTTTTTTTATTTAAAAAACAGGTGAATTTAAATCTGTTTATTTAAATCATAGTTTTTGTTAAGATGCTTAACAATTTGTTTTTGGCTTTTAAAAGTAATTAGAAGGAACACCACTTACTACACCCCTGATCCCAATCTCTCGTACCACCTTGATCAGAAGAATCTAAGCAGCCTGTTGTGTGGTTCCTGTACTTGTTCATCTTTTCAGTTTCACTCAACCTAGAGCTGCACATCTGTGGTAACACTGCCCTCAGCATCATAAAGTTTGTGGCCAACCTGCAAATGCCTGACGTGTTTAAAAAGTTCCTATCACCTGTGAAAACAGGCTAGAAAACCAAGTTGACAGTGTTCAGTAAGTAAACAGAGTAATTACAGGAGGAGGAAGAAAGGAGTGAAGTGCTGTATGCTGCATCAAGAGTAGTGGTTATTTCATTCACATCCAGTTGCAAAACATGTATGCAATAAATGAATAGCTGTGGCAATCCATTACGGTGAATCCTGTGAACTGGTTAGCCAATACTAACTTCACAAAAGAGCCTTATACTTCAGAAGCTATAGATCACTAGTTACATGAGGTTTAGGCCTTAGTTCATCAACTTTAATTCTTATTCATATTTCATACATTAAATATGGAACTTTAAATCCAAAGTAAAGCAGGTCATCCAAATAAAAAAAATAAGAACTCATATAAAGATAGTTTTAATTTATGTCAAAGCTCAAAGATATCATTATGGAATAAGGATTATAAAAAACTTACAATTATATACTATGGGACAATATATTCATGTAACCTTGGCAGAAGTTTTATAAATAGGTTACAACAGACCATGGACTATATTAGGGGCCCAATCTTACAGGGTTCCCATAGGCTCCTTTACATCTCAGTAAAGACGAAAGAATGGGACTACCCAACGGGACTCAGGGCTCAGTCTAAAAGATCCCATTAAGCATCTCTGATGCTTAGAATCAGCTCTCAAACTGTGGATGTCTCCAGGGACCACAGACAAAGTTCTTTAGGTAAATGTGGTATCTTTTATTAGACCAACTAAATAGTTGGAAGAGATGCTCTTTGCAAGCTTTGGGGCACAAACACCTTTCTTCAGGCATAGGGAGAGTTTTTCATCTTCAGAGAAAACATCTTTGTTAACAGCATTGTAAGGAGACGAGAGAACAAACCCAATTCCCCACCCATCAGCCCCCTCCTCTCTCCAGAAGTTTGTGTGCACACAACCAAGCCCCTACCACTCTCTAATAGTACAAAGTTTCAAGAAGTTAAATGACTAGGGGATATCAAGCAACAAGAACACACTTTTTGTAAAAAACTGGTTAAGTTGAGGCTCCCTGGCCAGTGATTTAAACCAACTGGATTTAAATCAAACCCACCCTGCTTGGAGGTTTTTAAAAAGACCCAGGTAGAAGTAACCTTGGCTGGGAGGACGGAGCTGGGGAGGGGCCCAGCTTTGGGCAGGGGGGAGGATGGGGCAGACAAGGTCCCCTCCAGCCCCCAACTCGCTGCGGCTCTGCCTGGCCCTCCACACAGCCCCAAGACTAGAGCTGGGGGGGGGGGGGGGGGGGGTGG
>NW_017729027.1:21629548-21630370 GCF_001723915.1 Gavialis gangeticus | reverse complement strand
CCCCGCCCCCAGACGAAGGGGGGGGGGGGGGGGGGGGCAGTATGGGGGTTTCCACGGGAGACATGCACCCGCCTCCCACGAGGCCCCGGGGGGGCGGAGCGCGACCGTCACAGGAGACAGACCGCCCCGCGCGGGCCAAGCGACCGCAGCCTCCCCCGGGGGCGGGCCCCACCTCCTACCAGCAGCGCGAGGCCGAAGAGGCACCAGCCCGTGAGCAGGTCAGACGCGGCCGCCGCCATCTTCGCTTCCGGCCGCGCAGTAGCACCGCCCCGGGGCGGGGTCCTTTAAGGCGGGCGGGAGGAGAGGCGTCGGTTACCATGAGCACCGCCAAACAACCGCGCGTCGCACAGCGCCTTGCGTCACAGCCCTGGCGACCAATGAGAGGAGAGGGCGGAGCGCAGGGGCGCGAATTGCCAGCGGCGCCTTGTCCCAGTGCGCGGCCCTTAGTTCTGGGAGTGCGGCGGGTCCAGTAGAGGCAGTCATGCGAGGGCGCAGGGTGGCGGGGCGGGCCGGGGGGATACTCAGACCTTCTCAGTCTCTTTAGAGCTCCTCCCTGCGCCTCAGTCCCCACGCTCCTAGTTTCTCCCAGCCTGCTCCAGCCCTGTCACCTGTATCTCCCCAGAACCACCCCCAGGTGTCCTGCCCCTCACCTTCACTGACCCATCAACAAAGCTGGCAAAACTCTGGTGAGGCTTCTTGGCTGTAGACTAAGATCAAACGGGGGCATCCGAATCCCAAAACCTCCGGGTTTGGGCCAGCACGTAGGACCCTGCTGTTGCATAAATTGCTAATTTTATCCCCTGGAGGCTAGTGCAATTCACC
>NW_017729027.1:21614381-21624548 GCF_001723915.1 Gavialis gangeticus | reverse complement strand
TGTTGCATAAATTGCTGATTTTATCCCCTGGAGGCTAGTCCAATTCACCTCTAGAAGAGAGTCACACTTTCAGGCTGGGTCCAACTCTATTTTATTGCTTGCAAGCAGGCCGACAGAGGAGCTTGTTGCTCAGATCAGTGTCGACCCTAAACAAAGAGCACACGTGGCTTTTATTGAGCTAGCATTTTTTTCAGTTGACATGTTACATTTTGATTGGTCATTTCAAACCAAAACCTGAACAACCTATAAGACATACGTAGTGGGCCATCCTGTACCATGTGGGTGGAAAGTTACAGAATGCAGGGGTTAATACTAAAACAAGTAACAAAGAAACATAGAGAAAAGTATCTATTTTCTCTACACTGCCAATGGGTTTGGGAGTCTCCGAAGTCCCAGAGTGAGCGCCTGGGACTGAGGATGCTGGCTGGTTGTAGCGCCGTACGTGGCGTTTACAACGATTGAGTTCTGCCTGCTCAGTCGATACCGTTTTTGGAACCGTTGAGTTCTGCTCGGTCGATATGATTTGAATCATGGGCAGCTGATGCCTCCTGAGTATGGAGGAGCACCAGCAGCTGGCTGGGGGGTCTCCCACCAACAAATAGCTGACCCATGGGGCCCAGTGACCGATAGCCAGGCCCGGAAGGGCCGGCAGCAAAACCGGAAGTGCCGATGGCACTTCTCTCGGCACCCCCGCTCCCTGGCCGGCACTGATCTTGGGGAGGCACTGGCCCACGAGGGCCTATCTCGGCGGGGGGGACGTGCCCCCCTCCGTGCGCCTCCTACACATCACCTGTGATTTGGTGCTGATTTGGCTGGTATGACCTGGAACATGAAATAGAGTAATTAAAAAAAAGACTGGTGAGGCTGAAGGTCCAGGTAGTCCTGCAGATTGGCAGGCCTGGCACTTAACCCTTCATTTCTCTGTGCTCCAGCTAAGGAGGGAAAGCAAGTCACGCCATACCACAGCGAGGTGATCGCAGCAAAGACAGAATAAAACCAGGAGTCCATCATAGCTGATGACCTGTGGAAACCACCAATTAGCCCAGGACTAGTTTGCAATCAGAAATCCCTGGTAAAGGTTATGATAGTGGATGCTTTGGCCAGTATTCATTTTAATCCTCCAAGATTTTAATGTAATAGCCATAATCCCTGTAACTGGTGGTTCTCTGATTCTGTGGCCATAGGAATGGGCAAGAAATTCTGTGCGTTTCTTTCCCTAATCACAAAGTCTGCAGGTCAGAGAGTCTGTCGCAATGTGTCATAAAGTCCCCTTCCCAATGCTTGTGGGAGGGGAAGGCATGAACATGTGCTAATACTGGGAACTCCCCCTCTTTTGAGGGGGAGAAGGAATGTACAGCCTCCAAGACTCTGGCAGCTTCAACCTACAAGGAAACACTATACCTACATGCCCATCCACCCCCTCCTATTTCTTGCTAGCCTCCAAGTGAATTGTGTGTCTGCTTTGCTTCCAAGAAATCTGGTGATTAGTAGGCAAACACAAGGCAATGGCAAATCTTTAGGAATCCTTGTCTAAGATTGGAAGGAAGGGAGGGTAAGCAACAAAAGCAGGGAACTAGGTGGATGACAATTTCAGTACATTCATTTGTTTCCAAAATGATTACATGCAGTTCCCTGCTGCAGAATCAAACATTATTTGCCAAAGAGCTCGACGTTACATTGTATTTCTGATGTCCAGCATATTTATGAACTTCTTTGGGAGTCTGACATACATTTAAAGATGTACAGAGCTGATTTTTTGGAGACGTTAAATCAACAACCTGCTTTATATTCATGTCCTTAAAGGAATCAAGATGCATGTTCCTTATCCTGTTGGGAATTTAACCCATGGTCTCTGCTTTCATTTTTACTAGTGTTATTTTATTCAGGCAAAGAATTTAAGTTATGGGAAGAAGATACTTTTCCTCTGGCATCTTGTGACCAAAGGCAGTTGCTTATGGTTTGAGGCCTGAGCACTCTCTCTTTTTTTATAATCAAAGGCCAAAGTATTATTTTATTCTTCTTTCTCCGGTCTCCTGCAGTTATTTACTTCTAGAAGTGAATTTTCTTGAATCAGTGCTTCTTCTCTATTGCTCTTTTCCTGCATTTTTACTATTTTCTCAGTTCTCTCTTCCACTGATTTTCTGAGGCTCCTCCCAACATTTCCCCTAATTCTTGCATCTCCTTTTCTCCATCTTCTTCTTTATAATTACTCCCTGCTGCCTTGTTTGTTTTCTTCCTTTTGCCCATTGCCTTTCACTTAATCTTTCTCATGTTGTCCTGCACCTTCCTTTTCACCTACACATTGTTTCTGTTTCTCTCCTCTTCTATTACTCTTCTCTTATATTACTCTTCCTTCTTCTAATCTGCATTATCCTCTTCTTCATTTCCGTCTCTATTTCTTGGTACAGCAACTGAACATTCTTCTTATGTAAGTGGTGCTTCATTTTAATCATGGAAAAATGTGGATTCGGGGGAGGGGGAAGTTAAACAAAAATTGGGATTTTTTTTAAATTGGAGAACACCAGGATCCCTGGTTATGATGATGGAGCTATCCCAGTAACCATCATTATGTAAACATCTTAGGGATCTCTTTGATTAGAACTTCATCCCTGTAAAATTCACTTAATGGACTTTAAGCACTGCAAATACTTATGCAAACAGTAAGTATAGTTGTGAAGGTGAGCGCTGAGTGGTGTTTAGTCAGTAATGCTGAAGAAAGCCTTGCACAGCTGATGAGTTTTCAGAAGCTTCTAATGAATGGCTAATAGGGTTAACAGATACAACCTTGAGGCCTCATGTGTTACAGTCACCTCTCTAATGTCAGAGAGAAGCCATATATGGAAATGATTTCTTTATACGTTGGGACAGTAGAATAACTGAGGTGGGGGCGACCTGGGCAGCAGCCCCAGGAGATGCCTTTGTTGGGACAGAGCACAAAAATAATCATCACCACAGCAGTGGCTGATCACGTCACTGTGATTGGCATGACAGGACCTGCACTGCCTCGTGAGTCTGAGCTACCCAATTACACCTCTGGTTTGGGAGGAATGGAGTGAATCTGTTTTGGTGGTAGTCCTACAAGGTCACCTTAGCCCACTCCATTAGGAGGAAAAGATATGGTTCACTAGCACCTCAAGTAGGCCAACCCTATTCATTTTAATTACTATTATTTCTTGTGCACCAACCTTACCTCCAGGGCTGTTTAGATAAAGATATCACCTTTGACTTGAGAATTTTCTCATATAACTCAAATAAGTAAAACTTGTAACCTCTTGCTTAACAAGTAACAAGTGTTAAATAGTTCCATACATGTGAAAATGACAAGGAAATTTAAAAGTCCACCAATAGCCACCTAGACACCCTCCTACATACCAGAACTTTATGCAATTGTGTAGTTCAAGACTGAACTTTATTTCATGATCTCATACTAAGGATAACTTTACTCTTTCTTGTACCTCTGAGAGAAAAAATAGAAAAATCTTCATGCTTTCTGTTCTTAGGCTGTTTCACTGCAGCTGCCTGTGTAAACAGTTTGAATTAATATGTGTAAATATTTACTGAGATTAAAAGATGTTAAACTGGTTCATTTTTTAATGATCACAGCACTTCTAGTATTTTAGTATCCATTTCAGTCTGCCCAGTGAAATCATGTTATATTATGAAACGTAAATATACCTAGATTTTGGCACTGACTCAGTTTGCAAGGGAAGCAACTGTAAAATGTTTATGAAATTGCCATTATCTCTAAACTGTACAAGATGCTTTTTGTTATGAAGCTTGCAAATTAAAACAACAACAACAACAAAATCTATGAGAACAGAAAATACATTCACCATTGACCTCTAAACCAGTTAGAGACTATTTAAAAATGTAAATGAAACTCCAGCTGAAATCAAACATCTGATTAAAGGACTTTGCTTCTTGCATTCCTCACTAGCATCTTTTTAGCCTAGAATTATAATACATGTAGGGCCATGTTCCAGCTAAAGTAACTGAAAAACAAAACCCGTATGTGACTTCCCAGGACATGACATAGGCAGTTAACAGTGGAGCCAGGAATGCCATCCTGATCTTGTACTCATACTCAGTGATTTATCTGCAAGGCCACCATGTTTGACACACAAGACTTCAAATACCTTTACTTAATTAAGCCAACTAAAATACTGGGTTAATAATGCTGTTATCTATCTTTAGTCAACTGCTTTGACATGGATCAACGAGAGCCACTTCCGCATAGTGATCCCTGGTAACGCTTCTAACAGCCAAGAACTCCCAAATTGACAAAAATGCCAAAGCACACAAAGATAAAGATACGGAAACTGTTTTTGTCATACAAAAGAAGAACTGCTTTGACATCCAAAAAAAATAAAAGTATGAAAGTGGAAAATGTTATCGTAAGCCACATTTTTTTTCAGGTTGAGTAAACACCACAGTAAGGTTTAGCCACTTGGCTGGGAAGTGTTCTGATCTAGTGCATTAGTCACTGTTTTAGACAATGGGATTTTATCTTGAATCTGATACTTAATTTGCAGTTCTTACCAACTTTCTTTTTAAACTTTTATTGCAGAGCAAAGTTTGGTTATGTTATACATGGAAATATACCTGAGTTAACTATATAGTGAACAGCCATGTCTTTCAGATAGTTGACTGTTACTGCGAAACAATGAAATGAAATTCTAAAAATAGTATTGTATTATTATAATTATCAATCTGAAGTAAGCATAAATGTGAGCAGTATTCAAGACAATGCTTCTTTGTCTTCCCCTTAACATTTATCCTGAAATTCCAGGGTCAGCCCAAAACATTACAAACTGAACAAGTAAATGAAAGAGAAATAAAACACACATTGCAACAAGTCAGTTTTTAAATGCAGTTATGCTAAGTAGGCAGCAGGCCGATTCTTCACAAAATGTTGCTGTTTGCATTTTCCTCTTCCTGTTTGGAGATGCCTGCAGTTAGAGCAGATGGTCAGTAAAAGAAACCATTCTATGGGGGGCAGGTGGGTGCCCTGACTCCTACCAAGTGGGGGAGCAAGGGGCCCTCCCTCCTTCCTTTGCTAACAGATGACACCAGGTAAGTTAAGAAGGCAGGCTGCCACCTACAAAAGTACATTCTTGACTTTGTGGAATATTTGACCATGGTGGTCAGTTGACATTATTTGATTGGTCAGTTGCCAACCCTAAGTTTATGTATGATATTTTTCTACCCATGAACACTGCTGTCTTTGGGGGAGGTTTTTTGTTTATTTTGGGGGAGGGGGGGTTGCCTTCTGAGGCCTTGGGATCTGGGTCACAACTAAGATTAGGAGGGTTATATTGCTGTGGTGCACCGATGCTTCTGCCAGGTCCCTGGCTAGCGGGTCTTGCTCTTCAGGTCTTCAGCCAAATTTGGCATCAGGAAGGAATGTTTTCTATATGCCAGTTTTGGCACAGACTGTGGAGGAATATGCCTTCTGAGCAAGGGACATGGTCCTTTTCCTAGGATCTTCTGCCCTGTCATTGCAGTGGCAGGGCTCTTATCTCTCTCGCTGTATCCTGTGGCAAGTTATGGAGTGCAATTTGGGTTTCAGGTGTTGTTCCTTGTGGTTGTGGGTGAAAATTTGAGGTGGTGATTTTGAGGAATTCTTTGGTTAGTGGTTGCCGCAAGCACAGAGAACCAGACTCATAATCCTGAAGGCCTCTTTCAAACCTTTGGCTGCCTATACACATGCAGCAAGGCTGCTCCAATGCGCTGAAATTACACTGCTTTGGAACAGACTCGATTAATCAAGTCTGCTGGAGCGTGGTAATTACCATGCTCCAGCAGACTCTAGTGTCACATGTATCAGTGTCCCCACCCTAAAAAATGGCGGCAGGGTCATTTTAACTAAAGCTCATTCAATAAGCTTTAATTAAAGTGCCCCCACTGACATTTTTTAGCACAGGGTTGCTAATGCATATGACGCTCATGGTGCTTTAATTATAGAAGGTCTCAGAGCTGTTCTAATTAAAGCCACCCCTCTCCCCCAAGCACATCTATAAACACCCTTTGTTCCTATATGGTGCAGGGCACTAAGGTGCCTGCTCCTTTAATGGTAGAAACTGTCTAGAGAGAGGGCCCTAGCAGTCAGGCAGGTACCCCATAGGTGCAGGTTACTGTGGCAGCAGGCTCATGAGGGAATTAGCCTGCACCTGCAGCTGGTCAGCTGACTGGAAGAGGCAGGGCTCTGGGCCCATATACACCCCAGGGCTGGGACTAGAGAGTCAGTTCCCTGCCAGCAGTCAAAGGGGAAGGAGCTTCCAGGGAGCAATTGCCCAGAGATGCTGCAGCTGCCTGATATGCTGCACTTAGGGCTAATGGGGCTCCAGGAGCTCACCAGGTACTCCTGCCTACAAGGCACTTAGTGCTGGTGTAGAAGTTTTGACTCTTTTAAAGGGGCAGAACACATCCTGAACTTTTTGTGTTATGTTATAGCCCAGGGCCTTACGTTTTGGTTACTGTCTTATAAGACCGGTAGATTTGGCTGATGCTATTGAGGAAGGAGACCTCACTGGGAACCAACTACAGTGTGGGGACCCCAGGGCCAGGGTGGGTGCAGGATTTCGGGTGTGGGGACCCAAGTGCCAGGGTGGGTGCCAAGAGAGAGAGAGACAGGGCTGCGGAAAGCCCAGTGATGATCAAAGGTCAAGCTAAATTAGGGCCTTGAAGGGACAATGAGTGAATGCCATCTGTGAGGCTTGGGGCATGGTAAAGGGTCGGTTTAGAGCTATGCATCTAGCCCATAAGGCTGAGGGTGTCCCAAGAGGCATCCATTTTGGAACGGGACCCAAAAGGAGTCCAAGAAGCCACAGAATTCAGCAGGGTCCATAAGGACCATGCCAATATAAACTCAAGGGCAGCCTCCCTATTCATAATAATCACTAACAAGACATGGCAGGCGAGAAAGAGGGTGCCCATTATGCAAGATTGGCACGGTCAAGGGGACCTAGGGGTATAACAGCCATCCCTAAGGACCCTGTCCCGTGACACTATATTTTTACACAAAAGTAGCACATTTAGTGATATGACTCTTGTCTGTCATGTGTAATATTTTTTACCTCTCATCTCCCCACACAAAGAATTTTATATCCTCTGAACTGTTTTCTTTTGCTGCATTGTTTTTTTATGGTGTTTTTTAATATGCATAATCCTATGTGTTTATATTAAAGAAGGCAAAGCTGAAGAATTGTATCCAAAAATGTATCTTGTTCTTGATGTAGAAATTGGTAACATTTTTGCTAGTCCTTAGTTTCTATTAAAGTTGATCTCATATCTCTGCCTGACTCCAATTTGTTGTCCACCTGTTCAAAAAGTTTTATTCTGCCAGTCATGAAGTAGGAACATTCCTATATGACTTAGCTGACTACTCACACACCACAAACAGCAATACAGTTGAGGTGAACAATTCACCGTATTCCAGAGCTAACCTTTATTATCCTACACAAGCATTTCTAAAACTAGACAATATCTACTCCTCAGGGAATGCTGTGAACTTCTAGAGCATAGAGGAGAGGAAGGGGTGGGAAAATGGAAGAAGAAAAAGGCAAAATATAAATGGAAAAAAAAGGAAAACCAAAGAACAATTCTGCAATATTTCTTAGGTTGCTGGTTATACCTGTAGTAGCATCAGTTGTTACAATTATGCAGGATGCCTAACCTTTTTTGCAGGCATTCCACAAATTAAAGCCCGAACCTCCCTTATGTCACTCCAGTCCCTTTCCCCTGCCCAATCTGCTTCTCTTCTTTCAGGGGCAGATCCAGGATTTGTCAAAGAGGAGTACAGGAGCAACAGTCTCTGTTGCAGGGGTGGCTGAACAGTTCTCCCTGCCTCCTCTGCTTTCCCATCCACTGGTGCAGGGTAGACCAAGCTGTGGGAGCCTTCGAGGACTTTTTAAAGTCCTCAGAGCAGGTACGAATCCCTACTTTCCCCTCCATGCTCAGAGTCATGTCCTCTCCCCTGCCTTTCCCCTGTTCCCCTGGTCACTACTGCTGTTTTCAGCACTGTTCCCAGGGTAGGAGGAAGCTTCAGTAACTGCCCCTGCCTGTTACAGCCAGTCTGCAGTGGGGGCTGTACTCAGTTAGGACAGTGACAGCAGCAGAAATGGACAGGGCATGGGTTCTCCAATCATGCCTGGTCCCCCACTTGGAGCAGATGCAGGGAGAAGGACCCATGCACCTCCCATTGCTGCTGCCTCTTTTGCTTTCCCAACTGAGCCTGGTCCCCAGGCAGCCCTGGTGGAGTGGGCAGAAGTGGGTCTGAAGCTTTCCCTGCCTCTGGGGCAGTAGGGAAAGCAGCAGCAGGTGGGGGAAGGAGAGGAGTCATGAGCCTGAGCCCAGAGGGAAAGAGGCAGGATTCTTATCTTCTTTGGGAACTTTAAAAAAGTCCCCAGAGGTTCCCAAGATGTCACACCACTGCACCCCCTCTGGATTCACCCTTGTATTCTTTCTGGTCCCTGCTGCCTCCCTAATCTGCTATGTGCCACACACAGGCTGCCTCTGCCACTTGTGGCATGCATGTCACAGGTTAGCTACCCCTCACCCCTAATCCAGGATGTAGTATCATGGGTGCATACAGAAGTATAACAAACTTAAATGGGGACTGTGACAGGAGTATCACTATCGGAGCTTTTCCAGGGTGGCTCCGCCCTCCTGTAATGGGCCAACTGCCTGCTTACTCGCCTGCCATGCCTTGTTCTTACTTGATTAGAAGATGGTTGTAATCAGCGGGAGGCTGCCCATTTTTCTGTGCCCCAGTGACAGGGGACGCTACCTGCGGCTCCTTTTCCTGCCCTACACCACAGCCCAAGCCTCGCAGATAGAGTTGACATGGTTTGACCTGGGCCCTGTTATGTTCTGGCCCTCCTCTTTACACCTGGGGCTCCTCGCTGCCCACCCCTCGCTCTGGGGTTAGGGCCACTGCACCCCACAAATGCTGCGCCTTCTCCGGCACCAGGAACCCCCACACTACTGGGAAGTCCCTATGAGGCCTCCTCCAACCCCTAACAGCCTCACCCGGTCCTCCGGTCAAAACAGTAAACATAAAGCCCCTGGGCTACAATATAAAAAGTAAACCATCCGGTCAAAAAAAATCTGCTCCCTACTAGAGAGTGAGGAAGCGGGGGGGAAGGAGGGCTCCCCAACCCCAGCAGCGACCGTGGGGTGCTCTCACTGCCAGAGTCCTCCCGTCTGTCCAAGCTGAGTCCCTACTCCCACGGCTGCTGGAGAGGGACTGCCCTCCTGGCCTCCTACCGGGGCTTAAGAAGGGATAAGCCCTGCCCCTTCCTGTCAGCTGGTTTTACCAGTTGCCCTGGCAACTAGCACCTGTGCAGCCCTGGTGACTGGCAGCTGAGCCTCCCCCTTTCTGCCACTAGGGGTCTCCCCAGAGCAGTCTCCGCTCTCAGGCGCAGGGCACCTGAGTGCACTGAGACAGGGACACATAACTGAAAAAAAAATTGAAAACCCCTGTCCTACACTATTTAGTAAATACATTAGAATAATAAACACATTTGTAGAAATTGGGAACAGTTTATGAAAAAAATAACAGAAAAAGTCATAAATATTCAACAAACACTTTTTTCAAGGAAAAAAACACTTGTCATTAAAAGTAATAAAAGTGAAATAAAAAAGACAAGGAGGCAATTCTGGTTAATTTTCAACCATAGAAACGTAAAATGGTATCTTGAGCTCGGAGACAAAAGGTAAAAAAAAATTAGCAATTATTTTATGCATGTTCTTTTTGGCATTTTTTGTGTTTCATATTATTTATTTATATGTATCAAATCCACCACAACAAGTCTTCCTTAATGTCATTAGTATTCATTAATTATGTATGCTTTGAAAACAAAATGTCACACATGCTATGTCTATGAAGAATTCAATATTTTTATGAACAGTGCTAAAAGTGTTCTTTTCCCAAATGGAGGGGAAAAAATCTGCATTTTGAATATATAAACTTTTTATGAACTCTATAGTATTGAACACCTTACTGTTGCGCCCAGATGCCAGTGCACCCTTGACCTGCGAGCCTGGGTCGGTACGACCGGCTTGGCATGAGGGGGGATTTATGACCGGACAGGCGGGTGTTAATGGCAAGCAGGAGTCAGATAGTCAGATGATTTAAAGCGTATTGGTTACACAGAAAGTTTATTT
>NW_017729027.1:21614015-21614312 GCF_001723915.1 Gavialis gangeticus | reverse complement strand
GCAGGAACGGGGTTACGCCAGAAGAAAAAAAAATAAAACTAACCCGAGGCGGGGAGATATTGTTTGTAACTGATCAAGTTACAAGCTGTGTCTCTTGGGAATGCTCCGAGATCTCTGCTTTGGGTGGAAGTTCTTTCAAAGTTATAGGAAACAGAGTAGCCAATTATTTCATGCCTGGCATGAATAATTAACGAGTTGGCACTTGTTCTTTCTTTGTTTGCTCAAGTTTCATAAAAAGGGGCGTTATGTTTTTGCTTGGATGGTACTGGTCCTGTTTGGTCACAAGAGGCAAGCATA
>NW_017729027.1:21605926-21609015 GCF_001723915.1 Gavialis gangeticus | reverse complement strand
CACAAGCATTTCTAAAACTAGACAATATCTACTCCTCAGGGAATGCTGTGAACTTCTAGAGCATAGAGGAGAGGAAGGGGTGGGAAAATGGAAGAAGAAAAAGGCAAAATATAAATGGAAAGAAGCTCAAGTGATTTGAAATGAGGCACAGACAGGGGTGTGAATATGCAGCACTGTTACAAACTAAAAAATAATAGTGTGAGACTACAATTACAGAGATTGTTGTGTTAGCCTCTGACCTTTTGCCATCTGATCTTTTGCCATTGGCATCTGAAATCAAAGACTTTGATCTTTGACACTTACCAATAAAATATTAAAATAATGGACACCACAGAGCCATAACTAAATAAGAATTATTAAGACTATAAAAAGAAATGCTAAAGATTTGTGATAGCCATGGATCTGTTATTTTAACTATAATGATTATCTATATATTGGACTTGTTTTAGTAAATAAACCATGAGAGTAATTTAATCTTGTGCTGTATTTTATTGTTCCCAATCTGAGGTAATAGCTAAGAATTAGTATGAAGCCTTTTACGAAATACTGAAATAAAATCCTACTCCAAGCTGTTTAAAGATTTTTCACACATACAAAGTCACAATTCTAATAAGAACTCTTTTAAAAGTCTTTTACTGCTTGCAAAAAATGAACATTTATAAGTTGCTTATATTTACAGTTTGTGAAAACTATAGCTTCCCTAATTATGGTAATTAGATAAAAAGCAACATTTTAAAGGTTCCAATAGCAATCACACTGTGTCCCTGTATGTGAACTCATTACTATAATTTATCATTTAAAGGAAAAACCTTCAAAATAGGATTAATGTCTACATGCAGTTCAGCAGAAAATGAACAGAGCGCACAAACAGGGAGCAGGCTGGGGGGACCTGTCCCCTGGGTGACAAGGGGATCCCTCGGAGGCTGCTCCTAGGGGCTTGCCCCAGAGCACCAGGATCCAAGACCCACCCCAGCGGGAGGGGAGCGTGGGGGGAGGGACAGCCGGCAGCCAGCAGGCACTTCTGGGTAATCCGGAGCACCTGATTGGCTGCTCAACCAGTTCAGGAAAATTCAAACTGTGGGCTTTAAAACGCGCCTGGCAGTTGGGAGCTGAAGGAGTTGAGAGGAGGCTGACTGGGCACACATGGGGGCTCTCAGCACACATGTGCACCCTGTAACTTACCAGCAGCGGTGAAAGCTGAGGATCAACAGCGGGGACAGCAGCAGCTGATCCCCCAAAGGTAGGTGGGGCAGGAGCCGGTACAGCTTCAGAGGATCTGGAGGGGAAGCCCCCGGATCCCTCTTTGCTGAGCTGTGCTCCCGAGCTGTGCATGAACAGAGTGTACAAATAGGTGCACTCTGTACGGGAGTGCAGGCAGAAGCAGGCGGGGCAGTGAGAGAGTCTTCCTCAGGAGGGAGGAGGCTCCACCAACAAGGAGACAGGTAAGAACTACCTGCAAGCCATGGTGAGGACTCGCAGTGCTGCCAGGGGCACTGCCCCAGTGGTGCCACCCATCCTGGGCTCCTCTGAGGCTGCCACCCAGACAGAGCCTTTGGGGGGCCTGGTGACCACCTGCCCCCCAAGCTGTGGGGGCAGCTGGGTGGGGTCCCTGGGGGTGGGACTGAGGTCTGGTGACTCCCCCGCCTGCCTCTCTTGTGAGCATCTTCAGGCTTTGGAGGGGCAGATGGCAGAGCTCCAGGCCAAGGTGAGCATATTGTGGGGGATCCGGGTGGCGGAGAATGAAATTGATCTGTATTTCCACTCTCTGCAGGAACAGGAATCCACTGGAGAGATCCCACGTCCAAAACGTCCAACTAATCTGTGGCAGCAGGTTTCTGTCAAGGCCAGGGCAGCTCGTACAACTGCTGCGCCTGCTCCCCAGACACCCCTTGATGTAATGCCTTGCTGGACCTGGTCTTGGCCACTGGGGATGATCTGGTGAGGGGACTGCAGGTCCTTGACCACCTGGACGATAGCGATCATCACCTGCTGGAATTCACTATCCAGTGCAGGGTGTCAAGGGCTTACAGCAAGACTAAAGCCCTTGATTTCAGAAGGGCCTACTTCAATGAGCTTCTGAGATTAGTGGGGGAGGCACTGAGGGCCCAGAGGTAGAGGAGATGGGAGTCCACGAGGGATGGTCGTACCTTAAGGGGACGATCCTCCAGGCCCAAAGGGTAACAGTCTCTGAGAGAAGCAAGTGGGGAAAGAGTGCTCAGAAACCCTCTTGGCTCAGCAAGGGCATTCCGGAATGCCTGAGGACTAAAAGGGGGGCGTACAACCAGTGGAAGGGAGGAGTTATCACCAAGGAGGAGTACTCCTCCTCTGCCCAGGAGTGTAGGAGGGCTATTAAGAAGGCTAAGGCAGAGATAGAACTCAGGCTAACTTCCAGGATTAAGGACAACAAAAAGCCCTTTTTTAAGTACGTTGGGAGCAAGAAGAGAGCACCAAGCAATGTAGGGCCCCTGCAAGACTTGAATAGTAATCTTGTGGCTACGCCAGATGAGAGAGCTGATACTTTTAACAGCTTCTTTGCCTCTGTTTTCTTGAACAGAGACCAGGACATCCCTGCTACCAGAGGTAGGGACAATCTCGGGGCTAGGTCTGTCAGGCCTTTGGCCACTGCAGATGTAGTTAGGGATCTTCTGGAAGGGCTGGACATTTTTAAATCTGCAGGTCCAGATGCCCTCCACCCAAGGGTGTTGAGGGAGCTGGCAGGGGTCATCATGGAGCCCTTGGCCCAGCTGTATGAGCATTCATGGTCATCTGGCCAGGTGCCAAAGAATTGGAAACTAACTAATGTGGTCCCAATTTTTAAGAAAGGGAGGAAGGAGGACCCAAGTAACTATAGGCCCGTAAGCCTCACCTCGGTGCTCAGGAAGAACTTGGAGAGAATTATCAAGGAGCACATCTGTGGGGGGTGAGCAGGGGAGATCATGCTCAGGGACAATCAGCATGGGTTCATCAAAGGCAGGTCCTGCCTGACCAACCTGGTTGCCTTTTATGAACAAATAACTAAATCCTTGGATGATGGTCTCACCATGGATGTAGTCTTTCTGGACTTTAAGAAGGCCTTTGACACTGTCTCT
>NW_017729027.1:21602924-21605453 GCF_001723915.1 Gavialis gangeticus | reverse complement strand
CCACTCCCCCAACCCCCCAACCCCTTCCCCTGCCGGATCCTACATCAGCCCCCCAAGCCCCGTGGATCCCTGCCCCTCCACCCCATAGTTTAAAAAAAAGAAAAAAAAGCCCCCTGGCAGTCTGGCTGTCCTCTGGCTGACTGGGGCCCCGCCCACACAGTGCGGGGCAAGGTGACAGCCTCAGCGGCCCCAGCCTGAGCCCTGCTGCACCCCTGCTGTCCTGTGCTGCCCGGGGGGCTCTACCAGGAGGCCCGGGACCCCCCCACCCACCCACTCCTGCTTCTAAGGTAAGCAGAGGCTTTGTTTTTAAGCTGGCTGTGGCTGACCTTCTGGTGAAATCGGGCCAGAAGGACATGCTTTGACAGTTCAAAGCAGGCCACCACACCCGGAACATCTTCCGGGCGATAGCTGCCCAGATGGCCAGGCAGGGGGCACACATAGCAGTAGTGCCACAAAGAGGCCAACCCTGCAACCACAGTCCACTGACAGCTGGTCCAGAGGGGCAGATGCCTCTACTGGTTATGCAGTTCCCATTTGGGTCTGGCAGGTGCGCAGCAGGTCACAGCCAAGCAGCAGCTCCCACTGCCAGACTGCTGCAGTGGGTAAAGGGTGCAGGGAACTCTCAGGGCTGCTTCAGCAGTCTAGCTGGCACAAGGGATAGGTTCCCCAGGTACCAATTGGCTGGGCCCCAGAAGCTCCTGAGAGCTAGTAGCCCTGAGCTACTTGCCAGGGTGGCTTTTTATACTGCTGTTGGCCCCGGGTTCTAGCTCCCCCTGGCTGAAGATCTGGGAGGAGCTGGGCACATGTGCTGAAGCAAAAAGCCCCGGCTCAAATTTGCACCATTTCTATTTGAGTGGCTGATAGAGCATGTACTTGCAGCAGCCCAAGTAGAAGCAGCACAAATTTGAGCCAGGGATTTTTGCCTCAGTGCACATGCCTGAATATGCACTTTGGTGTGGGGCAAGTTGTGCCACTTGTGGCAAAATAACCCTGCCCAGCTCCTCCTGGATCTGCAACAGGGAGAACTAGAGCCTGGGACCAGCACCTGTGCTGGCCCCAGCAGTATAAAAACCTGCCCTGGTGAGCAGCTCAGGGATACTTGCCCTTAAGAGCTTCTGCGGCCCAGCTAGTTGGTATCTGGGGTCACTACCCCTTGTGCCAGCTGGCCTGCTGAAGAGCCCTGACCTGAAGTGGCCCCTGCCCCCTCTACCCACTGCAGCAGTCTGGCAGTGAGGGCTGCTTCCTGGCTGTGACCTGTTGCCACCTGTGACAGAATCCACCCCCTTGGACCTGCAGAACCATAGCTACACACCTGCCAGACCCAGATGGGGTGTCCCTGCTCTGCCATCTGGACAGCTATCACCTGGAAGATGTGCTTCTTGTGGCAGCCTACTCTGAACTGTCCATGTGTGTCCTCTTGGTCCCAAATGGCCAACAGTTCAGCCACCTCATCTGCCCTTCATCTGAGTCCCCAGTGCTGGCCCTAAACTGACCGGGTCTCACCACTTGGCTCACCAGCAGAGTTCCTGGTGTTCCCTGTTTAAAAATTGCAAATTCTCTCATAAGGAACCCAAATTTTCTCATTAAAATCCCCAAAATAGTGTTCTTTCACTATTAAAATGAAATGCCACTATATAGAAAGAGATCAGTTAGGCAAAGTTTTATTGATATCTTTACAAGTGTAAAGCAGTCTCGAAGCCTATCAGTGCCTCTATCATCATAATAAAATAAATTCTAAATATCTATACACTTTGGTATTCACTTTTGGCTTTTTTGTCATAGAAAAATCAGGGCTGCCCCTACCCACTTTGCTTACGAGGATGTGCAGCACAGTGCCCTGCCCCGCCCTTGCCCCTCACTCTCAACCCACAACCTTCCCCCCACCCCAGTCCCCTCACTCATGACCCACAAGGCCAGTTATGTGTGTGACAGTTTTTTGGGAGTGACTTGGGAATGTGGGGTTTGTGGGGAGACTGTGGGTGTGGGAGACTGTATGGGGGAGCCACTCAGGAGGGATGTGGCCCGGCTCGGCGCCATGCTGCACAGGGCCATGCACCTTTGGACAGCTCTGGGCCACTTGGGCTGTCACCTGGGGCCCTGCGCTGCTCACAGGGATCATCTATCATGCCAGGCCAGGTCCTGCATTCATGGAACTGGCGCAGCCCAACAGTGCATGGGGCTGTGCATTCAGGACCCAACCTGGCAAGACAGGCAGTCCCTGCAAGCAACAAGTGGCCTAAAGCTACCCGAAGGCTCATGGCCACACGCAGTGCCACACCAAGCTGGGCTGCACCCACATGATGTTGCAGAGGCAGCACCAGGTTCCAGGCAGCCAGGGCAGAAACATGCCACTTTGTGCCATGCAGGGGGGCAGTACCACGAGACCCTGAGCACCCCTGCTAGTGAATTGTGGGCCGTGCAGGGGGGCTGGGCCATGTGGTGGGTGGGCAGGGGACCCACCCCTCCTGAGCTGCCTCCCCCTGCAGTCCCCCACACCCTCACATCTCCCCACCCCCCCCACCCCTGCTT
>NW_017729027.1:21593158-21597924 GCF_001723915.1 Gavialis gangeticus | reverse complement strand
GCTGGGCAGGGGACCCCCCCCTCCTGAGCTGCCTCCCCCTGCAGTCCCCCACACCCTCACATCTCCCCACCCCCCCCACCCCTGCTTACCTGGAACAGAGATCAGGTCTCTGCAGCCTGCACCACTGTTGGCCCTGCACGGGCAGGTAGCGTGCTTCAGCACCAGGGCAAGGGGCAGGCATAAAGATGCCCTGGCTGACTACCAAGGTGTCTCTTTGGAGGACCTAAGCCTCCGGTTGCCTCAGCTTTTTGCCCCCCATGTTTTATTTTGATACCTAGATATCCAGGTATCCATTTTTGAGCCCCCGCTACACATATGCAGCATGAAGAATTTTTTTTGTTCTCAGTGTAACCCGGGCGGTACTCCAAGAGGTACCCCCTCTCCAATTGAAGGGATCAAAGCAGGTGCACAAGCGCTGTGGGAGGTGTAGGGTCTCTCCTCCCCTATACAGCAGAGCCAGACCACCAAGGAGGACTTAAGTATATACCTTTTAATACTAGGAACATAACAGGCATAAATCAGAGAGTATAGTGGACACTACAATGCCCCAAGGGAGCAGGATTCAACAAAGGTTAGACACTTACAATCATTGACAAAAAACAGGGTTAACAAAATATAAAACACAAACAGCAGAACAAACAATACAGGTTGGTGAAATATAAGAAGGCACAAAATGCAAAATGTCAAATGACAAGGAAACATAGGGCCTTGGTACCTGGAGGGGGAGAAAGTGGGGAAAATGCAATGGCCTCTCCCTTTCCACTGCAAGAAGATTTGCTCCTTGTTATCTCACTTGCCCCAAGTCACCTCAGCTGGAACTTGAACTCAGGTCTCTCACAGAATAGGCAGGAACACTGCCACACAGCCACCACTGGCAGCACTATTTCAGCCTGCTAGGGGTCTTGACCTTCCTGGAGCCCCAGCCTCACATCAAGCTGCCTAGCCTCTGATTGGAGGAGCTGGAAACAGAACTGGGAACCCCTCAGGTCGCTGCTCAGATCCTTCCTGGAGCAGAGGGAGCCTCTCCTGCTGGCTGCAGCCTCTTGTAGGGGATCCTGGAGCCCAGTGGGGAGCCTCTCCTGCCAGCCGTATGCCGTGCTGCTGAGGGTCCCACTGCTGCCTGCAGGTCCTGCACTTTCAGGCTCTTCTGGGGCACTGCTCCTGCCCCACTGGCTCAGCTCTTGCCAGCTCTGTGAAGCTCCTTCCTTGTTATCCCTCGCTGGTCTCTCTCCTGAGTCAGCCTATGCTGCCCCTTTTTTCCCCCTCCAGGTGACCCAAGGGACCAATCGGGACACGGGGGGTAAGTCTCTGGGGCCTGATTGGTGCAGAAGAGAATCTCAAGTCCTCCAATCATCTTTTGCCCTTTCAAAACTCCTGAGCTAGGTCACTGCCAGCTAGCCCATCACATCAGCATGCCACTTGCCACATCTCAAACTGCTTTGAGATGCAGCAAGAGGCACATGCAGGCTCATCTGGGCACACCCATAATAGGAATTGGACACCTAAGGCCTGGGGAACAATTCACATTGCTTCCATTTTGGTATTTAACATTTCCACTGATGCTCAATTATATGGTCAGATCATCCCTGGAGCAGCCCGTCTACTCCCTGATCTCCTTTATGATACAGATCACTTACTGGATATGTACAAACTCTGCATACAGCCTTCAAGAGGCCCCAACTGTTAGGAGGGCATCAACATCACTGATTTTGGTGAAAAATGATGCGGGTTTCCTTTCTTTGACCCAATTCCCTACCAGTTGGAGGATTTACCCAGGACATGGGAGTCCTGATTTCTAGATCCTCCTCACCCTGAATGAATTCAAACCATAGATTCCTACATCACAGGAGACTGTCCTAATTATCAGGCTAGAGCATGGGTATAGACAAAAGCATTCTCTATCCCTCCCATTGAGCTAGGGCAGATAGGAGTACAAGGCTCTTGAGGCCAGAAGAAGAACAAGCCAAAAGGAACCCAACCCTAGAACCTAGTTTTGAAAGTACTTCCCTGGCAAAGTGCGTGGTCCTGGGTCCCAGTTCCTGTGGCCGGGCTTAGGTCTTTTTTTTTTTTCCAATGACTAGTGTAAAATTCATAAGCAATACTAAGAAGTAGAACCCAGGACTCAACTTGCCCAAGGTCAGCTTCCTTTTTGCTCATTTGCCATCTAGACCCACGAACCTTGCACCCTGCCTGGTGTCCTAGCTCAGTGGGAGGGGTGAAGAATGCCTTCACCTAAGTCCATTTTAAACCACCATAAAAGTTATTTATTGCTAAGTATATGATTCAAAATGCAGCATTGAGGTTGTGCCCATCTTTGGCCTCGTAACCTGGTAGTATGAGCACTCACACAAGCAGTGGGAGGCCTGGGCTTTAGATCCTCCTCACCCTGAAATACCTTGAACTCCAGTTTCTACTTCCTAGGACAGTTCAAGGTATTTCAGGGTGACTATTTGAGAAATGTCAGTATATGGGGATTGCAAGTGAACAGAGACATCCAATAAATAGCTTGATGTGAGGAGTTCAGAAGCTTGCTTATCAGTTCAATCTACACAGCTCATGGTTTATTTATGGTTTCTCCTTTGCCTTGCAGCATCTCCAGGCCTTCTAAATCACCCTTGGGGGGCACACACTACTCCTTACTCCCTGTACAAAGCACCTAGGTATCTAGACATGAATTGCTCTTAAACATCCCTCTCCCTTAACTTCATAGTGATTCTAGTTATTTAACAGGGTTATTCTGAATCTTCTTGCTGGGGCAGACAAAAGTTAGGTAGGGCTATACCTATGGTTATGCACAAAGTTAAGTTGTCTATGTTAATTTTAATTAATACATCTAACTACAGCTCAATAATCTTTCTTAGCACCTGACTGGGATCATCTGACCCTAGCGCTCTTTCCTGCCTGGGGCAGGGGGTCAGACTTGATGATCTGCTGAGGTCTGTTCTGGCCCTAATATCTATGAATCTATGAACATTTTATGAATTCTCATTACAACCTTTTTTACCTGTGATTTGTACACCTTTCAGAAATTTTGAAATACTAGTGTGTGTGTGTGAATAAAGTTTATATAAATTAATAAAAGAATGAATGAATCTTAACAGAACAATTTCACTCTGAGCCTCATAAATCTGATACAGCATTAATATTACAGAAAAATGAAAAGTACACAGGCCACGGTGCACAAAGCTATAACTTCACTAACTGCCACCACAATCCAAGATAGGCCAGTTAGGCAGCATGAATGAAGTAGCACAACACTTTCTTAAAACCTTAAAAACTTTAAAAAGAGAAGAATCAATTTAATATAAAAAGATCAGGAGAATTAGGGATTTAACTATGTGTACTATGCATACAAGTTAACTCTTCCAGTGTAGTAGGTGTCTGGTAATGCAAAGCTTCAGGGCTTTTTCTGACCTTCTGTTGGGGCCAGGAAATCAATGTTTTCCCCTCATACACTTTGCTGCCTTGTGGGGTATTTTTCCCTTTTCTCTGAAGCACTGCAATATTGACTACTGCTCAGACTTCGTATTTTTAACTGTGGCATACTGATACTTCTGCAAGTATTTAGAACAGAACTGTCCAAATGGTGGTCCTGGGCTGCATATGGCCTGGGAAGGATTAAGCTGCAGCCCCCTAGGCTCCTACCAAATTGATGATTCTTCCTTCATTGCTCCAGAGTTTCTAGGATCTCCCTCCAGAGCAATGCAGTGCAATATGGCTGAAGGAGCTGAAGAGGAGCTAGGGTCACACAGGTGTGTGTTGCAGTAGTGGGGGTGAAGGAGGTGTGTGTTCACTACAGAAGTGGAGGAGCTTACAGGCTCATATACTGCAGTGAGAAGGATGTGCATTTACACAGCTTGCAGCCCAGTGTCCCCTTTGCACAGCACATGAGCATGTGGCCTCCACTGGTGCATCCTCTAGGGCCTTTTGCCTTCAGCCACTTAGAAACTGGACAGCTATAACTTAGAAGACTCAGGAGCCTGGATACACGCAATATTTTAAAAGGTTTAAAAGTGATTTAAACCTGAAGTGGACACTGAATGGTTCAAACAGGTACCTGGAAAATCAAGCACTATTTTGAAACAGTTCACTGTGGTACTGGTTCAGTGTCATATGTGGGCTAAGTAGAGACTGTCAGAAAGCCCAAGGCTAAATCAATTCAGTCT
Organism: Gavialis gangeticus; assembly: GCF_001723915.1. Taxonomy (NCBI): domain Eukaryota; kingdom Metazoa; phylum Chordata; order Crocodylia; family Gavialidae; genus Gavialis; species Gavialis gangeticus. Next base: position 21,593,758 of record NW_017729027.1, on the reverse strand, counting down.
TCACAGGTTAGTCTGAGGTATGTAGATTGAACTAATAAGCAAGTGAACAGACATACACTTTTGATTCTGGAAATACAGCCACATGCCTGCAGTGGCCTAGGCCAGAAGCCGGGGTGCACTAGAGCAGTGCTTCTCAACCTTTTTTGTACCAGGTCCCATTTGTTAACATGATGGCCAGCCTCAACCCAGTGCCCCTCACTCCTATTTCCTCTCCCAGGGCCCAGCCCTCAAGTGTATGGGGCCTGGGTGGGGGGGCAAGCATCCCCTCGCAGGCTAGAATTCTGCCAGCCTGCAAGAGAAAAGCTACAGTTTCCCATGTTTTTCTTCTTTAAAGGAGAATCCATTTTTAAAGCTTGCTCATGACCATGGCCAGGAGTGCAGCCCAGAAGCTTGGAGAGCAGCACCTGGCCGGTAAGTCTGTGGGGTGAAGGGGCACGGGGGAGGGAAGGGGCATGGTGGGGCAGATCGAGGCTCCACAGTGAGGAGGAAGTGGGGCTGGGGTGGGGCATGGGTCAGAGCTAGCAGCTTGTCTGAGGGGTGTGGTGGGGTGGGAGGGGCATGTGCCCTCTGGATCTGTGCATAAAGCGAGGGTGGGCTACC
>NW_017729027.1:21587327-21588158 GCF_001723915.1 Gavialis gangeticus | reverse complement strand
GGGCATGGTGGGTGATTTTGAGTATCCACAGTGCGGAGAAAGTGGGGCTGGGGTGGGGAATGGGTCAGAGCTAGCAGCTTGTCTGAGGGGTGTGGTGGGGTGGGAGGGGCATGTGCCCTCTGGATCTGTGCATAAAGCGAGGGTGGGCTACCCACTGTGAACTCGGGGCCACAGCCTCTTTCCAGTGGTGGGAGCTGAGCCTGGACTGCTCTAAGGGCGGGCAGAGGTGGGGTAGGAAGAGGCAGCGGTTGGCGTGGGGCTACAGGGGGGCTATGGCAAATTTTGCGGTGGCTTCAGCGCCCCAATAGGCCCCTCTTCTGGTGCCACTACCACCCACCCCCCTTCCCCTGCCCACCCTGATAGTTCCCCCCCACCAGGAAGAGGCTGGGGCCCCGAGCATGCAGTGGGCAGCCTGCCCTCACCCTGTACACAGATCCAGGAGGCACAAGCCCCCCATGCCTCCCCCTGGGTTGTTACCAGATTTGCCCATCACTTTGGGGTGTTATCATTTATTCAGGATACGTTTCTAGGGTCTTGGTAATTCTATTAATGTGCTGCTTGTGTTACTTGTGTTTCTATACGGAGCTGTATCTCTCCCTTCTGCAAGCCCTCACCCCCAATGGAGCTATCTTGCAGGACTCATTTTCAATGGGGCTGGGTTTCTGCAGTCACCAAATCAATCATACACACAAACACACACAGATTAAAGTGATATGCCTGACCCGGCCGGATTGATCAGCATGGAGAGGCTGACACCCTCATATGCCAAGAGTCAGTTCATCAGAACAACAATAAACTGCAGTCAGACACAAGCACACAGTTAAACAGAAT
>NW_017729027.1:21585364-21585834 GCF_001723915.1 Gavialis gangeticus | reverse complement strand
GGGAAAAGTATGACAACACTTGTAGACAGGGCTCCAACGGGCTGGATGCTGTGATGAATCTTTAACCATTGTTCAAATGTTGCCCATACCCCCTCTGACTCAGTCTCTTTGCCTCAGCATTCCCTAACCCAGCAACCGAGTTTTAGCCAATTAAGTTTAAATAGGCCTCCCATAGTGGGACTGGGGAATGTACAACCCACGATGCCTATTAAACTTACTTCTGCTTAGAGGTGTGTGGGGCGGGGGGGCAGAAGTCCTTTGTAAATCTAGATTAGAGCTGGTCTGATAAATGCTGAGCTGGGTGTGTGTAAATGTGGCTTGATTAGCATTTGTAGCACAGATTCCCCATCATGCAGTGCTCCCCTGCTTCTCTGATCCCAGAATTCACTGTGGTCTCTGCTTTAGGTGTTCTGTTCTCCACCTCCCATGTAAATGAGTTGTCATCTGGTTCCACCTCAGATGCAAATGAG
>NW_017729027.1:21584819-21585214 GCF_001723915.1 Gavialis gangeticus | reverse complement strand
GAAATATATAATGGCACTAGTAGTAATAGACATGCAAAGGAAAAATGAACACAAACAATTACAGTATTGCCCTGGTTTCACTAAGTATTTGGGGAACCTTAGCTTAAGCTTAACTAATACAGTTCAGGTTCAGAATTTTATGCCTAGAGAGAAAAGAGAAAAGAGAGAGAAAGCGGTGGGATCTCACCAGTCCAAAGCACTTGGGTTGCAATGCTGACAGATTAAAGTTCTCAGCACGATCATTGAAGGGAGATGATCTGTTTCATCCAGCCTCTCAAGAATAAAGCAGATGGTGTGAGAGAGACTTCTCCTCTTGAGGCACACACACATTTTTGCTGCTTCTTTTTTATACCCTTAGTTCAGCTTCTTTCAAGCATTCTCAATAGTGTAAATCA
>NW_017729027.1:21574656-21579819 GCF_001723915.1 Gavialis gangeticus | reverse complement strand
ACTCTTGTCACCCTTATCTGGAGGGTTTTAGGTGTGTCTCCCACTGCATCTTAATCAGTTTTTGTTTAGGTAGGGGAGGGGGGGAGGGGGATTCTTTGTGAGTCAGACAGTCTGCGTCTTGTGTCAGTGTTCTCCAAAAACATGGAGCTGAGAGGTAACAGGGTTGTGCACAGCAGTGGGAGACCCCCCTCCCTGCCCTCCTGCACCCCTTGGATGAGCACCAGCTCCATCCCACACCCCATCCCCTGCCCCAGCTGTGCAGCACCTGCTCCTGTCACTGCCCCAGCCCCACTTCCTCCCTCACCACAGGGTCTCAATCTGCCACCCCCACACCACTTCCCTTCCCCCCCACCCCTTCCCCCCAGCAGACTTACTAGCCAGATGCTACTCTCCCAGCTGCTGGACTTGGATCTGGACAAAAAAGCCAATATCAACAATCAGATGAGTATCAGCTTATATAGCTGGCTATTTATCGGCTATCAGTATCGGCCCCAAAAAATCTTCATTTGTGCACCCCTACCAAGCACCCTTACCCTTGACAGCCACCCCAAAGCAAGCTAGCAGACTAGACTTAGATCAATTGCAGGATATTGAAGTGTATTGAACTCATGTTTCAGAAACAAGAGAAAGCCAAAAAATTGAAACATTCCCAATCACAGGTCACCTGCAGCCCACAAAACATGGGTGCAGCCACCCCCATACCTGCAACAAGGCATGCTGGGCTAGATGTTTGCTTCCATACCCCTAGTGTCAGAGGCATAGCACTTTGGAAACTGGTTCACAGTTGTGTAATCAGTGATATTTGGGAATGGCTCATTTGGAATTTGTGTCTGCACCTACTGAGATTACAGCCTGGCAGATCTTTCTCTTCTCCTTAGGATCATACTGAATGTCAAATTTTGGGCCAGGGAAGATTTTTTCCTTAAGTCAGAATGGCAAGGACAGTGAATATTTTTGTCTTCCTGTGCATCATGGGACATGGTCCTCTTCCTAGAATTCTCTGAATATATAGGTACCAATTATATCTGTTATTTCAGTGGCTGAACATCGGCTGTGTCCTAATCTTCCCTGCTTTTACAACTGCATTTTCTGGGATGTTCTTGGTGCTTTGTAATTGATCATGAGTGTTTAACATGAAGATTTTGGGGAATCCTTAGGTAAATGGTTACATGCAAGTGTGAGAGAACTGGCTCAATCACCCAGGAAGCCACATGAGCTTTAAAAGGCCAAGGCAGAGAAACCCAGGATCAGAGGAAGTCTCTCTCTGATCCTGGGTTCCTGGCACCCCACAACGATGATGCATTTCCAGCTTAGTTTTGTAGATCTTGCGCTACCCCATACCTGGATCCCAGTGCTAGATCCAGGTTCTGAACCTGGGTCTTTCCCCTGCTCCATTCTAGCGATCAGGCAAGGCAAATATATATCTCAGAGCAAGGGTCCAATGGCAAGGCTCCCCTCATGCCTAGCATATTTACAGCCTTGTTTTACACCCTATGTTCCCCACACAAGAATATATGACATTTTAGGTACTAGAATATTTTTGTGGCTAGTTTGTCATTTTATCGCACCATAAATTTGCTGAATATGGGGCTTGCTGCAATTTATAGTGTGATTAAGGAGTGCTTAACACTTTAATTAGGCCATGGATTTAACATCTGCCAGGGCCCTCAGTTCATTTTTTTCTTACTGTAGGCAGAGTTTCCAAAGATTAAAAAAAAATGGTGCTGAACAGTAGCAAAATAAAAAAGAAAGTAAGCCTATTTAAAGATGTGATAAATCAATGGCCCATTAATACTAGCTGTTCCAATATGGTTGATTTACTACTGTCACCAAGATGCATTATTACTATATGAAAACAAATGACTGTACCAGATAGGGGGCCAGATTCTGGAGTTTGGGGGACAGACTCCAGAATATAACAATGGAGCGGTTGAAAATCTTATCTGGACAGGAAAGCTGAGATTCCACAGATTCCCAACAACATACATACCATTCTGAAGATATGAAGCTAATGCAGGATATTTGATTTTCCTTCTCTGTGTAATTAAGCAGTTATATTTAGAAAAAAAATCATAGAATTATAGACTTAGAAGCAATATAAAAATTATTGAAATAAAGCATAGCATGAAATAATGTTTATTTAGATGTACAATGTGTTCTCAATTATGAAAAGACTCATCAAGAAAAACAGTACATCATTTTGGTGATTCTACAAGATTATTTTAATATATTATGTAATTTAGTAGATTTGAGAACACACTCAGAACCAATGACCTCCATCCTGCAAAGACTTAAGTAACCTAACTGAGCGCAACAGAACTATCACTTCTGCATGCATAAACGGTCACAGGATCAGTACTTAAACATATAGATTTTTGCCTTTTGAAAAAAAAAGAAATTTTAAGTTAGATCTCTTGCACAGATTATATTTGCTATTTAATGCACTGTTTGTCAAAGTGCAAAGATATGCTAAGAGGTGGGGGTCAGATGGAAAGTATACAAATGAAAGCAGGTGCAACTTTTAACAACCTATGGAATTACTGAAGTGGGTGATGATGATTATTTTCAGTTTACTAAGCAGGGGAGTCTAAGACATCTTTTGAAAGTTTAGGAAATGCTTAGTTAATGTTTTTGTAAAATTATTTGATTTACAAATTTAAAATGCATCTATAGTATACTTTAAAATGCTCTGTAATGTTCCTATTCTAATGCTATATCTAATTCTAAATATTTTCTGCTCAGGTTTTGGCTACTTTGTTTTTAGTAAAAAAAAGTAAATGTCAGTGAAAAAATGGGGGTTCTTGAAACTATTAGGAAACACAAAGGTCCATTTATTAATAAAATGTTTTAAGTGCATTTTTATAAGTTTTGATTGCCTTTTTGGTGTGCAAATAATTAGGTCATAGCATGATAGTAATGGACAATGTGAGCTTTGGTAGTAGAAATGAAGACAGTGAAACAAAAATCCCCATTACTATAAACTGCTGAAAACTTTGAAGTATTCTACCCGAGTCATAGCCCAGACACTGGCAAAGATTTTCAAAAATTCCTGGTGCTTAGGTGAAGTACCTGAAGATTGGAAGGAGGCCAATGTGGTGCCCATCTTCAAGAAAGGGAGAAAAGTAGATCCACGGAATTACAGGCCCATCAGCTTGACCTCAATCCCTGGTAAGATTCTGGAAAAAATAATCAAGATTCCATTTTTGACAAGCTGTCTGATGGCAATATCCTGAGAGACAGCCAGCATGGGTTTGTTGCAGGTAGGTCTTGCCCAACCAATCTCATCTTCTTCTATGACCAGGTGACATATCACCTGGACAAGGGATAAGAGATTGATATCATAAATCTGGACTTTAAAAAAAGCCTTTGACCTGGTGTCCCATGATCTTCTCTTGGAAAAATTGGCCAACTGTGGTCTCGGCTACATCACAGTCTGATGGCTGGAGAATTGACTCTGAGGCCAGACTCAGAGAGTAGTGGTCGACAGACGCAAATCATCATGGCACTTCATGATTGGTGGTGTCCCCCAAGGCTCCATCCTTGGTCTTGTTCTCTTTAATGACTTTATCAATGATTTGGATACTGGTGTCAGAAGTGGACTGGCCAAGTTTGCCAATGATACCAAACTTTGGGATAGAGCATCCACATTGGAGGATAGGCTGATGATCCAGGCTGACTTGGATAGGCTGAAAAAGTGGGAAGATACAAACCTGATGACTTTCAATATGGACAAACGTAAGGGAAAAAAACCCCACAGCATACTTTTAGGCTCAGCAGTACTACGCCCACTAGCACCAAGGCTAAGAGACTTGGGGGTCATGACTGACCACAAGATGAATGTGAGCCATCAATGTGATGCCGCAGCTGGTAAAGCAAACCAAACTCTGACTTGCATCCATAGACGCTTCTCAAGTAAATCTCAGGATGTCATACTCCCGCTGTACTCAGACTTGGTGAGGCTGCACCTGGAGTATTGTACCCAACTCTGGGCTCTGCAATTCAGGAAGGATGTGGAAAAGCTTGAGAGAGTCCAGAGGACAGCCACGTGCATGATCAGAGGGCAAGAGAATAGACCTTATGAAGAGAGGCTGAGTGCCATGGGACTCTTTACCCTGGAAAAGCACAGGTTCAGGGGTGACCTGGTTGCAGCCCATAAGTACATTGGGGGTGTGCATCAGGATCTGGGGGAACGCCTGTTCACCAGAGCGCCCCAAGGGATGACAACAACCAATGGTCACAAACTCCTGCAAGATCATTTTAGGCTGGACATAAGATAAAACTTCTTTAGTGTCCGAGCCTCCAAGGCCTGGAATAAGCTCCCTCCAGAGGTGGTACAAGCACCTACTCTGGACTCCTTTAAGGAGCGTTTGGGTGCTTATCTTGCTTGGATCCTTTGACCCTAGCTGACTTCCTGCCCTTGGTACAGAGGGCTCGACTTGATCTCCTGAGGTCCCTTCCAGCCCTAATGTCTATGAAATCTACATTTTCAATCAGAATAAAAATGGAGACCTTTTCCACATCAGCAGTACTTTTCAAATTATGACAGTTACACTCTGCAGTGAGGCATAGTGGCTGATTATACCTAACCACATAAGTTCCCATTTTCTGCATATTTGTATCCCCATAAAATTAACTCTCATATCACTATTGGGAGATATTACAGGTTTTCTCTGTGGAGACAATCCTTATGCAAGGCATGAGGAGCAGGAAGCTGGAAAGAACACGTTTGCATAACTCTCTACTAAATGGATAGGAGAAAATAGGCTAAGAGTTTTAAATAGAGGGTGAAATTCTGGCTACATTCAAGTTAATGGCAAAATTCACATCAACTTCTATTGGGCCAAGATTTTGCCCAGTATATCATAGCTAAAGGCTGGTCTTCATGCCAGATGCTGTACCTTGGTTTGTTAGCCTAGTACAAAGCTACTTTACTATACCTAAGCCTTCCATGTGAATTGCACAAGGGAGACTTTAGTTAAACAACCCCAGTGTGGGCTTGACATTTCTTTTTATACCACTGAAGGATCTTCTCACTGGGTCTATATAGAAGGCCATAGGGAGGTTAGTCTAGGAAGGAGCTGTAATATGTGTTTAAGGAAATCCATAGGATTTTGTACTTTACACAACTCACATGGAAGAGACTTGGCTGCTACATCAGAAGAG
>NW_017729027.1:21566088-21569656 GCF_001723915.1 Gavialis gangeticus | reverse complement strand
GTCTAGGAAGGAGCTGTAATATGTGTTTAAGGAAATCCATAGGATTTTGTACTTTACACAACTCACATGGAAGAGACTTGGCTGCTACACCAGAAGAGTGAGGAGGGTAGAAGAAATGCTATGCTACCTCTTGCCTCTGTCTGGTATGACCATTGGTAGAGTTAGCCTCCTCAGCTGCTCCATGCTTCATTTAACACTTTTCACTCATAGAGTTGTCTTAGCTAAAGAAAAAATAAAATTTTTGGTAAATCAAAGTAGGATGCTCTTCTGAGGAATTCTGATCCATTGTGAGCGGAAACAGATGAGGGAGAAGAAAGCAAAGTTGCATGGGAATTAAGACGTCAGTGTCTTCACCACCTAAGCATACTTTGCATTTCCCATAGCTGCAGCCTCACAAAGGAGTAAATTGTTTTATTTTAGCTGTTTCTCCTCCTTCCTATAAAAAGAATGGGGATTATAGTTCTCTGTGATGCTTACAATAAATTGGCTTAACTTGATTTATTTCACTAATGAACTACCAGCTGTATGGAAGGAGAAAGATATGCATAAAAATGGGAAAAGCTGAGAATTAGAGTCAGAGAAAGAGAACTGAAGTGTGGAAAGAAGATCCCGGAGAGAGTGTATTCTTTATCTGGAGCAGAGTACTCCAACTTTGAGATGTGAACTGAAGACTTAATTCAGACTTCTGTACAATTTTAATGTATTAGTAATGGGAATTTAGGGGTATTTTTTATTTTACCCACCAGAGGGCTCCCATATTATATTTTGCTGAGATTGCTTCTACTCTTCATTTTAAAAAGTTTTGCTAGTGATTTTAGTGGCAACAGAACTGGGTCCTAGGGACAAAACTAAAACCCCTTAAAACTAAAAACTAAAACTGAAACTATCACCCTCTGACTTCAGAATTTAGATAGGGATCTTATCAGAATATTTATGATTTCATTCCTAATACAATGACTATGCACAGAGTGACTGCACAATTAATGTTAAAAAGGCTTGGAAGTTTCATTCTAAGCTTTACCTGCAGGCAGAATTCAATGACTATGGTATATTGAATATCAATAAATTTAATTTAACACGACCATAACTAAGTTTCTCCCTACCTCCCCCAAGGTCTCTTGCTCACTCACCATTGACAGAAGCATTACCTTCCCACTCATTCCAGCCCCAAATCTGATTGTCACATTCAACTCTTCCCTTTTCCCTGAACCCACATGCATAAAATTTACCCAGATCTTACCACTTTCTCTACTACATTTTCAAGTTCCAGTCTTTTTCTCTGTTATCACACCACTATTACTCATTAAGGACTTTATCAGCAGCAGCTGCTGCAACAATTTCTACTCTGACTTTTCATATCCACTTTTGATCACCTTGTTCTATTTAAAATGATGCTGAAAAATGCTCTAGGCTCATAGAATCATAGGAAAGTAGGGATGGAAAGGACCTCCTGAGGTCACCTAGTCCATATGCCTGTTCAAGGCAGGATCATCCCGGACTGAGCATTCTACCGATGTTCATCATGCTGATCATGTTATTGTCATTTTTTGAGTGCTTCCATGCATTCTCTCACCTGCTGCCTAAAGCTTGAAAAAAGGAGGAGAAGTGTTAATGGAACAAACATGATATAAATATACAGAAGTGTAATTCACACTCCAGAATATGAAGAATCGTAGCATGGAGGGTTATCAGCCAGAAATTCTTCAAATTATTGGTATATCCATGATAGAAGCTTTGATGCTAAATAAGAAGCATGAAAATGTTACATTACTTTTCACAGACGAACATAATAAATATTGCAGGAGCATGGTGGGAATATTCATATCCTGGAATAGTAAGATCAGTCAATACCCCCTATTTAGTACAGAAAAAAGTGGACAATAGGGGGTAAGAATTTAATTTAAAATCAAAGAGACCATTACTTAGAATTATTGACAAATAAAAAGTCAAGACCTAGAATATTTACAAATCAATGTTACAACATAAAAAATGCAATATGAAGTATTAATAGGTCTGTTTATTGGCCGCTAAATCAAACTAGACAACAGTAAGACTAGCTGCTTAAACATGTATCCAAAATGTATAAGAAGAAACATTTTTTTTATAATGTGGAATTTCAGTTTGGGTAAAATATGGTAAATGTCTCGGGCTGCTATTAGTAAAATGTTTTCAGAATTTCTCAAATGTACATGACAATAACCTAAATAATATTGTTCTCAGTGCAGGGAATTAAATGGATGTAGATGTACAAATAGATAAACAGGGCAATTGATTGCAACCACTATATGTTAGCAGTTATAAAATGTTTATAATTGATAATGGAAGTAAAGTTATCAATTAAAATTTTAGCCAGTACAGTCAAGGACAATTACAAGCATTTAAAAATGTGTCAAAAAAAAAAGTCTTGGAAATGATTTAGGTCCAATAATTGCTAGGATTGGTAAATTTGCCCATAATGATCTAGAAAAGACACAAGTGTTCAGTATGTTTATTTATAGTCTAGATCTGGAAAGAAATTGAACCAGTTCACATGTTACTGTGAAAATTTCAGTGCTGTGTAGGCAAAGTATTTAACACTAACTGTTCAATTTAGGGTGGGGGCAGGTAAAATATGGTCTGTGGGCTGTATCCAGCCCACCAGGCACCTTCATCCATTCCTTGGCAACCCACCAATGAATTGTGCCCTGCCCAGCCCTTCTGCCCACAAAAGTGGGAGCAAGGTGCCCACACATATGCACACCCTCAAACCTACCCTATTGCTCCTGTGGCAACATGGGAGGTCCATGACCAGCCACAGTGCTGGTCTCGCACAGCCTCTGGGCACACTGCCCACCTCTCTCATCTGCCACACCTTGCTGTTAAGTAATTAGTTGGTAATTAGGTGGGAGGCTGCCCTTTGAAGGACCTGATGTCTAAGGACCAAAAGTACAAACTCCTGCTACCCCTTAACATGTCCCATGCCTCACAGATGTTGCTCACAGCTGAGCTAAGCTCTGGACTGAGGCCAGGCCCAACTTGTAACAGCACTGAGTCTCTTTCACTCTACCCTACTAGGGCCACACTCATACCACCTCCCTCTCACAAAGGCCTCTCACTCTCCCCCAGCTCTCACCCAGTTTCTTTCACCCCGCCCTTTCTGGGCTTCACATGTACCACCCTTTCTCTCCTGGAGACCACATTTACCCTGTCCTTGCCCAGAGGGTCCTCAGGCTTGCTACTCTTCACTCCCCAGTCAGCAAACACGCAGCCTTTTGGGCATCTCCTGCTACCTTCATCTGAGCGAGCACTGGGAAGCTCACAAAATGCTGTGCTGACCCTGCTCCTTGTCTCATAGCTGGGTAACTCCCACACCTGCTCTCCATCAAGGGGCCGATGACTTGCCCCCTGCTCTCCTCATAGATCCTCCTCTGCTACCCTCCCATAGGTTTCTGGCCCACCTGTGGCCTCAGGCACCTGAAAGCTTACCTGGACCTAACTCAGGCCTCCATGCTAGCAGGGCCTCCACTCAAGCCCCTGCCCTCAGGGCCCAACTCATAGTTTCATAGTTTCATAGTTTCTAGGGTCGGAA
>NW_017729027.1:21552098-21565154 GCF_001723915.1 Gavialis gangeticus | reverse complement strand
CCCCAGTCCCTGCCCCCCCAGGCCTTGCTGGGCAGCACCTACAGGCCAGGGGGTTGGGGGATACCCAGTAGGGTGGAATCACGGATCCACCACTTGCAGGGTGGAAGGATGGATCCTGTGCCCAGGGTGGCAGCAGGAGCACGGAGTTTGGCTGGGTAAGGCGTGGGTGTGAGGGAGGGTGGCTGTAGCTCCAGCACTCACACTGGGGGAAGCCTCATGATGGACCCAGCTGCCTTCCCCGCTTCCTCGTGCACAGGTCCACAGACTCTGCCAGGAGTGGAGGGAGCCAGCTGCCTTCCCCACCCCCTGTTTTTCTGCAAAGCCCAGCAAAGGGCTTCCCCCAGTAGCAGTGCAGGAGCTGGAGGCATGTGGTGCAAAGCCTTCATGATAGAGACAGCCAGGCAGGCTGCACTCCTCGCCCCCCCGTGCACAGCACTGGCCAGAGCTGTACCTCTCTGGGTGCCAGTGCTTGCACCAGGCATGAGCTCCCTGAGCTCCCTGCCCACTGCTGCTGCCAGTAGTGGGGGCTGCATGCCATGTGGGAGAGTGTGCGGGGATCCCCACACCTCCTACCTTCCCTCACACCCCACAAACCTCACGCTTCCACACCTTGGCCCATAACCCCCCACATATATACACACCCTGACATACCCTATGCCCCCCACACATAGCCACTCCCCTCACAACCCCCTCACATCTCACCATAGACACACACCCCACCATAGATGCAGACACACTCCCATACCCCACCATACACCCCCCCACCTCCAACCACATCCCACACCCCCCACATACAATATGAAAGAGTGAGACTTTATTTCTGAGTTATTATGCAATCACATCTATATACAGTACACAAACACAAGTCATGAGAAATATTTTTTGTAATATTAAAATATGCTATAGTATAATAATATATAATATATAGTATAATAATATACAGGACTGGTGAGACTACAGCTGGACTACTGCATCCAGTTCTGGGCACCACACTTTAACAAGGATATAGACAAGCTTGAGAGAGTCCAAAGAAGAGCCACCTGTATAATCAGAGTCTTAAAAGGCAAGCCATACAAGGAAAGGCTGAGGGATCTGGGACTCTCCAGCCTAAGAAAAAGAAGGCTGAGTGGGGACCTGGTAGCATCTTGCTGCTACACTAGGGGAGTATATTAAGGGCTCAGTGAGCAACTGTTCACCAGGGCACCTGAGGGAAAAAACAGGAGTAATGGCCACAAATTCCTGGAAGACTGATTCAGGCTCAACATTAGGAAAAATTTCTTCACAGTCAGAGTGTCCAGACTGTGGAATAAGCTCCCTCCAGGAGTGGTGCAGTCACATACCCTGGAAATCTTCAAGAGGAGACTAGACAGTCACCTTGCTGGGGTCACCTGACCCCCAGTTGTCTTTCCTGCTTGTTGCAGGGGGATGGATGCAATGGTCTTCTGAGGTCCCTTCCAGCATTACAGTCTATGAATCTATGAGTAGGTGTTTGACTTCCAGTGTACGATTTGTTTTTTTTTCCTGGTTCTAAGATAGCAACCCCGCCTCCCAAAAGGAGTATTTCTGGGGCAGGGCAAAAGAACTTCTGGTGGCAAAGGTCAGGGGTTAGGGGGCAGGACTTCCAGTCCCAATATGGCAACCAGGGTTCAGGGCAACTGTCAAGGGCCAGGGCTACCCATAAGGCCCTCAATAGCTCACAAAAACTCATTAAGCGGCCCTCCAGCCAAAATAATTGCTTACCCTCATTTAGGACCTTGTTACTATGAACTGCACAAATGTTAATCAGTGTTAGCACTATCTTGAGTTTGGAGCAGTCACACATTCAGGCCAGCAGGAGCCAAGAGGACTGAAAGGAATCCATCCCCCTCCCCACCCCCTGCCATTCTGGGTTTCCTCTCTGCCCCACAGGGCTCCCCCCTATCTTCCAAACTCTCTCCCCATCCTCCCCACTTAGTTTTGGCTGCCCACACAAGGGAAGGGTTAACCTGCTTACCAAGCCACTGCAGAGACTTCCAGGCTCCTGCTCTTCTCTGAACTGAGCCAGACTCAGAGAACAGCAGCAGTGGTGGTGGCAGGGAGGAGAGTGGGGAGGATAGGGGGAAGGAGGTGTCTGGGCAGGCAGGTTAACCCTTCCCTGCCTGCTCCCCCAAGATAGACAGCACAGGCAACCACAATTAAGTGGCAAAAGGGGGCAATGAGCAGGGCTCTGTGGTACTGGGGAGGGCAGGAGGGGCAGTGGGCCTGATCCAGGCCAATGGGGGAGTTGGGGCAGGTGGGTGTTTACACTAAGTTGTAGCCTAGAGTGGCTACATCTTAGTGTAACATGAGCTTTATAACACAGACCAGAAATAATCCTGCCCTGGAGTGGTATAAATTTGAGTGGCATAATGAGTGCTTAAACCTAGTTTCAAGTGTTAATGTGTGGACAATGAAGATGTTAAGAGCTCCGGAAGCAGCCCAAAATTACTATGTAACAAGGTCTTTAGAAATCTTTAAATGTGCAGATACAGATACCTTGCAAACTTTTAGAAACATGAGCAAAATGATCTCCGAGCCAATAATGTTGGCTGGTAGTGATTTAGCCAGGGGTTTTGAAAGGCTAAAAGATGATTGGAGGGCTTGGGATTCCCTTTCCTCACCAATCAGGCACCAGAGACTCACCCTCCATGTCCCCTGATTGGCCCCTTGGGTCACCTGGAGGGGGATAAAAGGGGCAGTGCAGCTGACTCAGAAGAGACCAGTGACAGACCATCAGGAAGGAGTTTCAAAGAGCTGGCAAAGAGCTGGGCCAGTGGGGTGGGAGCAGTTGCCCCAGAAGAACCTGAAGGAGTGGGACCTGCAGGCAGCAGTTGGACCCTCAGCAGCGTGGCGTGTGGCTGGCAGGGGAGGCTGCCCAGCTCCAGCAAGGATCTGAGCAGCAACCTGAGGGGTTCCCAGCTCTGCTGCCAGCTCCGTCATATGAGGCCAGGGCCCCGGGAAGGTCAAGGCCCCTAACAGCTTGGAGCAGCACCAGTGCTGGTGGCTGTGTGGTAATTTCATCCTACCATGTGGGAGAGCTGAGTTTATGTCTCACCTGGGATGACTTAGGGTGAGTGAAATGACAGGGAGAAATTCTTGTTGCAGTGGAAAGGGGTCACTGTGTTTTCCTCCTTTCTCCCTCATTGTATATTCCTTGTCATTTGACGTTTTGTATTTTGTGCCTTTTATATTTCATCAACCAGTATTGTTTGTTCTGCTGTTTGAGTTTTATATTTTGTTAACCCTGTCTTTTGTCAACTGGATGAATATGTCTATGATTGTAAGAGTCTAACCTTTATTGAATCCTGCCCCCTCAGGTCATTGTAGTGTGCCCTATACCCCCTGGTTTATACTGGTTATGTTCCCCATACTGTTCTCTCATTAAAAGGTATATGGTTAAGTCCCCATTGGTGGTCTGGCTCTGCTCTATAGGGGGAGGAGGGTCCCTGCACCTCCCACAGTGCTTGTGCACCTGCTCTGATCCCTTAAATTGGAGAGGGGGTACCTCTTGGAGTACTGCCTGGGTTACAGTAAATCTTAGAATACTGGTGATGTGGCAGACAACTGGAATAAAATCTATAGTGTGTCAGCGTTACAAAAAGGTGAATGGGATGATCTGGGTAAAATATTCCAGTTAACCTGGCATTGACTGACTACAAAATCATGGAAAGGTTTATGCAGAGATACAATCAGACTTGTAAGAATGAAAGAATGGTACAATTATTATTGCCAAACAATATATTTTTGTGGATAAACTTGAAGTCAAACAAACTCAGAATCATTTTTCTGAGATCACTTCAATTCATAAAGGTAACTTTTGACATAATGGATTTCTTAAGGCATTAAACTTAGTAGTGTGTAATATTTTCGCTAAAAAAAATCACCTTACAAAAATAATTTATTATATATTTAATGAGATAACAAATGATCAAATGATAGATGTCAAATGAGGGAGGGTAAGCCCGAGCAAGTGGTGTCAGAGCCCTTCCCTCTGGAACTAGGGAGCTATGGCCTGGGCTCAGCCTGGCCCCAGGATAGGCCCCATTGGCCTAGAGCGGGCTCAGGCTTGGCGGGCAGTCGGACAACGGCTGGGGCTGGGCCTGGGGCTGCCCCACACAGAGGAGAGGGTTGGGTGGCCTGTTTGAGAGGTCCCTGTCCGCTCCAGGAGCCTGTGATCTCTGAGATGGACGGACCCCTTAAGGAGAGGCTGAGGAAGCTGGGCTTATCTGGTCTGGAGAAGAGGAGACTAGGGAGGGATTTAATACCACCCTTCAACTACCTGAAGGGAGGTTCCAAAGAGGATGGTGTTACCTAGACCGTTCTCAGTAGTGGCAGATGACAGAACAAGGAGCAATTGTCTCAAGTTGTAGCAGGGGAAGTTTAGGTTAGATATTAGGAAAAACTTTCTCATGAGGAGGGTAGTAAAGCACTGGAACAAGCTCCCCAGAGAGGCTGTGGAATCTCCATCCTTGGAGATTTTTGAGACCTTTCTTGGTAAAGTCTTGGTTGGGATGATATAGTTGTGGATGATCCTGCTTTGAGCAGGGGGTTGGACTGGATGACCTCCTGAGGTCCCTTCTAACCCTAATTTTCTATGATTCTTTGATTCTTTTCTGTAGTGATATTTCCCTATGGGCCTCATAAGGATCTCTTTTGAGCTCCAAAGCGATTCAGCTGTTTATCAGTAATCTGGAAGCAAATTATACTATAGTCACACACTTCATTACTTTTGAGACTGAGTTTATTACACATACAATAGCTTTCTTCCAACCCTGCATCCCTCTATATGCCACCCCCACTTCCTTTTTCACGGAAGCTGACTTGTGCGTACTATTGAACTTGTTAAGTGCCAATGTTTTCCAAGGTCTTTTTTGGGTGGAAAAATATATAAAGTTAGAATTAGTGGATTCCTTAGATTAACTCCATCTCTAAGAATTCTCTTTGGTATTGTCACTAACCCTAAATATGATAGTTAATTCATCTAAGGCCACATCTCTCCTAAAGACTTCTCTCTGCATATCTCCATGTATCTGGGGTCCAAGGCGTTATAAATGACCAGGGTGATCATACATCCCAGTTTGGCCAGGACATTCCCAGATTCTGTGGGCTGGTCCCAGCTGTTTAGTCAACAGTCCTGGGCCAGAGTCCGGCAGGGAGGTGGAGCAGCATCATGCACCAGGTAGGTGAACAGATGGTTGCTGTGTGGAAGTAAGTCAGGCAGACTGGAGCAGGCTCCATCCTGCCTGCATGTGGCATGTCCTTGCTCCCTCACAGTAGCAGCTGTGCCTGCCCAGCAACCTGCCTGGCGCACCATGTTGCTTTGCCTCCCTGCCATATTCCAGCCCAGGACTTTTGACCAACTGACTGGGACCACCCTAGGGAATCTGGGAGTGTCCCAGTCAAACTGGAACGTATGGTCATTGGTCATCCTATATATGACTGGTCAACATTGCTGCATGAGCAGGAGCCCTGCTTCACATGTGCTGGCAAAACTGCATTTTGACTAGTATACATTGTTTTACTCAGGGGGAACAATTTTACTTTATCAGTCCAAAGTGCATTTTTATTGGTATTACTGCTTCTACACAAGGATTGCTTTGCTGGCAAATTACATGAATATTTGTATGCTGGTACAGTGAACCTAGTTGCTGACTTTACTTAACATCCTTCTTCTCTTCTCTTGCTTAATAGATTTCATGGGGTTTTTTTATATTTTGTAACAGCTGACCTATTTTCATATTTGGCCCTAGTTCTATTGCATGGGCAGTTGTATGACATTTTGTCAGTCATTTTGCAGGTGCTGTTGATTTTGCAACTTAGTTTTTATAGTGTGAGCTTTTATTTTATACAGCTTTTGGGACTACTTCATTTTTATAGTCATGCAAAATTTGCATTGCATAGCTAATTGTCTGTTGCCTTTGGTCATCTTGCAGAAATTGTCTGTTTTTTAGAGTAATTTCTGTAGCATAGGCAATTGCATTATGTTTGTTGTTAACTCACTGCCACCTTTCACTCCCTCATTGCCTTTGTAGATCCTAAATTGCCTGGCTTTGCTTTGTCTTTTGTTTTTTTATGATCTAGGTAATGAACTGTAAAATTAAAAAACTTCACATAGTACACCAAAGTACAGGTAAGTACTTTAAGCTCATCCAACATCCATAAGGAGGAGTATTAAAACAGGGTGTTTAAAATAGGAATATTTTCTGCTCTTTTTACACTTTCCTTACATCATGACATGGCTCTCAGTGTCCTCCATTCCCCCATCTGCCCATGTAGGGGTCCCTTATTCTTTCCCTACTTCAGCCTTTGTGTGTCCCTCCATTTCTCCCTTTCTCATTGTTCTGTATGTGTCTCCTGTTTCCTCCTTCCTCAAAAGTGTCTTCCTTCCCCCTTTGCAAGGCACAGGCAGATAACTGGTGCTCTCATTCTTTTTCTCTCATACAACATAGGGTAGGCTTTGGGGAGGCAGCACACAGAGAGAGAAGAAGCCTGCTTTACTCTTGTTTTCCAGTATGTCCTCCCCGTGATTTTTTTCCTCTGGAAGTTTCAAAATTTTAAACTCCCTTCAGACAGCTGAGAAGGGGATGTTATTATGCAGGAAGGTGTTAATGGCTATGATCAACTAGTTCTTTGATCTATATAGGTCAACTGTAGGTGCTATAGGGCTTATGGTCCTTACGTGATGACGTCTTCTTCTTCCGCTTTTTAGGGGAAGAGGGTTCCTATGTCACCTCATTTTAGCCTCTCCCAGATGAAAATATCTCGTCTGCCATGATTTTGCTGTTTAATAATGATTTTTCTTATTTCTGGGAGGATGTTCCAGAAGAAAACACACAGAAGACATGTGCTCTCAGTGGCACAGTATCTCAACACGTGGCTATTTGGAAATATGGGGCTCCACCATACCCTGCACCCCTTCCTTATGCCACCTTAACACTTGAGTCTCTTCAGGGTAAAACTTAGAGTTCAAGGAAAGTTAAACAAAATAAGAATAAACAGTTCCTGGCTGTAGCAGGGCACTAAGGTGCCTGCTACTGATAATGGTAACATGGGCTTAGTTGCCACTCAATAGGGCAGCACAAGTGTGAGTTGCTAAAGCAACTGATTGTGTCAGCTGACCAGAAGGGGGCAGGGCCTGGCCTGTATAAACAGAGGATGCTGAGGCCAGAAGTCAGTTCTCATCTGGTGGCGTAAGGAGCAAGAGCTCTGCTAGAGCAAGCAGGGCAGTGTTGTGTGTTGGTGTGTGGATACAGGGTGGAGAGGACCCTGGCAGGGATGAGAGAAGGTTAGCCAGGTTGGCTTAAGATTTACGCTGTAGCCGAGGGGCTTTGAGTGTCTGTTTTGGGTTGATAGTTGAAACCGGAGGACCAGGCAAGGCTGTAGGGGTGGAGGAGGCCTCATTAGGAGCTCCCCAGTAAGGGGGGTGTCCCTAGTGCCGTAGAGGGCGCAGCGTTTGGGGTGTCCCGACCCTGGCCCCAGTGCGGGCGATATCGGGATGAGCCCAGTGGGCACAAGACCCAGGAAAGGGGTCTGGGGGCCAGGTAAGGCTAAGGCCGCCTGAGCCCCAATTGGGAAAAGCCCAGTGGGGCATAGGCCCGAGAAGGCGGGTCTGGGGGCCAGGTAAGGCTAAGGGCGCCTGAGCCCCAATCGGGAGAAGCCTGAGTTGGGCATAGGACCCTAGAAGGGGTCTGGGGCCAGGTAAGGCCAAGGCCGCCTGAGCCCCGAGCATGAGGAGCGCAAGCACAGGCCCGAGTGAGGGCAAGGCGCGCGGGAAGCATGGGAGACAAGGCCCGAGTGCGGGTGAGGGCGTGCGGGAAGTGCGAGCACAGGCCCGAGTGCGGGCGAGGGCACGCAGGAAGTGCGAGCACAGGCCCGAGTGCGGGCGGGGCGCACAGGAAGTGCGAGGCACAGGCCCCGGTTGGGGGCGAAAGCGCATAAGCGCGGGGAGATAGGCCCCAGTGGGGCACGGTCTATACGGGAGAAGCCCCAGGAGAGGGTGAGCATAGCAAGGCAGGCCCCATGTCAAGGAGGGCAGGAAGGCAGCCTCCCATTAATAATATAACAACAAGACGTGGCGGGCGAGATAGAGGGTGCATTCAAGACCCAAATTGGCACGGTAGGTAGGGGCGCTAGGGGAGGTCATGGCACCCCTAGAGGGTGCCCTGCCACACTGGCCTTTTTCTGTGGCTTCAAAAAAAATTCTTCATTCTCTTTTCTTAATGTTGCTCTGTCTCTTCCTTCCCCACTGCAAGACTTAACTTCCCAGCCTTCAGTTCCACCCCTTCTCTCTCCCTTCTGGGTTTAGGGCAGAGTCTATGCATGTCTGCCACACTCTTCCATGTGCAGCTTTCTCTTTCTGGCTCCCAGTAGGGTATCCATGGGCTTACTGCCTCACTCCCTGTCTTGTTCTCTCTCTATTTTTCAGTAGGGCTTCTCCAGGCACGTCTCACCTCTCTACTTCCAGCTCTCCCCCTCCAGAATTTTGAATTCATCTCAGCCTCCGCATCTCTCACTCTTTCAGACTCTGGACTGGGGCTGTCTGAGCCTGTCCCACTCCTCTGAGTCCAGCTCTCTCTTTGGCTCCAGCATGATCCTTCCGGGCATGCCCTACCCCTCCATATCTCTCTCTACTCTCCTGGCTTCAAACCAGGGACCTTTTGGTGTGCCCTGCCCTTCTGCTTCTAACTCTCCTCTCTCAGATTTGAACCAGGGACTACTTGGGCTGCCCCTCTGCCTCCTCTTTGGGATTCAAACCTGGGACGTGAGCCCACAGTTCCACTTTCCACACTGTGACCCCCCCCATCTTGAGCCAGCATGCTCCCCAGATGTGAGGTGGCCGGCTGTTCCTTTCTTCCTTGGAGTTAAGTATGAAGAGGAAGGATTTGGGTCAGGGGCTGGTTTTGCAGGGATTCCCCAGATCTGATGACTCTCCTTCTCACAATACACAATTACAAAAATGCTTGAAAACAGTAGGTATAGTATGCAAATATGAAGTGTCTTTCTATGTGTCTCTTTTCCTACTTCTGATTTTATAGTTTTCCAAAAAATAATAGGGTTCTGTTTAGAGGTGCACCAATACATCGGCCCGACATTAGATCAGTAATGGTATAAAGAAAATTGTCTATATCAGATATTGACCCAGTGCAGCCAATACTTTGGCTGATAAATGCCTGTGCTGTGCACAGCCACAGTGCAGCATGGAGCAGAGCCGGCAGTTTAGAGAGCTGCCTCCAGTTAGTAAGTCAGAAGGGGAGGGGAGAGGGAAAGGGCGCCTGGGGGCAGATCAACACCCCCCACAGTGAGGGAGGGGGCAGAGGCAGGGGCTGCCCAGCCGGGGCAGGGGGGGGACATGGGACAAAGGTGTGGCTCATGGTGGGGGGGCAGTTTCCACTGCTGCTTGCACCTTGGGAGAGTGGGGGGTGGGGCACGTGTGCCCTCTGATCTGCACAGTTCATGGTAGGCTGCAGCTGTGGGGTGGAACTGGAGCTGGTGCTGCATGGGGCTCTTCTCGGTGGGGCTGGGCTCAGAGTGGGCTCCAGCAGCACTGGGAGAAGGCTGCGGACACCCCAATTTTGCTGCAGCTCCACTCCCAGTCCTGTGCTGCCACCTGCCGCCCAGCACAGCCTTTGCTGAATGCTTCACCTCACCCAAGCACCGGGAAAAGCCGTGGCTGCAGGAGCCGGTAGTGTGGGGCTGGGAGCAGAGCTGTGGTGAAATTTGGGGTGGCTGCAGCCTCCTCCCAGTGCTGCTGGAGCCCACTCTAAGCCCAGCCCCTGCCAAGAAGAGCCCTGCACGGTGTCAGCTACAGCTCCACCCTGCAGTGCCAGCTCTGCCCCCACTGTGTAGATCCAAGGGCACATGCCCTGCCTGCGCCCCCCTGGGGTGCAAGCAGCGGCAGGAGCTGACACTACCCCACAAACTATGGCTCTGTCCTGCGCCCTCCCCCCACCCAGGGTGGGCAGCCTCTGCCTCTGCCTCTGCCCCCTCCCTCACCACAGGAGGTATTGTGCCCCTCCATTCCCCTTCCCTCCCCTCTCCCCTTTCACTACACTGGCCTTACCAGCTGATGGCAGCTGTATCAGATAATGGATTGGTATCAGTCAATATGACTCTTATCAGCTATGGGTATCAGCCCCCAAAATCTCTATTGGTGCACCCCTTGTTCTGTCCATTCATACCTTGAAAATTCCTTGAAATCTTGGAACTTTATCAGATGCTGAACTCAAAAATTATCATTTTACATTTAGACAAACACCATCAGCTTGAGTACAGACCCCTTGGTCAAATATCATTGCTGGTAGAATTTGCAAATGGCACAAAAATGAATGAATGGAAACTGAGATATTTGAATGTGCTTATGAAAATCTAAGGTTGCTTAGATCCTCTCACGGGTGCCTTTGGGCACTGTTAGATGTATAAATGTGATTCATAAGATAAACGTAGAGATTTCAAATAGGAAACCATTTTTATTGGTATTACTGCGTATCTCCATGCGTCTGGGGTACAAAGAGTTAAAAATGACCAGTGAAACCTAGAGATTTCAACTAGGAATCCATAGGAAAACATTCTGACCTGTGGTCATCTTTCAGAGTTCTTTGCAATAGAAGAATTGCTCTATCATTTTTCAGTAGCCAAAAAATGAATGATGACTAAAAGCAGTCAGTTTTTGAGGGGTGCCTTGAGTCTAAGCAGGTTGAGAACTACCAGTCGAGATTCCTCTTGTTTCTCACTGCATTGGGCTGAATACAATAGTAACTAAGGAGAAGGCAATGTCAGGTCTCCGCATTTGGCAGCTTAAGTAAGCAGAGGAAGAGAACAACAAGAAGAGGAGAAATGTGGAACAGTACAGGAATGCTCTGGTGCCTATGCTGCTAATTCTCCAGCTGCCACAGGCCAGATCTGTAGGTTGCCAGCCCTTGGTTTAACGTGTATTTAATGGGACATTCTGGGAACTTGTAGGTAGCAATTGCAGAATAGGGGCATATTCTGAAAAGCAGACTAGAGTTAGGTCATGGTGGCTATCTAGTTGAACATGAGCTCCTTAACAAGCTAATTCTGTCTTTGAATTTATAAGCAGGGCACTATCAAAGAGATGAAAGACAGTAGGTAGCATTAGTGCTTCATGGACCAGATTCTGTTTCACCTATGACATATTTAAGTTGCCATGTATATGTGACAGATTTTTGGCCACAATGGGACAATTTGCCATGTGTCAAACTCAACTACAACAAGATGCAGTTTAGTTCATCATGATGTGGGACAATTTGAGACACCCAAACCTTGCATGTGTGTATGGTGATGCCATTAAACTACATAAATGGCGATTTTTGTCATGTGTACATGGGAAAATTATCACATATACAAGCATCCTATGTGTACTTGGCTATCTAAGTGTAATTCTATTTCACTTTATTCAAGTTCTAAGAATCCATTAATACACCTACTTTCATAACACACCGCCATCTTAAAAAGTACCGGTATGTAATATGATTTGACCACAGAACCAGCAAAGTTAAATAAATTGATATCAACCCTAATGGAGAAATTTTCTTGTGGGAAAGAACAGTATGAAGAGGTTTATAGAATCTATTATACAAAATTCCATTTTCAAATTAGTTGTAATAGCTTTTTTCAAGTTTATGACTAAATAATTACATTTAACTACTGTTACTAATCTTTTGTGTTACAATGATAAGGCACCTTTCTCTATGCTTAATTTCTTTGCTATGTGTTTTGATCTTTTAGCATTTAACAGTTTTTCAATTAAGTAAATATTAGCAAGAAGCAGTTTTTGATTTTGACACAGAGGAGAAAAAGTTATGAAGAAGTTTTAATAAATATACCAACTCAAAGAAATTGAGTTAAATACAGTTAGACTGTGGGTAAGACATTCCAGGTGTGACTTTATTTTCTAGTTCACTAAAACTTCTATTTGAAATAAAGTTTTGGGTGCATAAGAAAAATATAAGCAGGCTCTTCGTCAACTCCATTTCATTGGCTTTACTTAATTTCCAAAGGCATTTAGAAGTGCTCAATTAGCCATATACTGACCCTATAGTGTTCTTTAAATCTAATATATTTGAGAGTTACAAGGAAGAAACTTAAAAGGTGTAAAACAGAAGAAGTATTTCTTTGCCTAACACTAAAATTTATCTGATTACAAACTATAGTATGAATCAGTTTTAATTTGCTCTGAAGTTTCTCTAAATGGCTTAGGAGCCTAAGAATTCGGAGAACAGAAGGGAAACCTAAAATAGCTCATGTGGCTGCCCAGTGTTTTTTTTCTAGGTGCTAAATAACCAATCAGGCATCCAAGGTCTAACTTGATACTTCCTCTTTATCTACATGGTCTCGTGTCTTCTGGTTTCATCATACCTATCACCTACTACATGATTCAAAGTCATTATACAGCACTATTGGTACATTAGCACAAGAGGCACTGGTCCCTTGATGTCAAAATGATGCAGCTTTGCTTGCCCTAAGAAATAATGATATTACTTGTTTTTCATCAAGACCTTATCTGTCTCAAAATCCAATTAACAACTTGTTCTTTTGGCTTTCAAAATCCATGGTCTGACTCTGCCAGTCCTCTCACCTATTGTCCACATATTCAGCCCACTCTATATGTTAGGCTAGTGATATTTAATCTCCTTCCTTCCATTCCTTCATTCTGCTGAGTTGGTATAATCAAATAACAGTCACCAAATACACTATCCAGAAAATATTGCTGTTTATTGTTAAATGATATGTTGAACTAAACATCTTATGCTATATTAGTCCCCTTCTACAATTGGTCAAATCCTAGTACTAATTAGTACAATTAATTTTGTGATTAGGGGGGCAATATTTAACCAATAAACCATTAAATACATATGCTTCTGTACCACCATTTAACAACTTTTCAACATTTCACACAAAGCCTTTCTTTCTACCATAAGAATAATATTACTTTCAATTCATGCTCAGAGCTTATGACATACGGGGCGTGTCCAGACGTGGCCACACGTGGCCTCACCCGCTCCCCTGGCCCCCCCCCCC
>NW_017729027.1:21531812-21552028 GCF_001723915.1 Gavialis gangeticus | reverse complement strand
CCCCCCCCCCCCGATCCCAGCTCCACCTGGCCCCAGCCCCAGAGGTCCCTGATCCCTGCCTCCTCACCCCAGCATCCCCACAATTAAAAAAACCAAATAAACAACACCCCCCCGCACTTATGGCAGCTCTAGCATCTGTAGCTGTAGCCCCTGTGGGGGGCAGCAAAACATATAGGTATTTAGAATTCATTTTATTATGATGATAGAAACATTGCTAGGCATTCACATTGCTTTAAAACTGTAGGTATATCAATAAAACATGCCCAACTGATCTCTGTCTCTATGTCTCTCACTTTCTCTCTCTCTATATAGTGGTCTTTTCTTTTAATTGTGGAGGAACATGGATTTCGGGGTATTTTACAGAGTGACTTGGGGATTTTTTTAACAGGTATTTTTTGGTTTTCCAATAGGAAATACCAGAATTCCTGCTAGGGAGGCCAGTGGTAGGACCCTGCCTGCTTAGAGCTGGCACCTTGGGCCCATCTGGCTGTGGCTGACTTCCTCGCCCCATTTGGCCAGGAGGACATGCCTTGACAGTTCAAAGCAGGCCACCACACCTGGAACATCTTCCAAGCGATAGGTGCCCAGATGGCTGGGCAGGGGGCACACATGACAGTAGTGCTGCACAAAGGACAGCTCTGCAGCCACAGCCCACTGGCAGCTGGCCCAGAGGGTCAGATGCCTCTACTGGCTGTGCAGTCCCCGCCTGGATCTGGCAAGTGCACAGCAGGTCACAGCTAGGCAGCAGCCCCTACTGCCAGACTGCTGCAGTGGGTAGAGGGTGCAGGGATCTCTCAGGGCTGCTTCAGCAGTCCAGCTGGCACAAGGGGTAGTGTCCCCTGGTACCAGCTGGCCAGGCCCGAGAAGCTCCTGTCTATTTGTAACTTTTAAAATAGCATGGGCCCTAAGGCCCACCCAACTAATGAGTAACCCCTATGGTATGGGGGCTAATGAGTGAAGGTTTCAACAAAATACTTAGGACAATTAATAAAAAAAACAGGATAGGAGTGTCCCCAGAAGCTCCTGAGAGTGAATAGCCATGAGCTACTTGCCAGGGCAGCTTTTTATACTGCTGGGGACAGCACAGGTGCTGGCCCCAGGCTCTAGCTCCCCATGGCTGCAGATCCAGGAGGAGCCAGGCAGGGTTATTTTGCCTCAAGTGGTACAATTTGCTCCAAAACAAAGTGCATGTCCGAGCATGTGCACTGAGGCAAAAAGCCCCAGTTCAAATTTGCACCACTTCTATTTGAGCTGCTGCAAGCACACATGCTTGCATGTGTGGACATGCCCCTGGGGAGTATTGGGCAGGAGGAATGCTGACATATCAATGAGTTCAGTTCAATGTACATGTGGTGCACAGCCAATGTTGAGGTGCAACTGCCACTGGGCTTTGGTATTTCCCCCTACTATAATTCCAATAGGCTTAACCCAAATCATAACAGCATTGATAGCCATCTAGTAAAACCTTAATAAGTAAGTCTGAAGATGGCATAGTTATTCACATTACTTTTAAATGATAAGATATTAATAATAAAATAAAATGAGATTGAAATAACATAAAAATGAAGGATAAAATAAAAATAAGTTAAGAGTGAGAGACTTCTATAGGCTTCATAACTGAATTTTTGCTTGATATGTTTACTGATTTGCTATATATGAGGTCTTTTTGCATGTATATAAGTTTCTTTGCCTAATTCAAGTGTGTAAAATGAATTACATTAATAGAAAACAGAGAGAAGTAGGGCTAGAAGGGACCTTCATAGGTTATCTAGTCCAACCTTCCGCCTGAGGCAGGATCATCCCTATCCAACTATCCTATACAAATCCACACTGTAAACTCTTAGCAAAATTGTCAACCCTGGCAGAACACAAGGCATAACACCCTAACCTGGCACAAGTAGGGGGACCACAACAGCCACTATCCTGCTTCTATTAATGGTTGTTAGTATATGTGCAAGAGAATAAAGTATGATTTGCATTAAGAAGCTGGATTCTATGGTCTGTTAAGAGTATTTTCACTATTTACACAGTACACAATTATATTAAAATGCTTAGAAAGGGCCAATAGAGAATTGCCTGTACACTTGGAAACACTGCCATCTCCAGTGTCAGTGATGGGTATAAGGGAATAGAAAAGTGTATGGAGTATCCCAGTGATGGTGTATAGGTAGAATGGGGAATGGAGAGAAGTTGGTGATAGAGCTCCATTTTAGCACACATAGTTCTCAGACGGTATGTAGTCTCTGAAGGGCTTTCCCCCAGTGTCATAATTTAGAAATACTCCATGGGCACATCTCCATGTGCAGTTAATGCAGCTGAATAAACTGGTGCAATTTGAGCAGGAGTAAACTAATCCTGACATTACCATCTACACATATGTTTAAATGCAGTAATTTACTCTGCCATTGGATAGCACCTATGTCTAATAGAACTATCTGGCACTGTAATTTAGTCTACACTGGCCCAATTGCTGTGCGTGTGTAGACGGTGATGCTTTACTGCACAGTAAATTAGTCTACTGAGTAGTAAAGTGCACATGTAAACATGCCCCACTGCAGCTAATTTATGCTATTGGAAAAGGTAAAGTAGCTGAAGGTCCAGGGAGCTGCCATCTGCTCTCTGTGTAATTGCCCACCTCCACTGCACTTGAGCTCTACTGCCACACAGCTGAAGAATGTCTTCATATAAATTTGTAAATATGCCTTGACTTTTATAAGTCAACATCAGAGGAATTGAAATTGCAATACAGCAAATTGTAATACAACAAAGAAACAATCTGGACATGCCTACACGAGATGTTTACTGTGAAGTAAATTAATTAACTTCACAGTAAGTGTCTTGCATCTACATGTGTGGCCCTATTAGGCCACAGCAAACTAATTACCTCCACAGCATGATATAAATACAAGTCCTATCCTGCTGCGGAGTTTTTCCATGCACAGCAGCACATGTGTAGACACAGGCAGGTCTTGTTGGGGCATGAGGGTGCTTCAGTGTGGCAGCTGCCTTCTGGCTAGCTAGCCCCATATTGAATCACCCTCCTGCCTGAGCCAGCCCTTCTGCAGCAGGTTGAGCTGGGTCAGAGCAGACCCAAGCTGGGAGGCTGACCCCCCACAGGCTCCCTGCCGAACAGCATGCCTGGGATCAATAAACTCTGGTGCAATAAGCTTTGAATTAATTGAACGTGTAGATGTGCCCTCAGGGACCTGATTCCTGCACTAACTACCACTGCTAGCTTTGACATTTTTCTTTAATTCATTTATTTTTGCTCTAGTCCATGATCTAGGTTCATGTTTGAGCTCCAGACACCCAAATGTGCTAACGTTAAATATTTGGAAAGAATAGACATAGGGATCAGATGCTACAGCATGCATTGTAACAGGAAACACATCCTTAAACACACTTGGTATAAAAAGGTGCATTTGTATGGTGTAGCTGTCTATTGAGAATACCTTGGTAATTTACCAATTTACAGAATTTGCTTCTCTGTTTTTACTGAGTTCTTAGACAATCATTATTTAGGGATTCTTAATTGACAAAATTACTGTCCCTGTTAGTGCTCCTAGAATACTCATACAGGTCTGATCTACAAATCAAGTTGTATTCTTTTAACTGAAGATATGATTATGAATAGATTTAGTTAAACCACTGCAGATTTTTGTGTGGAAAATCTTATATAAGGTTATCTCTGCTTGGCTTGTTTCAGTAAATGTATAGGCATAAGCTAAACTAAAACAACAAAAAAAATCTAAACACAAAAATGAACTGGCTCAACTAAATTGATTTAAGTCAGTCAGTTACAAATTGTGTGAATGTGTCATCAGCAGGAATCAATGTTCCCTTGAAGGAGTAGCGATTCGTGAGCATTCTGCCTTGATCCATGAGCACGCCGTCTTGGTCCGGCGTGGGACACTTACCAAAGGGGGATGAGGGCCGGGGGCCGAGAGCTGGAGCTGAGAGGCTGGGGGCTGGGGCCAGAGGCTGGGGCCAGGAGCCAGGAGCCGGGGGCCATGGGTCAGGGGCTGGAGCTGGGGGCAGGGAGCTGGAGCCCAGAGCTGGGGCCCAGGGGCTGGAGCCAGGGGCTGACACCGGCTCTGCTGGCTCTGGGGAAGTGCTCCGCTCCCCTGCATCAGGGCCAGGGAGTGGAGCACTTCCCTGGAGCCGGCAGAACCCACCCCAGCCTCCATCCCTGCCTTGCATCACATCGGGGAGTAGCCACTGCCTGTCTCAGTGAGGCTCCGCCAGCTCCAGGACACTGCTCCTTTCCCCGGCCCTGATGCCATGTGCCTCCTTGCTCCCCAAGGCCATGCTGGGGAGCGGAGCAGTGTCCCGGAGCAGATGGAGCCTCACTCAGGGCAGGCAGCAGCTACTCCCTGAGGTCAGGCAAGGCAGGGATGGAGGCTGGGGTGGGGGGCTGGCATGGGCTATGCCAGCTCTGGGGAAGTGCTTCACTCCCCGGCCCTGATGCAGGCGAGTGGAGCACTTCCCCAGAGCCGACGGAGCCCACGCCAGGCTACCACCCCCACCTCGCCTAGGGGCTGACCTTCAGCTCCTCTCCTCATGCGTGGCCTTGAAAAGTCTGTGTGCAGCCACATTTTTAGTTGTGGTCAGCTGCGCACACACACACCTTAGAGGGAACCTTGGCAGGGATCCTGGTTTTCCTGATAAAAAATTGTAAATTATCTGATAAACCCCCCAAATCTGTGATTAAAATGAAAGCCTTTCCCCCCACAGACTCTCTGCCCCTGCTGATGTCCCTCACCTCCCACCCACAGCCCCTGTCCCCCCAGCCCTACTGGAGGGGGGCCCTAGTTGCCAGGGCTACAGGGCCAGGGACCCAGGTCTGCTGTTCCCTGCCCCCGGCTCCTCTCACCTGCTCTCTGCCTGCTGTGGGCTTGTGCTTGTGGGGGGAGGGGGGCTCCTCTGCCAGTGCACACACTCCTGGGAAGCAGGAGGGACTTGTGCCCCCTAGATCTGTGCATGGGGCTTGGGCTCTTGCCCTGCTGCCCTCCCCTGGGAGCTCTGCAGTTATGACTCGGCACTGAAGTGGAGCTGCACAGGAAAGCTGCTTGTTGTTGTGAGCTCCATGCTACCCTGGTGACATATCCCCTTCACACAACCCCACACTGCCACCCCCACTGCTGCCGCGTGCCCAGGGGACGCATTGCCAGGACAGCATGGAGCTCACAGTGGCAAGCAGCTTTCCTGCGTGGCCCTGATCTGCCCTGCAGTGCTGGGTTGCACCCATTGGGCTGTGGAGGCTTTGGGGGAGGGCAGCAGAGAGGTAGCCTGAGCCTGCAGTGAGCAGCCCACCCTCACCGCCATCCTGCGCACAGATCTGAGGGTCATAGTTTCCCTCTGTCCCCCTGGGAGGGTAGGCAGTGGCAGGGAGCCAGCCCCACCCCTAAACTAGCCACTCACAGTCCCATCCCACTCCCCACTGGGGCCCTTCAGCCACACATTACGATCCCGGGCCCCAAGCCCCACACTGCCTGGCTGGGTAGCAACCCCAGCCCTGCCCAACTCTCTCCCTCCCTCCCTATGGGGGCCTCAATCTCCCCCACCAGTGACCTGCAGGAGCTGCTCTCCAGACTACTGGCACCCCCTGCCAGACCACCTTCCTCCTGCTTCCTCCCAGCCCCCTGCAGACTGGAACTCTGCCAGCCTGCAGAGGGCTCATTGCCAAACTGCAAAATCTGTGGGTTTCTCTGCTAAAATGAGAAATCTGTGTTTTACTTTGGTAAGAAGGGAAATTTGCATTTTTTTTTCCATGGGAAATGGAAAATCCGAATCCCCGGTCATCAGAGTTAGGCACCCTGGTGTTGTTCAAATCCTGCTTCATTCCACACATTAAATCCTTTAATCCAAGTTAAGTGGCATTTTCACTTTGGGCTAGCTGGAAGGCTATAGAGCCCAAATTTTGGTTTTTACTTGGCTAGTTAGCCGCACACTTTGCAATGTGAATGCAGGCTAAAGCATTTGAGTGGTAACAGTCCTCTGTGCCTTATAATTCCCAGTGTGCCCAGAAGAACAGACTACTTCTCCCACAACTTATGCACAAGAATCATAGAGCAGCTCTGCTTACTGTGACACAATTGAAGCCCTGCTGACTGAGACAGGAGAGTTTAGCAACAGATATGATGTGGGGCATGACAGTGTGGCTGCTCACAACCTAGCTAAGCTAACCCAACCATTGAAAATGAAGTGCTAATCACCAGAGTTCCTTCTACGGCAAAGGCATAAGAATGGAGCCAGGCACCTGGGGCAGCTGTGACACGCAGGGCAATGGAGAATTCCAGTTGCTGCCATGCCACTGTGCCATCAACATGCTTGTGAAGCTACAGTGGCAGCAGGTTTTTCCTCCCCTGTCTACAAGTCAGTGCCCAGGGAAGCTGCCATAGTTGCCCCACCCTAGTTATGTTACTGTTCTTCAGTGAAGACCCACACTCTGTAGAACAGGCAGTCTGTAGGCTGCACATGGCCCATGCGCTGCTCACAGCCTGTGAGCACTTATCATCTAGCGGGTAGGCTCCAGTGGCTACCTCTCCTGCTGCCACAGGGTCGGGGAGGGGGGAGTCCTTGCAACTGTATGTCATTGGTACCGTCAGCATCGGGGGGGGCACATGCAGGTTATCCTGGGCGGGGGTGCAACTCAGCGGCCAAATGTTGGTGCTGTTTGCAGCTCCTAGATGCAGTGAAGTTGGATATCCCTGGTATAGAGACGAGCTGGGAGTGTTATCCTCTTCTGTGTCTGTTATAGGCTTGCCTGTTATTCTTTCCCCATTTTCTGATATGAGACTGCGGTGACAGTTAATAAGACATAAGTTTGGTTCTTCGTTACAGTTATTACCATAATACAGCAGAACTCCACTGGTTTACCTTAGAGAGTGAAATAATCAGGGCTTCTCCCAACACCCAGCTCTTCTGTGCTTTATTAAACTAATACTAAAAAATACTGGTACTGTTTGTCCAAATCTGTCTTAGTTAAGTCAGTCCCATAAAGAAAAATAATCTAAGCCCAGGATTTGCCAAAACACATTTGCTATACCAAAATGTAAACAATTACATATAAATAAAATATAAATAATCTCCGAATTTATGCCAACATTCTCAATATACTTCACAGCTAGGTCTATTTTCTTTATCCTTACTACAGTCTTGTCTTTTACATTGTATTCCTAATAAAGTTTAATTTTATTTATTTTAATTGCACTGTAAGAGGGCCCAGAGGCCTGTCAATATACTGCAGGAAGGATTTAATGTTTGCTTTTATAGTTTCAACTGTCATT
The DNA here is from genome assembly GCF_001723915.1 of Gavialis gangeticus. Lineage (NCBI taxonomy): Eukaryota > Metazoa > Chordata > Crocodylia > Gavialidae > Gavialis > Gavialis gangeticus. The sequence goes on along the minus strand of NW_017729027.1, from coordinate 21,544,739 downwards.
CTACATTAGCATACAAGTTCTCTGGTTCCCAAATATATCCATACACAAAGGATTGTCTATGGTACTGACTCACAGCATGTCTAGGCCACTGGGTAAGTGCAGAGGGCAAATGTTCTACACCAGCCAGCTTTGTTTGCACGCTGTTATACTTTTTTTTTTAACAGCAGACCATGAATGCTACTGAAATAATGGGCTCTTTTTTTATCAAATCATGACTACATATTCAGGCCCAGATACTCAAATGGTTTAAATCAATATAAGTCTATCAATTTTAAAAGGTAATTTAGATTCACTGTCTATTAAATGTAGGGCAGTGTACAAAAGTAGTATAAGTTTGGATCAGTAGTGCTCAATCTCACTGGCTCTGTGGGCCAGAAGAGTGGCACTCAGCCACTGAGAGGGCTGGATCCTACATGTGGGGTCATCCCATAGGCCAGATCCAGCATGAGGCTGGCATGTGGGGTTGGTCTGTGGGTGCAATCTGGCATACCAGTGTGACCCTGTGCACTAGATCCAGCTATGGCGAGGACTGCACACCGATGCAATCTGTCACAGGGGCTGTGTTATCCAGACTGCAAGTCTGGAAATTTGTCAGGGAAAGAGCAGTGGCTGCATGAGTTGCCACAGTTCTGGGAGCAATTAATGTTGCTATCTCACCATTGCCCCCAAATTCCCAGACCCTTGGGAATCGCCATGGCCTGGATAACACGGCTCTGTGGGCTGGGTCTAGCCTGTAGACCGGAGGTTGAGCACCACTAATCTAAATGATTCATACAGGTTCTTTTGTGCCTAGATGTTGGGATCTTAGATTTAAACATTATTATGGGGCCTTCAGTAACATGGTGATCAAGTTGCCCCAGTTAAGTATTCAAAACTGCAGGTGTATTAACTTTCATTATTATACCTATTATGTGTGCTCCATGATAATAATGACAATCATATATGCCAATTACTGTACTGACAAGTGTATATAAAACACTTTTTGAGAAAGCTAAAAATCCTGTTCTTCACAGGACCTGAAAACTGTACTTATCACAGTAGTGTCCTATTCTAAACACATATTTGAAGAGGTAAATTGAGGGAGGGAGGAGGCATCATGGGTGAGATAAATACTACTATCAAAAACAGTGGGAGACAAAGCCTGACAGTGAAATTTGGCATTTAGTGTAGATAGCTTTTACCACTTACAAGGTATCCTTCACCTCTTGGTGAAAATGAAACAAAAATCTTAAATTGTTAGGTGTACTTCTGGCTTGACTTCCTGAAATCTTTAACCACAGCTGAAAATCAAATCAATTTTTCCTTTTAGTTCGACTTAAAATACAGAGTTTTTTTAAATTAATTATCTTTTTTACACAAGGGCCTAGAAAAAGTTGTATAGCTCAAGTGTGTATGGAAGTTTTTAAAAGTATACTTTTTTAGTTCCCCTCAAGTTTATTTAATTTCATTTTAGTTACAGTTTTGTCAGGTTATCAAACAAATATCATCAAAACTTTTAGAGTCACAGTATGAATCTCTTTTTCACAAGAAAAGAAGAAAAATGTGTGTACGCGGGTGGCTATAAGTATGGGCATAGGTGTGTATGCATTTTAGGATTTTGCATTATACCATTGCTAGGAAAGGTAGAAGACATTATAAATAGCATTAAATAAAATATATTCTAATGAATGCATCTTATTGCGTAATAGAATAGGGTCTTTATTCTGTAACCATCACTCATGGACACTTTTACATTCATGGAGTCCTGCTTAAGGTAGCAAGGCTTTAAACAGGTACAATGTGAGTGTGTCTAAATGTGCAATTAATGTGACTGAATATACTCCAAATACTTCACATTGATATGAATATATTCTGAATACTTCACATTGATCTCATTGAAGGACTTCAGTGAAAGCGGAGTGCTTATTTTCTTCTAAGGCACTTAGGGCCACATCCAAAAAGAAAAAAAGAAAGAAAATACCTTCTCAGCAGCCTGCTGTCCCTGAATGTGCCTTACATTGTTCAGCACTACTGTTTTGGATCAGAACATTCTTTAGATACATAAACTTCAGCTCCGTCTGTGTGCAGACAAATTCCAGTCTGGGCAACTGGGAGCCTAACCCTGGTGTCACCCAAAGACAAAACTTAAGCTCTGCCTAAGAGCATTGTTATGTGTTAAAATTCACACATGCTAACTCTAAGAAATGTTAGGCAGTATTAAAGTTAGCACGTACTGTGAGCAGTTGCACATTAAAAGGTAATACCCTCTCTAACATGCACAGGTCTGACTTGCTGCTAGAAGGCTGGCATTCAGGGGCATGACTATTAGCTGCCAAGTCTGCCCTGTGGTTGCCTGGCTCTCCAGTGGCTCCCCACTCACCTTCCTCCCTCCCCATGGCTCCCAGACAGGTCCCTGCTTACCCAAACCCCTCCCCACAGCTCATCTACTGCTCTGCAGCGGTTCTCAACTTACCCAGCTCCCCGGCCCCCCAATGGCTCCCCACTCACCTGTATTTACTCACCTATTCCTGGTTTTCTGTCAGTCTGTGGCAGTACAGTTCTAGATGATAGACATGGAAAGGCCTGGGAATGGTACATCCTGGGGTATTAGAGGACCACAAATTGCTGGTATTGGCCCTGTGGAGCAGACTGATGGCACTGCAACACAAGCTACCTAATACTAGGTGGGCATAATCCTTGTCCCAGGAGACATAACTTTGGGATGATCTGAAGGCATTTAGGTCATAATTTTTTGCCTTAACACATAGACACTCCCATCTTAAGAGCATTTACCATGCGGGAACAATATCAGAGTATACCTAACACATCCCAATAGATCAATCCAAAGTATAGAATTTAAGGAGGTGGAATGCCCTACCCCTTTTCCATAGTTGCTTTATGGTTAGAGGACTGTGAATTAGAAGATCTAAGCACACTCACCCTGAAGGGATTCAAAGCTATGTAGAATCATAGAAACTGAGGGTTGGATGGGACTTCAGGAGGTCATCTAAACCATTCCCAGCTAGGTCATCCCAGCCAAAGCTTTGACCAGCCAGGTTTTGAAAACCTCCAAGGATGGAGCTCCCACAACCTCTTTGGGTAACCTGTTCCAGTGTTTTACTACCCTTCTAGTAAAAAAATTCTTCCTTATATCTAACCTAAACATCCCTTGCTGCAACTTGAGACCATTGCTCCTTGTGCTGTCATCTGCCACCACTGAGAACAGTCTAGCTCCATCCTCTTTTGAAACCTGCTTCAAGTAGTTGAGGACTATTTAAGTCCCCTCTCAGTCCCCTCTTCTGTAGACTAAATAAGCCCAGTTCCTTCAGTCTTTCTTCATAAGTCATGTTCCCAGCCCCCTACCCATTTTTTTCACCCTCCACTGGACATTCTCCAGTTTGTCCTTTCTATAGTGGGGGGCCCAAAACTGAACACAGTACTCCAGATGTAGCCTCACTAGTGCTGAATACAGGGGAATAATCACGTCCCTTAACCTACTGGCAAACACACCTACTAATGCAGCCCAGTATACCACTAGCTTTTTTGGCAACAAGGGAACACTGCTGACTCATATTCAGTGTATTGTCCACTGTAACCCCCAAGTCCTTTTCCAGAGAGCTGCTGCCCAGCCAGTCAGCCCCCAGCCTGTACTTGTGCATGGGATTGTTGTGTTGTAAGTACAGGACTTTGCACTTGTCCTTGTTGAACCTCATGAGATTCCTTCTGGCCCAATCCTTCAATTTGTCTAGGTCACTCTGAATTCTAGCCCTACCCTCCAGCATATCTACTACTCCCCCCAGCTTGGTGTCATCTGCAAATTTGCTGAGGGTGCACTCTATGCCAGGTTGTTGATGAAGACATTGAACAAAACTGGCCCCAGGACCGACCCCTGGAACACTCTATTTGGTAGTGACTGCCAGCTAAACATCCAGCCATTGATTACCACCCTCTGAGCCCAATGCTCCAGCCAGTTTTCTATCCACCTTACAGCCCATTCATTCAGCCTGTACTTCCCTAGCTTGCCTGGGAGAATGTTGTGGGAGACTGTATCAAAAACCTTGTAAAATCAAAGTACACCACATCCACTGGTCTCCCCGCATCCACAGAGCCAGTCATCTCAGCATAGAAGGCAATCAGGTTGGTCAGGCATGATTTGCCCTTGGTGAATCCAAGCTGACTGTTCCTAATCACCTTTTCCTCCTCCAAGTGCTTAGAAATTGATTCCTTGAGGATGTGCTCCATGATTTTTCCAGGACTGAGGTGAGGCTGACTGGTCTGTAGTTCCTTGGATCCTCCTTTTCCACTTTCTTAAATATGGGCACTATGTTTGCCCCTTTCCACTCATCCAGGACCTCTCCTGATCGCCAGGAGTTTTCAAAGATGATGGGCAATGGCCCTGCAATCACATCAGCCATCTCCCTTAGCACCCTGGGGTCCATGCCATCTGGCCCCATGGACTTGTACATGTATCTATTTTCTCAGAATGCCTTAACCATCAGGAATGATTTATGCATCTTGATTTACAGAGTAATTACATAAAAATGCATAAACAATGTTAGGAGCCAAGACTCCTCTTTCTCAGATAAGTGTCTTCCAGGCGTAGCTGGTGAACTCAGACTGGTGGGGTGGGTGAAGTGGGGACTTGGGGGAAGAGGTGGGAGGGGTTTGCAGCCAGCTGGGCACTCTGGCCAGGAGTGGGGAGGCTGCAAATCCCATTGTTCCTGGCTGGCTGCAAACCGCCCCCTCCCCGCTCCTGTGTGCCGTTCCACACGCCTCATCAGTTTGAGTTCACCAGCTGTACCTGGTGCCTTCAGTCTGGCCTATGGAGTCATGCTTTCTCTTATTTGGTCTCCTGGCCTCATGGCTCAGGTACTCCTTTCTGCACAATAGTCCAGGTTCAACAGAAGGAATGTCCCTACTCCAGCCTTCTCTCTAGAATAGGGTTTAGGTTTTTCTTCTGGGAGACTTGGGTTTGAATTCCTTTGAGCTGAGGAGGTAACTGAACATAGGTCTCTTGATTCTTGAATTATTATGGAAAGTCACTATCATGTCCTCTATCTCTGGCAGTATCTTAAAAGAAAAAAGTGAGCCAGGCACCTGTACATCAACTGATGGCTTATGTGCCTAAGTCTAGATGTGTATTTGGGGCTATGAATCCCTGACTCACTTTAGTGCCTAATTCAGGGTCACAAAGAGATGCTTAAGTGGAGCATCAGTCTAAGAGAGGCTGCATTCCTAATATACCCCCCTCTCCAGCATTTCTTGCTGACTGCCTTAGTGGTCCCCCTGTGCACATGCTGGAATCTGTGAATCTCAATGCAAGGAACACAAGAATGTAGTAAAAACCTACTAGTGTGTATCACCCCATTGTACCTCCTATTCTGTCTACATTGGGAGGGGTGAGAGAAATCAGTCTTGATTCATTTCTTGCTCCCCTGTTCTGAAAGAAAGAATAAGTATGCATAGTCCATTTATGGGGTCTTTCCCTATCCGAGGTAGTCTCCCCACAGTGTAGTAATCAACATTGCTATTCTCCTTTATGGCTCTGTGTGGGCATGTAATCCAAGTCACAATCCAGCCAACTGCTATTAGTGTTTTCTTATAACTCTACCACAGAAAGCTTCCATTGTGTTTTGTACTCTTTAATTTACTCTAGCATAAATTGCATCCAGTCTGCCTCAGAAGATAGCAGTTATTCCTCCAAAGTCGCGATGTAATTTTCCGCCTCTGACAAAATTATTTTCAACTTTTTTTTTTCTAAGTATTTTGGGGGGGGCTCTACTATTCCTTATGTAAAAAATTGAAATAGAGCAATTTTAAATTAGCATATCTCACAGCCTTAGAATTGTTTTCCCACTGTGATCTGAATGTTTAAGACTATATACACTGAATATTCAACAAACACCTGAAGGTCCCAATACTGCTGCCTACAACCACCCTTTCATTCTCTTGTTATGTGCAATGACTTTTAAAAACATATGGGCACTGCTGACTAACAAAAGCCATGTGACTTGGGTTTATGTTTGTCTGTTTTAGAGAACAACTTTCCAGTCTCTCTTCTTTTACAAGCCACTCCACCAAAATTTATCTTGCCAAAATAAAACAACATGAAAAGCTTTAGGAACAGTAGGAAAAGGAAGATATTTGAGCAATGTAAAGGTTGATGACATATGGCAATAAAGGCAGTGGTATATATTCAGAATTGGAATTGTTCATTGTGTATTATTCATTACATATTTTATTTTTAGTGTGCATGGCAAGCAATTCCTAATATGGGAATATGAGAGAGATCTATCAGTATATAATGTGTACATAAGAAATTAAGTGTAGGATTAGAAAATATTCATTTTAGTGATGGTATTGTTTAGTATTATTTCTATAGGCATAGTCTGATTATTCTTATATAATAAAGAGCTTAGTCCATCTATCTGTCTGTCTATAACGCTCTTGGAGTACTCTGATTGGTTAGTGAAACAACCAGTCAGAGTGCAGAGAGCTGCCATCATGGCAAGGATGGAGGGGATGGAGAGAGGGGGTGAGGTGAGCAGCGCTGGCCTGGTGCTCTGGTGCCTCCAAGGAGCAGGGCCAGGGAGACGGTGAGGCCAGTGGCTCTGGAGGTGGTGGGAACGTGGGGTGCTGGCAGAGGGGGACGGCAGGACAATCTTCCCTCCTCACACTGCTCCTGGGAGGCAGCAGCAGTGCGGTGTGGTGGGTGGCAGTGCTCCCTCCCCAACCCCTGTCATTCTTGATAGGCATTTGCTAGTAACAGATAAATTGGGTTCCACTACTTATGCATCATCATCAAATAATGTAGTGACAGCTAGTATTGCTTCAAGGAACAAAATTTATAGTGTACTCTTTTTGGTACTAGTATAATCATGTTATTTTGCATAATACATGCTGTAGCTATTGAAATACCATGTTTTCTTGTATACAGCACGTACCTCTACCGCCAAAAATAGTCCAAAAGTGGGGTGCATGTCTTAAGTGGGGAAGGTGATTTTCTAACTGAGATAGAATCTTGAGACTGATTCCTGCTCCACAGTGCAGCAGCTGTTTCACTGCTGTTCAGGCAGCTGAGGGAATCAATTGACTTAACAGGCTCATTGTTTTTCACTCCAGAGGTGCTAATGATCATCTCTCCTTTTTAATGGTCTTGATATTCCACTAATTAATATCCTTTCTAAGGGCAATGTTGCTGTCTGCTCTCTGTTCCTGGTTTTTCTCCCTCTACCTTGGGGGTCTTTAAGAGAAGGCTGAATAGGCATCTGGCTGGGGTCATCTGACCCCAGCACTCTTCCCTGGCTAGGCAGGGGTTGGACTCAATGATCCATTGAGGTCCCTTCTGACCCTAGCATCTATGAATCTATTTCACAGCTGTGGAGAATCTTTAGCTCTTTACAAAATCAGAGATTCAACTATGGAGATCAGTGTTCAGGAGCAGCTAGGGTTTCAGCTTTAGTGAAGCAGGAAAGGGAGGGTAAGTCAGCTGAAGATCAGGTTCTATGCAGCCATAACTCTAGAAAAATCTATTTATCTTCATTCTGCCATTCCAAAACAAGGAGATCTTATATTTCAGGCTGTGAGGTACGGTTTATTTGTTTTTTGCAGTTAGTAAATAGGAAAACTATGTCATAAACTTATTCACTTTTGATAGTTATGTAAGATGTTCTAAAATGTTAAAACACAAGTCTTTTTCTTGCATCCAAGGATCTCAAACACTTCACAAATATTAATTAATTTAGTGGTGGCAGTAAGGATGCAGCTTCCAGATACCCATCCCTATTACAGCTCCTCACTGCTGGAAGCTGTGCCTACAGTGCAAGCAGAGAGTGGTAGTAGCATGAGTGCTGCTCCTACCTGTTTAGTCTTGGCATAGGCATAGGCAAAGCCCCCTGCCCCTGACATGACACTGAAACCACAAGGCCCATATTGAACTGGAACCAGGTTGTTTTGTTCCATGACTTGTTAAAGGGTGCCAGACAATGTTGATTAGGATGTAATTTTTTTCTGAGTACTCTTTTCTTCCAGTCAGCCTGGTCTCTGTCTTCTCTAGGCTCAGTTTTAGCCTCTGCTGTTCATACTGATGTTGGTTTGGGCTATGTACAGAGAAAATTAAGAAATTCTGCAACTTACACTTGCTATGAAAGAGGGGTTGTGTTGGGTACTAGCTACATATTCCAAGAATTCCTGCTTATATCTGACCAGCTCCCTCAGGGGAAAGAACGCTGAGGAAGATGATCTTTTCTTTAAAATAAGCTAATAATTGCCTGCTGTCATTGACAAGTGAAGATAATTTGAATTTTTAAAATGGTCTATGATTCAGAGACATGTTTTCAGTTGTGATTTTGATATCTATATGGCAAAAGAGATGTAGGCTCTTTTGTCTTCTTCCTGGCAGCAGTTTGTAAACAGCCAGGTTTCCTTCTTCCCAATTTTTTCTTCCGTAGTCTCCCAAAACTATATTGATCACTACAGGCAATGGTGCTTTGCCGTTTGAGCACTAGCTTGTCAGATGGTGTAAAATAATGCAGCCCTACTGTCTTCAAAAGTAGCTGGGCCAAAGTGTTTTACAGGCTGTTGTACTTTACCAATTCTCCCTTCATTTAGGTAGTGCCTTTTGTAAGTTTGTTTTGGCAAGGTCCAAGGATGATGTTCCGTGTTATGCTTAGACCACACTAACGGAACTTAAAACATGAGCATTTTCATGTTAAAGCTTGCTAACTCATGCTAAGTGCCCTCTGAGTGTCTCAAAGTTACGCTACTTCAGGCAAGGATTAACTCTGGGTTGTGCTACCTCACTCGTGTTAGATTAACTTCAGTCTGCTCCACAGAAATAAAATGAGCAATCTGCAGTCCTCCAGTGTCCCAGGATGTAGTACTCCCAGCTGCCCCCCACCTCCCCAGGCAGGGATAGAGCCCAGGTGTCCTGGCTCCTAGCCACACCTTTGTTCACCAGTCCTCTAATGGCAAGTCAGAGCAGTGCAGGCAAGAAACAGTTTTAACCCTTAGGTTAAGTACAGATACTCAAAAAGCCCAGTCGATTCACTTAGTTTAAGCTGCATAGATTGACTTGATAAGCAAGTGAACAGACATTCACTTTTGATTCCAGAAATGCAGCCACATGCCTGCAGTGGCCCAGGCCAGAAGCCAGGGGGAGCCAAGCCTCCCTGCTTGGTTGGGGCAGACAGCTTGGGCCAAGGCTAGCACACCCATCCTTCGAGGGTGGGACTTGTGCAGGAGGTGCAGAACATCCTGGGATGCTGGGAGATTGTGAATTAACTTGAATCTGGAAAGGATCTGGGACAGAAGTTCAATAAACCAATTTAACCTAGATCTGTTAAGTCTGACATTACATCTATCTAAGTCTATCTTCAGCAGGTATCAGCCATTTTGAAAATGGTTTATGTGTACTGAAGTTCTGTTGTGTTACAGATTTGAACTGGTTTCCGATCACTTATACTGGTTTATGTGTAATTTCTGCCCCTAGCCTTAAAGTGCAACTGCTCATGGCACATTCTAACTTTAATGCTGTTTACCATTCAACAATTTTTGTATAGTCTGTGTGTGATGTGCAACTTCATCCCAAGAGTTTTCAGGAAAGGGCCATGGCTTTGGTTTATCTTGCCTTTCATGAGCAGAATTTGTATGTCTGCATCATGGACAAACTGACTTGATCAGTTAAGGGAGTTAGGTTTTCATTGGGCTTACTCCCTCCCTTTTATTTTGTGTCCATATCAAACCAAGGACCAAGTCTAGGGCACTGACAACTCTGTGCGTCTGTCTGGATTCATAGATTCATAGATTGTAAGGCTGACAGGGACCTTGGACGATCATCGGGTTCAGCCCCCTGCACCAATCAGGAAAGATAACTGGGGGGCCAGGTGACCCCAGCAAGGTGACTGTCTAGTCTCCTCTTGAAGATTTCCAGGGTAGGTGACTGCACCACTCCTGGAGGGAGCTTATTCCACACTCTGGCCACCCTGACTGTGAAGAAATTTTTCCTAATGTTGAGCCTAGATATTCCCACCATTTTTTTGTCTTTGGAAACATAACTAATTAAAAGTCTGGAATATTTATATCACATGTACAAACTTTTGTTTGTGGGATTTAAAAAGTATCTTTAGCTCATTGTAAAACATTGCCAAAGCAATTTTATTGCTTGGACACTGGAACCCAGTGAAGCCAGTCAGATGCTGCCTGGATGCAGGAGTCCTTTCTAGCAGATCTGATTCCAAGGTTTTTAGGACATGTGAACTGGAGCAAAACAGAAGCACTGCAGGATTTTTGTAGCATGAAAAAATAATGAGAACATAAAATTCTTGTTTTTAAATCAATACTCATAAGAAGAGACTTTGCAACAGATCTAGCCCCACAGCAAAGGAACTACTGAGAAGAGCGAGTACTGGCTACTGGATCAGGCCCCTATGGCTCACCCCGTGAGGTAGGAAGACATTACTATGGATATTTACAAGTGTTAGGTTAGATTGCCCTAACCAATTGTAGGGCAGCTCACAGGGCTTAAGTTGCCCTAAGAATGGTGCACCAGATCTAAAATTAGTTATTGTCAAACAAGAAATAACTTTATTTGATCATGGGGTTAACCTGAGCTAGCAAGAGTTCACCTGGCCTAATGAAGTTTTCCACATTTCTAGCCCTGCTCTGGGGCTGCACCGTTCTGCTCCCTGCCCCAGGGCCTCACACACCCTAACTAGGCTATTCTGACCCCCTGACAAGTGCTCCTGGACAGGGCAGCCCTCACCTCCCCCTAAACCTGCTAACACTCCCCCTAAACCTGCCAGCCCCCACTGTGGACCCATATCTCCCAACCCATTGGCCCCCTTTCCTCAACTTACTTGCCTCCCCTGCCCATGCCTCATCCTGGCAAGCCATGAATGCTTGCACGTGCTGATCCTGACCCAGGCTTAGGCCATTTAAACTAAGCTGCCTAAACCTGAGCTGGATCCCACAAACACATATTCACGTCTTATGTGCATTTTACAGACTGAGAAACTGATTTGCTCAAGGTCACACAGCAAGTCTGTGGCAGGACTACAAATGAAAACAGGATTTTGACTCCCACACCAATACTTAGCTATATGAACATCTTTCCATTCCTGCTATGATTCTGAGCTGAGAAGCACAGATACTATTTTAAAAGTCATGACACAAAGATAGAATAAAAGGGTATGAACCATGACATCAACTCTGACTCATTTGTTATGCTGCCCAGATATTTCATTTTGGTTGAAACCATGAAGCACTGATCAAAATCTTGTCAGAAAAACCTAATCCATTCTCTGATTTTTAAGACCAACATTCATAAATGTCAACCTAAAACTGCTAAACCCTTTGAAATTCATTCATGACAAGTCACTATAACCCCCTTGTATAAGTGTCTTTGCCTCAAAAATGTTCCAGTAGAAAAAAGGAAGTTAACAACTTAAATATGTTTAAATTAGATGCATTAAAACAAGATCCTGCTCTCTCTACCTTCAGCGTTTCTATTTGCAGTCATTTGCTTTTTCTAGATCCTTTTATTCTCTGGTTTGTCTGCCAAAAGGCTACACTGGAAAGCTGTCATGAACATGTTTGGAGGGCCCCAAAAAAGTGCAGTTTAGCATATTGAAGTGAGAATTAGTGGCAAGGCTCAATGTCACCATTTTATCACAGACAGATGATATTACAGTTCAAGAACACCCTGGCTTTTAAATGATAGGCTTAAAAAGGCAAACCAAATACCAGTCATCTGCTGTGCTTTGCAACATCAGTGCCATAAATAGGTGCATTCCTTGGTTGGTTTTAAATTTATGATAAAAATATATAAAATTAATGATGTGTGCTTACATTTGTGTGTTAAAAGCCAGTTCCCCACTGGTGTGTTAATGTCATGCAGTACTTCATAGTGAATGCTCCACAACTAGAAACCAGACACCCTCTCATTCATACAAACAAACCCAGGCAATTTTATTAGTGGAACTGTTTATAAAAAACATTTTTATTTCATATTATTACCAGGCTTGGAAGATATTAGTGCAATTATGCAAAAAGCATCTGCATTGGTGTTTGTCCTGTCTTGCAGAGTGTATTCTGTGCTCGCTGAGTGGGAGGGTCACACTGTGTGAGACTAATAAGGACAGAGCTGCATCCCCTTCTCTCACTCTTCGGAGACTCACTCCAGCAGCTCCTCAGCACTACAGCAGCTTCGTGCAGACACTGACTGTGCTTCTGGGGGACTTCCTAAAGTAAAAAATCAAAGGTAAGCAGCTCATGTTTGTAGTCATGTAAGTCTGCACATCACACACATGCGCCGGCACGCACACACACGCACTAGCACAGCAGCTTTATACAGACATGGACTGTGCTTCTGGGAGACACCCTAAACAATTAAAGGTGCTCGGCTTTGTAATCACGTATATCTACACACACACGTCAGCACACACGTGCGCGAGCACACACACACACCAGCTTTGTACAGAGGTACTTCAGGGGGGACTTCCTAAAATTAAAAAATTAAAAGCAGGCAGCTCAGATGTGTAGCCATATACACCCCCTCCTCCCCCATCACAGTCTTTGTGTTTGTTCCTTTGGTTTGCCAGCCAAGTTTATTTCAGGTTGTGTCCGTGTGATGTCTCTGGCCTCTCTCCCTGCACTCCCCCTGCGCTGTGATTTTATAATGATTTTGTTGATGTGTGTGTGATGCCAGCCGCCCCTAGTGCATGCCCAGAGTGACCCAGGGGACTTCCCCGTGTCACGGCTGGGCACGGCGCCCCCGAGGCGCGTGTGTGCGGGTGGACGAGAGGCAAGGAGTCCCTGTACAGTGGCCCAAGCCCGGGGAGCGGGCTGCGCTGGCGAGGTGAGGCGAGGCGGGGTGCCGAGAGAAGGGAGCTGGCCCGGGGCAGGGGGCGAGCCTGTGCCCACACGCGGCGGCCCCTGCCCCGGGGTTGG
>NW_017729027.1:21527130-21531633 GCF_001723915.1 Gavialis gangeticus | reverse complement strand
CCCCCGGGCGCGCGGCGCAGCCGAGGGCAGCCGGCACGGGATGGCCGAGCCGCCCGGCAAACGCCCTCCGCCTTGCCCCGGGCTCTACAGGCTCCTCGAAAGGCAGGTGCAGGGACTCGCGCCCTCATGGCCCTCACGCCCCTGAGTCACAGACGTCGCAGCACTTACCTCTCCCGTGCGATACTTTCCACTTCTTCAAAGCAAACTTTGTTTCAGATTTGTAGAGCCAGATGCATCCCCCCCCTCCCCCCCATAATGCATCAGGGAAAGAAGGACGCAGAGGTCAAGTCCCAAGCCGAGCTACCAGGTGCAGTCTTGTTTCTTCCTTCCCGCCTCACCTTGCAGGACTGCAGCATGGAGGGGAAATGTTGTTTTATTGCTGCCCTTCAGTGAATCCATACCTTCCTCTTCGGTGTCGCTGCCTCGGAGGAAACCTAGTGTGGTGGTTAGAGGGCAAAGCTATTGTGCTGGGCAAATATAATTATCTTTTTAGAAGATAATTCAGACCAGGCTGCTCCAGAGACTTGCATCTGTTACGAAGATGCAACATGTCACATTTCACTTCATTTTCAGTTTAATCAAAGGAATGAGCAGTTTCCCTCATTCCTCAGCAGCCATTCAGTCTGCAGCGCTGCAGCACCAACCAGTTCAACAAAAGTATTTAAGAGCAGAAGTCTTGGGGGGGAGAGTAGTCATTGCTAATAAAATGCTAATTCAGTGGCTTTGTAGCTAACGTTCATGAGTTAGCATGGCTGAAAATATATTACTCACAAAGCAAAATGAATACCATAGGAATATATTTATCACCCAATCCTAAGTTTAAATGAGCCTATGACCTTTTTTCAGGGCCTCTTTAACACAAAAAAATGATACGCATTGTATATAGCCAGCGACTTTCTCTGTTCTTTACAATTAAGATATTCTTGCGGTTTCTTGGTGGGGGACCAGAGAAGGGAGAATAAAAGAAATTGTTTCCAAAGCACTCACTTTCTGTTTCAGATTTGTGGCTGTTTGTTCACATGTGTCCACGGGGAGATGAAGCACGTTGGATTCGGCATAATTTGGCTTTGGATGGCAATCTTCCTCCTCCTTCCTTTTTCTGCTTCCGTGGCAGTCACTGACAAAACAGGTACTTAGCTTTTGTCAAACAGACAAAAAAGCCTTACCATAAATCTCAATTTTGACACAGGTCAGCAAATAATAATAATAATAGATAATAATTTTGCACAGAAAATAAATCAAGGGTCACATAAGCTCTACGATCTATGTCTCTGAAGAGTCCATGTCTGAGGTATTTAAAGGTAGTACTCCTATTCTGCATATAGGAAAATATGTCTGGGAGAAGTTTTAAGCTTTTGTAGGTTTGCTGTGCGCCCCCTTGCTACTTTCTCAATTTGTTACATCCAAACCTGAGCTTAAATGATCTAGAATAGTATGAATACAGTTGTAATGAACTGATTCTAGGCCTTAAGCCTGGAAAAAACAATTATTCTTACTAGCATTATTAAGAGCTCAAAAGCATGGCATATACTTCATGGATGTAGACGAAGACAGATCATTGCCCCTGAATGAAGGCAGAGGGAGGAAAGGGTTATAATATTCTAGCAAACTGGCCGAGTTAAAGTTTGGTATGTCTTTTATGAATTCCCTCTACCTCTCCTTTCTGGGCTCCCTTCTGTGCTATCTGTCACTTATCTAGCTCTTTCCTTTAAAGCAGTGTCCATTTTTTCTGCCACTTACTCCATTTTATCTTTAGTATCCTGTATTTTGACTCTTCTTCCTGGAATTTACTGTCTTCCAAAAATAAATCAATTGTGCACTTGTAAAAGGGACCATGTGGTGTGATATTGGACCAAATACTGACTTCTTAGACTGGCTAGAGTTTCAACATACATTTTAACCTTCTGCAACTTGCCTAACATTGACAGCAGCTATAAGGCTCTCTACTTACTAAAAAATAAATAGAAACTATTATATCTTTTCAGAGAAATATAAAAAGTATGTTTGAAAAAAACTGGAGCTCTGGGTGCTCAGTACTTCTGAAAATTAAATCCACTGTATTTAGTGTTTCCAACTGCTAGTGGAATACAAATCATAATCATAATTATAATTTTGACATAGGGTAACAGTACACTATGGTGGAGAAGCTGAGGTTGAACCTCAAACTCTTTCAAAGCTAAAGGCTTTGAAAATATCCTATTCTAAACCTCTGGAAGAGGGTGAACCTCATTTAATAACCCTGCAATAATTTTCTCTTACTGTTTGGAGCTGTGTAATTGCTTGCCACGTCTAGTTTCTTCAGTGTAGAGCTGAAGAAGGACATTTTTAAAATCATGGAAATGTGTGATTGTAGAAGACTCCCAAATAATCAACAGTATATGTAATTTAAATATATTTTAAAATGAAAGAAGGAAGAGTGCAGTTCTGTCCTAGGAATAAAGCAGGGGTGGGCAAAATGCAGCCCAGGGGCTGGATGCAGCCCACCAGGCAATTCTATCTGGCCCGCGGGGCCCCTAAAAAATTTAGAAAATTAATATTTATCTGCCTTTGGCTATCTATCATGCGGCCCTCGATGGCTTGCCAAAACTCAGTAAGTAGCCCTCTGCCCAAAATAATTGCCCGCCCCTGTAATAAAGCATTCCAGGTAAAATGTAAGCTAGTCATAGAAGACTAGGGTATTTAGGTTGTGAGGAAGAATGGAGGCATTTGAAAGAAGAAAGATCTAAGTTCTTTTAGCTTTCTCTTCTTTCAGTCTCTTTGTCTCCCTTATTTCTCCCTCAAGGTCATGTCCTCTTGTATGGTTGTCCTGCTCCTACTTCTGCTCTTCTACTCTCTTCATGGCAACTCTACTGGCAGTTTCTTCTGATTGTCCTGTCTCACTTTTGGCACAGACAGAAATGCAGCTCCCCACTGTAACTCAAAAGGCTTTGCAGGAAGTGTTCTGAGATGCAATGATCCCCTGGACCAAACAGAAGTTTGCTGTTGGTTCCAGGGGTGGGGGGAATCTAGCTGCTGGCTTGAATCCTGCAGCTGGTTTCCCCATAATGGTCCTGTTCTCCCTGCCAGCCCATGCTGTTTTCAGAGGAGGAAAGTTTCTGTAGCAGAAGGAGCTTGTTCTAGGGGCTCCCTAGCCACTGCTGGAGGGTGGGATGGGTGGATTGGAGCTTGCCGACCTTGGGGAAGCTCCAATCTACCCGCCCCACCCTCCAGCATTTGCTGAAAACAACCCAGACCGAACTCCATTCTGAAAGCAGCAACAGACTGGGAGGCAGCACAGACAGAAGTTACTGAAGACACCATGTTTTGAAACGTTTTCATCTGAACCCTTATGCAGGATTGTTTTTATGGGATCAGGCCCCTTAAAGTGCTTTGCCACTATGCACTTTTGTTTGGTTACAGCTGTAGAGCTCTTTTAGGGTCCAGATTGGGTGAAAACTGTCACTTCTGTCTGAACCATTTGCTTCCAATCACCTTACTACTCAATCAGTGCTATCCCAACAGTGTTTACATCAGTTGATTCACAGACTGTGTTGCTATAGTACTCTGACAGTCTCCCTACTACTTTTGTTTGGAAAATCTAAAATTAAGGAGAATTCAAAATAAAGTGTGGAATTAATAAGAGGCTTTTTTTTAAATGAAAGAGTTCTCTTGTGCAAAAATGTAAAATTACATATGTGGATTTTTATGGGGAAGAGGAGGCTTGTTTTTGAGTTGGCATTCTGAATGTGCCTTGGGAGTTACTTCATGTAATTAATATTACATTGAGTAAAGAAATGTCAGTACTGGAAAAAACAGATGTTAAAGAATATGACAGACTACATGAACCTGCTTGCAGCAGTCTTCCTTAAGCGCTGTTGTGTGTGTTAATATCTATTTGATTCAAAATAGGGCTCCTTTCAATTTTTGCTTGGGCAGGACTGCTGGTGTACTAACCATTTACTGGAGGGAAGTGATTACTTCTAAAAATAAAATATAGCAAATCTAAGGGAGAGTATAGGGTTTCGGCTCTGGAGCTCATGGAGTTCTCCACAGCTGTATGTTAAACCTAACTATATTAAGGACAACTTGTTTCTCTTAACTGTTTTATTTTCTTACATTGTAAAATTAACCAGACTTTGATTGGTAGGAGTTTTTGTTCTCACAGTATGGATGTGGCCCTTCTTTATAATGGTCCAGAAATATAATTATTTTAAAATTGTGTTCAAATGTTGATATATTTTTTAAGTTCTCTGATTACTGTAGCCTTTTCAACTTAATACCTTTCTCTTAACATGGGACTGCTAAACTTTGTTGGCTGATCTGTACACTTGGAACATACTAAGGACACTTAAAACATGAGCAGAATACAGCCCGTGGGCTGGATTTTTTTCCTAAAAAATTTAGAAAATTAATATTCATCTGCCCCTGGTTCCTGTCAAAAATGACAGGAACCCAGGGTAGTAGGACCCAGGGGAAGTCTGGCGGGCTCCTACTACAGCAGGGCCCACCTGGCCCCACCCCTAC
>NW_017729027.1:21512608-21522130 GCF_001723915.1 Gavialis gangeticus | reverse complement strand
GGCCCTTCTTTATAATGGTCCAGAAATATAATTATTTTAAAATTGTGTTCAAATGTTGATATATTTTTTAAGTTCTCTGATTACTGTAGCCTTTTCAACTTAATACCTTTCTCTTAACATGGGACTGCTAAACTTTGTTGGCTGATCTGTACACTTGGAACATACTAAGGACACTTAAAACATGAGCAGAATACAGCCCGTGGGCTGGATTTTTTTCCTAAAAAATTTAGAAAATTAATATTCATCTGCCCCTGGTTCCTGTCAAAAATGACAGGAACCCAGGGTAGTAGGACCCAGGGGAAGTCTGGCGGGCTCCTACTACAGCAGGGCCCACCTGGCCCCACCCCTGCAGCTGGAAGCCCCAACCAGTGCTTCTGGCCTGGGACCACGTGGCTGCCCCATACCAGAACTGCAGGTAACGGGGAAGGTGGGGGGGGGAGGGCAGGGGAGGACCCTGGGCAGGGAAAGAGCCTGGGGAAAAGCTGGGTGCGGGCAGGGGGAAAGTGGCCCCTCGCCTGCCCCATGGCCAGCGCCGTGCGCTGCAGCCGCTCACAGGCCCCATGGGGCTGCCTGGAGCAGGCACAGGAAGCCCCAGGCAGGCTGCGAGCGGCTGCAGTGTGGGGCGCCAGGCATGGGGTGGGCGAGGGGCCACTTGTCCCCTGCTTTTCCTCAGCACCACCTTGTGACCCGGCCCCACTGCCAGTCTGGGCCCCGCACTGACTCTGGGCTCACCAGTCGGGGCTGTGCGTGGCAATGGCAGCTGCGGCCTCCCCGGTTGCTGTGCTGGGCCGTGTTTGCCACCACTGCCTCTGGGCTGCCCAGTGTGCAAGCTCCGGGCGCGCAGCAGCAGCCAACACTGCCTGGCACGGGAAGTGGGGGGGCTGCAGCTGCTGCTGCCAACAGGCGAGGCTGGAGCCGGCTTGGAGTCCAGGCTGGCAGTGGGGCTGGGTTACAAGTTGGTGCTGAGCGCGGGGGGGTGGGGGAAGCAGCCCCTTGCTTGCCCATAACCAGCGCCCTGTGCTGTAGCCACTTGCAGCCTGTGTGGGGTTGCCTGTGCCTGCTCCAGACAGCCCCGCTTGGGCTGTGAGCACCTGCAGCAGGGAGCGCTGGCCATGGGGTGGGCAAGGGGCTGCTTTTCCCTGCACTCAGCACCAGTTTCTTCCCTGCTGGCGAGCAGGGGATTGGGGCTGTGCGCTGCCCCCAGCCTGTATCGCGGGGCTGGGAGTCACTGGGTGTGAGTAGGCGGGGAGCCAGTGGGAGCACGGGGCCTGCACCAGTGTCCTGGGGCCAGTGCTGGTGGGGCCCAGAGCAGGGGGGCAGGAGCGTGGGGTCCAAGCTGGCAGGGGCTCTATGGAGCTGGGCTAGCTCTTTCCTGTCCCTGCTGGTGCAGCGTAGCCTGGGTCCACAGACCCCTGCCAGCCTGTGTGCTGCTTTGGGCCCCACCAGTGCTGGCCCTGGGACGTTGGTCCCAAGACATTGGGACATTGGTCCCAATATGGTGACCAGGGGGTGGGGCACCTGTCAAGGGGCAGGGCTACCCATGCGACCCTCAACAGCCTGCCAAAACTGGGTAAGTGGCCTTCCGCCCGAAAGAATTGCCTGCCCCTGCTCTACATGCATATAGTTCATAGACTCACTTTATGTAAATGTGAAAGAATTTTACTGACTTTCAAGATTGAGCTCATTTAACAGAATTCATCAGTTTCTAAAATGTAAGTTATACATTCATTCCATGGATCGGTTGCCTCAGTTGTATGTATGATGCATTCTCAATTTTTTTTCATGGTTTTAGCTTTGCAATGACTACTTATACTAAAAGGAATCATCTAGTTAAAACTATGCAAAATCCAGTGTATATAGAAAAAGTAAATTAATAAGCAGAATCATATTCTCTGTCCTGCTGTAAAAATGAGTGATTACATAGGCCCACAGTTTCTGTGTGCTGTTTCAATGTTAAGAATTTTTTATCCAGGCTCTCTAAGTAGACCACTCTTCTAGTGAAATTTGCTAAGCAGTCCATGATACAAGTGGCATATACAAGGTTCTCCCAGCAGTAGTTAAAATCCTGTTAGACACTTCCCTCCCATAGAACATAACTGTAAAGCAGAATTTGCATCAATCTATAAAACTGAAGTTTGTCAGTCTTCTTATAAAAAGAGTATGCATGGAAAGATACTGGTTTCAGTAGTGTTATCTTTTGCCTCAACTCTCCAGCAAAATATTTCATTGAGCCAATGGGGTCATCATTAAGGCTGACAACAGATGCTTTTCTTGACCAAGGACTGATCAGTAGAGGAGTGGCTCAGTCTATTACACATTGCCCTTTTACGATGCATCTTTGCTATTATGTGGCAGTGAGAGCACAACCTGATGGACCTGTCCCCAGAATAAACCACAGTAACTGTACAGACATACAACAAAATGTCCCAGGAAAAATGTTTGTACTTTGTATCTGGGATACTTCAGAGGGACTTGAAGCAGGGCAGGGGCTGCGTAAAATTCTAGGACAAAGGCTTTCTCCCAGGACATAAGTGACATCAGTTCATAGCCTAAAGTAAGGTAGAAGTTCAGTAACCCTTTCCATTTTTGTGGCTATGTGGAATACAACCAGGGAATCAGTGTTTGTGTCCTTGGCACACTCTTCTTCCTGTGACTGTTTTGCCATTGATAAAAATAAGCCCAGGTCTTGAGCAGGTAAAGGATCACTGCAATCAGCTGGATAGCACAGATATTAGCACTTGATTCTTTATTTGAACATAGTAGAAAATGGCCAGAAGGAGCCAGCTGCAACTCCCTAATCCTCAGCTGTGGAGCATCTGTGTAATTTCAAGCAGCTTTGATTTACAGCATTGGCCTAAGTTCCCAATGACCATACCACAGTGAAGAATCAAGCATAGCAGAGATCTGCTTCAAAAGGCTACAGCTTTCTCTGCTTAATGCAGTTCCCACCTGGAAAGTCCCTGAGACGCTTTCTTCTCTTCCCTTGCAAGGGTCTGGCAGGTGGCTAATGCTGGAAGTGGACAGTTCCCTTGCTCAAGGAGAATACTGTATTAGCTGTCTCTGGCTACTTTGATTATACACATTACAAAGTGATTTTAATATTTCTGTCCTGAATCTTCAATCCTAAGGAGGAATGGGAGTGAAAATAAATGGAAATATAGAATATATATTCTATATATGGCCATGTGACATGCCATTATAATTTATGCCCCTATCTCCAACTAAGGGCTAAATGCTATTTCACCTTTATGTGCTTAAATATCACGTGCATATAAGTGAAATTTGACACTTACGTGGCTTTTAGATTCTGATTCTGTCTGTAGCACATACGTGCTGCCTGCTAAAAGTAAATCACCAGTAGTAAAGGCCAGTCCCTCCATCTAAGTCTAGGGCGCTTGCTCAGAGAGCAGGAAACCAAGTTGTAGGCCGTTCTCAACTAGAGAGAGTTTGGTCCTTTATCTCCCAGTTCCCTGCAACATGATCTAATTATGAGACTTTGGGGTAGGCATTGTCCAGAGCACTCTCTAGCTCTCTTTTTGAAGCTGGTCCACAGAGCAGGGGTGAGGAGGAGGAGAGCAAAAGAGAGGGAGGGAAGCTTGCTCAGTTAAACAGGTTCCACTCCATGTGGTAGAGAGCCCTGTATTGTAGCCTTTGTTCCCTACCTCCACTAGGACAGAAACTATTCCAGCTGAAACTATTCCAATGCATAATAAATACTAGGTGTGGAAAAGTCACCCAGAGTTAGGGGCCAGAATGCAGGGCTCCTTCTCTTTTAGGGTAGAACCTACCTCATTGAGCTCCCTTACCTCTAGCTTGTTTTCCTTCTGGCTGACTGGTGGGACAGCTTCAAGAGGAGGAATGCTTTGAGTGCTTTGGGTAGAGCCTAGCTCATGGCCTGGAAATGAGAGCACTTTGCTTGAAAATGAAAAATGTAAATTTTAAACTTGCTCAGGCTAGCCCTTGGGACTCCTGATCCCAAGGCAAGTGCCTTAACTGCTAATAGATTCATAGATTAGAAGGCTGGAAGGGACCTCAGAAGATCATTGTGTCCAGCCCCTGCACCAAGCAGGAAAGACAACTGCAGTCAGGTGATCCCAGCAAGGTCATCATCCAGTCTCCTCTTGAAGCTAAACTAAGCTATCAGACTAAAAGGTGGGAAAACCCATGGTCTCTTTTGGCTTCAAATACTTGCTGGTTGTGTTTTTTCTGTGACTGAAGTTTCAGGACTTACCTGGCAATATGCACATACCGAGGTGATTCTGTTCCATTACAGATTCTGTGAGGCCAAAGCACGGCATTGTAGGCATGCTCAGCACAGGGTAGAATCCAGGTTCTACATAAGTGCTAAAAATTGTACTTATGTGGCTATATATGAATTCAGCATAACTCCACTCACTGCAAGTTACTGTAAATTTATATCTGTGTAAATAAGAATAGAATTGGCCTCATTCATTTTCTGACTGTCAGTGCAGGAGTAAAAATAATCTAATGTGAATTTGCCTCCATGTTTCAGGACACATATTTCCATTAATGTATTGGAAATACCATAAATATATGATAGCACAAAACTCACTGCCCAATAAATAAAAATTAATCATGCCCTGGTAAACTAGGAGTCTGGTGAAAGATTTCCTTTCAGCAATTGAGATGCCAGCATAGAGACTAATACTTTTGCATCTTTTCCCCAACAAAAAATGTATCTAGTGTATTTTATCCTTTCTGTTCTTTTCTAGAAATAATTAAAGTAAATATAGTATTCATATATACACTTCTTAAAAAATACCTGTGGAACATCTCTGCTTATGAGCTTGTTTTTGAATTGTGAGCTGTAAGTTAGACAGTGGAAGTAGGGTGTCTAGCAGAATTCAGTGGTTTTTTGCATAGCATGACTTCTGTCCAATCTGTGTTTAAACATTCCTCAAATAAGGTCAACATTGGTTTAGTTAACTTTGTTAGGTAATTACTTTTCAATGTAAATGTTATCTTCCAGCTATAAATTTACCAGCCACTTCTAATTAGCCACTTACGCTAATTCTTATGATGGATACAGTAATACATGCAGTTAAATTTAAGATTTTTGAAAAAGTATATAGTCTTTGTATTTTTACAGAGTGAATGGAGTATTTCAGGCACTTTAAAATTACGAATGTAGCCATTTTTTCAGGTCAACTTTCAGTCACCCAAGTTCTTGAAATCTTTAAATATAGATGATTTCCAGGTTAGTGCTAAACCATTCCTTTTCCCTATTTGCTGGACTCACATGTTGTAAAGCTCCTTGTCTTCCTTATTGACCAACCCTCAATTTATTATGGCTGTATTTTTAGGTGCTTTACATTTTTATTTAAAACACAGTTCTATGCCTGCCAACTAATAATCCCAATCCTGCTTATTTTTATTACGTGCAATAGTCTCAATAGTTTTCAGTGGCACTATTTGCATGAGTTTGATAAAAAAGATACAGGTTTTTCAAATGTACAGACTTTATTTTACTATATATCTTGGGGGGGGGATTCAATTGTATGTGTACATGTCAAATTAACTTTTAGTATAATTCATGAAATTGTTAGTTTCCTATATTCTGGTATGATACAAGTTGTTAAATGTAACCAGCTTGTTAGCCTCTGAATGTGTACTATATTAACATATTAGAACATTCTGCTTATTTACGACAGAAAAACACATTAGCATACACTCAGAACAATCCCTAATGAAAAATTGCTTAATTTGTAACAGTCTTTTAAAAGTCTAAATCGTGAAAATCTCATTGTTTATATTGCTTATGTAATATGACATTAACCTTTTTAACAAACGTTTTGAAACAAATGTTTTCTTCAGTTCAAGTAACATGTCCATTTCCAGTCGCATGCTTTTATAGTATGCTTTTCTTTTCATAATAACATTTACTGTAAAATTTGCTGTCTTCCCAAGTTAAGTGTACACCAACACAAAAAACACAAAGCTTATGGATGTCATGTTTTTTGACATTTTAGATGAACTCTAATAATGTTATGTTATTTCCCTTAAAGTATGTATCTTGAAAATGTGTTTAATTTAATCACAGTTAAATTAAACATGATAATATGTTTTTAACTATAATTTTAAGAATATGTGTTAAACACTAAAATGTAATCACCATTTGAATAGTGTAGCTTCTTTGCCCCTAAATATAGAGAAAGGAGTATTCATAGCAATCAAAAATGAATTTTGGTCTATGTTGTCTTGTAGTTCTATATCACTGCCATAATGAAAAGCTTTGTATATGATTAATTTTTATTTGCAAACATTTGATGAGGTAGACTCTATTCTATTCTTTTGTAGTTGCAGTGTGTCCTATGATGAGTGCAGACAGACATCAGTTTACACAAATCCACAGAGAAGCTCTTGATGTTTTTGGTAAGTAGCTTACTTGGTGTTTCAGGTAAGTAGAGAATCTAAAGTTATTTACAAACTGTGAATAAAATCCTGGCCCTATTGCAACTGGTTTTAAAACTGTATGAAATTAATATACATTTCAGAAAAATATCTTTGATTAAGGTCAGAACACATTATTTCTATAACTTGTTGTTTAAATTCTATACATGAAGTGTCTTCCTTACTCACTTGCTAAATTAGTCTGCATTTATATTTGCTTCCCAAATATACTGTAGATCTGCAGGATAGTTATTCTCATTAGTTCACATGGTAGGAAAACAGCCACTGCATTCCTAAGAGGTTGCAAGGTCAAATGCTAAGGGAATTTCACACTCCTACTCCTCCATTGAGAAAATATTCAGTTCTTATTTCTGTGATCTAAAGCACTAGGAACTGAAATAGCCTGTGAGTCAGTTTATTAGAAAAACACCACACATGCTAAAAAATCAATATCTTACCCCAGTTTTATAAACTGTATTAAAGAATGAACTAATACAGTATATCACATTTTACAGGTTTTGATCTAGCAGAAAGCTTTTCTCTAAAACAGGCATCATGTGGAGGTGAAAACACCTGTTTTAAACTGGGAAGTACACCTCTTATCAGAGACACTAAGTAAGTAAAATATTACTTTATCCATAAATGTCTTTCTTATTATTTCAAACAAAAAGCAGGTAAATAATAAGGGGCTGAATTACTAAGCACTGCATTTATAGAAAAATACATCTGTTTATCTTTAGGTGTGCTCTCTATTGTCATTTTTGGAGTCCAGGAATACAGACAAACTGATTGAGTTCTCACTGAAGTTAGTAGGCATCGTTCCAGTAATTTCAGGAGATATTGGGTCTGGTCCAGCATTAATTAAAAATAGGTTGAACTGCAAATATAAGATGGGTTTTGCAGTCCCTACTCGGATATAAATTCCACTGAAAAAAGACCATGTTTCTTTGTATGTATCCTCCTTTATTCGTGCTGCATTACGTGATTTTTTTTCGTCATTTTAAACTGATTCTTCTTTCTTCATGCTTCTCTGTCTTTAACTTTTCTGTCTCTCCTTCCAGGAATTGAGCTTAAAATTTGTATTTGCATTTGAATAAGGAGACATTGGGAGCAGCTGGCAAGAGTTATCCTGCCAGCTGCTCCCAATGTCTCCTCCCATAGGTTCATTTCCTGATTCCTCTAAATTTTTGTATTATTTACTTGGCAGATCCTCTTCTCAGATCTGTCCTTCTTAGAAAACAGAATTAAAATTGGGTTCCATAGATATGTAAAAAGTTTATACAGTAGTTACTCTAAGGACCTAGACAAACCTTAGCATTTTTTTGTTCGGTTCTGTAGAACTTTCTGTAAGGATGATGTTAATGGGGGTTTTCAGAAGTTTTCTGTGTTCGTAGAACTCATGATTTTACTGTTACCCAAGTAAGTCTGAGCTGTTTTTTTTCTTTTTCTTTTTCTTTTTCTTTTTAATGTGTATTGTGGTAACATGATGAAAGGCTACTAGTTTACATATTTTCCTGTCATATAATAAATTCTGCTAGTGGGCTTGAAACAAGCAAGATGGTCATCTTTAGCTAATTGGACAATTAATGATAATTAAAATGACATGTCTTAAAGCTACATTTCTTGTACTTTTTGGATAATTTATATATATATTTATAATATCTTTGTGTGTGTGCACGTGTGCGTGTGTATGTATGTGTAATGTAATACACACACACACACACACACAAGCGAATTGCCTATCAAGAATGATGGCGAGGATTGTTGGCAGGGGTGGGGAGGGAGCGAGGCGCTGCAACCACCCTGCACTGCTACCACCTCCAAGGAGCAGGGCTGGGGGGAAGAGGGGTGAGGCCAACAGTGCTGGCTTTGCCCCCCTGCTTCATCCCTTTCATCCCACTGCATCCCTGCCACCCCCTCTGTCCCCCTACACCACCACCCAGCACTGCCACCTCCAAGGAGCAGGGTGGGGGGGCTCCATCCCATCTGTCCCCACCATCATGGCGGCGCTCCGTCCCCACTGTCATTTTCCCTCCTCTGCTCCATGTCCAGCCCTGCGCCACGCCCCCCACTCACTCCATCCTGTTTATCCTCACCATCATGGTGGTGCTCTGTCCTCACTGTCATTCTTGATGTCCAAGTCGCCCTGCACATAGCAGTGGTTGGAGCGATGCCGTGCTGGGAGCCATGCCTCCCAAGAGTGTTACAGACAGACAGACAGACAAACAGACTAAGCCATATATATATATGATAGTTGATGAAGATTATACAAAGAGATAATAATGTTTTAAAATGTATGAAGATTCTCATATAATTATTGTGTTGAGTAATGGAAAGTTCTACTTGGGTTAGGGTTTTTCAGCAGTTAGCAAGATGTTGTCAAGACAGTTGTGGAAAACTTGATGCATAGTAAGAGTACTTTGATTTTTATGGATGTTTATCCTTTTTCGTGCTGCGTTTTATAGTGTTGATACATGATGGATGTGGGGTTCTTGTGGAAAAGTAGAAGGGGAGAGAGTTAAGACAGCAGTAAAATGTATGGCAGGGTGGGGGGTGGGAAAGTGGAATTTACATTTGAAGAGCCAGGGGAGGCTTATATTTTATGTGCATCAAAGGTTGATTTTTCAATCTGAATTTAACATGCATAGACTGGCAGAGGAGTACAGAAGAGAGAAAGAGTTTAAAGACAAACTAAAAACCATGAATAGCTTGGTGAGTTTAGGTTTTTTGGGGGGTTTTTTATCTTGTTATTTTGGGAGCAAATTTTTTTTTTTTGGTCTGCTATATGACTTTTGATCTCTTGAGGTTGGCAATACTTAGTTCTTCTTTTCCCTCTACCAGTGTATGAACATGAACCACTGTGAACATGCTGCTTCTATCACCAGCTGCTCTTTGTGCCTCCCTCCTTGTTCTCTTCCACTTTATTAGAACTAAGTACAGACATTCAAAAAGCCTGAGGTAAAGTTGATCAAACCTGTATGGGTTTCTGTAAGCACCTTAGTTTGTTTGGGAGTGAACAGAATAGAAGTTCACTGTTCAGTGTATGTATGGGGGTGGGGCTGCCTGCACTGGGGGCACTTGAGCATGGGTGGGGATGGGTGGGGATGCAGT
>NW_017729027.1:21511496-21512335 GCF_001723915.1 Gavialis gangeticus | reverse complement strand
AGCATGGGTGGGGATGGGTGGGGATGCAGTATGACCTGCAGCCTCCCTGGGATGCCAGGGATTGCTGAGTGTTGTTTAGTCAGTGACAGGCATCTCCAGCCTGGTCTCCTCCTTGTCATTGGGTCTGCTCGTGGAAGACATGGGGGTCTCTTGATGGCTGTGTGGGAGCCCACCAAGAAACTCCCTTGCCTCCCAAGAACAGGTGCAGGGATAGGGAGCTGTGTCGGCTGGAGCTGCCTGTCACTGGCTGCTGACGGGGAGGGGAAGTGGGAATCAGCCATGAGAGCATGGTGGACACACCCAGCCCCATAGCCACTGCCCTCACAGAAATGGAGAAGACAGGCACTCGCTTTAATCTTGCTTCAAAATGGAGATGCTGCCTTGGCCAGAAGGGAAACAAGGAGGGAGATGGGGAACAGCTGGGTTTGTTCTGGACACCTGATCATGTCAGACCAACCTGATTGCCTTTTATGATCAGGTCACAAAGGCAATGGATGCAGGAGTTGCCATGGACGTGGTCTTTCTAGACTTCAGCAAGGCCTTTGACACCGTCTCCCACCCCATCCTCATTAAAAAACTAGGCGACTGTGGCATTGATGCCTACAGTCAGATGGATTGCAGATTGGTTCAAGGGTTGTACTCAGAGGGTGGTGGTGGACGGGTCATATTCGACCTGGGTGGAAGTGGGCAGCGGAGTCCCCCAGGGCTCGGTCCTTGGGCCTGTGCTGTTCAATTTCTTCATCCGCGATTTGGACGACGGGGTGAAATGCAACCTGTTTAAATTCGCTGATGATACCAAAATTTGGGGTGAGGTGAGCACGCTAGTAGGGAGGGAAAGA
>NW_017729027.1:21510652-21511237 GCF_001723915.1 Gavialis gangeticus | reverse complement strand
TAGGAGCTGGAACCAACTTCCTAGGGAAGTGATGCTGGCTCCTATCCTGGGGATCTTTAAGAAGAGGCTTGATGCCTACCTGGCTGGACTCATTTGAGTCCAGTCTTTTCTCCTGCCCAGGTGGGGGGTCAGACTTGAAGATCTACAAGGTCCCTTCCAACCCTACTTCTATGATTCTATGATTCTATGAGACCTGGAGGGAGAAGGAAGAAAAATAACCCAAGCAGTGATTCACAATCATCACAATGGTGAAGGTAGGAGGGGAAAAATTAAAAAGAATTTAAAAGAAATTTAAAAAGGACAAGCCCAGTGCAACCTTACTACCTGGCAAGAGGATAACGGGAGCCACTTCATCTTCCCATGGCAGCCAACATCTTTCACAGCCCAGAGATCTTTTGAGAGAAGCAAAGAACTGGGGGAAGGGAAGGGGAGGGGAGAGCAAAAGAAAAACAAGAGGGAGGAGATGATTTGAAAAGATTATTTTACTTTCTCCCTTGCACACTCTCCCTATCACCTGCACTCTTTGTTCCTCCCTCCCCCTCTCACACGTGTACGTACACACACACACACACACACACACACACA
>NW_017729027.1:21473837-21510557 GCF_001723915.1 Gavialis gangeticus | reverse complement strand
CACACACACACACACACACACACACACACACACACACACACCCTCTCTGCGATCCCTCTCCCAATGGCCATCAAGGGAGTAGAAAATTAAAAAAACAACAACTAATTTTAACTCAGCTCAATCAATTAGGCTATTAGTCAGTCCCCCTTCCCCCACCTCCCTCATCAGCAGTCGTTATGCCAGGCACCTCCAGCCTGCATAGTTCCATGTGAAGGAAGGCTACCAGGAGCCCACAAAGGCAACTGGGATGCTGTAGGACTTTGACCTACCTTGATTTGGGAGTGGACCTGGTACTGAAGTTTGACTCACTGGTCTAACTTAGATCAATTAAGTCTAATACCACATTGATCCAGGTATATCTTAGACCAGGATCTGCCATTTTAAAGCAGTCTTCGTGTTCTGAACTTCTGTCCTGTTACAGGTATAGATGGTTTCCAACCACCTAAACTAGAAAATATGTAATGTCTGTACCTGACCTAGGTAAGGAAATAAGCAGTAGAAGGAGCAGTGCAAAATAGCAGAACGAGGATGATAGTTGTAAACAGCAGCTCATAACAACTGGAACGTAAATTGTGGAAAGAAATAACATTTTTTCTTCTCTTTTTCCTTTTGGGGAAGTTGAAAATCCAAGTGAGTTATTTTTCTTCCCTGCTTCTTTTCAGCCTGCTGGTCAGGGGGCTTTTCCTTTCTTTCTTAGAGACAAAAAGAGGTAAACCCCAAAGTTGCTCACTTTTCTCTTCCACTTTCATTCTTTATTTGGGCTTGGATGGCTACATACATGAGGATGGCTCTGCAAGGCTGTAGGTTACACATTTTTTAACAAGTTAGACAGGAATATCAGACTGGTAGAGGCTTCCCATGCCATCAGATTTGGGCAATAGTTAACTGAAAGAATTCTCAAAATTGTACTTCAAACCCTCAAGATCAACTACAAGGAACAATATTGGAAACATCAAGAATACCTTGTAACTTGCCACAGAGGTAAAAAATGATGTGTCCCATCTCCCGGCACATTGCTTTCATTTACAATGGCGTGTTTATTAGCTTGATATGTCTATGGATACAATTAAATATGGCATATTTAGCAACATTTATGTGTAAATTTGATTGGGTTGAAGAGGTAACACCTTATTAATAATAATAGCAACAGATCAGGCTTCTCCTAGATTGTTTCAGCTCATCTGTCTGGCAGTCAGGAAGGAAGCAGTAGGTTGGCACATAAATAAAAACTATCTTCATATTGGAGAAAAACTTTTTTTTCAAAAAAAAAAATTGAACTTTATAGGAGTTTAAACTAACTTTATGAGCATGTGAATATATTAGGTGGGCTGCTCCAGGTTGTGTTCTGGGAGTTTGAAACATGATTTAATGTTAATTAGTATTTCTTAAAGAGAACAATTTTTCTGTTGTTGATTACCTCCATTTTGAAGATATGTATGAACCACACTTAAGTACAGTACATATCATTTTCTGCAGTTTGTTAAATGTATAGCTTTTCTTATTTATTCTGGGAAAAATTCTGTTTGAAGTCTTATCTCCCTATTTTCACATATTTTTCTAAATATTTGATTTGCTTTTTAGAAAAGATAATGAATTAATAAGAGGCTGGCAGTAAGGAGGGTAAAGTCACTGTAAATTTGACATGGTGGGATTATAATGAAAGATGGTCAGGACCTCAAAACCTGTCACCATAACTAATTCACTTTATCTCAGCTGCCCAGGTACAGCATCTTTAATACATTCTTTTCATTTAAATCTCCTTCTTTCACATTGTGTCAGATTATGTAGTTCTAAACACCCAACTGTTACCAGATGTAATATGACTTATATATTCATCCTGCCTCATAGGCTATGTAAATAGACCTGGCATGCTGTGAGTAGCAGAACACTGGTACCCATACTACAGGAAACTAGGGGGTATCTTATTAAGCTGACTAGCAAGTGTCAAGTAGCTTGACACATCTCCACTTACATTTCATTCATTCAGTTACAGTATGGGTAATAGTAAGCTATGCTGTGCCATTTCTCTTCTGTGATGCCATTTTGATTTTTCAATGGGTCTGGAGTAACATTGCTGCTATTTATATGTTTGTAAATAATTTGCTGTGCAAGATCAGCACAGGAAAATGAATCTATTTTTATTGAATTTGAACTATTTCCTATTTTTGTCTCTTATTTATGTTTAAGATTTTTTTTAAAGCCTTCGTCCTCTAACAGGAAGTTAATGTGCACAGCTTTGTTTTACTCTCAAAAAAGAAAATATCAATTTGATTATATTCATGCAACTCCATTGTTAATACCATATTTACCTGAATCCAAGATGAAGTCCCCTGTCCCCCCCAGTTAACATGAAAAAAACCCCACCTCGTCTTGGATTTGAGTACAGGGCAGTTGGGTGAGGGGGCAGGGCTGCTGCATCTCTGACTCCAGCCCTGACCCAGACTTAGGGTCAGAGTTGGAACCTCAGCTGCTGCCTCCCCCTGCACTGTCACTGCTCCCCTGGTGCCTACTCCCCTACCAGCCACTCACAGCATCTGCCCTTCCAGTGCTTAATGTCAGTCATGGCTCCAGCCCCATTCCAGAGTCAAGGACCTTCCCTTGAAAATACTCTGCAGCAGTGGTGTTTGGGAGTGAGGGGAAAGTGAACACTGCAGTTCTGGCTGTGGTTTCATTAAAGCAGCCACCCATTCCAAAATGTTAAAGCAGCCTTCTGCTCTAGAGACAGAAAATAATCACCACAGTTTTCTAAAGTTCCAGTATTTTCTGAGATAAACTTCTTAATAACCAGTGTCTTTTAGAAGCATGACTGGAAAGCTGAGAATAAAAATATAAATGGCCATGATTCTATGTGTACAACTAGCACGTCTGTACTGTATTTACTGAAATCTCTGTGTGCTGTAGAGACACTGGAGATGTAATTCAGCTAGCTGAGGTCCCATTAGTAGTCTAGCTGCAGTAGTATATAGCTCAACAAGGGCTATTTAACCCTTCTTAATTCTGTCAGCAGTTTTGGGAACCATTTGCTTTAAGGGGTTTTTTTATTTTTACAGCTGTCCCTCATTGGGTGAATAGTAATGTATTGAACTGGTTACATTCCTTCTAAAGATATTCAGTAACATATTTTATGTCAACTCCTCTTCCTTCTTTGGGATTGTTGCTGGGGATTTTGTCACCAGTCTTCTGTAATGGGTGTTCAGAAGCAATGGAGGTAATGAGATGATTTGGTATGAGGGTATAACCAGACATTCATTTGAAGCACTCCAAATCTCACTTTTATTTGCAGCCCTTCAAGTCTGGAGAACTTTGGTGTCATGCAGAGGTCTAGCCCTCTGCCATCCCTCACCCTGGAGTACTTTAGAATGGCTGTGAAGCCATGTTGTGGCAGGGCTTTCCAGCTGGGGGACTGGAGAGCAGGAATCCCAACATGAGTCTTAGTCTCTAGTCTTAGGCAATTCCCAAGAAGAGCCAAGTGCACAGGAGAGCACTCAATAGCTGTCTGCCCTTCCCCCTTCCTCATCCCTCCTGGGTGGGTAGAGCAGGGAGCAGAACACTGTGGGAGAATCAATCACACTCTACTGGAGGGTGCAGACATTCCAGTAAGTGCTTCAAAGATGTTCTTGTTTTTCTGAGGGTCATTTAGATCTAGGGGAGCAACTCTTCAGGAAAGCACCTCAAGGGGAGGACGAGGACCAATGGGCATAAGCTAATAGAGAGCAAATTCAGGCTGCACATAAGAAAGAACTTTTCCTTTGTAAGGGTCATCAGAATCTGGAGCACACTCCCAGCAGAGGTGGTGCAGTCACCATCCTTGGAGGTGTTCAAGATGAGGCTGGACAAGCACCTTGATGAGCTCATCTGAGCCCAATAACTTCCTGTCCATGGCAGGGGACTGGACTTGATGATCTGGCAGGTCCCTTCTGGTCCTTCAATTCTATGATTCTATGATTTCTGAAGCATTTTTTAAGAGTTTCATCAGGTGGGAATGTCTGGGCCCACACTGTTTGTAGTGTTTGAAAGGCACTTGGAATGCTTAAAATAGAGAAGTGGGAACCAACCTTTTGGCAGGTGTGCCACAAAGTCAGTCCCACACACTCCCTAAGTGCCAATCTGATTCCCTTCCCCTGCTTTCTTCCTCTACCCAATCTGTTGCTCTGCTTTCTGCTCCCATCTCTACCTGCTGCTGTGTGCCATGCTCCCTTCCCAATCTGACATGTCACACAGACAGAGGCTCCTCATGCCACTTGTGACATGTATGCCTCAGGTTGGCCATCTGTGAAATAGAACATCTGTCTGTGGCCTGAGTTTCTTCAGTAAGCTGTGGAAGTGGAGCACTGTTCTGTACTTTCTGTCTGCTTTATAATTGCCTAACCTAGGTTGCAAACTGCACTGAAGTGACATAGAAATCTGGACAACAAAGAGATGATTCTGATGATCTGTTGAAAAGATGTGACATCTACAGCACAGGTCATTATTGTCACCCTTACTGAGGACATTTTCTGCTCCCTGTCCAAGGACCCTATATTTGGGGGATCCAGTTTGGGTCCTGACTGTTTCTAGAATACTGATCTGGATGGTAGGGTTGACCATGTTACTTCCACGCGACATCTTACCCAGAGATTATCTCCCTTTCACAGGTAATCAAGTATTGACCTTTAGGTTGTAAACATTATATGATACTATTGCACTATAATTAAATAATAGTATTATTATATAATAATGATGCATAATGTAATGCACTATTACCTAATAGATAATGATTATGTATGTGTATGTGAGACTATATATATGAAAAATAGTCTCTCCACATCCATCCACAGATGTATTTGAATGGGATGAGTTGCTTGAGCTAGCTGTTCTTAGACTGAACTATCTGGTATTTTGAATTGCAAAGTGTTTTCAAGGGAAGGCCCTTAACTCTGGAATTCGCTTCCATAGGTGACTCAAAAGCCTGAAGTTAGTGGAAGTCTGTTGCTTTCCTTAGGACTGTGCCTGGGCTGGATAGGAAGTTGGGTTGCTGTTTAATTCCTTTTCTGTGTCTGGTTGCATGTAGTAAAACTGTTTATTTTGTTTGTAATCCTAGAAACTTGATAACAGGTCACATTTTATGAATGTTGATGAAGTAGGCTGTCACCTGTGAAAGCTATACCTCTCTGAACAAACTAGTCTCAAAAGTGCCACTCAGCCCTGCCTTCTGCTAGACTTCAAACTAATACCATTAGCTATATTTCTGCTTTCAAATATGATCCCACTAGTCAGAGCACATGAACAGGAAGATGGAGAAGTGGATTCAGTTTCCTTCATAGCCTGAGGGTTGAAACTCAAAAGGGCCACCTTCTAGGACAGCACCTTATCCACCAGGCTAGAAGCAAGCCTGTGATGATGGCACTGTCCTGTAGAAGCTGTGCACAGGAAAAAAATGCAAGATTCATAGGTCCAGAAAGTGTAGGCAGGGGAGTGATTTTGAGGCCAAGCGAGAAGAGTACTCCTTGGAAGAAGGTAAACTTGTCTCTGCTCCTGGAACTTTTTTTTTTTTGCATTCAACAATCACTGGATAACATAGATGGGAGATGAGGTCTCTTCCCTCCCAAAGGATTGCTGCTATCCCTGTGCCATAGTTAGGCATCCTCTTGTTTACATTCTTTCTGGTCTTATGAGTCTTGTGTTCTTTGATATGGGGTAACACAGTTTCACTGAGGAGCAGGGGGAGTTCTTCCTCCTAGGCTGAAGAAGAAACTAAACCTACTCTAGCTACTAGACTGTTATATC
Source organism: Gavialis gangeticus (assembly GCF_001723915.1). Taxonomy (NCBI): domain Eukaryota; kingdom Metazoa; phylum Chordata; order Crocodylia; family Gavialidae; genus Gavialis; species Gavialis gangeticus. The sequence continues at coordinate 21,504,791 of NW_017729027.1, read as the reverse complement.
AAAGGAGGGCAATGGTACTAACATAACCATTGCTAGGCTTGTACTTTTTGCTGAACTCTGTACTGATACACGCGCTAGTACAGTGTATGTTAGCCTGCTCTAGACTTTCCGTATGTCACTGGCCCACAATGGGATTTAAACTTGGGGATACTTACTTTGTGAATACCAAATGGCAAATCCTGCCAAGATGATGCCTGTTCTGGACATGCTCAGTAGCAGTGCTTAATACCTAGGGAAATGTATTGGTGAATATGTAGACATTTTCAGACTCTTAGGTAGGATAAGTAAGGTTTTGTGGGTTGTATTCTTGAACGCAGATGACTAAATTTTGACCAACTTGCACTTTGCATGCCCAAGTATTGTTTTTGGACATGGCTTTAACAGTCTTGACTACACAAATCTGTGACTCAGACTTAGAATCATAGAGAAGTCAGGCTGGAAGGGACATTCTGAAGTCATTTAGTCCTGCCCCACCCTCTGAGACAGGATCATCCCAATCCAGACCATTCTATACAAATACATTATCTAAACCTGGGGTACTCAACCCCCAGTCCAAGGTCCAGATTGAATCCTTATCACACGGGTTGGCAAATATTTTGAGTGGAGGGCCACTTACCCAGTTTTGGCAGGTTGTCAAGGGCTGCATGGGTAGCCCCGCCCCTTGACAGGTGCCCTGCCCCCTGGTCACCATCTTGGGACCAACGTCCCAATGTCTTGGGACCTATGTCCCAGGGCCAGCACCAGTGGGGCCCAAAGCAGGGCGCAGGCTTGCAGGGGTCCGTGGAGCTGGGCTGGGCTGCACCGGAAGGGAGGGGGGAGCTGGTCTGGCTCCATAGAGCCCCTGCCAGCTGGGACCCCGCGGTCCTGCCACCCTGCTCTGGGCCCCACCGGCACTGGCCCCGGGACATGGGTGTGGGTCCTCTGCTCCCACTGGCTCCCTGCCCACTCACACCCAGTGCCCCACAGCCCCACGGTACAGATGGTGGGGGCAGTGCACAGCCCCGACCCCCTGCTCGCCAGCAGGGGAGAAGCTAGTTCTGAGTGTGGGAAAAAGTGGCCCCTCACCTGCCCCATGGTCAGCGCCTCGTGGTGCAGGTGCTTGCAGTCCATGCAGGGCTGTCCGAAGCAGGCACAGGCAGCCTCAGGCAGGCTGCAAGTGCCTGCAGCGCGGGGCGCTGGCCATGGGGCAGGTGAGGGGGCACTTTTCCCCATGCTCAGCACCAGCTTGTAACCCACCCAACTGCCAGCCTGGCAATGGGGTGGGTTACAAGGTGGTGCTGAGTGTGTGTGGGGGAGAAACCAGCCTCTCCCTGCCCCATGCCCGGCACCCTGCACTGCAGCTGCTCACAGCCAGCTTGGGGCTGCCTGTGTCTGCTCCAGACAGCCCCGCATGGGCTGCGAGTGAGGGGAGTCCTACCTGGTTTCTGTGATCCCTACTAGATCGTAGTGCCCAGTGGCAGTGCCAGTGCTTCTGGCATTGGTGTACAGGCACCTAAGTCCTTCTACTGAGGTCACTGGCCACCTGTCATGTTGAAGGGGACCTGTTTTCTCAGCTCCCATAAGAGTGACTTTCTTGGTTTCATTGTCATTGTCAGTGGAGCTTTCCTATATATTGGACCCTGGGTAAGCTCCAGTTAGTGTTTTTCCCATCCCCCTGCGATCTTAGTTTAAGCCCTATCTAAGAGACCAGCCATCCTGGCTGAGAAAAGGGACTTACCTTTCTGCATGAGGTGGATGCCGTCTCTAGCCAGGAGTCCTCTGTCCCTGAAGTGGGCACTGTGGTCATAGAAGCTGAAGCCTTCTCAGTAGCACCACTGTCGGAGATGCCAGTTCACCTCATTAATGCATTCTTGCCTCCTTGGGCCGTGGCCTACAATGGGGAGCACATATGCATATACGATTCTAATATTATAAAAGCCTAAGTCTGTCTGCATGTCAGTATTCTAGAAACAGCCAATCAGAGTGCGAAAAAGTGTTCTGACAAGTGGCAACATGTCGCCATGATGGCGAGACATGGGATGGGGGGGCTGGCCTTGTGCCCCTGCCCTGCTCCCTGGAGGTGACAGCAAGAAAGCAGATGGAATGGCGGGGGGAGAGGCCAGCAGCGCTGGGCTTGCCCCCCCGCCCTCGCCCTGCTCCCTGCAGGTGGTGATGATGGAGCAGAGATGTAGGAGTAAGACTACTGGACCTGGCCTTGCTCCCCACCTCCTTGCAGGCGGTGGTGCGGTGGGGAGCAGGGTTGGGACACCGTGGGGGGCTGAGGCCACTGGTGCTGGCCTCAGCCCATCGCTCCACCCTTCTGCTGTCATCACCAGCAGGCCCAACATGGCAGTGGTGGGGGGAGGAGAGGCCTGACACAGGTGGAGGGAGGAGTTGGCATGCCAAGACAGCGGTGGTGGTGGGGGGAGGGGAGGAGCAGGCCTGGGCCCGATGTGGAGGTGGGGAGGAGAAGTGAGCCTGAGCATGGGAATAAGCTGTGCCACTGCAGCGGACCCAGGCTGACACAGCCCAATGCAGCAGCAGCTGGGGAAGAAGAGGAGTGAGCCTGCTTCTGCACATCCCTCTCCCCAGTGTTGGCCCTGAGCCCGCTCCACCCATCCCCCTGCCACCACAGGCTGGGCCTGCTGCTCCCCTGCTGCCACAGTGGCCCAGCTTCTTCCTACCCTCAGGCCCGGTCCTCTGCTGCCCAGGCTCACTCTTCCCCTTCCCCCCCCAACTTCAGCGTGGCAGGGAGGTGGGCATGGGCCCAGACCCCAAGCAGCAGGAGGGAAGTGGGGAGCAGGCCCAGATGCGGAGGCATGCCTGCTCCCCCCGTCATTCTTGAGTGCAATTAGCTCATATATATTATAGTACCTGAATCAAAAACACAGGTACAATATCATTATGAAGCAGTGGGGATGTGGAAGAAAGATATTAAAATGTCACTTAGTTAAATGATCTATACTCTAATACCTCTGTTGTTGGAGACATTTAAATTGTATATTGCACCGTAGCTTTCCCCATGTATGAATCTGGGAACTTAAACCTGCAGCCAGATGAATCGGTGACAGGTGAATTGATATCTGGAACACATTATTGGTGACTGTATTATTATTAATTTTTATTTCAGCATCCATGTGCTTAACATGCCGTACTTCCCAGAACATGAAGCAAGACACAATTCCTTCCTTAAGGAATTTTCAGTCTAAGGCCACTCTCCTACAACAGGAAGCATGCAGGACATCACTTGTCTTAAGTGGAGCTAACTGGTATAGAGGTCTCCTGATGTACCTCACATTGTAGGACAAGACCTAAGCACAGAAGCACTGCGTGAAAGAGTAGGAAAGATAATTTTGTTTTTCTTATTTTATGCATCTGAGCATTACAGACAAAGGGAGTAAAAATGATCCAAATGTCTGCTGCTTTTGTTTTAAAAAAAGGAAAAAAGGAGAGGAAAAAACTTCTTCCAGTCAACATTATTTAGGAGAAAATAACATTGGTAGTATTGAATTTAACAAATTGCCAACTGTATATGAATAGCTTTGACTGTACTGTATTAAACAGTTCAGTTTTGCCATATATATTTTGCTGGTTTAGAATATCTCAGATGTCATGAGAACTCATTTTCACCAGTATTGTTTTCAACACTGCCTTTTAGTTCCATCACTGAATGGGATAACAGGATTTTAAATCTTTTTCTTTATGAGTTATTTCAGCTGCTGAACAAGGCTGTTCTGCCATTGTCAAGGTTCCAAATCTGTCATAAACATTTCTCTTGGACTGCTATCACTATATCCTTTGTATAAGGCTTGGGTACTGATTCTTTCTTGCAGCTACGAATCCCCTAATTTTGCTTGGGGGAATCTCCATTGAAGAGAATTAGAGGGTGCAGGCATACCTGATGGAATAGAAGCCATGATGGTTTAGAACCATGTCTTCTTTAGGAGCTATATTCTTGACGCATATTGTGGGGATGGACCAAGTTAAATGCATGTGCAACCCCATAGATCAGTAAAGTTGTATGGTATAACTAGTGTTAGACCTTGGCTCCATGTGTTGGACTTACCAGTTCTGCTGAGTGGGATGAGATGATCTGTGCATCTTGGATGTAGGGTGAAAAGTGTATAATATTCCAGATGATGCAGAAATGTCCTGTAGCTCATAACGGGTATTCGCCAGCAGGCTGGGGAAAAAAATGAAAAATATGGATTTATGCTTTAGCAAGTTTATAATGCTTAGTCTCTGACCTAACACATGTGCACGGCTGTAGAGTGCTTTAAAAATGGCTGATGGTGTGAAAAATTAAGGCTTGTCAAATCAGGTATGTGATTGAAGGCGCTTTGCTTTAGAGCACCTTAGGGAACTTGTGTTCCCTCAAGGAGGGAGGGGGAAGTGAGTAGCATGGAGCTGCCAGCTTGCCTAGCCTGAGCTGGAAAGGGGGCAGTGGAATGGAGGCCCCTCACCTCATTGGCTTAGCTCCGCTCCCTTCAGTACAGGGTAGTTGTGGGGGCCTAAGAAGTAGGAGAACTCCATTCTACTGCCTACCCCCAACCTGGGCTGGGCAAAGCCCAGCCAGCAGCTCCATGCTGCTCACTTCCTCTTCCCCCACCTTCCCTGCTGACTGCCTTGGAGCTGGGAGGGAGAGGCAGGACTGGAGAGAGAGGCAGTTCAGCAGCTTCCTTGGAAGATGCTAGAGCACATCTGCCTGCTGGCCAGGAGGGTGGTGCAGGCACACTCGATCTCCTCTGACCCAACAGGCAAACGTCTGTTGGTTTGGAGGAGGGTTGGAGGGTACTCAGACTCATGGCACTTTATGTTAAGTTCCATGAGTTAGAGCAGGAGCCCGAGTGTCTGTAGGCACCTTGAGTTAACAGACTGAAGTGTAGGAGGCCAGGCAGAAGGCAGTTAATTCACAGCATCTGCTGAAGTAAGCCCCTTTTCCTTATGAAAGCTTATGGTATACAGCTCTGATTTAGTATAAGGTACAAATCTCTGCTGAAGTGTGGGAAGAATTCTATTACTCCTTCTGGGCATGTACAATGGACTAGGCTTGCCCTCTGGAGAAGTACATACATCTCCCTATTCCAATAAAGGAGGCATTTATGACTCCAGAGGATGTAATAGAACCGCTCCTACACAACTTTGATTGTCAACTAGGTGAAATAGAAACTTGCCATAAATCTTAAAGGATTCTATCAATTGCAAGGAATATTAGATGTCCACATTTCTGAGAGGAGGGAGAAGTATCAGGGAACTGCAAGCAACTATTTTATCACATTTTTTGGTTTAGAAGGTTCTTGGAACTTGGGAAATTGTCAATAATTGTATTTTTAAGTGTATGTGGAGACAGGAAATGATATAAATTAAAATTGGGTTGTTGTGAAAGGGTTAGGAGCATTCAAAAAACATGTTGTGATTTAAGATAGCTGATAAGATTTCAGGAAAGGAAGATCATGACTCATTAGCTGTTTGGAATTCTTGAAAGATTTAAGTGTTACAGCAGTGCCCAGCCACACTGTTCTGCTTAAGGATCTGTTGGCATTTTGTGAACTGTATATAACTAAAATGATTTTATTTACATCATGCTAAATCTTGACATCAGTTTGATTGAATATTGCCTTGTTTAAAAAGCTTGTTTGATTTAGTTACTATCCACAAGAAAAAGTTCTGGTTTGTTTCAGAAACATTTTGTTTCTACTATATAGAACAGATTTTATTTTTAAAAATAAATATATTTTTAAAAAGTACTAAGTACCATCAGTGATGCATGAAATTACTTGATGAAAGTTAATCATGTCAGGCTGTGTACCTTGGGCATGAATTAACCAAATTACTAGTTTATTTAACTTTAAGTCATCTTCTATGCATGCATATTCTGTATCTGTATGTATGGGATAATTATACCAAATGTTACTTGTAATACAATAAAGACAGTATAATGTCATAAGTTTACCGCACTTTTTTCATTATTTAGTGTTTTGCAATAGGCAATGTGATATTCTTCATGATAAAAGTTAAATTACCAAGAAAAAATTGTCCTAGCTCTAAATTAATACTAGAAAATAATATATGCCTATGTCATTGTCACACAGAAGTTGCATATATGATTTAGCACAATAGAGAACTGTATTAATAAGCACAGTTTTACCAAAATGCATTATTGTGTAAACAGTTTGTAGATTCACAATATGATGAGCCAGACTTATTGGGTTTAACGTAATTGGCTTGTTTCCCTGCCTTAGAACTCACCATCCCACTTAATTCTTTTCTGAGGAACAATTTTATCTCTCAACATAAAATTTAAACAAAATGTCAAATCAAATGTTCCCCAAACAACCCTAGGCTACCACTCCTAAGGACCCCTTCTCTTCAGCCTCCTAAACAAGAGTCTGACTTCCTTTTACAACATTTGAGTGTCTCTCCTTGCCTTTTATGAGGAACACCTGACCACTTCCAGTAGATCAGATGATTGTACATGGCAGGCTAGCTTACATCCTCCTAGCTCTTAAAGGGCAAGCCATCCTCCTACACATAGTTACAACTTAATGGGTAAAGATATAAGAAGTTTCTATTTTAAGCCTGATTTTTTTTAACCCTGTCCATTCTCTAACTTTCTGGAAAAAGTTCATTTCTATATGCAAGTTCTGTGTCTATGTCATCTTGGTCCAGATTATTTATTTTTTTCCTTATGAAATTTGCATTTAATTCTCCAATTCACATTTTAGTTTTGAGACTGATGAAAAAGTTAAAGGATTTTACACTTTGAAAATTTATCTAATGTCTCCACATACAATTCAAGTGAATTGATAGAAACATATTTTATAAACTTATTTTACTGAGAATGAATTCACAGGACTGTTTGTACCAATTTTATAAGCTGTAGAATACCATTTATTTAATTTGTCTTGTATTGTAAATAATGCACATACATTTGTAAATATAGTCTATATGGGAATATTGTCTATATGTTCATAAATTAGTCATGATACTTTTTAATACAATCATAGTTTCTCCTTAGCTCCCTTCACATAAGCTAGAGCTGCTCTTTTTAGTTTATTGTCTTGATATCTGGTATCATCAGCCATCTTTCATATTCCAGAAGTATACCACCAGATTTGATGGGCTCAGTAGGAGGTTTCAATCTCAACCAAGCCTTGTATTAATGTATTTTCTTGGAAGTTGTCTCTCTAAGAGTCAGTTGTCTGAGGATTAACGAGAAGAAGACATTGAATCCAGATCTTAGACTCATTCTTTTCTGTGAAGTGACTAAAACGTCAGATGGTTGTTTTTGCCATGTGTGGCAAATAGTATCACCAAGGGAACCCGTCAGTGCCCAAAACCATGGATTTAAATTGAGTTTTTTACTCTCATTCTTAGAAGGTGGAGTCTTTTCCTGCTCAGGTGATCTGCTAAACTATTCTCAACTCTTGGCTGATGAATCACTGACAGATTGATATAATGACAAATATACTCTTCCCATAGAGAACAGTGGAAGTTTTGTGTCTTTCTTATCTTACTCCCATGCCTGCCTGTCTGTTACATTGCCATCATAGCGTGCATTAGACTTTATCTGATGGTGTTCTGGAGCCAAGGCAGGAGCACTTTGTAAGCTAGATAATTCCTTTTTAGACTTATAGGCTGGGGTTCTAGAGGTTTATGAACTTTATCTAAATGTCATGGCCTTACAAAATTGGGCTAAAATAATCCTTAAGAAGAGTATTTCATATATGCAATTTTCAGTTTTTCTTTTTTTTTCCAAAGCTATAATTCTTATTGTTAATTTATTTTAAGGAGCTTTCTTAACATAAAGAAAAGTATGGTGGGAAATCCTGACCTCTTTGGAATTGATGGCAAATATTCATTGGCTTCAGTAGGTCAAGGATTTCGCCCAGCGTCACTGCCCCAAATAATTTATAGTCTAAAAAATACCTTGAATAAAATTTCTGTGAAAGATACTTTCCTAATACTGTTTTTGCATTTCTACCTCTGATCCAAGTCAACCCTTGTGGAAAAGTTCTATAGAAATCAATAGGAATGAGGCCATACATTTTTTGGAGATTAAATAGGAATTTATTATGAGAAATTACTTAAATTTGTAAGACTTCTCAGAAATGAAAAAATGCTGAGGTGCAAAAATGTCCAAAAAAATCCTAAAAATTAGTACACTACAAATGTTTCTAACCTTTTCAACATATTTAGTATTGAGTTCAGACAGAATTTGGGGCAAAGGATTTACTTGGTTCTTATTTTTCCTGAACTGGTTTGTGCCATCTCTGAGTCATAAATACTTTCCCTTAAGTTGTTTTCATATGACATATTATATGATGCAACTTGAGGACTAATGCAATGTGAAACCACATACTGTATCATAATGTGATATGAGGAAGATGGATGAGGGAAAATAATTTCTTATTATTTTGGGTAACAGACAGCTGATCTTAATTTTTATTTGAAAAAGGTTTCAAAATACCTCCTTGAAGCACAGGCTGGGAAAACTCTCAGCTTCAGAATATCTTTATTTTTTTGTCTCCCCACTTAGTAAATGTTATGGCTATTGGGCAAATTTTGACAGTAATACTAAGTGAGATTATTAGGTTTGGTCATATGAGCTTTATTTTCTTATTAACAATTTGAATCCCCTTAGGAAACAAAAAAGGGTAAGATTTCAGTAGCCCAGTCAGCATGATACTAAATACATCATCACCCACCAGAGGAAAACAGTTCAAGCTGTCTCTCTGACTTCTGGTCACCAAATTATTTGCAACATGACAGGTGATGGTATATGTCAGCTGGAAAAGTAGTGTCTTGCCATAAACTCCAAACATCTCTCACTTCACTCTCAGGAAATGTAAGCTGGATCATTTTTCTCTTCCTGGAAGATATTCAGCAAGTCAGAGGCTCCATTGATACTTGTAAATACGGAAGTTCATAATATACTCTAACTCACTCATTCACTATGGAACAATTAAGAGTTTAAATTGAAACTAAAAAAAAACAAAACCACCAATTAAAAATAGAAGTTACTTTATTGTTAGTAGCTTTTAAAGAAAAAAAGGAAAAGGTAAATAAAAGATTGCCTTACTAAATTTGATACGGTGCACAACAAAAGGCAGTCTTGAATTTCATTTAAACAAGTGTAAATTTATTGAGTCTATATATTTCTAATAAAAACCCTACCCCCATCTAATATACACACACACATACTCATTCGTTCATACATCACTGGATCAAGCTGTCCTTAATCAATGGCCAGTCAAACAGGGGTTTAGTTGCTTGATGTTAGAAGAGGGGTTACCGGCTGTCATGGGGCGGGATCTCTCCAGACGCCCCCTACCGTGCCAAGTCCGAGATAAAGCACCCTCGTTCTCACCCACCATGTCTTTGATGTTAGGTATTTTATGAGGGAGGCTGCCTTTTTTTGTCCCCTTGGACACGGTGCTCTTGTCTATCCTGGCCCCTGTTCTGTATTGACTGACTTGGTGCACCCCAGCCTTATGGGCTATACATGGCTCCTACCACTCCTGTACCACGCCCCAAGCCTCACAGATGTACCAGACGTTGTATGGTCGATCCCTTGCCGTGCCCTTACGGGCGCCCCCTGACTTGTCTTGCAGTTGCCCGTGCCCTCATGGGCTCCCTGGGTTTGTCTCACACTGGCCCAGGCCCTCACAGGCTCTCTGGCCTCTTTCACAGTGGCCTGCGCCCTCATGGACGCTTGCTGGCTCACCTTAGGGCCTGCACCCCATGGGTACTCCCTGGCTTCTCTCACGGTTGCCCCACGCCCTCACGGGCGCTCCCTGGCCTCTCTCTTCTCGCAGTTGCATGTGCTCTCACCGTGCCCGCTCCGGGGTCTTCTCTCGCGACCATGCCCGCTCCAGGGCCTTCTCACAATTGGGGCTCAGGTGGCTGTAACCATGCCTGGCCCCTAATCCCCTCCTTGGGTCTTAAGGCGAGTGCCCCTGGGGCTCCTCACAAATTGGGGCTCAGGTGGCCATAGCCGTGCCTGGCCCCCAAATCCCCTCCTCCAGTCTGAAAGTTCCTGTGGGGCTCAGGCAGCCTCAGCCTTACCTGGCCCCCCAATCCTCTGTGCCCCTTCTCAGGGCTGGGGTCAGTACACCCCTGAGTGTTGTTCCCTCTCTGGCACCGGCGTCCCCACACTACTGTGGAGCTCCTCTAAGGCCTCCTCCAACCCCTATTAGCCTCACCCGGTCCTCCGGTCTTATAAAACTATAAACAGAAAACTCAAGCTCCTGGGCTACAACATAAACTCTAAGCCAACTGGCTAACCATCATTCAGATCCCTTCTGGGGCTTCCTCCACCTGGTATCCTTGAACAGAAGCTGCTCAGGCCACCAGGCTTCCCCAGTCTGCTTGCTCCAGCAGAGCTCCTTCTTCCTTGGCTGCAAGTGGAGAACTGCCCCTCTGGCCTCAGCCTGGATTACATTTATATAGGTCAGGCCCTGCCCCCTTCCAGTCAGCTGACCCACTGCGGTTGCCCCGGCAACCGGCACCTGTACCTCTTTATAGGCGCAGGGCACTGAAGTGCCCTGTGACACTGGCATGTCTTTCCAAGGTGCAGTCTGGTTCTGGTTCTTGTCTTGATGTAAAAGGGCACCACCATGAAGTCCTTACTGCAGGTTTTTATCAACTTTTTCACAATAATGGCAAAATTACCCAAAGGGCAACTCATGTTCAATTTCTGGGCAGGTTCTATCTTTCTCCAATAACCACACGTCTTATAGCAGATACATAAGCCTTTCAAAAGGTCCTTATGTAAGCAGTGTGGGAATGCAGATGTTACCATCCTGTTATCAGATGGCAGAAGTTTGCAGAATCTTACGTCCTTGTAGCCTGTTTTGACCAGCTCAAACCAGTTTGTGTTTTTCACAGTCCTGCTCCATTGTCCTGATTTGAGAACTGACCCAGAGCAGGCGGCAGCTTAGATCTGGCTTTGGCACTGGGCTTGGGGCTGAAGCCAGAGCTGAGCCACCACCTACTTGGAGTCAGGATAACTAATTTGGTGGAGGAGGGCACTTGTAGCTGAGGAACATGGGGGAAACTGTACAGCCACCCAGCCTTCTCCCTTCTTTGTCTCTCTAGGCCCAACCTGGCCCAGCTGGGAGATGCTGCCACTTCTCCCTGACTGAGCTGAGCTGGGGCTGGTTAGGGCTATGCTGCTGCTGACTGCCCCAGTGTTTGAGCAGAGCTGCAGCAGAGGTAAGTGGTAGAGAGAGGTGCAGGCATGGGAGTGGGGCAGAGGTCAGACATGGGTGGGTAAGGTGTGGGGGCAGGCAGAGGCATGGTGTGGTAAGGGACAGGAGACAGGCTACTGGAGCAAACTGTGGATGGAGTGGCAGGGAGTTGGAGGAGCAGGAACAGGCATGGGGGAAAGGAGCAGAGGGGCAGGCTACCGGGGGAATAGGGGTAGGGGGAGGCATAGGCATGTGGTCAAGGCCCAGGGGACAGGCTCAGGCATGGGAGGGGCAGGTGACAGGAGGGCACTTGGCAGTGGGACAGGAACTAGGTAGGCAGATGGTAGGGGAGCAGGCACATTTATAATTTTCTATGTATAGAATCCAATTATTGGCCAGTCGTCTTAAATTTGAAGTCATCTTGGATTCAGGTAAATAGGGTGCTTTTTAAATCAGGGGTGGGCAATTATTTGGGACGATGGGCCTTGTAGGTATTTCTGGGGAGCTGCTGTGGGCTAGTCAGCACTCCCACCCCTACCAGTGTTACTCAAATTGCTCAAAGCACGAGCGAGACTTTATAAAGGGGGATAAGGCACAGTACCATGTTTACTGATTACATGAGTTAGACATAGAGGTTCGGACACACCATTCATACAAATACACATAAATCATCATACACATCATTACACACAGGCATACACATACACAAAACGACCATTCCATCCACACATACACTAGATATAGTTACCAGCAGTAGTTGCTCAATATTAGCCCAGGGTAGCCAACCCGGGCCTATTGAGTAGTTGATGATGATTTGAAGATAGCAGATTTGAAGATAACAGCTGGAACGGGGTGAACAGATGCATCTGTGCTCTGATGAAACAGCAGTAGAAAAAGAGACTCGCCCAACTTGGCGTTTTCAAAGTGTTCTTTTATAGGGCTTGGCATCCTTTGTTTCAGTGCTTTGGGGTTTTTCCATACCCAGCTTCTCTTTTTGCTGCTGTTGTTCTTCTTTTGTCTTCAGCTTATCTCAGCCTTGGAGTGTTCTTGCTGCCCGTCTGGAAGGATAGGTGCATTCCTTTTCCTCGTTATCTTCTTCATGCCCTAGGCCTAAAAGGGATTCTTCAGCTGTTCATTAATTAGTTTACTGACTGGTAACTTACATTTGGCAGCTTGTTGCTTACATAAATAGTTAAATCTTCTTCTCTTGTCTATATGCCATTCTCTCATGATTCACCCTTTTACACACACTCATACATAAAGGCTATGCAGAGTTCATTCACTTACGTTTCAGCAGGAGGATACAAAATGGAGTTTTCAAATTGCTTACACAGTGCTTTGCAAACTATCTGATGTAGTGGACCAGCAATTTTTTTTCCAGTGGGCCAGGGACCAGTGCCCGGTTCAGCCAGTGGCAGCAACTGCGTGTAATAGCGCTACACAAATGCGCGACTGGCTGTTTCTTTCTTTTTCCTCACCTCACACGACGTGACGTCACCTGGAGTGTTGGAACATATGAACTGTGGCGCTACGACATATCAATGTTATGCTTCTGAAAATATATTTCTTTCTTTCCTGGCAACTTGCTGTGGACCAGTGAATATATTTCTTTCTTTCCTGGCACCTCGCTGTGGACCGGTGACCGGTGGCTTGCGGACCAGCACTGGTCTGCGGACCATGACTTTGAGAAGCACTGGTTTACAGGACAAGACTAACATGGTTACATTTCGCTACTATTACACTCTATGCTAACATCAGCTACATTAGTTCAGTTCATGCTACACCAGCAGCAGCCTAGAGCCCCCACACCACTTGCAAGAGTGCATAGCCCCAGTCCCTGGCCTGCCCTGCCATTCTGTACCGCACAGGCTGCAGTGGTGGCTTTTTCTGGCTGTCATCACTGCTGGCCTCAGCCCCATGATACTGGTGGCAACCCATGCACATGACCCCGTCTTGCGCCCGCTCTGGACTCAGCCCAGCAGAGAGGATCAGCTCTGGACCAGCCAGATGGGGATGAAAGGAAGCTGGAAAGGGATGAAGGGGAACCTGTGTGCACAGCCCTGATCTGGCCTACCCTGTGCCTGGTATGGACTTGTCTGCCCAAGCTGAGCAATGGCAGCAGCTGAGCAGAAGCTGCTGTTGGTCCCAGGGGAAAGCACCTTCCCCCACTCTCACCACTGCTGGGCCCTTCTTGCTGCAGCTGCCCATAGCCCATGTCTGGGCTGCCCTGCTACTCCTCTCTGCCACTATCGCTGCTGCCTCTGGGCCACCCAGTGGGACAGCAGTGGAAGTACAGAGGAGCCTCTGGGCAGCCCAGGCATGGGCAGCAAGAAGGCCCCAGGGTGTATTTTGCCCACCCACTATAAATTATTGGTTCAGTTAATTCCTTATCTAATTCTATTGTAATCAATGGAGTTCTGTTAAGGATTAATTTGATTTTGTATGTGTTCCTCACTTCTTCTAAAATGTTTTCCTCCATTGTCAGTTTTATGTCAGTTCAGTGGCAAAAGAAGTTAGAATAAACAGCTTATAATTTAGCTCTTATGCTGTTTTTAAAACTGTTTGGTAAACAGGAAAAATGGGCACTTTATTATATTCTGTATACTCAGATTGTCAAAAGTTTTCTGAGATGAATGTTCATAATTTCAAAAGACAATTAAATATTATTAGACAGTACCACACAAGTATCCACAATTTCTAAAATAATGGAAGTAACAAGAGGCTAATTTAAGTTTTTTAATATTAACATACATTTTCCCAGGAATTTTTCCACCCTCTGTTTTTCAGAAAGGCCCCTCCCCCTATGTTCTCCACAGTTTCTCTAACTTCCCTTCATCCCTTTCCAACTGGCAAAAGCTTTGTCTTACCACAAAAATACAAGCTGGTCTGACCTTCTTCTTCCAGTAATTAAAACCTGCTCATATCTTCCTAAAGAGATGCTCACATAAGGCTGGAAAGACTGTCAAGATTCAAATCCAGAGAGATGCTCTTTGGGTTAGAGATGTCTTCCTGAAATGCTGCAGGTGTTACCTTGCCCATGGCCCCGGAAACAGGGAGAGGAGAGCCTCTTCCAAGTAATGTACTGTTCATCTAAGGTGCTTCTTGTGAATTTTTCCGTTTTGCAAGTGTATGAAAGAAATGGCATTAATAAAGAAGCACCCTATTATTTATTTTTGATGGAAGTGTCCAAATAATTATCATATCCAGTTGGGATTTCCAACCTTTTGAAGACTGTACCTTTCTTTTGGGTGTGTGCCAGTCTTGACCAAGAGTATTCCAGCATAATCACCTTTCAATGTTTTTTTATGAATAAATAAACAAATAGATCCAAGTGCTCTAGGCATCTGGCCAGATTGTTAAAAACAATCCAAGAAAACTATAGCAGCAGCAGCAAAACAGTCATTCCCCTCATGCCCTGCCAACAACAAAACAGAGTCAACAATAACATGAACAAGACCTTTGAATCTCAGAACCAGCAAATGAACTTTAATATCAGAACTTAGCCAAGCCCCTCCAAAAAGAAGGAATTTATGGAATCCATGTTAAAATATTTAAGATGTTTGATTTTAAATAAAACAACCTCCATCGAAATATATTGTAACTGAAAACATGTGGGAACATAGTGAAGGCCAGAAGAAAGGGAAAGAACAGTATTCACCAGCTAGCATCAGTATTCATGTAAGTGGATCGCACTATATTGTTTCACATTGTACTTTGCTCCTGCTTCCATTGCTGTTCTTAAAACTAATATCCCCTTTGTCACATAATCACTCTCCTGTCGGTATCCTCAAGACTTCTTCCAGAACATGCATTGTTTACTTAAGTTTCCAACTTTAAGACACACCCAGAAGGATTACATTGATCTTTTGACATGTGAATTGCTACAGACATATTTAAATTATTTGGAGGATTCCTGTTCTTGTCCTAGGGGACATAATATTATGCTGAGAGCAACACTTCTTATATTCTTTTCCTCCAGCAGTAAAAGGTGAAGGTTTTTATGCCGCTTTTCAGATAAATAAGCTATAATGAATATTCATTAATGTTGAAAGTTGTTCCTTGTTTCTATTACATTAGGGGGTCATGTTAACTTCTTTGGGCTTATAAAAACTGTAAATCAGCATGTAATTTTACTAACGTGTAGTGATCTAAAATTAAACCATTTATATTGAATGGTCCTATAGAAGGTGAGAAGGAACACTTTCTCTGTTTTATGGAAATAGGGTTCTGTGCATTCTGATGAGGGGAATGGCTTTTGGTGCATAATCTGCACTTCCAAGTGGATAACCCTGTTATTTTTTATCAGACAAAAATTGTTCCCTGAATAACGAACGACACGATTGCATGTTGTAAGATATCAGTTCATTTTTGTTATGTATGTTTTGGCTGTTTACATCTGTTCCAGCTGCTTGAAACTTATTTATTCAGTCTTTGAAAATGATTGTGTTTGGAGGAGAGCGTTTTTCCGTTTAAAAAATGAGAGGTTTAATTCTTTCACCATCCTAGCATGTTTAATTCATAGTGTATTCACTGTTTAACATTAAATGAATCAGCTGATAAACTACAAGGGTAGTCTGAGTTTGAAACTTATGGAGCTACTTTTTTTTCTTTTGCAATAGAAAAGTTACAACTAATTTTAATAGAAATCTTAATTTGTTTTAAAATATAAGTAATGTCACCCTTTCAGTAAAATGAACTGTTGGAGGCAGTCAAATAAATATCCTTTTATCATATCACAAAAAAAAATAAAAGTGAGACATAGCAGAAGTTTCACTTTGAAATGTACTTTATATTTTTCCCTTGGCCTGCCAAAGCCCACGTATTTTAATATTACTTGGAATACACACTTGCATGGATTATATTTTCTGTGATAGTCAATCCTGTTTTTATATTTTCTTGAAGCTTGTGTAGTTACTTACAAGTGCACAAAATGGTGTAAGCAGTTCCTTATTGTATGATTTACATCTTACAACTACAGCTACTTTGGTTGTATGTTTTAATTATTGAATCCCACACACAAACATGTATCCACTTTATTGTAAATCAATAGTAAGTGCTATCCATCAAGATGTGAGTGATACTAAGGACTGCAGGACAGCACTTAGTCTCACTCACCATCAAGTTCTTATTCTTCAGAAGTAGTTGGTAAGAAAGAGAACATTGGATAGGAAAAGGGAAAGATTCCTAAATGTAAGGAGTCTTATTGAATGGAACTGCTGCTTATTCATTCTTCCATTTACAGAATTGTGCTTTCCAAGGTAATTATGACTGTGGTTATAATTATATATAAATGTGCCCTCCTTCATCTTCTTCCATGTCATAAAACAGGGAAGAATGTAGGAATGATCATAATTTCTTTTGCACTAGAACTAGCATGATGTGAGAAGAAAGAAACATGGGAAACCATTTGGAATCATAGTTGTATGGGGTGTTGTGGTCATTGTTCTGGGAATACACAAATCAGAAGAGTTATGAGCCATTGTTTCTAGATGTTCATGTATTGTCTTTTTAGGACTGGCTTCTAAGTGCTCCATTTAACACTTTACTTACTGCTGAGTGAAGTCACCAATTGTATAGACCTCATACTGCACTATAGTGACATCTAACATGTTTACTGTTTTATTTTCTTTTGCTGCCTTACAAGTTTTATTTTGTCTTCAAAGAGTTAATAGATATTTTGGTATGTTTAGTTAGGACTCATGACTATTCAACCAAAAGTTTTTTCATACAGTAGAAACTTTATACAATGTATCAATAGTTTTGAAATGTTAGGAGAAAATATTCATCTCCCATATAAAAAAAATAATAATTACAGAAGTGACTCATCCAACAGTTCAGTGTGTTCTGAGCCAGCTGCCTGGCTGGCATCACCCTCACATCTGCAATCTGGAGATGGAGTTCCTGGGGCCTGGTTCCTCTGCTGTCCCTTCTTGCCTACCCACTATTTTCCCTGTCAGTCAGGATTTGTCTAGAGCCTATTCTGCTCTTTACAGAAATTTCATCTTCATGATGGAAATGGTGAGTTTGGGAGTGGGAGTATTTCTCTGGGGAATTCAAGCAATAACATGGATAAAAATTATAATCTATCATTCAAATTATTCAGTTGCAATTCAATGGTGTTATTTATCATCAGTCATTTTAACAGTTATAAAAGGTATTAAATGATTCAGAAAACATAAATTGATCTTTCTCAGTATATTCTTCTTTAATCACTTATTCTTATACATGGATTGCACTATACTTCAAGTACAAAAAAAGTTTATATTTTGTCACATTTGGACCTTGAAAGTAAAAAAGGGTTACATGAGTGTGAGTGAGAGTCTAACTCTGTGTGTTTAGCATAAGTCTCCTGTTTCCTTTTCTTTCCCCCCTCCTCACCCGCATTCCTGTTACATATGAGTATCAGAATAAAAAGAACATTTATTTTCTTTTTTTTCCCCTTGCAGGCAAATGTTTCCAAATGGGCTTCCTGAAGAATACTATTTAAGAGCCACATTCCGTGTAAGACGAAACACAAAAAAAGAGCGGTGGTATATATGGCAAATTTTAAATCAGCACAACACCCCAGAGGTGAGCATAGATTTTTAGTTTTTTGTTTAGTTTCTTTTTGGTTGGAGGATGACAGATACAGTTTACAGTGGGGGTTTTTTAACTCTGGATTCAGATACAATTAATGAAAAGATGGATTTGCTGCTTTGAAATAGCATGGTGCAATCACAAAACAAATATGTAAGTCCATCAAAAATTTCCAAATGCGCTCAAACAGTGGCATAAGACAGGTCTCATGTATTGACTGAGCTTTATAGTTTCTATTCAAACCATCTATCAGATTGCTAAATTATTTTTTCTTCCTATTTTCTATTCAGGCTAAATTATTTTATTTCTTCTATACATACTTGTTTTTATTTCAGATTTTGAATGACTTTTATTTTTATTTATTTTGCAGGTTTCTGTCCTAGTTGATGGTACAAAGAAAGTTGTGGAGTATATGACCAAATCTGCTCAGGGAAATATACTTCATTACATTTTTAAGAGTCGTGAAATCCATCCTCTGTTTGATCGACAGTGGCATAAGCTTAGCATCAGTGTACAGTCAAGGTTTATTTCCCTGTATCTGGATTGTAACTTAATTGCAAGAAGACAGACAGATGAGAAGAAAACTGTTGACTTACAAGGAAAGACTCTTATTGCTGCTCGCGCTGCAGATGAAAAGCCTGTAGATGTGAGTGAGCACCAGTGTGCGAAATTGGACGATGTAGAAATCATGTGTAATAGCAAAGTAATAAATTACAAAAATACAAAAATGCTGAATTCCTATTGGATGTTCCCCCCCCTTCACTGCTAGATTTTTCAGATATTCTTTTTTAAACTAGATGTTCAGTTCTGCATGTTCTGCTCATGCAAAACTCACTGTTATTTTCACTGGATATTTTTGTCTAAGTAAGAACTAAAGAATTGAGTTCATGGTTTCAGTAGTCTTTGTATTTCAGTATTCATTTAGTAGTGAAAGCCATTCAGACGTATTATTACAGTACCATTAAGAACTTACTTTATAATAACTGTTTTGTATTCAGTTTCCCTGTAATTGACTTTTTTTATCCGAAGGGGAAAGAATGTCTTATATGTTTAGCCAGTTAAAGTGTTTTCATTAACTCTTTCCCATCCCAAAGTTGCAGATGAATAAATCTGAAAATAGAGAATACAGTACATGCAGTTAGAGTAAGGGCAACTTCATGAGATTATTTAGGGTATTTTTTTAATAAGATGGCGCAGGAAGAAAATTACATCAGCTCAGAGGCAGCTGAATTTTTCTATCAAATACTAAGGGGATCTTTATTTTTCTGCTATCCAACAACTAAAGCACACTAAGTAAAACTCCTTTTACTTTTTTATGGCATATTCAGGGATGCCACTCTAGGGATTCTTTTTCCTCTGTTGTGATTATGTGTGTATTTACATGTGTGTGTTAATATAAAGAAGCAAAGCGAGTAAATTGTTGTAGTGGGAATTGTAGTTTGTTTTATATATAGCACACATTCATGTATCATGTTCCAAGCCGTAGGGATCAGAGTGATTCCATGAAAGATTTTTGATAGCATTCTACATTCAATACACTTGCAAACCTAAAGAAAATATATTAGAAAACTAAACAGCAACACTATAATATTATCATAATTTAACATTATTATAGGGGTTAGCCCTTCAGGGAACAGTGGATTCTGACCCTAATCCAGAAAAGCCCTTAAATTTAGAATTAACTTCCCTGGGTGCATCCAGGCATGTGTGGTTTATGGTGCTGCAGACCTCTGTGGTGCCCCAAACTATATGCAGTGAATGTTACAAAGTGCCCCATGCTGCAAATTTACAGGGTGGTGACAAAATTTGCTACCAGGATTTCCTGATAGCAAAAAAAAAATCTGGCACAAAAAGCAGTGCAACACATGCACAACAAGTGTGGGCCAGTATACATGGAGGCCAGGTCATCTAGAGCAACACTGGCTGCTGGCCAGGCCTCCATGCTACCTGACCTGTGCCCCTACTGCTCCAGGCCACCAAGTAAGACTGTTGGGCCAGCTTCCCCTGGCTGAAAAGCTGGGAGGATCAGGGCAAGGGCAGTTTATTCATTGAGGGACAATTTGTCCTGCAACGAAGAGCAGCTGCAGGGGTGTACACTGGCAATTTGTGCCACTGTAAGCACATGCCCCTGAATGTCTAGACATCACCTTTAAGTCCACTTGTATACTTAATTTTAGCATTTTGAAGGATTGAGTACATATTTAATTGAATATGTTAGAATATCTTCCATCACCTCAGTATTTGTCTCAAATCCTAACCGCAACTTTGCTCCATACCATTTACAGATATTATATACTGGATATATGCCTTCTGGATACTTCTGAGGGAAATATCCCAATGCATATAAGAACTCTAGCCTAAGACTGGTAGATACAGAAGAGTGGGCCCCTGTACTGCCAGCCAGTGGCCTCTTTCCAGTGCAGGGAGTGTGCCAGTAGTACGAGTCAAGGATGGAGAGCAGAAAAGGTGTGGAGTAAGGGTATGGTGAAATACAGGAATGCTATTTTGGATCTTCTCTGAAATAAGGTCTCTTCTAGACTTTATGCAAGTGATCTAAATTAGTGTAGTTCCTTATGTTCTCAAACTTCTGGTGGCCTGGTCAGCTCCGGATTAGGTAGTGATAAGCAAGCTTGCCCCGACCTGGATAATCCACCCTAAATGCTCCACAACAAAAGCCTTACAGAAGCACTGACACAATGTGCAGTTCAGCTCATAAAACTGGATCTGGTGGAATACTGAAGGGAGCACATTTCAAGGTATGGATCCGAAAAGGCACTTCCTGAAATATTTAACTCAGAACAGATAGCAAAAGCTATGCAGTGTAGATTACAACTGCCATGAGGTTAACTGGGTCCTGCTATGAGTTTTGCACCATAGTAGCTGAGAGTAGAGTTTGATCCTTAATCATATGACTCAGTAGAATAACTGGGAGTGGGAGGTGACCAGGACAGCAGCCCCAGATGCCACTTCCAGGAGGGGAGCAGAAAAAGCTGCAGCTGGCAACTGACTGTGCTGCTGCTACCAGCAGCCATCACTGTCCAATGAATCACTGCTGCCCAAGGTGCAGAACTACCCTGTTATCCTTCTGACATGACTAGAATTATTAAGTTCTTATTTTTGTCCATTTCTTCCACAAAACAATATTTCAGAATGACAGATTATTTTGCCAAGTTTGGAAAATTGTAGTAGTTTCCTCTTGTGTCTAAATAATATTCCTTTTTTACTGCTGATATAATTCCCTGTTTCTGTTTCTCAACAGATTGAACTTCGCCACTTATCAATTTATTGTAATCCAAAATTTGCAGCTCAAGATACCTGTTGTGACATATCTGAAAGCTTGGTAAGTTGTTAGTAAAGATACAAATGTAAATATGAAAATGCATTGCTCATCTTTTGACAAACTTTTCACCTTATCTTATTACATAAAGGGTATAAACTAATAGAAAGGAAACCTTAGATATATAGTGGGATGTATTTGCCAGGAAAGCTCATCCCATGTGGAAGGTTACATGCTTCTGAAATGGATAGTTTTAGCAGACTAGAACTTCAATGGAAGGTGAGTCTAAGGGACATTGTCTAAATAAATATCAGTGGAGGCTGCTGGTGCTTTATAAATATGAATATCCACATAGATTAATTAATTTTTAGAAGTTAAAGGAGTCACAAATAGGCTATGAAAAAGATAATTTTTTTCCCACTGACCTAGAGCAGGGGTGGGCAATTATTTAGCCTGGAGAGCCACTTAAAGAGGTTTGGTGAGCTGATGCAAGCTGGGTCAACACCCCCCCTGCTCTGGACTGCAGCAGCTCACCAAAACTCCATAAGTGGTCCAGCAGCACTGGACAGAGTGGGCAGGGAGATGAGGTCTCCATGGAGACCTGGCTGGGACCCTTGCGGTACGGCATGCTTGGCTGGGTGTATGGGATGGGGCTGCAGGCAGGCAGGGAGCAGCATTTGGGAGAGGGACAGGTGGGCAGGGCTGGTGCTGGGTCCAGGACTACAGAGCAGTGACAGCTCGGGGCCATGTGGCAGGAGGATTGCAGCTCTGCCCAAGCCCTGGCCCTGGGCTGTCACTGCCCCATGATTCCAGGCCTGCCCATATGCCTTGCACCCAGCCAAGTGTGTCCTGGTCATGGGGATCCCAGGCCAGTCTTCATGAAGACCCTGCCTTCCTGTCCACTCTGCCTGGCACCCCCAGTAGTGGGTGTGGAGTGAGCAAGCCAGGGTGACCAGGCAGTGGTGTTGAGTTTGGCAGCATTGGTGGTACTAGCTGCAGCAGCCAGAAGAAGCTGCTGTTGCCAGGGCTGCCAGGAAGTGGAGTCTAGCCACTGTGCCACCTTAGCCCCACTGTGCATCCAGGAGTGGCAAGACTGGTCACATGCACCACGGCTCGTACTGCCCCTCAAACCTGGTGGGGGCAGGTTCAGTTGGGTGGGGCTGAAGAATCCAACACATGGTGGATCCCCTGAGTTAGAGGAATGGTTCCAAAGACCATAAGGCTAGGGACAGACATTCAAAAAGCTGGAGCCTGAATTAGTCTAACCTGCAAACACTGAAAAAATTTGAAAGTGAACAGACATTTACTTTTGATTCCAGAAATTCAGGCACATGGCTGCAGTAGCTCAAGCTAGAATCTGGGGGGCACTGGAGCAGCTCTCCCTTTCCTTTGGCAGCAGCTGTAAGGCTGGAAGGAAGCTGAAGTGGGGCATGGCCAGGTCCCCAGCAGGGGCTAATTATGATTGGGGAGGGGTTTAAGTCTCCACCCGGGCCTGTAGGGACCCCAGCCAGGGTGTGCCTGGAGGGGGAAGGTGGAAGCAACCCTTGCCAGACTTGTCCCCAAGGCCAGACACTAGCTGGGGCAGCACCTCAGGCAAAGGAGGAAAGGGGGGATTAAACTTCCCTGTCTCCAGGCAGGCACGGGACCCCCTGTCTCCAAGTGGGCACAGGACCCAAGCCAGGGTCTGCCCAGCTTTCCCCTCTGCTCCTGCTCAGGCGGTGGGAGGCCCTAGCCAGAGTCAGGCAGCATGGCCTTGCTATCCACCCAGAGCTGGGACTACAGTTGCAGCTAGGGCTGTGGGGCGGTGGGGCTGGGGGTCTGAGCTGAGTCGGCCTGCAGGTGCTGCTGAGGTTGGAGGCAGGAGGGCCAGCCTGGGCTGGGTTGTGGGGCTGGGCCCTTCCCAGCAGGCTGCAGCATGGGCTGGCTCCACAGAGGCTGCGCAGCCAGATTGTTCCCAGCTTCCTGTGCCCAGACCAGGTGGGGCTGTCATGGAGCCATAGTCAGCTAGGTAGGGCCCTTCCCAGGCTGTGGCTCTGTGGCAGCCCAGCCTGTCAGCATGGGCAGGGGCTGGCCAGGTTGCAGGCTGCCCAGAGGCGCCAGCAGGCCCTGAGTGTAGCAGCAACCTGCTGCAGCTGCTGCTGTGCCCCCCGGCCCTGTGCACCCGGCAACTGCAGACAAAGCAAAAGCTGTGGTCTAACGGGCTGGGTGGGCTGTTCTGCCCCTCCTTGCCTCCAGCTGCTGCAACCACTGCTTCTGCCACCCCTGCCTCTGCTGCATCATGCCCTTCTGGGTGGGCAGGTGGGAAGCTTCAGCCTGGCAGCTTCAGCCCAGCACGTGGAGCTTTGGCTTCAGCTGCTTTCCACCCACTGCACCCACCCGCAGGGGCTGCTCATCGCGGCATGTGGGCAGAGCTGCTGGAAGGCAGCTGACAGCTACAGCCAGAGCTCCATGTGCTGGGAAGAAGCTACCAGGCTGAAGCTCCCCGCTACCCTGAGTGGTGCTTCATGGGGTGGCAGGAGCAGGAGCCGCAGCTGCAGGTTAGGGGAGCAGAGCAGCACTGCTGGGCCCAGCCAGCTTCCCCTCGCCTCCAGTGGCTACTTCCCCCTTCCACTTCTGCCCCTGCTGTGCCACTTTGGGTGGTGCAGGTAGCTTCAGCCTAGTGGCTTCTGCCAGTGCACAGAGCTCTAGCAACAGCTCTTGGCTGCATTCTATCCGCTCCACCCACAAAGCTCAATGAGCAGTCCCTGCAGGCAGGCGCAGTGGGTGGAAAGCAGCTGGAGCTGGAGCGTCATGTGCTTGGCTGAAGCTGCCAGGCTGAAGCTTCCTGCCCACCCAGAGTGGTGCGGCAGGGTCAGGGGCAGTAGCAGTGCCAGCTGGAGGCAAGGTAGACAGAGCAGCCTGCCTGGCCTTGGCTAGCCTGCAGCTTTTGATGCAGACGCAGCCACTGGGTGCTGCACAGGGCAGGGGGTGTGGTGATGGCTGTGGTGGGTGGCTGCCAGGCTCAGTTACACGTTCACATCAGTTTCTGATCACATAAGCCAGTTTATGTGTAACTTCTATCCCTAGCTTATATGTGTAACTGATACGGAGACAGAAGCCCTTTTGAAAGGGGTCATTACTGAGTGAACTTTTCTGAGATGAAGGAAAAGGGGAACAAGTGAGGATGCCAGTGAACTTTTACTTACATGCTTTCATTTTACCAACATAATGAAAATAAAAATAAATAAAATAACAGCTGAATGTGAAATTTTCCAAGTTTTTTTTAATCTTTGTACTGTGTATGTTTTGGCTTTATGTATTGGTAAACTTGAAAATAATCTGGCATGATAGGATTATAGTTCAAAAGGATTTTGATAAATTAGAGGACTGGGCTACAGAAAACAAAACAAAAATTGAGGGGAAAAAAGCTAACGTTTTTCTTCCCTGTAGGGAAGTAAACCCTACATGCATATAGAATAGGGGATAACAGACAGCCAGTAGCACTGCCAAGAAGCAACTGAGTCTTATGGTGGATCACAAACTCCGTTTGAGTGAGCAGTGGGATACTGCTGCTGGGGGGAAAAAAAGCAAATATAATTTTGGGCTTCATCAACAGAAATATTAGGTATAAGACACAGGAGGTGATAGTGTGACTCTGCTTGGCACTGCTTAGGCCTCAGCTGGGGTGTTCTGGCAAGTCCTGGGTATCACATTTTAAGAGGATGTAGAGAAACTGAAGTAATCACATAGGAGAGCCACTGATGCTAAAGAAGTTGATGAACAAGTCATATGAGGAAAGGTTGAGGTATGAACTGGGTATGTTTAGTCTAGAGAAAAGGAGATTAAGAAAAGACATGGTTTATATTTGAGAGGCTGCCCCTCATAGAGAAGAAAAAGAATAAACAATTGGCCTCCCTTTCTACGGGGTGCAAGACATGAGGCAGTGGGTTTAAAAGTTGCAGAAAATCTCAAGAAAAGCTTCCTCATTCTGAGACCCACAGGTCAATGAAACAAGCTGCCAAAGGAGGATGTAGAATCTCTTTCACTGGAAGTTTTCAACAAGAGACTGGATAGTCATCTGTCTGGGATGGTTTACAAATAACATATTCTGCATTTGTACAGAGGAATGGCCTTAGATGACCCTTTAGATCCTTCCCAACCCTATGATTCTCTGAATCTCAGAGTGGTTTCTCAGTAATGCGCTATGAAAAATAGCAGAGAGGAGGAGTTGTAAAAGATTAGAGTAGTAGAATGTATGATTTTTTTTCTTGTCAGGTACTAGAAGAGGACTCAAATCCATATAAATCTTATTTTTATTTTAGTGTCCAATGGAGGACAGGCTAATTACTACCACTTCATCACCACTGACTGTTCATGCCAGCAAAATACACATGCTTCCAATAACACAACAAGAACCTAGAGACAGATGCTTCTGCTTTCCAAGCAAAGTAAGAAGATCAACTTCTGTGTCCATGTACTCTTTATCTTGTATGCTTTCCAAATGTTTCTACTGTTACTCAACTCTTCACAGTCTTAACTGATAGAGATGTAGAAAAATGTATTTTCTTTGAGATATGAAAAAGTTGATTGCTTTAAACTATGAATGTGGGGGCCCCCATGCTTATACTTCCAAGTTAAGATAAATTTAAACCTAATAAATTTAAAAGTTAGTGTTCTATGGACCTACATGATTAAATGTTGGAGGGAAAGAAAAAATGGACTGTGGTTGCATCATTTTCAGAATCAATAATGAAATCTATTCCTACACCATTATATTTAACTTGTATTTGCTTATGTGAGAGTCAGTTATTTCATATATATTATTTTTAGTAGAAAATAAGTGTTATATCATGTTCACTCTGGTGGTATATATTTATCTTGACAGATTTGTATCATTAAGTGTCTACAGTAGAAAGAGGAAAATCAAAAATTTTGGTAACTTGAACATTCATTTTTAAATAGGGAGAAGCAGGATTGCCAGGTGTAGCTGGTTTGCCAGGTCAGAAAGGAGAAAAAGGAGAAAAGGTAAGATAATTCCATATTATTAGTTTCAGGATTTTATCTTTGTTGCTTCCTTCTTTCTTAAAGAATAGCTGTTAACATTGTTTAGAGAAATCTGTTTATATATTGCTTAAATGTAATAACAGAGATATAAATATTACAATAAAAATAAATATAACAAAATGTACCTGCAAGTACCCCGTGTCCCCTCAGTTTTCCTTCTGCTTTTTCCTCATCACCATTTTCCCAGAGACTGTTAGAAGAAATACAGACTGTGAAGAATATGATTTAATTAGGACACAACTCCACTAATACATACAGAGATTTCTTTTCTCTTTTTTTCTTTTTGTAGGACTGGAAGGGACCTCCAGAGGTCATCTAGTCCAACCCCTGCCTGAGGCAGGATCATCCCTATCCAAACCATAATTATCCAACAGTAACTTGCCTATGGCGGGTCATTGTTCCTTTGTGATCTGTTCCTCTTGGTAAGGGTTTTCTGTTAGCCCCTGGCTCTTTTAATTTGGTCCTAGTATGACCTGGTCTTGGTTCTGGACCATGCATAAGAATGCTGACCACTTATTCCAAGGTATCTGCTCTCATTAGCTATTATTTTAGTGCCTTACCACCATAGCATCTGGCTATGCTTATATTATTTTCATTATACTCTTTTGTTTACAAAGATCAAAAAGTGGCAGGGCATTTTCCTGGTAGTTGATACATGTTGATATAATTTCTTTGATATAGATTTTTTTTTACTTTCCGCTAAGAAATGTGTCTTGTTTCCTGCTCTGGAGGCAGATTTCATCTCCTTTGCCTGATGTATAACTATTTAGTGTCTTACTTAGACATGTGCCAATTTGCTGTCTGGTAGTATGAAGAAACAGTTTGCTATCTGGTACTATGAAGAGCCTAATTTATCATCTATGGCAAGTGTTGACATTCTCTTAGTAGTGGATTAAAATAACACAGAAATAGTGGTTTAAAATAACACCTTTGGGCCACTACTTGTGACCAGGAAACCACCATTTTCCTTTCAACTGAATTGCCCTTGACATGCTTGCCACTTGGCCACTGCCAAATGCCACTGCTTCCCTCCACCACCAAATTGCCACCAGTGTCCCAGCTTCATGGCCTGGATGAAATTGGTTGGTGAGCCAGATCTGGCCTGTAAGCCATAGGTTGCTGACCTCTTCTCTATGTGAAAATAACTTTAAAAAAGAAAAATAATGTTGCTGGTAATGTGGTGGAATAGGGCAGAAAGCAGAAAAAAAATCTTTATCCTATATCGTTTTCCTGTCACTTCTTCCCCTTGGTAGTCTCAGCTTTGCAACATTAAGAATTGGTGAACAGTTGTTGTGTCATGAAAAGGAACCAGCCACCTTTTGGCTCCTCCTGCAGCCTTAAATCCTCTGAATCCAGCTAAATCCTTCAACTGTATAGAATTTTCTTATACTTTTGAGGTATCCATCAAGGTTCCCTCCATACTTGATGTTCATTTCATTTACTAGTGATGAGAAAATCTTACCATGTCTGAAGACCCCATTCAGCAGGTACACACCCAGAGGTCTGGAAGCTTATTCAGGTATCAGATTTCTTGGGTATTCAGAATTGGATGGGTATCTCATGGAAATAACTTTATTTTAGGCTTTCCAATATTTTCTATATCTGCTTAGAGCATAAATACAGTAAGAATGCTTTTTTTAAGGTAACTGCCTTGTCTGTACTTGGCGTCAGTTGGAGCATAGAAGTATAAAACTTTAAACATGAAGACTGGAAAGAAAAAGTTAAATTGACTTAATCAAAGATCAGAAAAATCTGGGCTTAGGTAACTTTTTTTGTTGCTAGCAAAGGTTCCTGAAAGGGTAGATTTTCATTTTATGTGGCTGTGTCCATTCACTCTTTATCAAGGTCAAAAGCAAAATTGTAATGTGATACTTAAAAGGTGTGTTCTGGGCCAAATGATATCCCCAGGTATAGCTATCAAATATATATGAATGTATATTAATAATAACAAAAGATACTTTAGAGCAGTGGTCTCCAAAGTGGGGTGCACGCACCCCAGGGGGTGCACAAGATGATCCATTGGGGTGCGGGAAGAAAATATTAGAACTTCTATTCCAATTTATATATATATAAATATACATATATTGGGAGGGTGTGCTCAAAAATTTTTTACTGATAGGGGTGCGCGATCAAAAAAGTTTGGAGACCACTGCTTTAGAGAACTGATTCTATTCTTTTTTATCAAGTTTATTTTTCAAAACTTTTTGTAGTCTTATTTTCTAACTAAAACATCAACAGCCCATGTTACTCTAGTGCCCCATCACCATGCAAATGCATTTTAAATTACTTTGTTCCTTAACTTAAAATGTGCACCTTTGACCAAAATACATTGCTAATAGCATTGTTTTTTCTTAGGGCTTTTTGATGCAAGGTGAGAGCAATTTTTCGTCTTAAAAAGGAGCTGCTGTCATAATCTTTTCTAATACCACATTTTGCTTCAAGGCAGTTTTGCTATGTGGGCTCTGTAGTTGTAATACATGATAAAATAAACAAGGTGCCATATTTTGTGTTCACTACAAGCATGTACGTTCTAGTTTTTACAACAAGTGCACAGAATAATGGTTGCATAGCATGAAGATTAAGAGGTCAATTGCCTTTGAGGCACTCTGAATAGTTAATGTAATGAAATAATCACAAATATAAAACTGCAGATGGTGTCAGATGTGCAAAACTGTTTCTATTTCAGACTGAGGGATGATTGGGAGTATAGGAGGGGAGTGCATTTGATGTCTGCAAAATCATTTAAAACTTGGCTTGCTTTATGAGGAATCTTGGAGGAACATTTTCTTTTCATGTTGATCTACTAAACTTCTACCCTGTCTGCTTATGGCTTGACAGACATGAGTTTTGTCAAAAAATGTAATAATTTTCTGGTTGTCTGTGAAGTGTATCAGGTTCTGAAGAGTCTATTACTGATTACATATGATACCTATTGAAAATAGTTGTCATTATTTTACGATTTGTAGTGAGTATTAACAATAGGTTTAAGTTCGTTTTTAAATGGAAGGTCGTTGTGCTATTTCAAATCTTTATTAAATTGAATGTACCTCCTGACCTATAAAGTTGACAACAACTTTTCTGTGTTCATCACTTCATGAAACTGTTCCTGTCTAGTACCTTCAGGTATCATTGATCACTGGTTGGACACACCAGGTCACAATTTATTTCCCTGTAGTTTCTTTAATGTTCTTCCAAGGTCTGCATAGCTAACCTTGTAGGAGGAAATCAAGCTATTATTATATTTCAGGAGGCTAAGAGAGATTATTCTTTAGTGTTCTCTTGGAGCCCTGAACATCTCTTCACTTTATTCCCATTTTTTTGTCATAAGCTCCTCTAGAAATCACTGGAATGACAGCTTCTATCTTTTTGGCTGAGGAAAGTTGAGCCTATTCTCTCTGAAAAGATTCCAGAACTGCCCAGATGATTTTTTTTTAATTATTAGTGCAAGTTTCTCTGGTCTTGTAAAGCTAGCGATGTTGCTATAACATTTCTGTCTGCAGGATCTGGAAATTATGGTGGATCACAAACTCAGATGAGTCAACACTGTGACACTGTCCAGGTCTGAGCACAGTATTATAAGAAGGCTATAAAGAAAGTGACCAGGGCCCAGGGATAAATGATAAAGATGGTAAAAGGGTTGGAAAGGAAGCCACTAGAGGAAAGGTGGTTTGGAGAAAAGGAGATTAAGAGAGGATTTGATAGCAAGTTTTCAAATGCTTGGAAGGATACCATGAAGAAAGTTTTCTCCCTTGCCATAGAAGGCGGGGTATGTGGCAATCAGTTTAAATTTCAGCAAAGTAGATCTGTATTAAATCTTGGGAAAAAGCTTCCTAGCTGTCAGAACACTAGGACAGTGGAAAAAGTTGTGGGAACTACTTTCATGAGAAGTTGTGGAATCAACTTCAGTGGATGTTTTCAAGAACAGGCAGAATAAGTATGTGTCTGGAATGGAATCAGAATAGTGACTTTCGCCATTTGTGCAGGGGGTTGAACTAAATGAACCTCAATGTCCCTTTCATCCCTAAGCTTCTTTCAGTATTTCTTGTTTAGCTTTCACTGTCTTAAACTAATTCTTGTTTTAAGGTTAAATCTAGACTATAAACTTGCAGGAAGATCCTTATACAAGGGCAAGTCTGTGAAGGCTGATTAGGTATCTTCACCTTTCTAAGTTGGTGTTACCTCTCACAGTAAAAATAAACAAGTCTCTCTGTGGATCAAATAGTGGCTTCTGGGCGCGTCCACATATGCGAGCATGTGCGGTTGCAGCAGCTCAAATAGAAGCAGTGCAAATTTGAGCTGGGGCTTTTTGCCTCACCGTACATGCTTGGACATGTACTTTGTTTTGGAGCAAATTGTGCCATTTGGGACAAAATAACCCTGCCTGGCTCCTCCTGGATCTTCAGCCAGGTGGAGCTAGAGCCCAGGGCCCCAGCCATATAAAAAGCTGCCCTGGAAAGTAGCTCAGGGCTACTTCCTCTCAGGAGCTTCTGGGGCCCAGCCAATTAGTACCTGGGGACACTACCCCTTGTGCCAGCTGGACTGCTGAAGCAGCCCTGAGAGTTCCCTGCACCCTTTACCCACTGCAGCAGTCTGGCAGTAGGGGCTGCGATCTTCTGCGCACCTGCCAGACCCGGATGAGTCCTGCACAGCCAGTTGAGGCATCTGCCCTTGTGGGCTAGCTGCTAGTGGGGTATGGCTGCAGAGCTGGCCTGTGTGTGGCATGACTGCTATGTGTGCCCCCTGCCCGCCCACCTGGGCAGCTATCGCCTGGAAGATGTTCTGGGTGTGGTGGCCTGCTTTGAACTGTCAAAGCATGTCCTTCTGGCCCCATTTGGCCAGGAGGTCAGCCACAGGCAGATGGGTCCAAGGTGCCAGCTCTGAGCAGGC
>NW_017729027.1:21467963-21468837 GCF_001723915.1 Gavialis gangeticus | reverse complement strand
GAGGGGGCAGGTGGGGGATGGGGCCAGGCAGGAAACAGATCGGGGGCTGGGGGGGGCAGGCAGGAAAGGGATCGGGGGCTTGGGGGGCAGTCAGGGAGTGGGATCAGGCAGTGCAGGGCTCGGGGGGGGGCTGGGGGAGTAGGCAGGGCCAGTGGGGGTCCCTCTCATATTCCCTTCCCCTCTCCTTCTTTCCCCCCAATTCCTTACTTACCAGCACTGGAGCCATGGTGCTGCAGCATGCTGCCTGTGCTTCAGCACCAGGGCTAGGAGCCAACCACAGAGACTCTCTGGCAGCCAGAATGTCTCTGT
Organism: Gavialis gangeticus; assembly: GCF_001723915.1. Classification (NCBI taxonomy): domain Eukaryota; kingdom Metazoa; phylum Chordata; order Crocodylia; family Gavialidae; genus Gavialis; species Gavialis gangeticus. The sequence goes on along the minus strand of NW_017729027.1, from coordinate 21,468,528 downwards.
GGAGGATCCAGCCTCCAGTTGCCGTGACCTGCTTTTTTTAACTCCATTTTTTTTAGACCTCTGGATATTCAGGGGTCTAATTTTCTCCCCGTGCTGCAAGTTTGCAGTGCGGGGAACATTTTTTCATTCCCGCACATGCTTCTTGCCCCGTCTCAAAGCAATTTGAGATGGGGCAAGAGGCACGTGTGTGCTCATCTGGATGCGCCCTATGGGTCTTACTAGCTTCTGGTTGGTAAGGGATGGCCATTTCCCTTATTTTGTTTCTTTCAGGGACTGTGAATCAGTCTTGGAGTCTCACTCTATCTTGAAACTCTTCTTCTTAGTGAAGATCTGATCACCTGTATGTGTAACAGGAGAGGGAAACACTCTTACTTTAACATCTTTGTCTGGTGTGGCTGTTATGCTAATCCCTAGGGCCAGATAATATTAAATCTTAAAGATTTTGTTATTTAGGAAATTCACTCTCTGCTTCCTCCCTTGGTACAAAGTGAACTATGTTAACTTTCAGTGCATTCTCAGGATTGTTGTATTTAATTGGTCTTTGGTGGAGCGTGAGAAAGACTTG
>NW_017729027.1:21462742-21462963 GCF_001723915.1 Gavialis gangeticus | reverse complement strand
CAAAATCCATGTTCCTCCACAAGTAAAACAAAAGACCACTAGAAAGAGAGAAAGTGAAACAGAGACAGTGATCAGTTGGACAATGTATTATTGATATATCTACAGTGTTAAAGCAATGTTGAAGCCTACCAGTATCTCCATCATAATAACAAAGTGAACTCTAAATACATACATTCATGAATCATGAATATATATTTTGCTGCCCCCTCAACAGGGGCTAC
>NW_017729027.1:21457449-21457742 GCF_001723915.1 Gavialis gangeticus | reverse complement strand
CCACATGCCCCACCCCAGCCCCTCAATTGCTGCCCCACCTGGTCCCATGCCCCACCAGCTGCTGCAGCCTCCTGATGGCTGCCTCACCCAGCCCCTCCCCTGTTGTCCCAGACCCCCCGCAATGGCTACCCTACCCGGCCCTATCCCCCACTAGCACCCCCAGACCCCATGGCTGCCCCCACAACCCCAGGCACCGTCACTTAAAAAGAAAAACGGAACCCCCCCTGAAATAAAGGCCTCTATTTACTCTAGAAGCAAGGGCTGTGAGTGCTCTGGGGCCTCCTGGCAGAGCC
>NW_017729027.1:21449191-21457260 GCF_001723915.1 Gavialis gangeticus | reverse complement strand
GCAGGGCTCGGGGGGGGGCTGGGGGAGTAGGCAGGGCCAGTGGGGGTCCCTCTCATATTCCCTTCCCCTCTCCTTCTTTCCCCCCAATTCCTTACTTACCAGCACTGGAGCCATGGTGCTGCAGCATGCTGCCTGTGCTTCAGCACCAGGGCTAGGAGCCAACCACAGAGACTCTCTGGCAGCCAGAATGTCTCTGTGGAGGATCCAGCCTCCAGTTGCCGTGACCTGCTTTTTTTAACTCCATTTTTTTTAGACCTCTGGATATTCAGGGGTCTAATTTTCTCCCCGTGCTGCAAGTTTGCAGTGCGGGGAACATTTTTTCATTCCCGCACATGCTTCTTGCCCCGTCTCAAAGCAATTTGAGATGGGGCAAGAGGCACGTGTGTGCTCATCTGGATGCGCCCTATGGGTCTTACTAGCTTCTGGTTGGTAAGGGATGGCCATTTCCCTTATTTTGTTTCTTTCAGGGACTGTGAATCAGTCTTGGAGTCTCACTCTATCTTGAAACTCTTCTTCTTAGTGAAGATCTGATCACCTGTATGTGTAACAGGAGAGGGAAACACTCTTACTTTAACATCTTTGTCTGGTGTGGCTGTTATGCTAATCCCTAGGGCCAGATAATATTAAATCTTAAAGATTTTGTTATTTAGGAAATTCACTCTCTGCTTCCTCCCTTGGTACAAAGTGAACTATGTTAACTTTCAGTGCATTCTCAGGATTGTTGTATTTAATTGGTCTTTGGTGGAGCGTGAGAAAGACTTGGGGAATATAATTAATGGGATTTAGCAAAGGAGATGATTTCTGGATGAGCTACTGGTTTTAGTTTAAATTGTGTCAAATTGCCTACAGTATTAGGAGTTTTTGTACAGTTTGCTTAGATTTACTGTGAAGCTTGCTTGAACATATTTACCTTTCCTTCACTTTAACCATCATCAGCATCAATAAGCATTTCCTATTGTTGCCACTATTAGGAAGCTGGTAGCTTCTTGCTACCTCATGGGGCTTACTTTGATATTTCCTCATATAAGGTCTACACAGATAACAAAGAAATGCATCAAAATACCTATATTTTGATCTGTGAAATCTAAATAATTTTTGCTAAATAAGTAGCAAGAATTCTAAATAAAATAAACAAGTTGGGCACTAGAAAACGTAGTGCTTATTTTGAGTCAGACAATATACAGTATTCTCTGCCAATGAGTTTAACATATATTGGTGCCCTAGAATTTCTTTCCCATTGCCTGACTTGAGGAGGTGGGGATATTGTGCCTTAACTTCTCCAGGACCATTGATGTTTATTGAGATTGGCCATTCTTGTAGCCCCTTTAATATAGGGCCATCTGTCTCTTAGGCTATGGGAAAGGAGATGTGACCACTAGATCTTAGCTATAAAGAGGTATTGCCTATCCTTCAACACTAAAGGATTTCACAGTAATTGTTTTAATAGTGACGAGGCCTAGAGTACAAATGACTACAGTGATGGGAATCTCATGGTTGTCAGAGTTTATTCAACTGCAGTATAACTTCTGAGCAAACAGTATTTGAATGGTTTGCTTCCTTTTGTGAATAAATCTTCCAAATTCTGTTTACCACAATCTGTGGATCTCTGTGGGGTTTACACAGCTTGATGTTTTAACTCAGATTTTCTCCTATAACTAGACTATCAGTACACTTGTCAGGTGTATTTCATAATGTACAAACATGACAAGACAGTTACCCTAATTACCATATGGTTCTAGTTTTTGATAGCTGAAATCACTACTAATTCTAATAATAGAAATTTAATGACTAAAGTCACAAAGACATTTGTGTCTAAAAAATTTCCCCTAAGTTACTTATATAATATGGAGACTAAATGGGTATTAATACTTTTTACCCCTGTCACTAAGTCTTTCATTTTTTTTAAACACAAGACACAAGGTAATAGGAGCCTGAGAAACCAGTGGGCTTTGTCTAAGAACACTGAGCTCAGGAGTGATTCCTTTGCGCAATTAAAGACTGTTGCTGATTGCGTTTCCAAAACATATTGCCACTTTTCTTGGGCAGAGCCTGCTTTCCCGGGCTGCTGCCAGGCTGCCTGCAGGGCTTCCTGCAGAACCATGGAGCTGCACGGAGCCTGGTGCTTTGCTCTGCAGCTGTAGGGCACCACAAGTCATTTAAGGCACATTATGCCGCCAAATTTCCTACAGCAGCTGCAATTAATGCACAATATGTCACTGAGGCACGCAAACACCGACACCATTAAAGCGGTGTAAAAGCATTTAGCCTGCTTTAAAGTGTGCACACATGCCTCATTTCATCTGCACACAGCCCAAAGCATGATTGTTGTTATAAAAATAAGGTAGCTGAATTAAAAAGTTTTAAAATGTAAACTTACATTGTTTTCCTTTTCTTTGTTCTATCAAATGGCTTGTATAAAAGTGCAGTAATGTTAACAGCATATATAACATACGACATCTGATTTATCAACACATAAAACTAAAGCAGAAAAACTTAGCATCCTTTATACTATGCTTATTACAATCACAATTATGTGATGAAAGCATAACTTCATAGTTTAGGTTACTATGGGATATAATTGTCTTAAAGCCTTTAGGAAGAAAATCTATTTACTGTTATGAAGGAGCTGTGTAAATTTAGCATGGTTGATCAGTTATTTAATAACATATACTTAGGGCAGCTTTACATGTAGTATTTAAAAATACACTGATGAAAATAAAAATCATCCTGGCCTCTTAAAATAGCTCAGTGTGGTTTAGGAAACAAAGTATGATATAACATTCATTCTGTGTGTGATTAGATAAGCCAACAAGAATAATTATCATTGTTCACCCTCTCAGCACTGGAGGTTCTCTGCCATTCATATATCAAAAATTTTATTCTGCTGTTGGGACTTAGCTAACTCAACCTGTTTCTATTCAAGACCGGTATCAAAAACTGAAAAGATTTGAATTTTTGGATGGTGTGCAGCTGCACATCCATGTGTAACTCATTTTGTTTGATTTGCTTATCCAACTCATATGCCACTAAAAAGAGTTACCAGCTGGGTTGTGCAGGTGCAATCATTTGCATGGATGGGTTTCTGCAAATGGATGTTTAGAGGGTTAGAGGGTGGTGTAGAGTGAGACATAAGGACTACTTGCAACCAACAGATAAAAGCTAATGAATGGAGCTGTTAGTATCATTTCTAAGTTAAAGAAATAGTTACCTGGATAAATTCTTCTGCTTTTAAAAGCTAAAAAATAGAAAGTATAACTCTTTGTACCTGGATATTTTCTTTTTCATTTGGAGCTCAATTCAAGAAGAGAGACACAACTTTAGGTGCCTGGCTCCAAAGTAGAATACAGAACTCAGTGGGAAGAGGCGATTAGGCACCCTACAGGGTGATGGGGAGAGTTAGGTGCATTGGAAAGGTTCCACAGTTCTGGTTGCCTAATCCAACTTCAGATTCTGAAGAGAGTTATACATCCACAATTAACGTAATTGTGGCTTCAGGAAAGTGTAGTAGATACTAATGTTGTGTATTCCAGGAGACCTAATGTTTGTCTCATACTTGCCTCTTTGTCCCCACATAAATCCACATTGTGGTTCTGTAATAGTTGTTTATATTTTAGAAATAAGGTATTGGCTTATATTTAGGCTGAAAAGGATATAGTCATGACATTATGAAAATGGAGTTTCTCTCAGCCTGTGCTGCTACTATGACACAATCATCTGGCCAAAATTACTATTTAATTTTGTTTTTTTTAATCCCCTCCTGTTTTATCTAATAATTTTTAATGAAGCATTTAAAACCAGTTCTTTGAGCTAGGGATCAGAACCCAGGTGACTCTCCTAAGTAAATGACCTAACCACTTTGCTGTATTGGGATTTGGCACCACAACCCTGAGGTCCAGGACAAAGCTGCCCTGCCCAATTCATGGAATCAGGCTGCAGGACAGGTCAGGTCTCAAACACAGCTGCCCCATTCTATCCACAGATGATGCCAGGTACCTCTTTAAAAACAGATGCACAGCTGGGAATAGGGGAACTTCCCTGATCCCGAGCTATGTGCACCAGTTTAAAGAGGCACCAGGTATGAGCAGGGGGCAATGGGGAAACTCTCTAATTTTTAGCTGCTTATGCCAATTCCCTTTTTAAAGGTACAGCCACACTTATTCATTTAAGGAAGCTCCCCATCCCCAGCTGCAGCATGGTGGGCACTGTGTGCCTGCCATGAGGGAGCCTCTTCCCAGTGTTGGGGTTATAGTGCCCAGGGAGCTCAAAAAAGTGGGGCTCCCAACTGCATGTACCGCCCTTTTATAGATACAAGGCACTGAGATCCTGACATCAGGGAAAGGCTCGCCAATGCTGGGGTTGTGGTGCCCCCAAACCTTTAAAAAGTAAGTATGCAATTGGGAGCCTCAGTGACATGCCTGCTTGTTTTGCTTTCCTGGATGCCTGTAGAAGTTGCTGCTGTTTCCAAGTGCATTAGGAATGTAGCTGAGGAGTAGGGCTATGCAAAATTTCGACTGCTGTTTCATTTCAGCAGTGTTTCGAGCATTTTGATGCTCAAAACTCTGAATCTGAAACAAAACAGGAGACGTGTTAAAAAGTTTGAAAAGAAACGAACCAAGTTGAAACATTTCAAAGATGTTTCAGCGTTCTGAAGGTGTTTCAAAGCTGGGCTTGCAGGAAAAGAGAAAATAAGGAGAAGGAGGGGGAAGAGCAGGGAACAGGCTGTCACCTGTAGCTGGCCAGTGTCTCCCAGCTGTCCCTGAGGTCCCTTTCAATCCCAGTACTCTGGGGGAGGGACCAAAAAAGTTTTAAAACAGCATATAAGCCTGTGAGTGCCTAAGCTGTCAGCCTTTGTCAGCCTCTCTCTCACCAGAGAGCAGCATCTGAAAGGCACTGACTGACTGCTTCCTAGCTGTTACTGTCTAGCTAGGGAATGTTCCTTCTACTTGCAAAGGATTGGATAGCATACAGCTTATACTGACAGCTTAGCTATACTAGCCTAACTTCAATACTAGTATTGTTATTCCTATATCATTTCTTTTTTTTCCTATATTCATTCCTTTGAAATTCTTTTTTTTACCTTAAGAAAAAGAAATCTGTGTTTTGCCTGATAGTGTGATCGCTGGGCAATGTTCAGGAAATTACAGCATAGATTAGATAGATTGCAATCACAGACACCTACATATATATACACACACTGAACACAGCCAGACACCTTTTCCAGCACAGGAAAACATGAAGCATACTGGAAAGGCTGGTGCTGCCAAGTCTGAGAGGCGAGTGAGAGGGGGCAGAGGGAGAGGTGTCAGGTACCCGCTGCCTAAGCTGAGATGCAGCCTCTTTTCAGCCAGCCATGGTACCACTTCTGCTGGTACTGAGAGTAAGGAGGTCGCAGCAGTGCCTCCAGCTGCACCCCCTCTGACATCAGCTGTAATGACAAACCCCAGCACCACCAGCATGATGACAAGCAGCACCAGCAGCACAGTCTCCTCCACTTGAATTGCAGGTCCCAGAATGAGCCTCCCACTCCTAGTCTTAAGAGGAGCTCAGTCTTGAAGTAGGGGACTTCAGCTTGATAGCACAAGAAATTTTAGGGTAGGAGGGGGAAGCAGAGTTTGTGCTCAGCACCCCTCAAAGTTCCCCTTAAGTCAGGTCCCCTTCCCTGAAAGGGACTGCGGAGGAGGCTGTGGGGGCAGCTGGCTCAGCTCCTGTTGTTGTGCCTCTGCTTGCTGAGGAGGGGGATAAGGCAGGCACCTCACTCGCACCCCAGAAGCAAGGGGGTAGTGTAGTCTGGGATCATTCTGAGGTGGCAGATGATCCCACATATGCTACCTGCCTGCACTGCTGAGCCAAAACAAAAGGGAGTGAAATGCATGAGCACCACGGGGATGCTGATGCATCTGCGCAGGCACCACCCCCTTGCCTTTGCTCCTTCTCAGCGTGGCACCAGTGGGAGTGTACCCAAAAAGTACCCCTCTTGCTCAAAAGCCCCCATCTCCCTGAAGCGGAGGCAGGTCACCCTGGAACAGTGGGGGAAAAGTGGGCACACAGTGGGGCACTTTCCCAAGGCAAGCGAGGTCACCCAGAACATTGGGGAGATGCTTTCTGTGGATGGCCAGCTCTTCTCCTTTGTTGAGCGGCCAGGGTTCAGGCGGCTCATGATACTCATGGCCTCATTGTAGAAAGTGCCTGCATGCACGACCTTCAGCAGATCAGTGGTGCCCTCCCTGTATGAGGTATGTAGGGACTACTTGAAGAAGAAACTGTGCAAGTCAGGTCCACAGGTGGCCTTACACTTTACCTCGGACATCTGGAGCAGCCAGGGTGGAGATTGTGCCTACCTCTCCTTCACAGGGCACTGGTGCAACCAGTCAGGCCGTCGATGGTCTCTCCTTCAAGCCAAGGCAATTGATGAGTCTCACACAGCAGCCAAGATTGTGGGGGCCATAAACCTCTTGGTGCAGGAGTGGCTCATTGGGCAGGGTGAGCTCACCCATGGGTTAATGGACACCGACAATGGGGCCAATATGGTCAAGGCAGTCTGTGATGCCAACTTTGTTGGCAAGTGCCACACAGCAGATAAGTTCCACCTTATTCTCAGGGATGCCTTGGAGGGGGACAGGGCTGCCAGTGACAGTGTCAGCACCACCAGCAAGCTCATTTCCAAATGCTGGAAGGTGGCAGACTACTTCCAGTGGAGCATCAAGGGGGCAAGATGCTGAGAGAGAAACAGGCAGAGGTGAACATCCGGCAGCCTAAAATTATGAAGGATGTGGAGACTCGGTGAAACTCCACATAACTGGTGCTCAAGAGGCTGGTGGAACGACAGAAGGCCATCCATGAGATAGCCTTGCTCAGGGAGATTGGGATCAGCATCCCCCTTAACAGAGCTTAGTGGGATACCATCTCCCACATCTTGGTGGTCCTCAAGTCTTTCCTTGAGGCCATGGAGACCCTCAGTGCTGCTGATGCCCTCCTTAGCCAGGTGATCCCTGTAGTGAGGGAACTTTAGAATCAAATGGAGAACTTCCAGGGGATCAATGTTCCTGGGTGGGTCAAGCTGCTGTCACCAGATGTGCAGGCACTGGTGAGGTGGCTGAAGGAGGGCATCAGGAAACTGCTTGATCCCTTGTGGTCCAGTACGGTCTATGTTCTGGCTGCCATGTGTAACCCGAGGGTGAAGGGAAGTGTATGTGGCAGCAAAACCCTGGATCAGTGGACAGAGGTGCTGGTGAAGAAAGTCAGGGAGGCAGAAGGGCAGAGGCAGGGGAATGTGGAAAAGGGGGATCCACTGTCCAGTGCCAGCACACCATCCACCAGGGAGTCTCCTCCTCCACTACAGGTGTTACCAATGTTGACCAAGGGCATGACTTCCATGGTGGGGTCCAGAGGCACCAAAGCCCCCCATCAGGCAGGTAGCGCTCAGGCCTTGGTGGCTGCCTGTCTTGCTGAGGATGTGGAGCTGCTGCTGTGCAACCCCCCTTGGCCTACTGGGTAAGCCGCAGCCAGGTGTGGCAGGATCTGGCCATGGTTGCCTGGAAACACCTGTCCTGTCCTCCGATGAGTGTTCCAAGTGAGAGGGTGTTAAGCATTGCTGTGGATGTTGTGACACCCCACCACACCTCCTTGGATCCTGGTTTGGTGGAGCAGCTGGTGTTCCTCAAGGTGAACCTCCCACTGCTGGGGTTCCCTAAGCTCCAGGTGTAGACAGAAAGAGTGCCACCCTCCTCACTCCATCTGCACCTATTTCCTTTTGGTTTCCGAACCACTTAATGTCCCACTCTCAGAGCTGGAGGCAGCACTCACTGCATCACTACCAAGCAGGGGAAGAACATATCCATGCTGAGCTCCCATGCCAGGACAAACTTGGAGGTATGGAATGGGCCTATGGGGAAGGAGGAGGCCTCAGGTCCTGGGCATGACCTAAAACTGCACCATGCTAGGGTTGGGAGGCCTGGTGGGACTGCCGGCAGCACAGCAGCTCCCAGAAAATGCCAGGACCTGGACCTCCCTGGTGAAAGGCGGGTAGGAGGTGCCTTAAAACCTTCAGCCACCACATGCACACACAGTCC
>NW_017729027.1:21443136-21444191 GCF_001723915.1 Gavialis gangeticus | reverse complement strand
TGAAAGGCGGGTAGGAGGTGCCTTAAAACCTTCAGCCACCACATGCACACACAGTGCTGGCTGGGGAAGCCCAGACCCCTAACGTCTTTGAGAGGCCTGAGGCTTGCTGGTTGCAGTGGAGATGTGAGGCTTCAGGTGAGTTCAGCTTAGCTGCCTGGGGTGCCATCTGTGAGGCATGGGCTGTGATGTAGGGAAGGTACAGAGCTGCTGAATTGTACACCAGGCAGACAAGGTTCTTTGGGCCAATCCAGTATCTTTTAGTAGACCAACTGAATAGTTGGAGAAATGTATTGTAGCAAGCTTTGGGGTTGAAAAACCCTTCATCAGGATGAGGAAGCATCTGCAGTTGGTGTGTGCACTCTTCCTGGATGGAAGGAATAGTAAAGAAGCCAAAGGCTGCCATGCAATATGGTCACAGAGCCCTAAGGGTATCATGGACATTTCTAGGGGCCCTATTCCATGACGAAATGCATTTTCCCAGAAAGCGCTGCACCTATCCCCTTGAAACCTGGCAGGTTTCATGGCACCAGCAGGGGCTACCATGCCTGCTGTTTTCACCCCACTCTGCCTTAACACACACCTGTGACATGAGTTTTGCTCTTAGCAACTTGAGGTGCAGTTTCCCAGAAAACCCTGCACCTATCTCCTTGAAACATGGCAGGCTTCATGGCACCAGCAGGGGTTACCATTCCTGCAATTTTCATCAGAATCAGGCAAGAAATGACAAAGATATAGGCATTTAAGTCATTCCCCATTATAACCTATGGTTAAAACAGTGTCGAAACAGCGTTGAAACTTGAAACAGTTTTGGCTGAAATGAAACAACAGTGATCCAAAATGCTGAAAGGAATATCTGTCCCATTGAAACGCCAAATCCAAAACTGAAATGAAACACAGGCATTTCACACAGCCCTACTGAGGAGCAGGAATCTTCCTTTTCCTCAGCTGCAGGTGCTCCCCCATGCTGGTAGCTGGCAGCTACACAACTGAGGTCTGAGGAATTTTATGCCCCATTTCTGGAACTGTATAGCCTGCCATGTAAATCTGGCAGGTTG
>NW_017729027.1:21441103-21442888 GCF_001723915.1 Gavialis gangeticus | reverse complement strand
TAGGCATAATTTAGACCCACCCCTCAATAAGTCTCCCACACCAGTCACAAAAGAGGACTTTATTGAGTACAGGGGTAGGGTGAAAACAGGGTACACGATTGAGCAATATCTTAGAAATCCTAAAGAGCAAACAGTCTGGCTGTGGTAGCCTTTTGATCACACATCTGAGTTACTGCCAGCTAGATATCTATCAGATCTCGAGTAGCTTACTCACACGCTTCATCCAGAGGCTGGTGAGATCCTTTCTAGTGTCCGGCTGTTCCTTGTTCATGAGTTTTTGGGGGAGAAGCTACTTTTAGATGGTGCAACTTCTCTGAACTCCCCCCCAAGGCTTCAGCTCCACCACATGGCAGACGAGACCGCCTTCCGGGCAGTCCTAACTTATATAGCCCCTTTGACCTCATTCACCTGGTCCAGTGGAGGCCAGCTCCAGTTGGCTGTCAGCCAACCCATTTGAAATACATCACTAGTTGCCGGGCAGATTCCAACCCACCAGGTAGAAACCCAGGTAGGTGATGCAAGTCACGTAGGCAGAGGGAGCAGGTTTGCCCCCTCCCTCAGGAATGCAGCCAGCTCAAGTTACCTAAAGGGACAGGCTGAGGGTGTGGTCTCCTGTGTGCTGGGCCCATCCGAATCAAATGGTCGCAGCACAGAGATTTTAATCACAGTGTCACAGGGCAGAGATTTTTGGGGAGGAACCAAGGTGGCTTTCTGCCACACCAATAATGGGACATAAAAAAAAGCTCAGACTTCAATCACACCCCTGGCTTAACATCTGCCTGCAGTATTATTGTGTAAAGCTACTAAAAGCAAAATTATATACATGAAAAAGAAACTGTTTGTTTAAATAACAAATTCCTTTGATAGGTAGCTAGGCAAACTTCAGATTCTTTGAAACCTCTAAGCTTGCAATTTACCTTGCAGGGTGACTTGGGTGTCAGAGGAGAAAATGGAGCTTCTGGACCTCCTGGGAAAAAGGTATGTTTGTACACATGATTTGCACAATATACCTATAAAATTCTTACAATACTTTACTGTTTATGCTTATATAGTTCATATCAACAGAAATTTGGTGAAAGAAAGGTATTGTCCCATCAAACCATTGTTATACTTTTATTCTTCATCTTTAAAATGATTAAACAATAAATATATTATATTTTAAATCCAGTTGTGCTTCAGAGTAAGGCTATTATTTTTAATATATTGTATGCTTATTTAAAATAGTTGAATAAATTGGTCTACTTTAGTTCTGAAATGATATAGAATCATGAATGATTCTGGTTTAGATGGTATAATGAGTTTTACAAATTGGAGATATTATCTATTAATTTTGAATAGGATGGTGGAATAAAGAATGTGCATATACAGTTCACCAACACAGATAAAAAATTAATTTTATCTATAGTAAAGTGATTTTGAAGCAAAGTATACATTTTATTCTAATATAAGGCAGAGACCAGTGAGTAACTTGAATGCAAATCTGAAAACTCAGTTTCAGTGCCATTTTAGATTTCCTTGCATACAATTTACTTTTAAATTTACAATTTACTTTTAAAATGCTAAAAGTATATTTACATAATATTTCATAGATGTCATAGACATTGGGGCTGGAAGGGACCTTGTAAGATCATTGGGTCCAGCTCCCTGCCCAAGGGGCAGGACATCAGCAAGGGTCAAAGGATACCAGCAAGATAAACATCCAAATGTTTCTTGAAAGTATCCAGAGTAGGTGCTAGCACCACCTCTGGGGGGAGTTTGTTCCAGGCCTTGGGGGCTCAGACAGTT
>NW_017729027.1:21434471-21435733 GCF_001723915.1 Gavialis gangeticus | reverse complement strand
CGGTATCACATTGGTGGCTCATATTCATCTTGTGGTCAATTAGGACCCCCAAGTCTCTTTCGGTCATAGTGCTAGCAAGCGTAGCATTGCCGAGTCTGTAAGTGTGATATGGGTGATTCAGTCTTCTGAAGGCAGAGCTGGCACATTGGATCCTATACTGGAGCTCCTCATCTATGTTGGCCTTTTTGGAGAGGTGGCTGCCAAGGCATGCAAAGTGTTCAACATTCTCTAGCACCTGTCTGTCAATGAGTTTCTTTGCCAGGGTAGTTGATTGGCCCGGAGCAGGCTGACGAAGCACCTTTGTTTTTCTGATATTAAGGATCAGTCCCAGGCACTGGTATACTTAAGAGAAACAGTTATGGGCCATTTGTAGTTTCTTCTCCATATGTGCTATGACAGCACAATCATCAACGTACTGAAGTTCCACAATTAAAGCTGAAGTAACTGGTTTTGGCATGGAGGTGGGAGAGATTGAAAATTTATCCCATCCAACTTGTACTTAATGCCGATGGCATGTAGCAGATGGTCACAGATAAGCATCTTGATGACTACAAGAAAGTTGGAAAACAAAATTGATGTAATCACGCAGCCGTGGTTGATGCCAGTTTGAATGGCAAAGGGCCCCATAGTCGAGCCACTGAATAGGATGGAGGCAGTCATCTGGTCATAAAGAAGTCTTAGGCTGGTGATAAATTTCCCTAGGCAGCCAACCTTCAATAAGAGCCTCATGGTTAACAGAGTTGAATGCTTTGGTCAAAACAGCAAAGGCTATATACCATTCCTGGTGTTGCTTTTGCCATTTTTCCTGGATCTTCCAGGTCTCAAAGATCATGCCCATGGTGCCTCTTGATGGTCTGAAGCTGCACTGAGACTGAGGAAGGATTTCATCAGCAAGAGGGAGCAGTCAGTTCATCTTCCTAGTGATGGAGAGGAGGGTGATACCTCGATTTGTTTCCACAGTTGGACTTATCTCCCTTTTTAAAAATAGTGACAGTATTGGCATTCCTTATGTCAGCAGAAATTTCCTCAGTGTTCCAGATTTCGAGAAAGAGTGTGTGGAGCTTGTTGATCATAGCTTCCCCTCCAATTTTGAAGACCTCAGCTGATATGCCATCAGGGCCAGTTGCTTTGTTGTTCTTCATCTGTTTTATCACCCAGTGGACTTCTTTAGAGGGCCAACTTCAACAAATTGAGGATTAGTGGGAGAGGCGCTGGGGCTCTCAAGAGCAGGGGACCTCAGTGCCCAAGATGAGTGGTCATTC
>NW_017729027.1:21429046-21434153 GCF_001723915.1 Gavialis gangeticus | reverse complement strand
GATCTACAAGGTCCCTTCCGACCCTACTTCGATGATTCTATGATCTAATGATTTACTGAAATCCACGGCTAGATAATTTCTGTTTAAATGCACATCGTAATAAGACACTGCTGTCATCTGCATGGAAACCAGCTGCAGCAACACGGGCAGGGGCTGCTGGGAAATGAAGTCTGCTGCGGGCCCAATCCCACAGGTCAGATTTGCCTACCCTGATTCTAGACTGTGAATACAGCAGTGTCAAAGAATTTTGGGTACTGCATTAGCAGTTGGACAACTACTCTCAATGTTTTCTTTCCCTCCTAAGCATAGTAGATGCTCAGTCAGATACAAAAAAAATTAGTCACTCTACAAGAAATCATGGAGGTTAGTCCAAAAGGATTACTATAAATTTGTACTTGTGGAGGCAGTTTTGCTCTTAAAGGCTATTTTACCACTGCCTTAAGGCACATGATCTTCAGAGATCCTAGTTTTTCACAGGAAAAAAGTAGAAAATGTTCATCTAAAAACACAAAAATCTGTGTTTTTCCATAACATACGAAAAGTGGGCAGCACCCCATGGCAAGCAGCACTAATTCTGTTCTCTTTTATTTTTACCAAGGTTTTTGCCTCTAGGCCAATCAGCATTGGGGAGGGGTTATACTGCTGATTGGCTGAGGGGCAAAAACAGCAGCAAAGATAAAATAGAGCAGAAATTGTGCTACTCACCACAGGATGCTGCTGTGCTTTTGGTAGGTTGTGGAAAAATGCAGATTTTGTTTTTTCTGCAGTTTTCTGTGGCAAACAGAAAACTAAGTCCCTGGTGGTCAGGCACTTGTCTACTATTAAGCAAAATTGGTCTGACTTGCCTGTGTATCTAAGACTGCTCTATTTTTTATTAACTTGTTTTTAGTGATGCCAGCACATACTTTTACTAAAGAGTTTATCTCATATTGAATCCATTCAAGACACAAATGTGTATGCTTAGATACTTCAATGAGTTGTGTGAAAAATCTTGTTGGACAGGCACACATTTGACCACTACTTTTTCAAAGATGTATTATACTGCTTCAGCAAGCATTATCTCTTTTTATTTTTTTTAATTTGCAAGCTGTAATTTGAATAGCCTTTGATCACAAGTTTGCTTTCATAGAGCTGTGCTGACTGACTTTGCCATATTAGGTAATTTTTCAGTTCACAAGCTCTATGTACAACCAAGTTTTCCATTATTTTTGGTTCCCAAATTCTTAAACCTCTCACACCCACAACAGTGCATTTTTCTTCTTCAGAAGGAATCATATGGAATCAAATTACTTCCACAGGCAGTCTTGGGTGTCACTGAAGAGAATGGTATTGATGATGGCTTCTCTGTTGTCTAATATTGATGTAAAATCTCCTTTCCCTTTTATCTTTATCTTTTAAACTGTCTGACTTATCCAGCACATATAAAATGATTCACTTGCTTTACAAACCTCATGGCTTTGGCTTCTGTAGGCTATAGACTAGAGAATCTTTGGCTCCTATGGTCTGCTTAAAATCAAAGCTGCAGCAAATTTGCAGTTGAGTTAAATACTGATACTTATTGGTACTGCTCAGTGTCTCTGTGACAGGCTCCTTCATAACAGAATCCTTTCTAGACAGTGATGATTTACCCGCTGTAAGGATGAGCAAACTAAAAAAAAATCATATACTCATTGGTTGGAAGTATTATCCAGGACAAGCTTGGACGGGTGAGCTGGCCTTTTGCCTAAGGTCTTCTCTAGGGCAATGGTCCAAGCCAGTGGTGTTCAGTCTTTTTGGCTGACAGGCCAGATGTGCAGTGCTCAGTACTTCTGAGGGCTGTATCCAGCAGAGCCCATCTGGTGGGCAGCCTGGCTCCAGACCAGGCACATGGTGGAAGGGGGCTTAGGCTGGCCCCAACCTACCCCCATGGAGGGGAGAGATGGTGATATGACTGTGATCCAGCCCTGCTGGGGGCATGGTCTGGCCCCAGTTCAGCCCTCTGGGTGGAAAGGGGCATGGCCCAGCTCGGCAGGAGGAAGGGGGTCTGACCTTGACCCAACCTGGCCTGGTGAAAGGAAGGGGGCATGACTTCGCCCCATGAACAGGGATGGGGAGGAAAGGGGGGCATGGCCTGGCCCAATGGGAGGAAGGGGGTATGGACCAGCCCTAGTCTGGCAGCCTGAAGGGAAGGGGACATGGCCCAGCTCCAATCTGGCAGTTGGACGGGGGCTATGGCCCAGCTCAGACCTGTCCCAGGGGACTTAAGATTTTGGCAACAGAGAGGGGTGACAGTATTGACACTGCTCCCCTGCTGCCAAATTTCCAAACCCATGGAGAACCCTGTGGGCTGTATTCCAAGGGGGCCAGAGGTTGAGCACCCCTGGTCAAGGCAGTCCAACAGGAGAGGTTCATGCCCACACATTACTCATGCAGCATCAGTACTTTTCTCCTTTGACTTCCTTGGGTAGAAGGGACTGCTGCATCTGCTCCCTGTCCTTGCATCTCTCTAAATTAAGAACTACCTGTTCCTTTATTAGGGTTTCTAAAGTTCCAGCCACAACTTGAATTTGGCACCATTGGCTCCCCTAGCATTGATGCTATAGAGATGCAGTGGGAGGACTTCTGGGAGTTAAAACAAGGTATTAGTTACTAGAAAAAATGTAGGTAATGGTACATGACCACTATGTGCAATGACTGTTCTTATGTAAGGATGTGTGGCATAGTGCAAAAGCAAGGTCATCCTCCCATTTTAGGGCAGTACTCAAACTGGAGTATGCATATTTATGGGGACATGATGGTATGTGAGAGGAAGAAATGAAAAAAGTAGAAAAAAGGAAAGAGGGGATGTAAATTGAGAAAAAGGCACAATGAAAAAGGAAAAACAACTCTACAATATCTTTTAGGTTGTCAGGGAGGTTACAGTTTGGTTGTAGCTAACATAAGTGTTCCTTTTTTATTAGCCATTACAAAATCATAGGAGTACAGGCAATCCTCGGACTTACAACACAGTAGGTTCCTGAAAACTGTCTTAAGTCGAAACGTTGTAACTCGAAGCCAATTTTCTTATATGGAACAATGTTATAAATGGGGGATTAGTTCCTGAACCAAGGCCCGATACCTTTTTTCCACCAACAATACCCCAGAATTTTGTACTCGATCAATTATAGATGAGTAATATAGCTATATTAATGTATTTGTATTGTAAATAGCAATCATATTGATTTGCAAGGACTTATTTGAGGTGACTTTGCTGGACTTTTTTTAAATGCTCTTGGTTGGACTTGTGGAAGGGTTCTTGGCTGTAGTCTTCTCAGGCATCTTGGCTGCAGGTTTTTCTGGAGTCTTGTCTCCTTTTTAAAGAAAATGTCCAAGGAAGTTTGGACAGATGTTCTCCAGGGAGATGAGCGACAGCAAACTTGTTCACTGGTGTGGCATTGCATTGGATCAAGCATTGTAAAGTTGAAACTGACGTCATAAAGTTGAAACAGGGTGTCAATTTATGAATGTTTAAGTGTGAAACGTTGCAACTCAAAACGTCGTAAGTCAAGGGCTGCCTGTACACAGCTTTATAACAAATTAAAAAAGGTATACATGACTCAAAAATGTGTGAGGGTTATGAGCTTCTTAAAACAGAATAGATTGGTAGGCTGCAGCTTGCAGTAGGCTATAATTGATGCATTGCATAACATTTACATAAAAATTATTTAGTTGTTAAATACAAGCCCCTTTGTACTGTGATAAAAGACATATGTCTGCTACAGTATGAATCCTGGATTAAATGCAAGCAATCTCTGCATGCTTTCAGTGTTGATAAACCGAAGTATTCAAAAAGCATGTGTCAGGGCCCTGAAAACTAAGAGACAGACTTACAAATTGGAGACTTTTCTGAAATGTTAAACACACTGGCTTATTTTTATGTGCCTTTAGGGTACACTGTGTCACATTTTCATGATTTTTATCTCTAGTCATGAGGGCTGGAAAGTTTAAAGCTGATACTCTCAAATAATCACATGACTGCAGAAGCTAGGACTTTAAGAAGAACCCATTGAAAGTTTTATAATAAAATCATATAGATTATCAATTTTCTCTTCCAGAAAGTAAACAAGTTGCTAAAAAAAATAAGTTTTTCCACCATCCTGGTATTGTACAACTTGTCAGGCATGTTCTGTTTTGTTCTTTCATTTCCTTTTGAGTATTGTTAGCAGTTAGCAATTGGACTTTGTCAAAGGCAGGATCTTGTATTTTATGAATAATTAATTGATTCTTAAAAATGATTTAAAAATAATCAATTTATTTTAATTTTAGTATTTCTTTTTACATGTAACAACATTTTCCCTCAAGCTAATGCCCTCTATTCTAAGTTTTTGCCTTTAATGAAAATTTAGAAGCTTTCTCTCAGCCTAATCAAATTATATGGAATATGAATTTTACTGATGCTACAAGGGATACTGTTGGTTACTCTGAATTGTAATGACTTTTGTTGGGTCTCCAAATTCTCAAGGCAGGACACAGGGAAAGATTTTTAAAATAGTCTTTAGTGCCTGGGCTAAGAGCCTTTGTGCTCTATTTTCCACAGTAATTTTTTGGGGGGTAAAATTATAATTTATTTGCTTTAAGGGTGTCCCCCTCAAACGTGAATTTTCTTCTGTTGTGCCACCTATGTTAATATTTAAGGCATAAAAACAGTATATTTTTATATACTTTATGTGAGAAAATCAGTAACAGTTGCAAAACTGTGATTTATTTTCAAGAGGGGACCAAATTGAAATTTTCATTGAGAATTCATACTCATGAACATGTGCAATTCAGGTTGCATGTTTGAAACTTCAGTTGATTAGCTGAATGAGACTGGCTGAGGCTAGGCCAGGTCTTGCTTAATCAGCAGTCAGTACCGCTGCACTGGCATAAGGCTTCCAAAAATAGAAATACAAGAAGGCAACAAGTTAGAAGTGCTGCTAATTCCACTGTTGACTTTCTGTCTAATGCGCTCCCATTCCCACATTACATTAAGTAAAGCAGTTGGCACAGGGTGTGTTCTGCAGATGGTTCAGCAGTGACACACATGCAGTCCAGCTGGTACACAGGTGTTTGACTTGTATTTATCAAGTAGCTCACAGAAGCGGATTTT
>NW_017729027.1:21423290-21424046 GCF_001723915.1 Gavialis gangeticus | reverse complement strand
CCGCTGCACTGGCATAAGGCTTCCAAAAATAGAAATACAAGAAGGCAACAAGTTAGAAGTGCTGCTAATTCCACTGTTGACTTTCTGTCTAATGCGCTCCCATTCCCACATTACATTAAGTAAAGCAGTTGGCACAGGGTGTGTTCTGCAGATGGTTCAGCAGTGACACACATGCAGTCCAGCTGGTACACAGGTGTTTGACTTGTATTTATCAAGTAGCTCACAAAAGCGGATTTTTACATTTGCTGTAGAGAGCCCAGTCAGCTGATTTATTTTCCTTCACAGACTTAGCGCTGATATCACTTTTTATGCCTTAATACTGTGACTTCTTTTTTTTTGTTTTGTTTTTGTTATTTCCCTCTCCACAAACATGGGCTAGATTGTTTTAATTTGATGCCGAAGGGTATACTGCATGGGGTAAACATTCATGTTGTAAGTTTACTATATAGGGCAGGATCAATTTTATCCATTGCTTCTATATATGTAAGATAATATTTTCTTACTGCCTTCTTGCAGGTTTTGAAAATGCTGTAATTGTTTAAGTGCTCTTATTATCTGCAGTCTCAAATGATTCAGACATGGGCATGTAGCTGTCTATGTCCTTGAAAGCTTCCTCCAAGAGTCATGGAGAAGTAAGCATGTATAAAAGAGAAATCAAAACTCATAGTGACACACACCTGTTATTTCTGTATTTGCATTATGCTAACACAGAGAAGTCATAATGTTCCATTCTGCTGGGTCCTGCATGAGTGAGGA
>NW_017729027.1:21416866-21418290 GCF_001723915.1 Gavialis gangeticus | reverse complement strand
CTGCAGTCTCAAATGATTCAGACATGGGCATGTAGCTGTCTATGTCCTTGAAAGCTTCCTCCAAGAGTCATGGAGAAGTAAGCATGTATAAAAGAGAAATCAAAACTCATAGTGACACACACCTGTTATTTCTGTATTTGCATTATGCTAACACAGAGAAGTCATAATGTTCCATTCTGCTGGGTCCTGCATGAGTGAGGAAGAAAAGAAAATAGCTGCTCCTAAGAGCTATTATTAATGTCTGTCTATATAGTGAACAGACACTCCTGAAAGAAAAGGAGAGGTGGAAAGTTAATTAACACACTAGCAAAGATCTTTTTCAAGTTCAACTCCTTCTTAGTTTTATTGTGAGCTCCCAAAGAGTGTTCCATATTACTTTTTTTTAAAAGAGGGTTTCTGAATGTCTTTATAGGAAATTATTTAAATTACCCTGCCTACATTGGGAATTGGCCTTTTAATAATGTTTAGTGAAAAAAATGTGGCTCTTTTGGGGTGTTCATTAGTATTTGCTTTGGGGGACACAACTGTGACAAAACAGAACCAGAAGTTGTAGGAGTACAGTCCTATAACTTACTTTTGATTAATGTGAACCCAATGCAGCCGTAGGCAGTAGGACATGTAGCATAATACTGGCTTCAGTCAATTTTTTCCTTTGTGATTTTCCATTTTTCATTTCATTTAGATTGGACATTTTTCCAGTCTAGTAATGAAAGCCAGAGAACTGGAAAAAGATGATACCACAAGAACTTTAAGAAAAATGTGTAGCTAATTGCAGTGATAGAGTTTTGTAGTCAGTGCTGCAAAATGGTCGGGGGGATTCCTAACCAGATGGTACAAATTCTGCTAAGATGTTTGCTAGTGGCATTTTGCTGAACCCCACAGGAAAGAAAGAAGCCAAGACCTGTGGAAATGGAATGTTGTGCTTGTTTTCTGTGTGTACTTTCCCAAATAATCTCCGCTTTTTAAAAAACCCAAACCAAAAAACAATGATTAAAAACCGCCCCTCACTCTGCCAATACCCACACCTGCCATGCGCCATTCCTCCCCCCCAGTGTTTTGTGGTAATTTTCAGCATTGTACAGTGGCAGACCTAGTTTCAAGGGTCAGTTTGCTAATCTCAGCTGCTTCTTAGAGGTGCTGAAAAGGTTGTAATTAAGATAATTTACTTACCTTAAAGGACAGTGGATGGTGTATTTTCCCTAGTTACTGTGGACCAGCATTTGAGCTGAAAGAGCTCATCCCCCAACTAGTTGTCACTGAATCTTGAACACCATTAAAACTCAATGCTGTTTGTGGCAAGTCAGATTTCAGCCTCATGGGGTGCTTGTACACGTCAGGGGTTTAGTTGTCCCTAAATTGAAACAGTGGGTCTTTAATTGGTGGGATTTTAATTGTGTCGATTAAAAACTCACTGTTTCAATTTA
>NW_017729027.1:21405554-21416817 GCF_001723915.1 Gavialis gangeticus | reverse complement strand
CGATTAAAAACTCACTGTTTCAATTTAGGGCCTTCCATCACTGTGACAGAACAGTGATGGCTCTGTCAGCTCATGCCCCCACCCCTGTGCTACAGGCAGTCTCCACAAAAAAACAAAACAAAACAAAACAAAACAAAAAAGCGGTGAGGGGTCCAATCCTATTTTTTTCCCCTGGAGCCTGCCCACCTCTCCTGCAGCCGGGGGGTGGGGTGGGGGGGAGCTGCCAGTGAGCCCTGAGCTATGGGGGACCCCGATCCTTCCTTCTGTGGTGGTGGCGCCCCCCGGGCAGCAGCCACTCGCAGCCCATGCAGGTAATTCCAGGGGGCACCACCACCACAGAGGGAAGCACTAGGCCCCCCTGCAGCTCAGGGCCTGCCAGCAGCTCACCCCACCCCCTTCTCCCCCGGCCTCAGGAGAGGCAGGCATGTTCCAGGAAAAAAATAAGTATCAGGCCCCTCACTAGTTTTTTTTATCAGTCTGCCTGCAGCGCCGTGGTGGGGGACATGAGCTGACAGGGCCCTCACTGTTCCGTCAAAGTGATAGAAATCCCTAAATTGAAACAGTGGGTTTTTAATCAACACAATTAAAAACCCACCAATTAAAGACCCACTGTTTCAGTTTAGGGAGAACTAAACCCCCGGCACTTATACGAGTACCCCATGAGGCTGAAACCTGACTAGGCACAGGCAGCACTGGGTTTTAATGGTGTTCAGGACTCAGTTCCATTGAGGAAAAAAAGAGAAAAAAGCTGCAAGAGGTCTGATCTTTATTTTTTTTTTTCTCCTGGAGTCTGTCCATGTTCCCTGTATCCAGGGAGTGAGCTGCCAGTGGGCCAAGTGGCCTCTGAGCTGCAGGGGACCCCGGTGCTTTCCTCCACAGTGTTGTGGCCCCCAGAACTGTCCAGGTGGGGTGCTGTCTGCACAGGTGCTGCCTGGGGGGCCACTGCCACCGCAGAGGGAAGCAACAGAGCCCCCTGCAGCTCAGGGGCCACTCAGCCCACTGGCAGCTCACCCCCTCGTTGCAGGAGGTGTGGGCAGGCTCTGCTGGAAAAAAAAGAAGCAGGTTCCTTGACACTTTTTTTTTTTCCTCAGCAGAGCCTACCCAGATGAGCTGCCACCAGGTCATGCAGCCCCTGAGCTGGGGGGGGGGGGAGTACTTCCCTCTGTGGTGGCGGCATCCCCCAGGGGCCCCTGGGCAGGGTGTTAGCTGTGGGGGTGCTGCCCCAGCCTGGAGGCACCATCTGCCATATCCAGTGGTGCATGGGGAAGCTTGGACTTGGCAGGCTTCCAGTGCCCCATGCACTGTCCCTGTCACCTTCCCGCCATCTGGGACCTCGCCCCCCCGGGAACGGTTTGGCTTGCCCCTGGGGCAGTGCGGGAAGGTGGCAGGAGTGGGGGCTGGGTACGCTGGCAGCTGGAGAAGGCAGCAGGGACGGTGCATGGGGTGCTAGAAGTCCACCAAGCCTGAGCTTCCCAAAGCACACCTGGGCTTCCAGTGCCTCATGCACTGTCCCCACTGCCTTCTCCAGGTAGGGCCCTTGTACTCATGACTGATATCACTGTAATTTGTTATGTAGCAAATTAAAATAGATGGGACGTGTTTTAGTTTGCTATGCAAAAAAGTCAGTTAAAGCAAAATAGACCGCCGAATATGTACACTGCTGAGAAATTTAATTGTAATATGCTGCCAAACATGTACACTGTTACACAATTAAATAATTAAAAAGAGCAATTAAACCACTGAAAGGGCCATTTTTTCACATGTACAAGGGCCCTTTGTTATGTGTACTAGGGCCCATGGTGGCAAAGTTTATGGTAGCTTGATTTGTTCCTATATTGCTGCAGGAGAATGGGGCATGCTAGCCTGCAAGTAGCTTGTTGCCCCTGAAGCCTTCTCTGATGCTTATCCCAGAAATTAAACTGGAGATGTGCTAACCAACTCAAAGACACTCAGTAAAGGGACATGGAGATAGTTTACTAGGCTGCTACACTCATTTGTAAGGCTACCAAAGCTAGAAATGGTGAAATAGCCTTGTAATTGTTTTGGCTAGGAGGAAGTTCCATGTTGATCACATGCTGATTTCAGACAGGGTGAGTTTGGATTCAGAGATTTGAAAAGTATCTCATCAAATTCTAAGCACCCAGTGCATATATCCTCCTAATCCAAATGGATTATTAGCTCATCCCTAAAATATATCAAATGTCAAAAGCCAT
Source organism: Gavialis gangeticus (assembly GCF_001723915.1). Taxonomy (NCBI): domain Eukaryota; kingdom Metazoa; phylum Chordata; order Crocodylia; family Gavialidae; genus Gavialis; species Gavialis gangeticus. The sequence goes on along the minus strand of NW_017729027.1, from coordinate 21,414,604 downwards.
TGCTTCTGCAAAAAGGAGATATAATTCTGAGAGCAAAAAATTACACTTCCAAGTGTCAAGAGATATTAAAATTATCTCTCTGAATTACTTGATTTGCCAATAGTTGGCACAAGTTTTATAACTAGACAAGTATACCATCACATGTTATCAGAACAAACATTGGCCTGAGTTATATTCCTGTTTGGACAGTCTTATCTGTGTCCCCTCTATTCCTGTTGATTTACTATATTATTGGTCCTCCTTAAGATTCTTGGCTTCTCTTGTACTCAATATTGTTAGACATTAGACATGGGGATTAGTTCTGCATCTTGGGCTACATCTTTAGCTTGTGCAAATAGAGGTACAGCTTATATCAGCTGAGTATCTGACCTATTGACTCTTGAACAGATGGAAGGAATAAATAGGTGAAATCTGCTTGAAAAAAAATCATAGAGCAAATTTAGTTCAGGAGTCACTGGGAGTGAACAGGTCTGTTTCCTTTCTGAGATCTCAGAGCTCAGTGATCTCAGAGCTCTTGGCTATAATATTTATGAAATTATGGCATCAATATGAATCGTACATAGTTATGAAATCATGGGCGAGGTCCCAGAGGACTGGAAAAGATCTTCTTTAAAAAAGCAACAGGATGTACCCAGGCAACTACCGACCAGTTAGCTTTACCTTCATACCCAGGAAGTTACTAGAATGTATCCTAAGGAAATCCATTTGCAAGCATTTAGAGAAGAAAAGGCAGATCCCCAAGCATCCAGCGTGGATTTACTAAAAATAATTCATTCCAAACAAAGTTGATCTCCTTCTTTACAAAATAACTACATGGGTGGATGAAGGGAATGTTGGAGACATATTGTATCTGGATTTGAGCAAGGTTCTTGTCCCACATGACCTTCTCATAAACAAGTCGGAGAAACGTGGGCTGGATAAAACTGCTTTAAGGTGAATAGATAACTGGCTTGATAGCAATGAGCCAAGGATAATTATAAATGGATCGAGGTCAGAAAAACAGGAGGTTTAGAGTAGAGTCATACAGGGGTCTGTCCTGGGTACAGTGCTGTTCGACCTATTTGTTATGATTTGCATGCTGGAATTGAGAGCCTGTTTAGCAAGTTTGCAGATGACATGAAACTAGAAAGGAATGCAAATGCGCTGGAGGACAGGAGCACAATCCAGAAGGATCTTAACAGATTGGAAAGCTGGGTTGCAGCTACCAGGGTAAAGTTAAATGCTGACATATTCAAGGTGCTATACCTTGGGATGGATAGTCAAAAATACAAATACAAAATAGGTGACACTTGGCTAGATGGCAGCACTACCAAGAAGAAGCTTGGTTAATCACAGATTTAATGTGAGCCTGCAGTGTGATATAGCTGTGCAAAAGACAAATGTAGTTTTGGGATGCATTAATAGAGGCATTAAGTGCAAGATACAGGAGATGATAGTGTCTCTTTACTCAGCACTGGTTAGGTAGGCCTCATTTGGAATACTGTGTGTAGTTTTGGGCTTCACATTTTTAAGAGCATGGATAAGTTAGAGAGCGTACCAAGGCAGGAACAAAAATAATAGGGGGCTTAGAAGGCAAGTCATATAAGGAAAAATTGAAGGAAACAGTCATGTTCAACTTGCAGAAAGGGCACTTAAGAGAGGACACGATAACAGGCTTCAAATATTTGAAGAGTTGCCATTAAGAAGAGGAAAACTCTTGCTCCAGATAATAGGACATGGTTACAGACTAATGGCGTGAAGGTGCAAAAAAGTATGTTTAGATTGGATATCAGTAAAAACATCTTCAGTGTTAGAACAGTAGGGCAGTAGAATAGGCCAGTAGGGAAGTTGTGGTATCTCTATCACCGGAAGTGTTCAAGAAGATGTTGCATAAGCATTGTCCAGGGATCATCTATCCAAAGATCTGCCTGTGTTCTAGTACAGGTATTTCCCATGCTTGTGTGTTTTGCTGGTTGCTACACAGAACCGGGAAGGATTTTCTTTTCTCTTCCAGCCAGGAAGGATTTTCTTTTCTCTTCCAGCTACTACATGTCATGGGTTGGGTTTTTTTTTGGGTTTTTTTGCTTTCCTTAGAAGCACTGGGGGATGGCTGCAGCCAAGGCTGGAGGGTGTCACTAAGTGTACCAGTGCTTCTGCTGGGTCTTAAAACTCAGAGAATCTTGGCTAAAGGGTCTTCTCTCTTCTCAGGGTCAGACTGATTGCCATATATGGGGTCAGGAAGGAATTTTACCCCATGGTCAGATTGGCACAGACTGTGGTGGTTTTTGTTTTCCTCTGTAAAAGGGGACATGGTCCTCTTCCTGGGATCTTTCAAGCATATTTTAACAGTCTTGATACAGAAGGCTGCCCTGCTCCCCCTGCTTTACCTGTGGCAGGTTAAGGTGTTATGTCTTGCAGTAATGTCAAGGTTGACTGTGTAGTTTTACTAATGGATTATACAGGATGGCATAGATAGGGCCTATCTTGCTTCATGTTGGGTTTGGCCTACATGGCTTCTGGAGGTTCTGCCCTACTTTTCTATTAGTCTGCTGTCCTACACTAGAGGTGTTAACTGTTATTATTAATCTATTAATCAGAAAAATCTATATTTTAATTTATTAAGCAGCCTTGACATATTTCCTTACAACCCAAGGAATCTGCCAGTGTTGTAGAACAGTTTTTATGTAGCACAATTTTCTTTTCAAATATTATTTCAATAAGGTCAGTTGAGTTTAAATGAATTTCCAGTTCTTTGAAAACCTTAATAGGACTTGTATTTGTTTTACAGCTTTGTTATAGCTGGGCTAACAATAAATCAAACAGTGTTGCATGAGTCTAAGGCAATTTCCTTTTCGACAGATCCATTTTAAGGGAAAAAGAACAGTTACAAAAAAAACCCTATCAGTGTGTCCAGTTTAATATCACAGGAAAATCTCTTCTACTCTGTTGATACTGCTTATAGAAATATCCAACTGACTAGGCTTAATTTTCTAAATTGTTCATCCATAAGAGCTTATGAATCTTTTAGAAACTTTTCTGAACAGAAAGGCCTGCTTGCTTTTTATTGATACTATATTCTGAAGGAAGTGTTTCATGATTTTTATTTGGACTATTTTTATCTTTTCAGTAGGCTATTATAGGGCAGTCAAATAGGACTTTTTTTTTACTAGCACATACTTGATGCATTTATACATGTTGTATATAGCCTTCACTCCCAGCCTCCTTTGTTCCCTCCCTCCCCCACCAGGGTGGGCAGAGCACACTGTGGGGTCAGAAGCCAGAGACTCTTTTAAGCCTCAAAGAAGGTAAGAATATTCACTTCCTTCCCCTCCATGTTTACAGACTTGTCATGTTCCCTCCTCTGCCCTCCCCAGCACCTACCAGCTACTGCCGGTGTTTCTGATGTCTGTGCTGTCCCTGGGACTCGGGGAGATCCTATCCTGCTCCAACCAAGGTTGCATAGGTGTTCAGACCAGGACAGCAGCAGCACTGGTGATGATGGGTGAGCAGGTTTCCCTTCCCTGCACGTGCTCCTAGGCTTGCAGGGAACATCCAGGGGGCATGTCTACATGTGCAATTAATGTGCATGAATAAACTCCAGAGCTTATCACACCAGAGTTTTTTTACTCCCAGGTGCACCACTTGAATGTGCTCCTGGGAGCAAAAAAACGGGAGCATGTTGCTCCAGAGTTAATTTGTGCACAGAACATGGAGCCCAGTCAGAGCAACCTGAGCTGGCTGAAGATCTGGGGAGTCAGCCTGCCAGCCAGCCCAGGGCTGATCTGACCAGGCTCCACATGCTGTGGAATGGCTGGCTGAGGCATTAGGGTGCTGCTTGCTGGCTAGCCCTGAGCTGAAGTACCCTGTGCTCCAGCCAGCTAGAGCAACAACTACACATGTGCTGCTGTGTATGAAAAACCTCTGCAGCAGAGTTTATTAGTTTCATGGGCCCTAATAGGGATGCATGTGGATGCCGAGACATTTACTACACAGCTAATTAGTCAACTGAGCAGTAAATGTCTTGTGTAGATGTGCCCAGGAAGGGGGAACTTTTACCTTGTTCTGGACCTTAAAAAAGTACTACTGCTTCTGCTACAGAAAGAGGGATTCACCCATACCACTGCACCCCTCTGGATCCACCCCTGGACTCCTTCCTGCTCATCTGTGGTGTGTACCTCTGATCCCTCTCATTGATTGTTTCCTCTGAAGCATTCTCACTAGCAGCTCCAATGCAGGGAACCTGAAACTGATCTCCAGGAAGGCTTGTCTGTGATGATGTACAAGGTGGATAGTTGAACTTCTGTGGCATAGTACAGGCTGTGCCTGCCACTTTAAGGGGTTTGAGCAGGAGACAAGCAGCCTGCAGGTGGGAGCAGACCCAATCAGGCAGTCTAATGGTACTCAGTAGGCATGATTAGTGGCAAGGCTGGGGAGCCTGGGTATAAGGCTGGGCCCTGAAAGCAGAGCTGGCAGATGCTGTAGGGAAACTGCTGTAGTAACATCACCCAGCTGGCAGAGTCTAGAACACCTGGTCAAAGTTAGGAACTATGGGGATGGAGGAGGTTCCTGGTCCTGGGGAATAACTTAAAACTATACCGTGCTGGGGAGGATGGTGTGGTGGGGCTGCCTGTGGTAGAGCAGTCTCCAGGAAATGCCACACCTGTGCCTTTCCAGTGAAAGGTGAGTACAGGGTGCTGGAAAGCCTCAGCCACCACTGCCTTGTTGGTGACCCTGTGGAGAGGAAAGGTTAGGGGAACACACCCTGACAGAAAAGCACAGAACCAAAGCCCAGTGAGTGGGGTGTGATGTGGGGTCCAGGCTGATAGAAGGGGGCCTGAGACAGGACCCAGGCTTACTGTGAGGCCTGAGGCCCAAAAGCCCCAGTGAGGGGGCCAGGTAGAAGCCCCAGTGAAGGGGGCTGGATAGAGGCCCCAGTGAAGTGGGTATGTGGCCCAGGTAGGTCTGAAGACACTTGAGGCCAAGTGTAGGCCAGAGGCTGTGTGTGGCCCAGCCAAAGGGCCAGATGAGTAATAGTGGACTTTGATGCCAGCTGTGAGGCATGGGACATGGTATAAAGGGCCATGTATTTCACCCTTGGTATCAGGACAATTAAATGGGCAGCCTCCTGCCTAGGAACAACTTTAGTTTTAACAAAGGTGTGGCAGGAAAGGCAGGTAGGTGGACTGTCCTAGACAGGTGGGCATGCCAATGTTTGGACCAGCCCTGAGATGGCTCCTTGTTATATTCTACTCCTTGAATTTTTCTTCTAATATGGTTACAGACTTTTTGGTGCAAATGAAGCTATTTCCATCTAGTGCCTTCAAGGAACAACATAAGCATCACAAATCACATGCAGTTGACAACAGCTGATTTTATTTTAGTTTGATCTTTATTTTAGTTTCAAAGGAGCCAAAGAAACATTTTAGGGAGAGGAAAGGAAAAACTCCTAGGGTGCTGACAGATGTGCAGCACCCTGCTGCACCTCATGGAACTTCACAGAAAGCACCATGAGTTACAGAAAACCCCCTCCCCCAACCCAACAGATGTTCACTGTTTGGTTGGGCTTAGGGATTGAGCCCCACTGTGGAGCTGATCCAGCGGAGAGAGGCTGCGTATCTGCAGCTTCTGTCCCATAGCCCTGCTCTGCCACCCCCCCAACTGCAGTGCTGTCTGCAGGATGGGAGGAGGGAGAAAGCAGGGGAGGAAACTCTGACCTGGGATTTCCAGCCTGCATTTGGGGGGAGTTCATGGACTGGACCTTGCCTGAGGTGGCCAGCTCCAATCCACCCACAGTCCCCTCAAGAGCTTTTTCCTCCTCCTCATCCTACAGACAGTACTAGGGTCAGGGGCACACACAAATTAATGAAGGCACTCTGCTTTGGAGCACCTTTATCTGAACCCTCATTAAATGAGAGTTAGTTTGTCATTTGAATGGGGACTATTAAAGTGCTCTGCAGCTGTGCATTTCTGTCAGGGCATGGCTGTAGAGCACTTTGAAGCAGCTGATCATATGACCAAATATCGCTTCCTTCAGCGCCCCTAGGATCACCTGGATCTCTTCAAGACAAACTTACTCTACTAACTTCTCTTCTGTTCATTGCTTGCTGTATTAGCAAGGGCTGCCTTTTATAAGACTGCGTGGTCTAAGCTATCATCCCTGAATAAAGCTTACTTTGTTCAAATGTAGCCCTGGTTTACACTCCAGTAACCACACACAGCCCACCTGGGAACACTCCACACACAATATCAGATGTGCTCTCAATTAAGCAGTCACTGCAAACAAACACATATCAGATATTCACTTTACTGACTTGCAGCAAAGCCATGCATTCCCCACTTAATGCAGACTTACTTCCCCTAGCTTCTTCCTTCAGAGGTTCCCAGGCAGGCTCACTCAGTTCTCTGCATAGCACTTCACACATCCTTTATTTATCTGAATGAATGAAATGTGCCATTCAAGTTTTATTGCTGTATGTAAAACATATGAATGAAACATTTTAAAAAGTAAAAACTGGATACAATCTGAAGAAAGGAGACAGTAGGGAATGAGCCAGGGTCCAGTTATAAGATGACTTTGCCACTGATTTGCAGCATGGTGTTGGATAAGTCAGGAAAGCCTATTGCAATTTCTGGTGTATGGGATACCCCTGGGTATAAAACAGATTCTGCGTCTAGTAGGAACTCTTGTCCACTGGGGCATTCTGAGCGGGCATTAACACTTCTCTCATTGCTCCTTTGTGCTGTTTGGCAGGCTGCAGTAAAGCAATACTGCATTGGGCCAACAAGACCTGATTTTTCAGAGATGCTGAGCATTGGTGGTTTTGCTTGATCTCAGCGCATTTTAAAATGTGTTTTTGTTCTGAGATCAGTGATTGAAAGGAGAACAAAGAATACCTAAATGCAATAAGACAAAAATGTCATAATGCTCAGAGTAGGCTCCTTGATATAACTAATCTACAGGATTCACAGAGCAAGTCCTAGTAAGTATCAGCTAAGTATATTTTTATTTCATTAATATTTTATGAGGTGGTTCTAACTACTAGCAAAGAAGTTTCCATGAAGAAACCGGGAAAGATTCCAGTGGGATTAGGAAACTCCGAGTGGAGAATAATTTATGTGTGTTTCTTTTTTTTTATTTATGTATAAAAAAGTTATAATTCCATTAGTGGCTTTAGGCTTTTCATGTACGTGTTATAAAAGGACATTAGTACAGCCCTGTGGTATTACAATGTTGATCATTTCACTCAATTTCTACACCACTAAAAATAGTTGTCCTCATTTCAAAATGCTTGATAAAATAGATAGACAACACTGTGGTGGTAGGAACAGAGGCCAAAACCTAGGGCAACCTCCCTTCAAGGGTATGCTCAGGCTTGCTGATTCACAAAAGACTAGCTGTCTCTTGCTTGCTTGCTTTTCTCTGCACGCCATATATCTTCCCTTGTTAGTTATGCATGAGCTAGTTGCAGGCAGGAGAGTTAAAGGACACTTTTTTGCTTTCCTCCTACCCCATGGCCTGGCGGTGAGGTTGCTGTCTTGGGAAGCAGAAGTAGGTTCATACTCTTCCTTGGCCAGTGAGACCTAGAATCTGGGTCATCCTACTCTCTGGGGAGGTGCTATTATGATACAATTTGGAAGGATCTTCCTCTGCAAATGGTAGTGAGCTGTGTTTTTATTTTGATTAGTATCTGAGGGACTTAGAGTTATGCCCATTCCCAGTGAGGTACAGTGACAACAGAATGTGCACCTGGCCAAAGCAAGTCTCTTCTGAGGCCAGTTGCATGGGGCTGCAGGGGAGCAGTGTAGAATTGGACAAAATCTGTTTATTTATTTTAAAAATAATAATATAAGCAGATAAATCCAAAACTAATAAATAAAAATAATTTATTGAGAACCCTGATTCTGCAAATAATATACTTTCCATAAACTAATAAAATATTTACACTTTAGCTACATTTTAGATTTCATGCCGAGAAAATAGTGTGGTAATTTATTTTATAATATGGCATTGAAGGAAAGAAGGCATTTATAGACTACAGGATAAGAAGAGTAGTAGGCAATAAGTCCTTTACATGCCTGTTCTTTTTTAGGTAGGTTATAATGAACCATAAAACCAATATTGGTGTTATGTCCCAAGGATTACTCATTATAACTTACCTGATCTCTGAATTCTCCCCACATATTAAAGGTAAGAAAGACCATCCTCCCTTTTGATAGGCCTTGATCTCCTACTAGTCAACTTCTTTTTCTCTTGTAATTTGTTGTCTACTATCCCTAGGGATTTCTGTCCCTCCTCTTAGAACTGGTTTTGTTGTTGTTGTTTTTACTATGCTGTTTTGGCTCTCACTACTCAGACCTGATGAAAAATGTCTTGCAATTGAAAGTTTATCTAACTTTATCCCAACTATAAAGATGGACCAAAAAATATATCACGCTAAGAAATCCTTGCCTCTTACTTCTGACATACTTGCAGAATCCCGTTTTTTCCCTTTTATATCCCTTGTCAGCTGCATCTCAGGTTGTGCCTTGGTCTTTCTAATTTTCTCTCTGCATGCTCGTGCAGTACTCTTATACAGTTCCCTAGTACTATGACCAAATTTCCACTTTTAATGAGATTCCTTTTTGAGTTTCAGTTCAGTGAAGAAATTGCTCTCTAGGCAGGCTGATCTCTTGTTACACTCCCTTTGTACTTCCCATTCTTCCATTGCATCAACATTGATTGCTCCTGAGCCTTAAGAGGGCCTCTTTAGAGTACTACTAGCTTTCCTGGACTCCTTTTCCCCGCAGGTTTGCCTCCCAGGCAATTCCCTGTAGTTCCCTAAGTTTGCTAACATCTGGTTTTCTGAAGTCCAGTGTCCTTCCTTCGTTCCCTTAGGATCTTGAACTCTGTAATTTTATGGTCACTATCACCCAAGTTACCTTCAACCTTCTCATCTGCAACCAATTCCTCCCTATTTGTGAGCAGCAGGTTAAGAGGAGCTTCCCCACAGTTGGCCGGTCTACTATCTACATCAAAAGGTACCTCCAACATACTCCATACATTTTTAGAACAGCTTGTGTACTTCTATGTT